>NC_084594.1:34459291-35194291 GCF_033807715.1 Cololabis saira
TTACTGTTTGCAAGTGCTGATTTGCTGATTTTTTTTTCAGAGATAAAACTTTATATTTTATTATATTTTTTAAAACTTTTTTTCAACTTATTTTACAGAGTTTTGCACTTTATTCATTCATTTTTGGTTTAATAAGAGCAAAGTTTGCACTTAAAGCCCAATGGGGCAAATGTTCAATAAAAAAACAGCATATTTGAAATCATTTCTTTGCCTTTTGTCAATTCACAAAATAATCGTAATCGTAATCGAAAATCAGATTTTGAGAGAAAAAAAATCGAGATTTTATTTTTGGGCAAAATCGAACAGCCCTACTGCAAAGATGTCGCCGCTCCATCTTTCTGCATGGTGGGTTAAATGACAAACAAAAGAGCTGTTGAGAACTACGCCGGGCCGTTAAAAGGCTTTTTCTCCCAAACTTGAGAAAAAGGCCTTTGAGGCTGATGGTCAGCTACACCCTCCACCACCTCCACCACCTCCACTCCTCCTCCTCCCTTTTGCTTTTCAAGCATCTTTCATCCCCCTCTGGTTCTTTTCCACTGGCTGCTGTCTAAGTTGGACTCAAACTTGGGGCTGCCAATTTCCTACTCTTTCTGGCTGGCTGGATGTGAATGGCCATCGCCTCGTTAAAGAAAGCCATGGGTGGGGGCTGCGGAGCCCAAGACTGGGCACAGAGAAGGGGGCCCCGATGAGCCAACGACCCCCGTGGCCGAATTAGAAGGCAGGCTGGCTTGTTTGGGGCTTTCACACCCTGATGCAGGCTCCAGCCCCATGCCAGCACAACCAGCAGCGCAGGCCCAATTAAAGCTCTCCCAGCTCTTTTTCAAGGCCCTGCCTATGCCTGTCCTCCCCTCCACTGATTAGATTAGGCCTGCCTCAAAGACAGAGAGCAGGAGTGATAAAAGAAATGGAGAGGAGAAAAAAAATTCATGCAAATTCATAGACATAGATCAAGTTTGTATGATGGGATAACATGCTGAGAGGACAAAATACACAAGAGTGGGACTTACAGGAACCAAAATTAACAGCCGAAGACTAGAAAAACACAATGGAGAGCTGGTAGCAAAGAGAGAAGCGCTATATACGCCTTGGTTCGTCGTCCCATTGTGAGAGAGGACGTGTCTGCAGAGCTCTGGTACAACCCAGCCCTGCGGCTTTCTCTCTGGGCAGCAGCAGAGCCAGGAGAACCCTGGCTAAAACCAAGAACCCCGTCTCTTTTTCCTTTCTGTTGAGCTTTTTGTGCAAAAATCAGAAGGAAAATAAAGCTCTGACTTTATCCATGGCCTCTGAAAGTGGGGAAGGATATCAAGGGAGCCGAAGTGACCGGCCACTTTCCCACCCAAGTGTGTGTGGACACAAAACCAGACGAGAGGGGAAAGGTTTCCATTGACAACAGAAGCCTTGCATTAGGGATGGGCGGGTATGGACTAAAAAATGTATCACGATAATTTCTGGCTTTTATCCCGATAACGATAACAAAAATACCAATTCAACTCCAACTTTTCGACTATAAATCTATCTCACTCTCAGATCCGCCATGTTTGTTACACAAAAACGTCATCAACGGGAATTTATCCTTCCTTCCTTCCTTCCTTCCTTCCTTCCTTCCTTCCTTCCTTCCTTCCTTCCTTCCTTCCTTCCTTCCTTCCTTCCTTCCTTCCTTCCTTCCTTCCTTCCTTCCTTCCTTCCTTCCTTCCTTCCTTCCTTCCTTCCTTCCTTCCTTCCTTCCTTCCTTCCTTCCTTCCTCCCTCCTGCTCTCTCCTTCCTTCTTCCTTTCCTATTTTCTCCCTTCCTTCCTTCCTTCTTTCCTTGTTTTCCTTCCTTCCTTCCTTCCTCCTGCTCTCTCCTTCCTTCTTCCTTTCCTATTTCCTTCCTTCCTTCCTTCCTTCCTTCCTTCCTTCCTTCCTTCCTTCCTTCCTTCCTTCCTTCCTTCCTTCCTTCCTTCCTTCCTTCCTTCCTTTCCTATTTCCTTCCTTCCTTCCTTCCTTCCTTCCTTCCTTCCTTCCTTCCTTCCTTCCTTCCTTCCTTCCTTCCTTCCTTCCTTCCTTCCTTCCTTCCTTCCTTCCTTCCTTCCTTCCTTCCTTCCTTCCTTCCTTCCTTCCTTCCTTCCTTCCTTCCTTCCTTCCCAAGGGGAATTTATCGTTTTTGTCGCGAGATGACAAATTCTTATCGTGAGGAATTTTTTTGACGGTTTATCGTGAACGGTAAAATATCACCCATTCCTAACCTTGCATATACATTAATGTTAAAAAATAAACTAAATATCACATAGACCATTATTAAACAGCTCAGCTCTCACTTCTCTTAAGTACACATCTCGGTTTAATCGTAAGCAGGGGCAAATTCTTCTGAGTAGGTTGTTAGGGGTCATGTGGGGGTTTGGTAATTGCAGTTACTTACAGTACGCGTACGGCCTTAAGGCCTCGGAAAGCTCCCTCGTCGATGCGGCTGATGGCGTTGTGTCCCAGACGGAGGGTGTGGAGATCCCCCAGCACAGCCAGACTTCCTTCATCCAAACGCGTCAAGTTATTGTAGGACAGATTCCTGGAGAGAAAGGGACACAGACAGGGAGAAAGGAAAGAGGACGGAGAAAGTGAGGAAAAGAAGGGAAAGGGGGGAAAAAAATGAAATGAGAAATGTGTGTGAGGTCTGGAGTGAGATGACAGCTTGGCAGAACACTACGGCAGCTCGCAACATCATTACACGTAGATTTCACAGTTGATTCAAAATCTGCTCGTACCTCTGCCATGTCTTTTTCCATTTGACCCATTTTTCCTAACCGCTGGTAACAGTGGACAGGTTTAGCAGACTTCAAAGCCCATAGGATGCTCTAATTATTTGACAAAGCTTCATGTAAAAACCAAACTTGAGCATGTGGTAAACCCCAGAGCGACACTAATGTACGACAGCCCTCACAATGCTACGATGAAACCCGTCTTTTTCCTCAGACCTGAAATGATTTGTCTTTTCTTGTGATTTTAACTTACTATATCATGTCAAAATGCTGATTTAAAATGATAATAAAACTTATAATCCCATAAAAATCCTTCCAAATAGTGTTCAAAGGCAGTATTGTGCATTTTATTGCCCTCTCCGTGGCCCTCTCTCCGTCTCTGTGGCCGGGCCTCAGAGGTCTGCTTGACCAGTCATGTGTGCAGAAATTCCCCCTGATCTCCCGGCTCAGCCTGGCACATTGGGAATGCAATAACAGGCTCCCCATAAAGACGAGCCAGTCACTTCTATCAGCAGTGTAGGTCATCATAATTCTAGATAATAAAATCATATAACCGGTGACTGCTGCGGTGCCGGGAGGCTGATTCCGGAGCAGCGCTGGGAGCAATCTACCATTCATAAGATGTGCACACAGGAAACGGCGTCCAGATACGCAAAGCAAACTGCCACGATCACCATCTACTGCTTTATCCCTTCGGACTGTTACACAAAAACAAGCAAAGGCGCCACATATAGCCCGGGCCACCTCGTAGTTAGCAACGCCTCAGCTGAGCGAAGCACTTTGCAACGGCATTACTACACTCGTGTCAACAGCACAGGAAAGACTCGCAGATAATAATTCGGTAGACAAAGGCGGTGAAGGTGATCCTCGAGTGTAATTACCACAACACAAACAACAGAGGATTACACGCCGGTTTGCCAAAACCTTTCTGCTTCAGAACTGAGCAGAAAATCTCTTGTTGAAGGGCTTGTATGCTGTTGAGCTCGGCTCTAATTATGGGATAAACGGGCTTATCCTGAGAACAGCGTAGTGTGTTGGGTGTTTGAGAGAAAAATGTCATTTAACCCTGGGGAAGGTAAACGAATGTCAGGAGCGGTTGGTGGTTTAAGTTCGTTTCTCAGGGTTTAAGACATGTCCTTCATATCCATGAGAAAGGAAAAAAAGAAAAGAGAACATTTTTTTTTACGTTTCTAGTTGCATTAAATCTAAATTAGGGATGTTAACAATTAATCGATTTTCGATTAATTGCCGTTATGAAATTACCCGATTAAAATTAACGATTACAATTAATCTATTTATTTATTTATTTTTTTTTTTTTCGTTTAATTTCACCAGCTGGTATTACGCCCGGACCACATTTAATGCGACACAACGCGCTGCCGCCGCGCACCTAAAGTTAGAAGAAGAGACGCCGGGTATGTTTGGTTTTAGTAACATCATGCTCAGGCAATGAGTCTGCAATGGCCCAGATGGGAGACACATGTAGCTCAGTGCTTAACTTTTATTTTTAATCCACTCTATATTCTTCTGGTTGTTCTCCGATATGTCCCCCTAAAGCCTGAATTATGGTTCCGCCTTAAATCGACGCAGAGCCGCCGCCGTAACCTACGGCGGCGGCTCTGCGTTGTTGTAACGCGGAACCATAAATCAGCCTTCACCCCGGTACATACATAGGTTTCTCTAAACATCTGTCCCCGCTACAGTTTTAACTAAAAGAAAATGTGCTCCAATACAGCAGGTCTCATCATTTTATTTTGAACACTGCCAAAACTCTAACTTAAAACGTAACTAGAACTTAAAATTTGCTTGACACAAATGACACTATTATGGCTGCTGCTACTACTAATAGCCTTGAAGTGCACTTTATATTATATTCCTTGTGGTACAAAAATGTCTTTTTGTTACTTTTGTATCAAATAAATATTTGATTAAGGAATACATTAAAATGTCCTTTGTATTTTATATAAGCAAAAAAAATTATGTTATTATATATATATATCTCAGATGGGGGAAAAACGCCGCTTATCAACTAATCGATGATCGATCGATAAGGTTATCAACTGTCAATTAATGAAATAATCGATAATTTGCATCCCTAATCTAAATGTGCTTCTATTATCACCGTTAATATTGGGACTAGATTTTTGTTGGAGTCCCTCTTGTAACAGAGGCCGTGTGTCGGGGCTCATTTAAATGCTGGTACTCACAGCTCCCTCAGCCTCTGGGCAGAACTTCCATCCATCAGGGTTGATGCGGGCTATTGAGTTGTTACCAAGGAACAGTTGCGTAAGGAAGTCAGGCCATACAACGAGCCACTGTTCACCTCTGTCAGGTTGTTGGAGTCCAGGTGGCTGCACAAGAAACATTTTAGAGGGAAAAAAAAAACAACATCTCAATGAAAACCTGTTTATCAACAGTTTTGGGAAACAGCATGTTAGTGGCATTATTCTGACCAGAAGGTGTTATATTTGTAAAAAAAAAATGAATAAATTGCAACACAGTTTGTGATCATTACTGAGTTATTTTGCATGCAACCGAAGTAATTAGGCAAAAACTGCACGCTTGCTGGAAATAAGTGTGACTTTTTGTTCTTGTGCGCAAGTTCCAGTTAGGGTGTAAAGACTTAATGTGTTTTCCTGTAACAGTCACTAACTGCAAATAGGATCAACCTGTCAAGTAGTTCTTGCTCCAAGCTTTCCACAGCATTCAAATTACACATATTAAACTAATTCCTTTGCAGCTTGAGGTTGAGCTTCATTAAATGCAAGTACAGCAAATTGCTGTGTCATGTTTTTTGTTTTTATCTTGGTTAATACTTACAGGACTTTCATTTTAGCCAGGTCCCAGAAGGCTCCGTCGGTCAGCTTGCTGATGCTGTTCCTTTGCAGCTTGAGCACCTCCAGGCTCGACAAACCCTGGAAGGTTAGGCCCTCGATCTGACGGATGCGGTTCCTGTTCAGTTCACTGCATGGGTGGACAGACACAAACGCAAGGCGCTTTACATACAAGAAAGAATTGGGGACCTTTTAGCTTTTGTGTCTCCAGAATATTCAGCCCCCATTCAACATGAGCATTCATTGCAACCAAGTCAGAACCAATAAATCCCATGGGCGGTACAATTCAGTTGAGAGTTGAAAACATTCCTATGTGGCCAAAGCTGTATAGCACGGCCTATAAGGTGTATATAAAGCACAGACTTTATCTACAAACCACTGTCTCACAAAGCCTCTTTGCACAAGCAGGGCCGTGAAAATTATCAGGAACATTCACCACCCTGGAAATGGTCTATTCAGGCGGCTGCCGTCTGGCAAACGCCTCCGCACCTGTTTGGCCAAAACAGAAAGGCTGAGGAGGCATTTCTCCCCCCAGACCATAAGCTCTCTGAACTCTTGTGTAATATTATCTTGCAACTTATTTTATTGTATTTATACTTGCTTTTTGCACAATTGGGGCCTGCTGCAGCTCCCGTTTCAATGCAACTGTCTGTTGTCAATGTCATGTGACGAATGCAATTCTTCTCTAATGTAGCATTGACTACAAAGGAGTGAGGAGCGTACATAAAAAGTTTTTCTCTTTGCATGTGAACTTGAATCTATACAGCTGCTAAATATGTGTGCGAACATTTGAAAGCCCCAAGGTGACAAAGATAAACATCTCTTTGTGCCTAATGTTCATCACCACTAGCATGTGCAGATACAGTGTTACCTGGGCCACCTGTTCAACAAAGGGCACCTGGGGAGCCTGACAGAGCCACAATGGGGGCAAGACTCGGGTTACTTGAGTACCCTCGCTAACCGAAATGGAGGTGTTGTGCTACTAATGGGCTGGCCTCGCCGTTCTGCTGGAGGGAAATCTGACAAAGATAATGGAGCGAGGTGCAGAGGCTGAACTAACCACTCTCGGGATATGGAATAAAGTCATAAATCAACAATAACACGGCTCTGGTGTTTACCTTGTCAGACACCACTTTGAAAATGTGACACACACACGGGCTAATCAACAGACTGATGAATTGCTCTGAAAAAATTTCCTTTTGCCTCAAATGAATTGGCAAAGCCTTCCTGGATGCCAGGTGAAATGTCTCGGAGAACGGAGAAAAAGGGAGGCCACTTGCCTCGATTGGAGGCTAATAATCATGCAAAATAGATACAGTTAAACGGCACTCACAGCTGGGTGAGCTTTGGGAGCTGGAAGGCTCGAATGGGAATCTGGCTGATTCGGTTTCGGCTCAGTCTCAGAACCTGTAGAGTTGAGCCAAGGTGGTCCAATGCTCCAAGTTCCAACACGCTGATCTTGTTATTACCCAGGTACCTGAACAGATATCAGTTTAGTAGTATAACACCTTGCATGCAAGTTATTTCTTATACCTCCTGCATGCAAAGATCAGTGTTGTTTGATACTTACAGGTCTCGTATTTGAAGGCCCGCAGGGAAGCAGTTCCCTCGTAGCTCAGTAATGTCATTATTGCTCAGGTCCAGGGTTTCCAGGGAAACAAGCTCTCTGGTCCGGCTGCCATTAATACTGCGGATTTTATTATGATGTCTAAAAAATAAAAAGCATACATAAAAAGGAATTAGGTGCGGTCTACATCATCTTACCACAATTAACACAGTAAAACATTTGTGTACTGTTCCCATCAACCACAGAAGGAGGCAAAGCCCACTCGGGCACAGAGAGGCAAGTGGTCTCCAAACATCATGAAATGTGCTCTTTTTAGTTTTGAACACAATCTTGCCTTATCTAAACAATGCCAAAGATAAAGAGGCAGTCAGTCAAAAAAGATTAGATTACTTAAATGTCATTGTATTTATTTACAATGATATTCAAAACAAAGTAAGAATGGAACTTCTTAAAAGGTAATAAATAAGATAATAAATAATGTAAATGGACACACACACACACACGTTCACACTGTCACATACTCCCACAAATAGAGCCACCTTATGCTGTAACATGAAATAAGGCTGGTAATTGTGCACAATACACCCCGCCATCATCCACTGGTGAGCAATTAACCACTTATAAGGAGAGTTACAAGCACCTTAGTGTGTAATAAACAAACCAAGGACATATGAGGAAGCAACATTCGCAAGATGGTAGAAAAGCTACATTTTAACAATTTTAAAGAGATGCAACTACCAAGACAGACTCTCGGGACACTCCACATTTCTAAATGAAGCTGAAAAAACACCACAATCCAACCCTTAGTAAATGTACTGTCAGGGCTACGTTTGGTCTGGTATTCAAGCTCTCCTGAAGCAGAAGCTTGACAGATGACTGGAAATATTTCAGTTTTTATTTCAACCCTGATCGGAGGTCTTGCGAGGAATGGAGGGTCACACACAACTCCACCCTATCCAGTGCTCCTCAACATCTGTTGTGGGTTATTTAGGGGACCAGAAAAGGCGAGAGAGAAAAGGAACTAAATATATGTAAGAGTGATGTCTGAGTCTTTATCATTCAATACGGAGAAGTGGATTGTGGGAGACGGTACCTGACAGTCATCTGTCCTGCTACACCAGCAGCCAGTGAATGCATCTATAAGAGCGACGGCCTCCGTTACCCGAGCGCACATGAAAGCCTTTGCTGGGCGGTACACACGACACGCGACTGGGTGCTAAGTAGGGCTGGGAATTTCATTTAGTATCACTTTCATATACCAAACTAGTCTAAAAATACATTCAAAAAGTTAAATAGGGAGTTTTTTTTTAGTGTTGATTCTTCTTTTTAATTCTATTTAATTGCATACAATATAAACACAAGATGTGTTGACTTTGTTACAATTGTTAATACACGTACACAGATTTCAGCATTTTGGGCGTGAAGCCCATTCCACAACATTAATACTTCGCTGACAAAAAACGTCTGATAAAAATCTTTCAAACCCATATTTTTAAAGAAAGACTGGGTGGGATTAGCAAATGTCTCATTATCTGGTGTATAATGTTATTAAACATTTCAAGGTATCTGAAGGAATGTCAGCTTTAAGGGCCAGCATTGCATCAAGAACCATCCCTCATCATATAACCTCACAGGAAAGAGATCACATTGGGAAATGATGTCAAGTGCAACAATACAGAGTTTAAAAAACCAGTAAGAAGTAATACAAAAAAACATAGGCAGCTTCATCATCTCTGGGCTCAGAGGCATCCGGGATGGACCGCGACACAGAGCACACATGTACGGTGGTCTAAGTGATATGTATTCCTGAATTACTTTATTAATGCAGAAAAGTACATTGAGATTTTAGAGCAACATATGCAGCCAAAACATTTCAGAACCCTAACTGAGGAAGAACTGGTTTTGGGTTTGCCCGCCAAAACATGCACTATCTTAGGGTCACACTGTCTCAAATGAATTTAAAGTCAAAATTAATTTGAAGTATTGCTACATTTTGCTCTTTTAAATCTCCCATAACGGCTTAATCCATGATAGTGATTCTTCAGCGTTGTGGACAGATTGATTCCACATGACGGGTGCAAAGTGGGACTTTATCATTTATTTTATTTTTATTTTATTTAACCTTTGTTTAACCAGGAAGTCCCATTGAGATACGAGATCTCTGTTGCAAGGGAGACCTGGCCAAGACAACAGCAGCAATAAAATACACAATACAAGGGTCAAAGACGTATAAGGCCTTTGAGTAGCCCATTTTTAAAATACTTAAAATAAAGATATTTTTGGCCATTTTCCAAACATTTGAAATGTAGTGTACACATACATGTATGTGAAAACTTCAAACAAAGGTATTTTAGTGTTTTTAAACCTTTAAACCGTCATTTGGGGCGACCATTTATCTCAAAATTAATAGATTTCCATAACAAAATTTATATTTTAATAAGTATCAGTAATTAAATTAACTGTTCAAGAAAGATAGACACATTTTTCCTTTCATTTTTTGAAAACCATTTTTAAATACATTCTATCCATAATGGCAGTGTCACCCTCTTACTTACTCTAAAATTCATAAAACTGATTTAAAATGTGTACAAGGTGTATCCACTTATGCATGCAATACCAATAGGGCAAGCATTATTTTTAAATTGTTTTAATGTGATTTAAGACCAGTTGTCCAAACAGAAGTCAAGGCCGGACGGTCACCCCACATGATGTTTTCACACTTCAGATGGCAGAAAATGACCAATAACCAACATGTTTAAATAAAATAAGAGTGGGCACATGTAGAAGGAACGTATTAGACATACATGTTATATTTTTTATTCATTTTTATGTTTATTATTAGGTAAAAAGTTCCATCGGACAGAGAAAGTAAGCGTCACGTCTTTGACCCACAACATACATCACTCAAGAACCAACATCAAACAGTATATCCATCCTACAGACAACAACGACATTCTTCAAGTAAATTGTTTCGTAACAAAGATTTAAATTCGCTGAGCGAAACCAGGGTGCTTAAGTGCGTTAGGTCTAATTTATCTTTGAAATGATTCCAATTGTTTGTTAATATTGTTTTTAAAGTCTAGTAATTAGGTTTGCTGGATGGTACGCGTGCACAAGTATCTTTGCATTACAAAGAAAGCACAAAAGAGAACAGGTGTTCGAACAAACTGGTAAAAACAAGCTCAGTCCCCACTTACAAACACACCCACACACACACACACACACACACACACACACACACACACACACACACACACACACACACACACTGGGGGTCACACCTAAGTTGCCCGCCTGAATAAACAGGCAGAATTGGTTGAGGATGAGCACACATGCACAAACGTACACACAAACACACACCATGCCAACAACAAACACCCACACAGGACGGACTAACAGACAGTGGTTACAGTGAACAAAAGGAGCAAAGGAGGGAGGGAAGAAATGGAGGAGGAGAAGAGGGGGGGGGTTAGGGGTGAGGTGAGGTCAACAGCTGGTGACCTTTGCTGGGAAAAACAGATCAGTCCCAAACTGGTGGGAGAGGTTGTCCTCTCTAGCTCTTCCTCCACATTAACCACATTCATTCTCCTTCCCTCTCCCACAGCTACAGCCCAGCTGTGTGGAAGAGACAGATAAAACCTTGGCACTCAATGTGTTTGAAGTCCACACAATACAATAGTAGCCTTTATAAAAACTGATTATAATACGGTCAGTGACATTTCTGATAAAGAGTGGCTGGGTTCCCTCTCGTTCCCTTTGATGTCCGTGGGCCGTATTCGCCTTGATTCCACTTAATTCCAAATCTCATTACGCTGCTCCATTGACCTTCTGGATATCACCAGCCCAGCTCATTGTGACACTTCTTTTGATGTATAGAAGGTGCATCGGCGTTTTTACACTAGAAAAGGCCATTCTCCATTTCCAGTGTCATCTTTGAGGCTGATTGTTTGGCCTGTCCCCCGTACACTTGGAGCTGGTGATCAGGACATGAGAATTATTATTTCAAAATCCCATCATCCAGTGGGCCAAATGATTTTTTGATCCCCGGCTGTTTCAAAGGGGCTCTTTGAAGTTGACTGGGCAAGTGATGCACACAATGGGAAAGTTTGTGCTGCTCCGTCGTCATTGTGACAGTCTGTTGTTTTAAAAACTTTAGTTTGTTTGTTTATCTCCTGCCGTTCTGTCCTGGCAGATGCCTGTCCAGACCTCAGAGGACCCGCCAAATACGCAGAGGTACTGTGGGAGAGCCTGGCATATGTTCTTATTATCTTTACCCTGAAGCTTTGTGTGAATATTAGAACTTAAAGCTTTGTCGGATTGGTTGACAAATCAATTGTACTGAGCTCAACACCACAGTGATAAAGCCAATCTGTCAAGCTCATCTGAACTCAATAGAACAGAGACACATCCTGGAAGCTTTTTTTTTTTTTTTTACGCCTCCCCTTCATCAGCTGCGACCTGCATCCACACAATTCAACCCCCGACTGTCTCGTTACACTGCAAACACAACAATGAGGTGCAACAAATGAAACAGTCCCTCCTTGAGCAGACTGTGTGAAAAGTAGGAATGGGTGATATTTTACCGTTCACGATATACCGTCAAAAAAATTCCTCACGATAAGAATTTTTCATCTTGCGGTAAAAACGATAAATTCCCCTTGATGACGTTTTTGTGTAAAGCGGATTTATGATTCTGCGTTAAATCGACGCACAACATACGTGACAGAAGGAAGGAAGGAAGGAAGGAAGGAAGGAAGGAAGGAAGGAAGGAAGGAAGGAAGGAAGGAAGGAAGGAAGGAAGGAAGAAAAGATGACGGGAAGAAGGAAGGAGAGAGCAGGAGGAAGGAAGGAAGGAAGGAAGGAAGGAAGGAAGGAAGGAAGGAAGGAAGGAAGGAAGGAAGGAAGGAAAGATGACGGGAAGAAGGAAGGAAGGAAGGAAGGAAGGAAGGAAGGAAGGAAGGAAGGAAGGAAGGAGAGAGCAGGAGGAAAGAAGGAAGGAAGGGAAAAAAGAAGGAAGGAAGGAAGGAAGGAAGGAAGAAAGAAAGAAAGAAAGAAAGAAAGAAAGAAAGAAAGAAAGAAAGAAAGAAAGAAAGAAAGAAAGAAAGAAAGAAAGAAAGAAAGAAAGAAAGAAAGAAAGAAAGAAAGAAAGAAAGAAAGAAAGAAAGAAAGAAAGAAAGAAAGAAAGAAAGATTCCCATTGATGACGTTTAGTAGTATTTAGTATCTTTTAGAGCAGTGTTTTGGGGCTCCAAAGACTGAATGTGGAGATAGATTTATAGTTAAAAAGGTGGAGTTGAATTGGTATTTTTTTATCGTTATTTTTATCGTTATTGGGATAAATGCCAGAAATTATCGTGATAAATTTTTTAGTCCATACCGCCCATCCCTAGTGAAAAGGGCTCAAACAAACCTCCACACACCGATCCAGCAGAGGAAGCCTGACCGCCACGCAGAAGCATCCTCATGCCAACCACTTCCAGTATTGAGAAGAGTTCACTGTTTGATGAGTGACTGAGGGCAGATCTGCCTGCTTATTTATTTTTGCGTTAGCCCCTGTCTCACACAAACTTGTCAGACAACATTCCAGACAATCTCCGACCAGCGGCACAGGTACAGTGCTGCCTCTGTGAGGACGCACAGAAATACGGACTCCTTCCCCTTCGTCGTGCCTCTTCCGACCAAACGGTGATGTCACCCCGATCCGACACTATTGACGACCCTTATCCCCGACTCCCGCCCTGTGTTCCTTTCCTCCCTTGCTCACTATTACTCATTTCGCTGTAAGCCATGTGACTGACAGCTGCAGCTGCGAGCGCTTCGGCAGGACCCTCACTTCAGCTGCATGGCTTTGTAAAAATCTGACCCTCCCTCGAGCCTCTATTCCCATCAGGACTACAAGTCCCCCCCCAGCAACAGGCTTCAAGTCAGGCCAAAAAAAGACACTGATCATTTGGAGGGGCCTGCTACTTTCCACACTTTGTGCAAGTAAAGGTGAACGTGTCCCAGTGTTTTGGACACCTTACAGATCCAGACTGAAAGAAAATCTTGTAACAGCAATTCAACCTTTAATGAAAATCCTTCTCTATCTTTTTTTTTTGCTAAATCAATAGGAGGTAGGACAGTCAGAGTTGGTTTAACCAAATTCATATCTACCCTCTTACTAATTGTTCCCACTCACAGATATATTCTGACCACATTTGTGCATCACGGTGAATTCTGAGAAGCAGCCAGATGACACACGAGAGGAGAGTGTGTGACTCCCACAAAGCTCAAGCTGAAAATGATATGACGATGACCAAACATGACTCGAAGCAGCAGCTGTACACTTTACTGCCAGGCGGTCAGCAGGCATGCTCGCAAGGTGTGAAAGAAAATAGACAGCAAAGCTAAAGGTTAGCACCACACGAGCGTCAGTGGCTACTCCTTTGTCACACAAGGGGAGCAGCCTGCGGCACAGGAAAATAAAGGGCGCACTCAACAGGTGACAGCAGAAGAACTGCTTCTGTACACAACATCAGCTTGACGATGTTATTTTGGTCTAACCTGAGAATGTACATGGCTGCCTGTGAAAACACTGCAGAGGGTTAAACACAAAATGAGGCCTGGCTCAGGGCGTTAAATCATGTTTGACAGCAGCAGGAACTCAGTAGGAATTAGTTAACCGTCTGATGACATGCATTTTACTTTCGTATAACTGTATTAATCAAACTGCATGAATTAGGTTAGCAAGTTAACCCCTTCACAGAGCAAGTTTCCTTCACTTCCAAATCAGACTGTTAACGGACTGCCGAGCGCACGTTTGTGACATTAGCAAGCGTGCGCACGCCCTTCCCAAATACGGCAGTAAATCTCCGGTGGGATGCCAGCGCAGGCAGTCCCCACAGGCACGGTTTCACAACTGTGAGCAACCAAGTTGAAACCATATACGAGCTGACACTCCAAACAGCCAGCACCGCTCACTGCAGACAGGACCACATAGCTAGCTAATAAGACATGTCGGCTACTCAACCATTTACTAATCGCTCAAGACAGAACTCCATACTGACGCCAACAGAACTACCCAAAAGCAGAGGAGATTTTCCAACCTGCCTGCATGTGTGTAAAATCACATTAATAACTAACTTTATATTAAATCAGTGTTACTTCTGAGATGCAGAGATATCACTGACAGAGAGCAGGATCAATTCAAAAGGTCCCTCTCACTTGGGAATACAGTAAAAGAAGGTCCGGTGATGCTGTAAGCATGTGAATCAGTAAATTCAGAGGTACTCACAGGTACAGGGATACGATCTTGGAAGCAGCCTGTCCTAAATCTGGTATGGAGGTCAGCTCATTGTGATCCAGGCGCCTGAAAGTGTCAAACAGCATGTTAGAGAAGCAAACAGCCCAAAGAAACATGGAGAGAAAATAACACTAGTGGGTATTATGAATACATATGTGAAAAAAAAGACCTTGAAATAAAAGATACTTGAAAATTAGAATAAACTTTGTGCTTTCTGTACATCTCAAATAAGTATTGAATATTTTCACTTTGCTCAGTTGCAGAAAGCCAAATTCCATCCGAGCATAAATCAAAACATTTATAGTTCAAGTTGTCACGTCTGCCGCAAAGCAAGTGGCAAGTCATCCTTTTAAAAAACAAATATAACATGGGAGTAAAACAGATGTCCAGGAGCGTATGACTGGTCAGCCGGCCAGCCAAACATGCCACCGGTGTGTGTATTACTGGTTAGCTTGTGTGTTCCTTGTAGTCTGCCGCTGTGTGACCGAAAGCCAAGCCCTCTCCTCACCATATAAAATATTTACAAAGCCAGTGTTGGCCACAGAACGGGGTGGTGGAGGGGAAGGCTTAATATAGAAAACCACCACTTAATTCTCAATTGGACTGAGTTCAAGGCAACACACATGAGAATCCTGCTAGGAAGTGGTGTGGCAACCATGGGTGACATTAATCAGTATGAACTCATTGATAAAATGTTTCTTAACTGACAAGAGTGGATGAAAATGAAGAAATACACCTTTTAAAACACAACTGGGGGAAAAACAGCGGCTAATATTTCAGATTTTTCATGACTACTTACAATTCTCTCAAGTTGAAAAGGTTGGCAAAGGCTTCAACGTTGATAGAGGTCAGCTTGTTGTGGCTTAGATTTCTGGGGAAAAAAAGAGAAAAGATTTATTTAAAAAAGGTCAATCAAATCCAACAACTGAAGACAACAATTACAAAAGCCATCTTTTTGTCACAGACTTTTTTAGCAGTTCAAATGAAGATCCTGATCGATAGTTACAATTACATCTGCCATTTGACAAACAGCTTTATCAGTCCACAGATGTCTGAAAATACTGCAGTACACTTCAACCAGCCATCAAGAAGGGGCCAAATCAATACTATTGATGCAGAGTGGCTCTCTGGCTCTCGCTCTCCTGGCTCGCTTTCCAAACATAACCCACAGGCCGTTCATCTTCAGCAGTCAATTTGCACTTAAGGCTAACAGTGTATTTAATAGCTGGCACTTGACTTGTACAAAGGCTTATCAGACAGTGATTTGTCTGGTGATGTAGCGATACTGTCAGACAGCAAATGAAAGGGTAGTGGGACAATAGCGCACCTTCAACGCAGCTGCGTTTCAGTTTGAGAGTCCAACTGTATCAAAATTAAGCGTTTTCGTGCATAAAATTAAAAAAAAAAAAAAAAAAGGGTCTTTCACACGCACATCTTCCGCCTGGCATGCAGCCTGACTGTTGGCAGAGGGGAGGCTGCAGAGAGAGCAGTGTTTGTGTTTGTGTGTTGAGGTTAGGCTGGGCAAGACAAAGGGAGCCCACAGTCTGAATCCGCCTGCCTCTAGCCCCTCAATCCCTCTGTCCAGACGTGAGAGACGGCCAAGGAATGTTTCACAGGCCTGCTGAAAGATGGCGGCTTGTTCCCAGAGACGGGGGGACACTTTTACCTGGTGTAACAAATTCCTCGTTCGGCTCTGTCACCGTCGCCTTAAAAGACCACGGCAGCAGGCGAACATGCGGGAGTTTGGTGGTAAATAAAATCAATGATTTAATGCCACACATATTTTCGGGAAAGCGGGAGTAGGTTTTAACGCCGATGTGCTGGCAAACTAATATTATTGTCATGCATACAAAGACTATTTGAACAGTCAATCTCTATGAGCCCACAGATTTCCCTTTCTTGTCTACTATACTGAATTGCAGATAATGAGACCTTTCCCTCAATTCTTCCTTTCAACATGTGTGTGAAACAAGATAATTGAAACAAGATAATAGCAGGGCATGTGTCTGCCCTCCAGGCGAAGGCCTGACAAGGAGGTGTGCATAAATGTCAATGTCATGAAAAGCATTCACTGGAGCACCTCCTATTTTGGCCTGGATTGCTAAATTGTTGCCCCCTGCAACAGGAGGCAATTACCCCGTTACGGTGAAGTGACAACACGGCACTCCCACCGGCCGCCTCTGCCTGGAGGTACGTACAATGGTCCAACACATACAGGATAAACTGGGAAGAGTCATCCCGTCATCAGGAAGAGCAAGCCATAGTTTTTATTAACCTGCTTTGGCAGAGAACGGGTCGAGGAAATTTACAAGTCAGGCCTGAATTACCAGAAAATAACACTTTCTCCAGAAGCTTCCTCAACAAGGAGCTCAGACAGTAATTAAAGGTGGAGGGAGGTAGCTATGTGTATTATTAGGGCTGTTCGATTAATCGATTTTAAATCGTAATCGCGATTATGTAATTAGAACGATGTTAAAACGTGAAACTCGTAAAATCGATTTTTCACTTCTTTTTTTTTTAAATTATTATTTTTTTTTTTTTTTTTTTTTTTTTTTTTTTTTTTTAAATTGGACATATAACTTACTGTATGTTTGCAAGTGCTGATTTGCTGATTTTTTTTTCAGAGATAAAACTTTATATTTTATTATATTTTTTAAAACTTTTTTTCAACTTATTTTACAGAGTTTTGCACTTTATTCATTCATTTTGGGGCAAATGTTCAATAAAAAAACAGCATATTTGAAATCATTTCTTTGCCTTTTGTCAATTCACAAAATAATCGTAATCGTAATCGAAAATCGGATTTTGAGAGAAAAAAATCAAGATTTTATTTTTGGGCAAAATCGAACAGCCCTAATATATATATATATATATATATATATATATATATATATATATATATATATATATATATATATATATATATATATATATATATATATATATATCTATATCTATAACAGCTCAAAAACAAGAGCATGATTGATAGAAAGGTGATGACAAATGTGGGGGAAAATGTAAATTAAAATCACATTTGAGAGTCAAACTTGCCACACTGGTGCTGCAGGCCATAGGAACAAACAAAACTGTGCCTTTATGTGCTTACGGAAGCATGTATGTGCCTTTTTCCTGAGTCACATTTATTGTTTACACAGCTGAATCTTTCTCTCACTTCACTCAGAAAGATTTATTCTCTTACATATCAGATCAGATAAGTTTCACAGCGTTTTAACACCTACTGCAGGAGGAGATGGTGATAAGGCGAGTTTCCCTCCCTCTCTAACTCCCTCCCCCACCTCTCTTATAAGGAAGAGAGAAGAAAAAGGGAGGGGGACATAGGTAATACTTTCCAGAAAGTGACCTTACACTCATGCAGTTGCTGGAAGAATTTGATGTGACGGAATCAGAAAAAGTTGTACGAGCTTTGCAAATGGAGAGATGTAGGTAGAAAGGCCAACAGAAACAAACACACTCGAAAGAATGGGACCAAACAAAACATCCTGCCAGATACTAAACTGGGTTTTGCATTCCAAAATCTTCCACAAGTTTATGGAAAATAAGTCATTTAATCTGACCAGGTGCAGTATTAGTTTGATGTGTACAGTTGAGTCCGTGTGGCAACCATTACTAAACAATTACATTCTGAAATATTCCGAATGCTTTTCCATCCATGTGGTACAGTCTGTTCATTACAGGCATGACTGTTTGACAGTCAGCAAGATATAAAGCAAAAGCACTGCCAGGCACTTGACCAGGAAAACTAAGAGATGGTTCAAACTGAGCGGTGGTCACTGGAGGGAAATGTTGCCACACCGACTTCAAGCTGCTGTTACTGGAGCACTTCACCCTGTTGGGCCCGTCACAACCCACAACAGACCTGGTGGTAAGAACCACAGCTCAAGCACAGAAGAGGCTGGAGCTCCCCAGAAAAAACACCGGAAGATCCTGAACTCTGGTCTGTTAAATGGAGTTCATACCAACAATATTATAAAAGCATGTGTCTGGGGATCTTGTAACAACGATTCCAGGTATTCTGGAGTTTATTTTGGATTTATTTCCATCTAAATATCTGCTTTGGATAAAGCTGCAAATTTTGCATCCACAAGATCAACAAGGAAGTCATCATTTGTTCTAAGGTAGATCTGAACTCTGCGAACGTTGCCTAAAGTTATTTATTTGCAACCATTGTGTAGCAACCCACCCTTTACCTTGGAACAGTTAGCAACCTCGCACTACAATTAGCCAACATTAATCAGCACTACTGTTGTGAATCGCCCTCAGATGATGGATCCGGAGACCCAGACGCAAAATTATAACGGTAAATCTAGTGCAAGGTAGCCAGAAGTATCACATCTGCATAATTTCAGCTCTAGTGCTAGATAGCTAATAGTAAATATGAAGTCATGCCTTTCAAAATTAAACTAATTAAAAGTAAAAGTTAATTCATTTAATTCAGTACATGAGCAGTAATGATCCTGGATGTCATGATTGCAACCACCGTAAGATGAGGCTTCTGCAGCTGCACTGCGATCAGCCAAATCCTCTTCAACTTGTTTTATTACCACCCAAATCTATTCTAATATTTTAACATATCCCTCAATGGCATATTTAAGTCCCATTTCAATGATACATGATGAAAAGTGGTAATTTTGGTGTAAAACCTCTCTAAGTATCTTGGGACAGATAGTAGCATTTATAAAATGCTTAACAACACTGATAGATTGTCCCACTTAGCAACAGTAAACTAAAGGGGTTGGGGGATAGATCAAATGAAAAAAAAGGCTTCATTTTTATCTATTTTTTGGCAAATATTTGGCCATCAGTCAGCACAAAGTTCAGCATAACCTGCTTAAAGTCAGCAGAACTTGAGAGACGTGAAGTGAGGGGGCAGCTGTACTGAGAGCTCGCCTTGGATAAAAGAGGAAAAACCACTCACAGCTGCCTTCGCTCAAGTCTAAAAACACAGAGCCCAGGACGTGTCAGAAATCAGTTCCTCGCCAAAAATGTCATGGCAATGTCAGAAACAAACAATTTCTGTTAATTAATTGAAAGATAATAAATAAATCCCTGAGCAAGTCATAATCAATAACGTTTTCTTCCTTCACAACATCAGCCAAACTGGTAAAGAGCTCTTCAAAAACCATCTCTCATAAAAGCCCCTCCTTGACAATAGGCTCAGCCTGCAGCCGACTATCACTGCTGCACCACATAACTGATGTGACATATAAAACTCATTAAAAACCTTTCAAAAATAGCTGTGTTATGGCTGCTGTGGGAGTACAGCAGAGCTGGGAGTATTGAAGTGATGTCATAACATATGACACTATGCTTGTAAGTCAGTACATTGTCAGTATGTGGGGGAGAAGCTGGGAGCAGGCTTGCACATCGGGAGATGCATCATCATTATCTTTCTCATTTCTACAACAGATAAATGGAGTGTTAACTTTGCTCGTTGAAAGTGCAAAATGGTGTCAATGATGAACCCCCTCTCTCGTCCAGCTGCAAGACAAAAGCCCTTTAATGTGGTCTGTTTCAAAGAATCATAAACCTGGTGAAAGAATAACCTGATCATCACAGAGCTAGGCACACACATTCATACCCACCACTCTTCCTGTCATTAAGGGTGGGTTTATAGCCCAGCAACTGCAGTGAGAGTGTACACAATGCTAAGACTAGCTCCGGGCCACCAATTAACGCACAAGTCAAACAGGGAGGAAGAAAAGAAGTCACTTTATCATCAGCTTTGACAAGGTTAAAAGCATAAGCCAGCCAACTTGATCTACGATCATAATAAAAAGTCTGATTTGCTGAAATTACAGCAGAAACACTAGTAAATATACAATCTTGGTATGGAGAGAGGAGCACTGAAAAGCAAGATCAGAGCGCTGCACTTCTGATATGTTCAGCATATTTTCCCATTTACATAACAGATTCTCACCAGCCATTACAAATTTCAGCTTAAAGATGCAGCTGCGGCTGTTGAAATCAGCCAGACTAGAAGCAGCACTAGGTGCTGAAGGCGGCCCACATCTTGGGGCCACGTGGAGCACAGTTCTCTATTCTGATGATGTGGGGCTTGAACAGGAGATGAGGCAAAGCCCTCCAAACAAACAGGCTGAGAAAAAGTGTGTACTACCCTGAAGCATCGCATGAACCCACGACCACGACCAACAACGAATCAGAAGTACAATAACAGTCGTGCTGCGGAGGCTGCATGCATGTTTAAGCAAACTAAGCTCATACACACACAGGATTGCAGCCCTGCA
Organism: Cololabis saira; assembly: GCF_033807715.1. NCBI lineage: Eukaryota > Metazoa > Chordata > Actinopteri > Beloniformes > Belonidae > Cololabis > Cololabis saira. The sequence goes on from NC_084594.1 coordinate 34,479,971, forward strand.
TTAAACACTAAGTTCCATTGTGATGACAATGTAATTTGTTACAAATGGCGCCAGACATTATGAGCAGAGGGAAATGAGCGTTCCCAATTGAACTGTTAGAAAAACATAAACACACTACGTCTCTTTAGTGGGGCTATTATTATTGTACAACAAGACAGTTGACCTTATGCTCTCATCTTCAATGTGAAGAAAAAGATTTTCCCTACCATTTCTCTGATTTACAGACCAATAGTCTTTGCTATTAATATCTTCATATAAGGTTGTCTCGCCCCCTCACAGCTCTGATGCTGCTTCTTACACTATCAAAAGGTTGAAGAGGCTGGGGTCCAAAAAGAGTCTGGTCCAAGTCCCTCTTCAAACTTCTGAAGCTGATTCACTTGCACAGTACCTCTCACACTGAGTCCAAGTCACGCTTTTTTTATCTTCTCCACATTTACAAACTCTTACCAGATGTAGAGTTCATAGATGACTCATTGATCAAAAACACTTTGTAGACACTGACTTTGAAAAAACTGAGGCAGATTTTTTTTTTTTTTTTTTTTTTTAAATCACTTGCGCCCCGTCCCCAACAACATCTTCACAAACTCTGCTCACTGAATTCCTGCAGGATGACTTGTGGCATTAATGTCAACCGTCACTGAAGCCATAGTGAGTTAATTCCATATTTTCATGTTATTGGCAGACTTTATCTCTTGTTATTCAAGTAAAAACTCAGTATTAGCTGTTTTTTTTCCAAATCTATTTACAGATAAGTTGCATAAATGATTCCAACGAGCTGAAAATATGACTGTTTACAATACATCCTATTTCCATATGTACACTGCCAGTGCCTCTACTTACAGCTAGATAATAAAATAATAAATACATAAAAATAAAGAGCAGCTGACAATAATCAGTGTGGAATCAGTGCTGAAACCCTTTCAAATTCCCAAGCTGGGACTTTAAAATATCTGCCAGGGGCTTGCAAGACATGAGGCTATCAAAACTATGACAATAAACAAACTAGGTATAATCACTCCCCAAACCACAAAATTACAAGGCTGTGGAGCGAGAAATGCCCGAGAAACCACCAGGGAATCAGCCTCACTGAGTGGTACTGCTGTAGCTGCATTTCTGGCCTGACCACTGAAACGTCCATGTGTTTTAGAAGATGACACATTTCTGCAGCTTGTCCTTCTGTCACGTTCAACTCAACAGAAAGACTGTGCCAAAGAAAAAAAACCTCACACTAGTTTAAAACTGGCTCGTAGAGCTGGGTTAGACACAGTAAACTTAAAAATACAGGTGTTGCAAAATGACAAGCGGGGAAAGTCAATGAGATTCTCCTGCAGCATCTGTCATCTGGGTTCCTTGTGTGAGTTACAACATGTGTCACAGTGGTTGAGGCTTCTGACCACTCACATAACTTTTACCAACAAGTGGAACCAGCATGATGGCAACAGCAGAGGCAGACCGCAACATTAATAAAACGCCGACATGCAGAGGGTGGGAAATGCCCCCCACCCCCCGCCCCTCCTCATATTCCCCCCAGGACAGGTGATCTGAAAGCTGCCCCCGCTCCCCCCCAGACCAGTTACTAACCAGCTGGCGGGGCTCTCAGGGCCTGCAGAGAAACCCCTGGCACAAACCCACTTCCTGAGTGCGGCAGTCAAAACCAGCTGTTGGGGGTAGTGTGAACCAATAAGGCTTTAACTGTGTGGTTGAAGGGAACGGCTTGGGGTTGTGTCACAGCAGAGTTTGGTGTACACCAAGCAGGCTGTCGAGCAAATTTGAAAACTCAGTAAAAAAAAAAAGTCTCAGGAAATTCCAACTCGCAAGGGGGGATCATTCAAGATCAGGGAGACGCAACAGCTAAATACAGACAGATGTAAATATTGCCAAAGACCATTAACAAAGTGTAGCTTTCTATAAAAACAAAAAAAAAAGGATGTTACAATCTTGTATGAGAAAAGAGAGAAGCAAGCTGGCAAACAGACACCCAGTATCTACTTAATCTCTATCCAACACAGCAATCATAACCAAAATTAGTAATGCTCATGCTTTTATTTACTTGCAAAATCCCATTACACCAGTGGCACTGTGGTAAGAAGTGCTTTTTATACACATTACTGTGGCTGCAAATAAGATAAAACACCACTCCTGAGAGAGAATATGTGACTTGCTTCATGTTCAGCCTATTCATCAATCATGAGAACAGATAAACATCTGAGACTAATGGCCAGTTTGTTACGTGTATATAGTACTGATGAAAAACAGCAACAGATGTGGCTGAAAAAGTAATTCACAACAACGGAGGCTCCAAAGAAGCTGTGACTTCATAATTTTAAAGGCATACTGTAAAGAAACCTCTGTGCGTGAAAACCAAGGTGGCAAAAATGATTGATATTCCTATATGATGGGATCAATACTGTTGCAACAGCAACGAGTACACTCAGGTATAACTCCACTCTTCCCAAGCACCCCCGTCACACAGAGAAACATTGAAATCAGGATCCAGGAGGATTATTATTTTTAAAACTGGAGTGCATCATTGACGCTTCTTTTTTTTTTTTTTATCTGCATCAATGTTTGTGCTTTTGTTTGTGCCTGGCAGGACTATAGACTGCTACCGATGGATGCAGCACACGCTGGAACCTGCCCTCTGGACAAATACACATTAAAAAAAACAAGACTTTTGTTTAGCACAAGTTTACGCACCTGGCCAGGGGAGCTGCAATCATTATTTGGCCAACACAGCCCCAAAGGCCAATTTTCATTGATTGTAAATCAGACACGGTTTGAATTCATGGTCATTAACCTGAAGAAAAATTGACAAATCATACAAGGCAATTGTTTTGAGAATTGAATTGGCTAACACATGATATTTAAGCCTTTGGGCAAAACAGCTTCCCAGTTGTTGTGGGTGTTAAAATCAGTGGAATGTGTTTTCAGTGCAACAGTTTCATTCACAGGAATAAACCTAAAATAAGACCATTTTAAGACACACCTTGTAGTTATCTTTAAAAAGGTCTTTTGCCACAGAGTGTGAAAATGTTGCAAATAGCATGTGCCACATGCTAAAAAAAAATCCTGCAGGCTCTGCAACTCTCCTACACGATGGTGAGGGTTTAACTATCTATAAGAGCGACTTACTGCTATGTGAAGCTGTATTAATTGCAAGTCCTGAGGTTCATTACTCTAATCCTAATTTAGGAACTACAGCTACATTACAGCACAGTAACCATCCACACATAAGGGTGGAAAATCTTCATTACTTGGGCTGGATTTAAGCTCTCTGCTTGAAAAAAAGGCTTGTAAATTGATATTAGGAAAAGTCCCAGTTCAGGGGAATCTGGGTGATTAACAGTTATGTATTTAACAAGTGGATCTAACATGTGTTTTAGAGATTGTTCCCTCAAGAGAGAAACATCTAAGGAGGGGTAAGGGTATGCGGCTTACTTAGAGCTTTTCCACCAGCTCAGAATCGGTGCTGGAGTTAGAGCCAGTTCCAAACAGGTTCTACAAGGACCTTGCTTAGTTGCTTTTCCAGTGGCCAGAGATCACTGGAGAGCCAGGACCCTAAGACACCAGTTACGTCACCAATTTGAAGCAGGACATCCATAAAAGGAGCACAAAACCTAAATGTCCTAAAGACCTGTAATGGAAACGTCTCTAATTTGAAAAAAAAACTGTCAAATATCACAGAAACCTTTTTACGCTTCCATGAGGTGGTTTTACAGACATGTTGATAACCCAGTCTAGCCAAAAATGTAATGGAAACGGGTTTTTTTTTGTATTTGCAAGTCTCTGACAGCACTGGGTGTGACGTAGCCAGTCAATCTAAATAATTTTCTAATTTCTAGTGGTTTTGGGCCTCAATAATACACTGTAGTTGTGATATAACACTGTTTTATCAGTATGCATTAAAGGTTTTAAAGGGTTTTGCATCTGAATAATTATTTGAATAATCATCCAATGCTTGTCTTCTTCTGTCTATTTTTGCAACAACAATGACAACGAATCGCAATAATTTGTCAAAGACAAAAGGTTTGTTTGCCCATCTTCTTAGTCTTTTTGACGGATGGCAATGGAAACACTTTCATAAAAAAGAAAGAACACCACCAGTCAATGGAAACACCAACCTTCCTGCTGCAGTTCTTTTATATTGCTTTTCTTTTGTGAAAAGTGTGATGTACGGTAAATGCAACTATGGATGCTGCCCTTGGCCCCAAAAGTCTTGTTTGAAGTCCAGAATTCACTTAATGGAAGTTTCAGCCAGGACAAAAGTAAGTCTTTTTATAGTCATATATTTGCTGTACAGTAGATGCCTTTTTGATTGCATGATTAAGTCAGTAAGAATGCATCAAGAAATGTCCCAGTATGATATGTGTTTTAAACTCACAGGAGTTGTTTAAATATGGAGGTTGCATAGATTTGGTTGTTTAAAATCACACCCGGCCATCTGCATCTGGCCCCATAACATTTGGAGGCCAGCGTTGCACCAGTTCTCTTGGCACTAAGTCAATGCTTTCCTTGCCGCCAGTAGTTGAAAAGCAAGGAACTGGTGCGAAGCCCAGCACTAGCACTGAACTAGCACAGCAACCGCTTGGGTCGGACATCCATATATACCGTCCTTCCTAGTGCCTCTACTGTTGCTGCTGCAAACATAACGGAGACACTGATTTCCATCAGCTCATTTGCCTGAAGGTCTACATGGACAAGCACAGCTTGCTTGAAATCAAGCTCCGAGCACACTAACAAACTTAACTCTGCTGTATTGACAGGTTTAAATTGTTATTCTTGCTTTGAACAGTAAGGGCTTGTTGTAGTAACTAATTTGCATTGATTCTTCCAGCTTATTTACCAACCCCAGAGTAAGAGCAGTCGTTCCCTTTGAGGTGCCTGCCAACACAATGTGACCATCCGAAGTTGTGTGGAAATATGCAGCCATAGGTGTTTTAAGAGGTAATTCAAGGCCATAAAGCCATCCCCTTTGAAAACTAGAGGATTGCGGGTGCTTAAATCTTGACCGATAAGCTTTGGTTGAGATAAGAGAAGTAGGCTTGGAGAGAAGCAGGGCTTACACAGGATCCTATATTCATAACATCCAAAAGGTTTATAGCAGCTTTTTCGGATGGGACATTTGTCCCACAATAGACATCCAAGTCCATGATGACAGGACCTTCAGTGTGTGTCCTGGTGCACGAATGATAAACTGCGTGTGCACTTGATCTTGGCTAAGTGGTGCTTCAGGGCAATGTGGCTACCGGTGCACAAGTGTCATTATTCATGTGTGCAAAAGACTTCGTAAAAGTTGCATTCCTGACTTCACAGTGAAAGACAAACTACCTCACATAGGAACCTGGGAAGCAGATCAGGATTTGGACCTTTGCTCATTTACCTCAAGTTCCCAACAACACACACACACACACACACACACATTCAGGTTCTGTACAATCTAAAACAAGATGCCAAATTATCCCAGAGAACTGACTATTACCACTGGATGTAGCGCTTACAATAATCCGCAGTGAGAGCCAAACATTGATGAGGAGGACAGAGAGCAGTTTTGTCTATGAGTAAACTGTGTCATTCAGCTGGATATGCGTTTAAGTTCCCTCAAGTCTTGAGGAAGCTTCATAAAACTGTCACAAATTGGCTCATTTCCTAAATGAGCGAGCAGACAGGATATGAACTGTTGTCAGTCTTACCGTGACTGGTAAACTAACTTACAAGAAATGTAATTTGTGACGTGCATCTTACAACACAGAGAGGATAATACCTGTCATTAATCTGACTGAATAATGCCGATATTTATTCGTTATGACATGTTTGCTTGCTGACTCTGAAGGCACAGTATGTTCATTCTCTCTCCACAATACACAGAGAAAAAGCTGCTTCAGGCTGGTGCTATTAATGAAACAGAAACTTTGAAAGACATAAAAATGAATCGACTGGGATGACAGCCCAATCAATGCCTGTTACACCTAGGTGCCATCCTGAAAGTGATTTAAGTTTGCTCACCCTAAACAGCAATTCAATGTGACTGAAGAGAAACGTATTAAGAATACTTGGTAAATGAATGTTCCTGCCTTAGGAAGTTAGGAAACACCTGTTAATCTGCTGGGAATGAGCCGAAACTGAATGGAAACACATTTAGCACTAATTCAACTTGATTTTTTTTTTTTTTTTTTTTCAAATTGCAAAGGGACAATTGTCAAATGCAAAGTCTTGTTGCCTGGTTTCCCTGAGGTGAAGTATGTGGATCTTCAATTCATGAACTGCATAAACAACCATGAGGACGGTGCTGGTGGTAACTGCCAGTCTTATCAAAGTAAAGTCATTTTAACAATATATTCAAAGTTATAATATATAAGATATAGGTACTTTGACAACAGATCCCTGTCCTGATGTTTACAGTTGATGGGCAAACAAAAATTACTGCTATGCAACTCAAAGTAAAGTTTAAATAAATAGAAATCCTAAAACTTTATTCCTAGATAGAAAAAAACAACCTGTCATTGGCTTAATAGCCACCTGGCTGTCATTCACACACCTAAAAAAAGAGTTTGGGACATTATCTTTCAATTTCAATTTTCTTTAGTTTCTGGACTGGTGGATAAAAGCCTGAATTATGGTTCTGTGTTAAATCAACGCAGAGCCTACGCCGTAGCTTACGGCGTAGGGTTACGCAGCGACGCGCGCCGTACGCCGTAGGCTCTGCGTCGCTTTAACGGGGAAGCATAAATCAGCCTTAACAGATAGGATGCGGGTTGACTCACAGGGAGACGGTCCGGGCAGGAAGGTCCAGCGGCGCCGCCGTCAGCTCCAGGGCGCTGCAGTCCACTGAATCCCCTCTGCAGGTACAGTTCTCGGCACAAGGCAGGTCTGAGCCCAAACCACCACCGCTCAACAGTCCGACCACCGACAAGATTAAATAAAAAACACAGCGAGACGCATATCCAAATCGTCCCAGGGACGCCGCCATTTTGTATCCAGATTTAAAAAGCGCGACCGCTGAGCTCTCCTGGTGTAATAATGCGGCTCCGGCCTGCTTTACTACATTAAGTACTCTTGTAAGACCGAGGTTACTACGAAAAACTTTGTGGCAGCAAAGCGTTTTTCCGTCCCAAAGGCATTCATTAAGAAAAAAAGAAGAAAATAAAGTCCCTACAACTTTCTCCGCTGGTGTCGGACCGACGCGGGCTGGAAATCAAAGGTAATCAAAACTTAGACCACCATAAACCCCCTTATGCCACCTTGTAAGCGTAGTTTTAAATGTCAGAAGTATGTCCATATAAAGCCCAGAACTATTCCTCCCAGAAAAAGCAATAGCACTGCGTTTTCGGCTCACAAGTTTGAAAACGCGCACCGTAAAAGGACAGTAATAAGTTGGTGAGTCCGGCTGCAGCAGCGCTGGTGTAAACTTAGAAACCGGCGGTGTTGAAAAGTCCACCACGGTGTCAGATCTGCGGTAGATAAGCGACAAAACCGCAGCTATAGTGTTGAAAAGTCCAGCGGTGATTTTTTCAGGGCGAGCGCTGCGTGTCGTCCAGACGTGAGGAGCGTTTCTCTCTCGCATACATCCAACTCTGGAGAAGTGCGCACTCCGTCCATCCGAACACACGCAACTAACAGCTTTATCAGCTGAAGTCTGAGTTCACACAATCTCGGCGATCCGATTAATAGCAAAATAAACTCCCCCTTTTTTTCCTTCCGAGCGTGAGTTACCACAATTAGTTTTCTCCCGAGTTACTTTTCCCTTTTTTCTCTGGGTGATCGCTCTCTCCGCGAGAGAGACCCACGTTGGGAGCACAACAGCGCACTCCCGGGTCCTCCCAGCGCGGCTCCTGATTGGCTGGCGGGGTCCGAGGGCCGACTCTAGCTCTGCTGTGATTGGTCGAGCCCGGCTCTCCCCCGCGACGCCGGGGTGAAGAGCCTGTGAGCGGCTGTCAGTCAAGCGGTCGCTGAGCCCGCCTACGTTTCCCACCCTGGGGTGTGAAACCGCACGACCTCCCCTCACTCTCACTGCTTCTTAAAGGCACAATCGCCCCAGATCAAGCTCTGTAATCGCATTATAACAAGCCATAATAACATAATTGGTTTGAATGCCCGAACAATTTAATTCTGACATCAAGATTTACATGCAAAAGAAGGAGTCTGAGAGGAAGTGATAAACAGTCAGTTTCTTTTTTCAATACTGGTCATTTATTTAAAGGAGAAAAAAAGCACCCTGAGTTGAGTTGAGTTATACTTTAATGTCCACTAGGGAAATTTGTTTTAGGCATCAAATACATGCATAGCGTATAAAAACACTTACAATCAGAGATGTCAAAAGTATTCACATTCATTACTTAGATAGAAGTATAGATACTAGAGTTTAAAAATACTCCTGTAGAAGTTGAAGTATCAACTCAAGTTTTTTACTCAAGTAAAAGTATAAAAGTACTGGTTTCAAAACTACTTAAAGTATAAAAGTAAAAGTAATGTAAGGGGGAAAAAGGACAAAAGCCATGGAAAATGAGTAAATCTTAGTATAATGCAAATATATTAAAGAACCATATATGTGTACTATTGAGCATTAACATGTGTTTCAGAGAGCAGAAGATATGATGACTAGTTACCTATAAGTATTGTAATGGTGCAAAAAGTCAAACTTCAGAGGCATGTTATCATTTATCCTAACCTTTATTGGAATGTACATCCAAGTTTAGTTGCAGGAATCTGAGGGAACGGATGTAAGAACAAAACTGGACAAGAACATCTGAAACAACCACAACCAAATTCACTCTATCCGGATGGAGCAATTTAACTGGATATTTTTTTTTAAAGGCCGAAATGAAATAGAGTAACAAGGCTGTTTTTAAAATGTAAGGAGTAAAAAGTACAGATAATTGCGTGAAAATGTAAGGAGTAAAAGTAAAAAGTCGTCTGAAAAATAATTACTCCAGTGAAGTATAGATAACCAAAATCTCTACTTAAGTAAGATAACAAAGTATTTTTACTTCGTTACTTGACACCTCTGCTTACAATCAACACATACAGACAGCAACTGATATCAGACTCAATAACACAATAAAATTAGTGAGAAACCAAGCAGCAGTGAACGACATTGCACATACCCTAGGCAAAAATTGCATTTATCCCGGAACCTCATTTCATTATTTGGTACAGTAGGAAAAGAGCAAGAACAATGAATAAAAACAAGCTATTTCCTCATTAGCAGCATAGTAGTAAAGATATAAAAACAAGGACTGACTACTACTGGATCCGTCACTACTGCACCCTGTACAGCAAACTAACTAAACTAAGGAGTCCAATTCTCCTAATTTTTTGTCCTCACTGAAAATAACATTCCTATAAATTCATCAACTTATTTGTGATCATTGAATAAAAAAATGTATGACACCCATTTGGCAGTGTGGCCTCAAAGACTTGATACATTTGGAAAAAAAAGGAGTTCACATTTGATTAGTCTCAGTTAAACTAATATATATTAAACTAATATTATGAAAATGTAAAATAAACAATGTACTGCCAAATTTAAGGCATTATGGGGGATTATATTTTAGATTTAATTATCCCAGTAACCAAATCAATCAAATTACCATAACTGAGTTAAAAAAGTACTATAAATACCTGCACAATTTAGGATCTTACAAGGAAAAATTGTATGAACTGAAAAAGTTGTGCAAATGCGTCTTATGTAAAATGTCTGGAAAATGATATACAATCTAAACGCCATTCAGTACTGGGCATACCTGTACTTTTAAGAATGTTTTATAATATTTAGTTTACTCAAGCAACATTTTTAACATAATCTTTTCATATCAACTAAAAAATTGAGGGCCTGACTACCTCTCATTACTATGTAAATAAATATGATGCCAAAATCAAACAATGTCTGGTTCCGGTGTACCTGAGCATATGCATATGCAACTTGTGTGTGTGTCATCCACCGTGATCTTCTCACCATTTGAGTTTGCCCTGCAACCGTCACATGATAGCACAAAATATTTCCCAAATGCCAAAATCGTGTTCGCCTGTTGTCCCAGAAAAGCACATCTGTGATAAATCAGCAGTCCTGTCAGCCTTCTGGTCCCATGAGCACTTTTTCTTATCACATTTTTTTTTTTCTTGGCACCCGTTTTTCTTCTTTTTTTTTTTGGATTGATTTTGTCAGAGCTATTGTGATCACTTCGTGTTGGGAGAAGGCCCAGATTTCATTGCCATTAATCACAATCACAGTGAGGACAGTTATTCACACCTGCAGCCCTCCAGGCAGTTTAGTGGCATAGTTCCTTGTTCCCTTCCCACTGAAGAGGCCAAGGTTTCATATTGCATCATGTGTGCATGAGCACACTAGTTTACAGGTGAGGCTTCTGGCTCACAAAGGCAAGAGAAATATCTGAGAAATGAGACTGTGAAAAAATGTCTTCACAGATGACAAAAAAATAATGAATAAAGGAGGATAAACAAATTCTGTGTCTTGTACTGATCTGACTGTGAAAACTAGGAATTGTTTAGTAAGAAAAATCCTTTAGCGTAGTATTTTCAAAATTGTTGGGAGTTTAGCAAATTTTCACATATGGACATTATTGAAGGGAAATTCCTAATAAATTATATATTAATTGAATAAAACTGGGTAGGATACATTATCGAATCATTTCTTTTGTTAGACAATACTCAACAATCCATTTAGGGCTTCATGCAAAATATAAGTGAACTTATTTTGAGTTTGTCTCAGATTGTAAAATGTTAACTTTACCATTTGTCTTTTCACACATTTACATATTATATTTGTAGCATTTGTAGCAGTCTGATAATCAAACCTTCCATTTATTTTATTACGTCATTATTTTTTATTTGTTATTTTTCTTTGTGTTTGAGGTCTAAACCATAATGGCTATTCAAAGCATGCTCAACCCTACATTTTGATGTTCATTTAACAGACTTGGTATGTGTACATAGGTACTTTGGGGGTCTATTTTCAGAGGACTGCTGACATGTCTTTTAATGTGATTTATTTGATGGATGACCTGTCGTGTATGATTTGGCACACAAATAACTTTAGAAGGGCACTCATACAGGATAGTCCTCTGCCAAGGCCAGTGCCCAAGGTTAGACTTTGAAAGAAAGAGCCACATAGTTCATTCTTTGGTCATGGGTTATGCTTTTACCAAGTTTCTGGAAAGTCAGATGGGTAAACTATAAGATGAAAGCTTTTAAGGACCAGTAACAGTACTTTAAACATAGGTCTGACCTTAACGAAGAAACAATGCAGCAAGAAAATATCACAAGCACCAACATAATTATTATACTACGCTCTTAAGAAATCAGGTGCTTATATATAACATGGTAAAGCATGGTATGGCCAGGGTTTTTTTCGTTACCATGACACTAATACTGTTTTATGCTACCTTGATCAAGGTGACCAAGTGAGCTTAACCAATGCTAAAAAGTGATATCGAAACACTGCAAACTGCTGATTTGATAGAGAACTGTCAACAGCATATGTACTAAAAACAAAAAAAGAGAAAAGAAAAGAAAAGCTATAAACAGAAGCTATTTCTTTGTTCTAAAGATACGTCTCTCAGCAAGGCTACTTCATCCATTTTCCCCATGGACCTACGAATACATACACAGTAGTGGGAGATTTGATATAAAAGGGAAGAAACAAGGGACACAGGAAGATCCTTCAACCTAAATTGACAAGGAAATTGACAGGCTCACTAAAAAAACAGGACAGCTCAAAAGCAGTTGAAGAAGGCTACAGAGGTTTGAAAGAACAGAACTTGTATATTGCAAGCTGAAATAAGACAACATTTGCAAAGCTAAGAAGGACAGAAACACTTCAGACATCAGCATAAATGAAAATAATGGCAAGGACCTGATTCTACAGCAACCCTTTCAACTTTGTAAAAGACATGTTTGACAAAGACGAGAGCAGGAGCACTGCAGAAGACTTATTCTGATGACTAGAAGTATGAGCCAGTTATTATCCTGGATAATGTGCATGTTATGGAACCCAAGGCCTGTCCACATCAGTCATACATCCGGATTGGTGGTGGGAAATTCACCAATGAATTTATTGATCGAAGCATATATGGATGATTTGACCACCACAACAACAAAACCTTGCAGAGATGGCTTCTACAGATACTCCATTAAAATATCAGGTGGCATTTAAGTCACACAAATCCTGCATCACCTTTACTACCAAAGAGCGGCTAATAAAACAAACTGTTACATGTCAGTGACAAACCAATCCCAGCAATCTTGGAGAAGGGCATCAAAAGCTCTGGAGCTGGTACAATAAAGACACCTAGCAAATGGAACAACTTTGGCACGACACATCTGACAGCTTCAAGAAAGTTAACAGCAATGCTTTGCTAGGAGGGTTGAAGCTTTCAAGTTTAAGTGCTTTCAGTTTGGGTTGCTACCTTGGTTCATGTGACCAATAACCATGCATGATATCTCATTATCCCATGCTATTTGTCAGGAGAGGCTGGTAAATTCTTGAGTGAGAAATGACTCAATCTGCCAAGGTGTCTCAATAGTGTCAGACTCTACAGCAGTGGAGACTTCTCACAGCTGATTTTCAAGCCTGGTTGAAGGAGAGAAAATCCATGCTGCAGCTATAATGGATGCGAAATCTGCCCTCGACCACTGAGCTATAGGAAGCAACATCCACCAAAGCAGAGGAGGTCTTGGCCCGGGAACAAAACATTTACCTGACAAAGGCAACCACTGCCAAATGCCAAACCACAGTGATAGGGGAGAAGAAGTAGCTATATGTTCCAAATCTGTAGCACAGGTCAGGCAGGATTGCTGGATGAGACGGGGGAGCATAGAAAAGGCGAAACTTACATGGAGCAAACTCTGGAGCATGGAGTCAATTAGGCTAAATTTCATCATAATTTCATCAAAACCAAGTATGACTTCCTGTTTTCTCCCACAAACATAAGTGTGTGGCTCAAGGAGGATCCATCATTCCCTCTGTGCACAGTCCCAGCAAGTCTTAATCACATCTTGGTGGGGTACAAGATCATCCTCATTTATGGCAGATACACTTGGCAACACAATCAGGTTCTTAGCTGCCTGGCAGCTGAGTTTGAGTACAAGAGGACATCCATCAGTGCACAACATCTCAACAAACAGTCACCGCACCAACAACCCCCAGCCTTCATCCAGGAAGGGAAAACGCTGATGGCCAACCCCCCACCTCCCACTTTAGGATCACTGAGCACAGCCCCCCCCACACGCCCCAAAATCACAACCACCCTCCAACCTGACCTGGGACCTCATGTACGAAGAGTTCGTGTATTTCATCGTAAATACTTGTTAACACACAGAAAAAATTCTGATGTTCAAAACTCAATCCATGCATCACAACCAACGTGAAATTGAACGCGGATACGGGGTCATGACACTCCTCCCTGTCCCTTCCCTGAAGTAGATCCATTTGAACATGAAAATTAGTATAACTATCCGTGAAAAAATGCTTATCTAAACAAGGAATTTGGAAAAGCAAGTGAAAAAAACATTAACCATGAGCAGGAGACACTTTCCTGTCAAGATGTCAGGAAAAACCACACCTGGAACTTTTGTTGCTGATGAGACCTTTGGAGGTGTTGTGGATTCATCATCGAAACACTGTTGATGTATAGTGCCGATGTGATGACCCCATGTGAAGCATTTTGACCTCTGCCACTAAGTGTAAAATTACAATTTTCCTCAGAGGCTTTATCTTCCTGTTCTTACCCCGGTTTTCCACCTGGACCTTTACACAGGAGCCATATTCAAGTATTGCCTACCAGAAGGGGTGCTGAAATATAAGGATTAAACAGTAGTATCCAGTCATTTTACTCAATCATTTGTTTCTGAGACGATAGTTGCCAGTTTTCTGTGGCAAATAACCACATACAGTGAATAAAATATAAAATATATTATTTTCATACTCTCTGCTTTAAGACTCCACCCACCCTTTTCATGGACGGTTTTGGCTTCTGCTGTCTGGTAAATGCCGTTGGAGCATCCGTGCTCCCACCACCAGACTAAAAATTAACCTTTACCCCTCTGCAAATCAGACTATTGAACAGGCGGACTGCGTACACTTCCTCCATACAGATGCAAAAAAAAAAGAGTGAAAATTGACTTTTTGCAAAGAATCTCATATTATTTTTCCACATTTTCATATTACTTGTACATTCTGCATATCGGTCAAAACATTCCTGCAACTTTATACATTACATTTCTAAATGACCTTATTTATACAGATTTTTTTTCTTTTTTTTTCTATTCTTATAGATTTTTGTTTTCATTTGCTTTTACTGTAGTATTAATTTGTTACTATTATTATCATCATCATTAGCATTATTGTTGTTATTTAACGTATGCCATATCACAAGTTTTTTCATTGCTCAGTGTAACCCTGTATTACTGCTGTGTACATAACAATAAACCTTGAATTTGGAGTCTTGAAACGTGTCCAAAAATTGAGGTGACACCACTTTGACAATCAACGAGATAGCCTGCCTATGTTGAGTTGTGCTGCCTTTTTATTTTTTGGAAAGGTTGGTGTCAGAGGAACTTTTAAATCACACAAAGTATGGTGGATAGTCTTAAGTTTGGTGTAGCTGACAAGCCAGTGTTAAGAATAGGCACATATCAGTATAACACTAAATCATTACTGAAAAAGCAAAATTTGGGATCTTAGCTCATCAAGTCTTTTTTCTTATTTTTATAAAAGTTAATAGGGATGGACGCTCTATAAGGAACACCCTTCGTTACACTGTGATAGCTAGACTGAGATAAATTATATCTTGTACTTGTATGCTGTATGCACTGAGATCTGCCTGATAGCTAGATCGATAAATAAATATATAATTTGCAAACTATTCTATAGTATGTTAAACATGCATATATACATTTTGCACAAAGCAGAAAGAATAGAAATTGTAAGAAAAACATGACAACATTGACATATTTTACAAAAATGGCACAATTTCTGTGCTCACCTGAACTCATTTTGTCCTGTTTGAATCTGTCAGGAGATTGCATTGTGAAGTAGTTAACGCCTGCACCAGATGTAGTCAGACCCTATCCATGTACTTTCTTTTTTTTCTGTGTCTGTGTGTATGTTTTAAAGCTATCATAGGCATTCATACAGGTGGAAGAAAATCAAAGGATAAATGTATACCTTTTAAGATTTAAGATTTGGTATCATCTGAATGTAAACTTTAGTTTCTTTTACATCTCTAATGATTCTAATACATATTACGTTTTCGCAGATTTGCAAAGTTAATGTGATGCTGGTAGTAGTGGTGGTAAGAGTGTCCAAGGACTGGAGCAATTCATCACGGTCATCTTACTGCAGTCTTCAAAGATAACAGCCCATCTGCTGCAGCTATTCATCAACTATAAAATGGAGAGGCGTGAAGCCTAGCCAAGTCGTCATAGTGGGAATGGATGGCTAACGGGTGTTGCAAGGGCGTGGAAATGTCTTCCTAATAGGAAGCAGAAAGGCTGTAGACATTGCTGTTGATACCAAGCTGCCAGCTATGATGTGTCATACATTGCCTACAAGGTCGAGGACAAGAGCGAAGAAAGGAAGTGAAACAAGACTAATGTAGACAGCGAAAAATGTGTATAATGTATGTAGTTGTATATAAATGTATATGCCCAATTCCAATTAAGTTTGGACGCTGTGCAAAATGTAAATTACAGACAGAATGCAATGATTGGCATTCTGTTTTCAATTTTAGTGGTTTTAATTTGAAATCTCATATACAGTACCCATACTTTTCCCAGTAGGACAATATATCAGATGTTGAAACTGAGACAGTTTGCCATTTGATGAAAAATATTTGCTAATTTTGAATTTAATGGCAGCAACCCATCTTAAAAAAATGTTGGTGCATGAGCAGCTTATAACTTAATTTGAATGTACTCTCAAATAGGTGTTTACACATTTTTTTGTCTCCATTGAGGACCAAACAATTATTTCAACATTAATTACAATGAATATACACGCAAATTGATAAATGGTTATGTATGTATAATTGACTGTATAGTTGACTGCATAAATATGATGTCATATTAGTATATTGAATCATATTGGAACCAGGCTATAAATATGTTTATTTCTGCTCTAAAGTTGGACAAATTGACATGGGAGTCAATGGCGATTGACTCGCTTTTGCTGCCAGCCTTTATTGGTCAGTTGAGGAACTGCAACGAATCTTAGTTCCACATGGGGCTCAATGCAGAAATAAAATGGTTGGACATTGGAAAGACATTGTGGAAGATCATTTTAGCAGGACTACAGTTTATACCAATTACTATAAGTCAAAATAAAACCAGTAGGCCCTTCTGTGGCATGTTTGCTTCCTAACAGTTATCTGATGTTGAGGTATACACAGGCCCTTTTGTGAAGTACCGGTAAGTAAGTTAGAATTTTGTTAAAAGGGCTAAGTATCTGGTCATTAACAGTTTGTTTTCCTGATGCTGTTCTGGAACTGAAAATTAAACCTGTTAAGCTGAAGGGTGAAAGTTTTTTATTTCTAATAGTTTCTACCGATTTTACAAATATTTTGAAGTAATTAGCCAGTTTAATCATTTCATGTTGACATGGAAAACTAAACTATCTGATCATGAATTAAAGACATTTTATGAACTGGCCAGAGAATAAACTAATAATTAGGCAAATTAACAAAGTGATCAATAGATAATCTTAGGGACAAATGAAAACATACGATTCATGAAGAAATCTCAACTGTGGCGTGGCTGTTTGTATTTAACACCAGCACAGGATGTGCAGGTCTCCAAACACCACCGCTCCAGCTACACTTCCAACTGTTTTTATTTCTGTCTGTATTGAAAAGAGTGCTAACATTTGGAGTTCTCTTCAATGTTTTTCAGATGAGTAGTGTGAGTCAGGCTGTACCATGCCAAACTTCTGTCAGCAGGTAAGACATGTCAGCCCAACTGCAAGGACAGGCAGAAAAACCGCACCACCTCCCTAACCTGTTCCATCATGAGGTAGGCGTGGTTAGAGAAGCTCGCCCTGTCTCTTGTGCTTATATTTCAAGCCCCAGTGTCAGCTGAAATGAAAGTATGCATTGTGGAGTTTTGGGTCAAAATGGCAGTTAGTTTCCATATCTTTTCAACAGGTGTTTACTTGTGTCTACATTGCTGGCATCCTCATCTTGCTAAGACAAAGATGAAGTCATGGCTTGTTGTCTTATGGTTTCTTTGACAGGCAGGGCGAGGAAAGGTGACTCTCTTGTGCATTTGGCTCTGCTTGTTTTTATTAGGCCTTGTCAATAGAATATTTCATAAAAGAAGCGATGGCCTGGAACAGTTTTTGTTCTGCCCAAGCAGAGGAATGTGCTTGTTTCACTCTTTGAAAAGTGATTTCTGTGTTGCAAGGCTCCAGCTTTTGTGTGCCAGGACTTTTTTGTTTCTGTGTTTTTAGTGTGAATGCATTTGTTGTTCAAAAAGGATCTCATTCTCGCTTCTGTCTTGGTCTTAAGCTTGCTCTCGCTTTAAGATGTGAAGGGATTTATATTCAGCTTTTGTTTTATACAATATATTCAATATATCATACTGAACCCAGTGTCCTGTCTGTAATCAGCATATCTTTTAAATTAGAAAACAGTTCCTGCTTCAGTGTTTCATGCAAAACTCTTAAACTTACTTAATTCCAACCCATGAAATCTGAAATTAGTAGCCTTACCTTTGACCTGTTACATTTCATGGCTGGTTACACATCGGCCTAGTGTTGTAACATCCCTTTAGTAGCTAAATCAGTCCTCTACTATAGCCGAAATTCAATTAGGTCTTCAAAAACCCTCAATAGAGCTGGAGGCCAGAGGTGGAAAATTTGATTTATTTGAGGTAACTGGATACTCATTTACCGGCAAACCATACGGCTTCCCCCTTGGTGTGCATTGTATGTGTTTTAAAGAGCAATTCATTCAGCATCAATACATTATCTTAAGTGCCTGTGGAGAAATTGCCATTAGGCGGCGTATTAAATGATGTATGTGTATGTGTTCACCAGCCACTGAGAATGGAGGAAAGTTGAGAGCAGAACTTCTGGCCCAGCTGGACAACTTAGATAATTGTGATTTTTTTTTTTCTAAAACCACAACTTGAATTACTGGGCTCTTCCTGTAAATATTCCACTGCAGGTATTCGCAATGCAAATGCATTTACAAAGGAAAACGAAAGAGATTGGCTTCCCATCCGCGATGACAATGAACCCATATAAATCAAACCTTTTTCCTCTTACAAACCTGCTTCTCTCCCTTGCTTACAACACTATAGCCAACTCATTAGTGGAGGCTTTAGGAATGCCTCTATAGCTATGTGAAGTACAAAGAGAGAAAAGGCTGATCCCCCTCCTTTTTCTCTGTGCTCCCTTACTCCTGACAAAGTAGAGCCTCGGTGAATAGCAGAGGCAAAGGCAAAGGCAGCAGTGAATGGGGACGGAGCAATGGGGCTCACTCATGCAGAGAGCTCCCAGCCCCTCTATACCTGCTCTGGAGAAAAGAGTGGCCAGCTGCTGCTGGTGAGCTTTTTTCCCCTGACTTCAATAGAGACCTCATGAAAGGAGCTTGGACAGGATAGCTGAATGCTATGAGAGAAAGTAAGGAATGGCGGTTAGGGCTTTAAGGAAGGAAGAATAAAAGACGGTGAGTGAGGGTTAGTGGGGAAGTGATTTGGAGCAGAGAGATATATATTATATAAACCCAATCATCGTCCCCCTACTGAGCGGGGAGGAAGTGCAACTCGCATGAACCAATGCAGATGGAAATTAGCGCGTTATAATGAAGCAGTTGGAGAAGTCCACTGTTAGAGGTTCAAAGAGGAGACTGACGTTGGATCTTGGAGATGCAAATGCTTCATGCAGTAAAGATCTTCAAACAGCAGGTGCCCCGTGCTTTCATCCAACGGCTGTAGCTGCTAAAAACTCATGGCAGCTTGTATTCCATGTGCTTCATCTTTCTCCCCGTTCACTATCTGCGTTTTCTCCGTTACCTGTAACCTACTCCTACGCAACTGACTGTAACTCCAGTTTCTTCACCCTTGCTTCATCCCCCTTTCCTGCCTCCAGGCTTTTGCTGCTGCTAATAGGATAATGGCTGCCATGTTATGCACACTTAAAACCCACAGAGCAGCGCTGAGGGCTGTGTGCATTGTGTGAATGTGTGTGTGTGGCTGCGTCCTCTCTTGGGCTCAGGGGAATGAGCTTGTACTTAAAAAATGTAAAATTTGTTTCGAAAAATTGCAGAGGAATACATTTCACCTGTCTTCCCTGCAGCAGAAAAGGTTTTCAAAAGCAGGTTCTTTTGGGCCTGCAAAGCTGGGGTAGAAGATTATATTTTAGGCATTGGAAATGTGTCGTACTTACCTGCATGACTTTATATGGAATTATGTGGACAGCAACAAAAACCTTTTTTCAGATTTCTTGACTTTTAGACAATTTTGAAGGCGCTCTTTCACATGCATGCCTAACAGTGTTTGCTGCTTCTAATGTGCAGATGAGGTAATGCTTGGGTTTGAGGTCTTCAAAGTCCGGCCTTTTTCTCACTGAAATGCTGTCAAAATTTGATTTAAAAAAGCATGCAAATGAAAGAAGGGAACTCGGAATCACTGAAAGTGAAAGTCAGAATCAAATTTCCCAGTGTTTTCTTTGACCTAAAAGAACAAGCGCGGATTGATTAAGCCAAATAAAGGGAGAGCCAGAAACTTGTCAAGGCTTTGCCTCTAGCGGGAAAAGTTCTTAATGGACACATCATAAATGTGCATGCACCTCCACCTCCACCTCTTTTGTTCTGGAGGAATGCTGGAGGAATGTTGGAATTAAGAAATCAAATGGAGCTTACTGAACCCACTTATGAGAGGATGAGCACACTCTCTCATGCACGGACTTTCAAAAGTACTTCACGTCTCATAAAATCCAGACTTGATGGCGTGAAAAGGATCTAAAAAATACAACAAAAAATGAATACGAATCTGCCACGTGAACGTTATCAACGTAACAACTTTTAAAAAAAAAATGTTTTTTAATATCAAACTTAATAAATGAGCATGTTGCACACAAGATGCACAATGAAATCCCCAAGTGTCTGGTACCATTTGGTATGATTCAGAATGCTTCATAATGCCCGTGGGTCAGAAGTCTTCTTGGTCGTCAGCATGCCTTATGTCTTGATGTCTGGATTTGTAGAGGACAGCAATTAAGTTGACTTTAATAATGAGATGTGGACATCTGAAAGCCATGCTATAAACATCATTTTATTTCATGGCTGAGATCATTCTGCAGGTTGCATTTATTCATCATTAGGTCATTACAGCCTCGGAGGGAAATTAATTGTCATTTCCATTGATTTGGATGTTTTCCAAAACAACTTAACTTTAGCTGAACAGTCGGACCTTTTGGACTCCAGACACGAATAGATTAGATTCTTTCTTTTACTGGTAAGGTACGTGTCAAAAAATGCCAGATGTTCCTCATTTTTGTTCATACACACATGCATGCACAGACACACACTTACACACACCTGCAAACACACCCTTCTGTGCTGAATTTGTTGTGCTTATTTAGCATGGATACCTCAGGCTGTTTGAAAGGAGGAGCGTGACGAGACATTCAACTGTTCCACATGTCTAACGCCAACCAGACACTCGGTATTTCTCCCCGCTTCTCCCTCAGTGTCTTTGCTTGTCTCGCTCTTCTCTGTGGACTGATGTTTAATATCTTAAACACACAACGCTGTGAAATTTATAGCAAAAAAAAAGTGTTACCTATGGTATAGATACACATTTTGAATGCAGTGAAGTTAAATTCTTAACCCATTCAAGCCAATTCCTTTGTTTCAAAAAGTCTTCCATATGGTTATTTGGAAAACTTAAAAGAAACATATTCTCTGTTTTTCAAAGGATAACACAATTTCCTGAGGTCTGAATGAAACATCTGTGACATGCCACAGGGAGACACTGCAAGGTTCCCTTTTTAACATATTTCTGTCACTTCTTCACAGCCGCTGACTTTAGGGGGCAGAATCAGGCCCTTGGCTCAACTCCACCTCTCTTTTTGAAGAATGTATCTCATGAAATTGGAGCCACAGATTTGCATACAGACCTCAGAGATACAGCAAACACAGCATGATGTGATGTTGTGATGTTGGGTGGAAATAAAAATGGGAATGATAATTCTATCTCATCTGGGTCTGAACATCACAGAAGTCAGCAAATCTAACCAGTTCACTTATTACATCTTTTAAGACAGATTTGAAGCCAAGTGACAGGATTTCATAATGTCAGAGCTTTTGAATCGGCAGTCACTTCAGATACCAACATATATCAAGCACAGAAAAAGTAATGATCTCATATGTCCCATTCAAAGTTTTTCACTAGAATCTTTTATTCACAATTTCTTAAGAGACAAGAAACTTTGGAGGAGTTAAACCTTATGCTTTTACTCTAAAGTGCAGGTTTTGCTTTCATGTTTATTTGATGAAATAATAGATAATATCTTTGAAATGCAATTCAAATCAATTCAAGCACAACACCTCAACAGGTCCTGTGCACACACACACACACACGCGCACACCCACACAGGGGCGCACACCGAAACAGGTGGGGATGATTAAGACAGACCAGAACAGGAATAACAAGAACACAAAAAAGCAACAGCGAGAACACGAGGAAAGACAAATCAAACAGAAACCCAAATCACAACACGTTTGGAGTTTGGTCTCTTCTGTTTAGAGTGTCATACGCTTTTGTTCAAACTACGTGATGCTCCATTTATTTAAAATGTATTAATTGGTGGTTAATATAAAACCACTATAAGCTGTCTGCAAGCTGCAGTTTTTTTACCTTTAGTCGTCCAGGTTTCTACAGACCAACACGCTTGCAGTATTATGTTTCTCCACGCGCCCGGCCGGCTACGTGTGTATATGTCAACATGCATGAATGTGTACATGCAGGCATGGGGATGAACATTTTGTCTGCGGGTCACTGACCCATTTGAAGGTGTGAATATGTGTGCGCGTGCCTGGAAGACAAGTGTAGCCCACTGTACGAATAACGCCAGTATTTCCAGCAGGAGGACTTGCTGTCACCTGTTTTTCATTTTTTTCCCCCCCTTTTATTTCTCTTTTTCAAAGATAGATCGGAGAGGAAATGCCTTTGGTTGAAAGGATTAGTGAAGCTTGTGCCTGCTGCAGGGGGAACTTTAAAAAATAAATGAATGTAAAAATTGTCCCTCCCTTCATAAGAGCATCATTTTGTATCTTAAGGACCCCTCATTAGACAGCTTAATATTCATGAAGGCCGAATGGGTTAGCATTCATTCATAAATTGTCGAACATTAAAAGCGTGGTGTCCAGGCTTATTAGATCCTATAGATCTTAACAAAGCAGCGTGTAATCATGGTCACACTTCAGATGCCTACAGGCATTCAACATCGCCGACACATAATCATTTTGTCCTTAAAATCCGTCAACCAGCTTGCGTTTCAATTAGTAATGAATGATCTTACTGAAGCGTCTAAGATTTAAAAAGAAAACCAAAAGATGACAGCAGGAATTTGTGACATAACTTTATTTGATCATGTCCTTATCCCTCAGATTCGACTGTTGTATCTGCTTATGCAACTGAATGTAAAACAGTTGGAACTTGTTCAAACCTCCAGCAGCTGCAGCAGTAACCTTCTGCTTACAAACTAATGCTTCAGTTGCAAGAACATAATACTGTATTGTCAAATATAATAAAATACATTTGCTTTTAAACAAACTACATTTCAAAAGTTGTACTTCAATATTCATCATCTTAAATGCACAGTTATCAAAACTGGATCTGGTGACAGTTTTGAAGGTTCATGCTGATAAAGGTGTGGAGTAAATGTCTCTATGCCAGCTGGCCTCTTCTTTTAGAAGATAATCAATCACTTTCTTCGGCTCATCTGAATGCAGGTCAGGTTCAGGCACCAAGGCTTGCTATCGTGCACTGGACAGTTTATACATGTTCATCAAATGTGAGTCACCATTTTAAGGCAATATTTGAACTCACATCGATCTCAGTGAGTTATTTTTCATGTCTCACAAAACCTGTCATGAGTAAATGCCTAAGATGTTGGTTTTGAATCAGCAGAGCACTACTTTCAGTATCAGTAAGGTAAGACAGCTGTCATGTTCCTTGTAGAAGATTAAAGGAGCCAATATATGCTTTAGTGTAAACCTGAACTTGAATTTTAAAATGTTCACATGTCCTTGAAAAAAAGTACATGCAAAATTAATTTGAATCCAAAGGAAAAAAAAAAATGTTTAAAAATTCAATGATATTAAAACCTGTGGAAAAAATGTGCACTTATGTGAAATTGTTTTTTTTTTTTTTTTATAGCATTTCCTGCTTCTTTACGTTACCTTAACTCAGTTGAATCTTTTAAAAAGCAGCTTAAAAACCTACTTATTTAGTCAGGCTTTTAATTAGACTTGGTTTGTTGTTGGGTTTTTCTTAGTTTCTATTGTTTGTTTTATGCTTGTGTCTTATCTTATTATGTGTGGCTTGTGAAGCACTTTGTGGCTTTTGACCTGTGAAAACTGCCATAAACTTTACTTACTAACTTACTAAGTGCAAGTCAGGATAGGATAGGCCCATTGTAAGCAAAATGGAATCAAAAACGGATTATGGCCATGTCCAATCAGCCCGTCTTCTGTGACTGGACATTGCTCATTTATTTTTATATGGAGCTCAGAAAGAAAGCCTGGACAGAGTAGCAGGGTAGAAAGCAGACAAGTAAGTAGCAGAAATATCGGGTAAATCTGGTACGCATTAGACTTGTGTAGTTGTTGACATAGGTTACTTTTTTTTTATAACGTATGCTATCTAGCAGCCAGCATTTCTCAATATCAAAGGCAAACCACCCAAGTGGAGCTTTCTTTTATTTGTTGTGTGTTGGTATGAAAAAAGTGTAAGCAAAGAAAAACCCAAAGACTCACACAGCCACAATCACGCACTGCCTCAATGCTCCTGTGTCAGCAGTTGTTCATTCATATCCCCATTTACTGAGTAAACAGCATTACCATGAAGCATCATTTTAGGGATATTCCCCCACCCCTCTTTTTTTTCTGGTAGAAATTTCAAACTACCGGTATGTAATTTTCTGTAAATTAGTGCAGGACCTTTAAATATATGTCATGTTTTGTCTGCTGAGGGCAAAACGGACCTGGAAAAAGTGCTTTCAAATTCTGCAGCCATCTTAATATTGTTGAGAAATCATATAAATCTGTGAGCCACATGACATAAACATAAGATGTCTGAATCTGCCAGTTCACAAACAATTACAGTAAAGAAAGTGGAGACCTAGATTCACAGGAAATAATCAATATAACAAATGAAACTAAAGACGAATGAGCAAAATAAGACGACAGTGACACAGTGAAGGGTTGCAGTTTCCTACGAACTGGATGTTTTGTAAGGCCTCATTTACTAAATCTTTCTTTCTTTCTTTCTTTCTTTCTTTCTTTCTTTCTTTCTTTCTTTCTTTCTTTCTTTCTTTCTTTCTTTCTTTCTTTCTTTCTTTCTTTCTTTCTTTCTTTCTTTCTTTCTTTCTTTCTTTCTTTCTTTCGCCAGATGTGTTTTCAAAAACCCAACACCACTTGCAAAACGTCCACCTGAAACACCCTTCATGTTCTATTTTACACCACCTATATATATGTGCGTGCGTGCGTGCGTGCGTGCGTGCGTGCGTGCGTGCGTGCGTGCGTGCGTGCGTGCGTGCGTGCGTGCGTGCGTGCGTGCGTGCGTGCGTGCGTGTTTATATATTCCTTAAGGTTAGGATTTTGTAACACAAAATGAAAACGTTTCAAAGGTCTAGCACAACTGTTGCATCTGTTATAACAGACTTACCTTTTAGATAAACTCTTCTGTGTCTTTAGAAGACTGACGTTCATTCAGAAAGCTCAGCTGCCCTGCAATACAAATGGGAAATGAGCCATCATCACTTACTATTATCTTTAAACACCTGTATTTAGGCATCATTATCTCTATTGCGGAGTCCATTTAGACAAGATGGCAAAGTTCATTCGTGTGTGTGTGTGTGTGTGTGTGTGTGTGTGTGTGTGTGTGTGTGTGTGTGTGTGTGTGTGTGTGTGTGTGTGTGTGTGTGTGTGTGTGTACTCACCTCACATGTGTTTCTGAGCCTTGGGACTGCTGGAAAATTGAGATGGTGATGTTCCAAATATTTTCTTTTGGTCTGAAATTGCTGTATTTTTCACTCAGTCACACACACAACAGATGTTTTCATGTGTACCGCCTTGTTTTTACAGCTTTGAACCAGTCATGACTCCCTCCAGTAATTCCTCTAATGTTCCCATATCTTCTTGCTTGTTTTTAAATTAATCTGCTGTCTGACAGAATTGGGGATTTATTAGAAAGGGGAGGGAGATAAACCATGAACTGAAGGTTTTCTGAGGTTGTGTCAATCAAACCCAAGCTGTTGGTTCCACAAACTAGTTCATTAATATTGGGGGGAAAAAAACTCATACTTGTCAGAATTAGAGCAACAAGTCCTAACAGAGGCTTAAGTTGAGAAAACTTTAATATTTTGAAAAAAGCAACAAGAAGAACCTGGCACAGACTTCCTGAGCACATAAATGCATGCTTGATCCTTCAGCAGAAGATGAAGCACAAAATGAAGCTGAAGACATTTTAGGTTATTCATTTACTGTTGGAAGTCAGTTTTATGATATTCTTTTATATTGTTCTCACAACATAACAGAGGGCAGAGGAGTATAAACCAAGTGAGGGACTAGCATCACCCCATCAATAGAAGATAGACTGCTCCCAGCCATCATATCAGGGTACCAGCATATGGTTGGTACAATGTATGTATTTTAGGTTGAATATAATTGCTGGTGTGCTTTGTAAATATTCTCCCATATACCCCAGCCCCATTTGGGAAACACTTAATCAGAATCAGAATCAGAATCAGCTTTATTGGCCAGGTTCGAACATTGTCCAACAAGGAATTTGACTCCGGTAATTTTGCTCTTTGGTAGTAAAATAAACAATAAAACAAATGTGGAATTTCTATGATACAGAATAAACAGAATACACATTTAAGGTGCAGCAGTTTGAGGTAGAGAAAGAAAAAAAAAGAAAAGGGACAGTTCTGTATAAACATAAAAAATAAAAATAAAAATAACCTATTTACAATTTTACAAGACAATTATACAAAAAAAATACAAAAAGATTATACAAATTATACAAAGAAATACAAAGTGAGGGGTGCAGCAGAGTGAGGCAGACATGGTTATCAAGGGTTTTTTTTTTGTTTTTTTTAAGAAATGGAGCCATTTATTTTTTAACTCCAAGTGAGTCAAAAATAAAACTGGATCACATAAATGCAAACAATTTGAAAGAAAGTGAGAACACAAGGAAAACAGAACCCAGTGGATAATTAACAGACTTGTGCAGACCTTGATGACACACTGATGGTCATCCATAGGTCTGAATCTCCCGTGTTGAAACTGGGAAACATCTACACATGCAGTCCTTGAGGGCCAGAGTTGGCTACTCCTGCCCCGACTATAGACAGAAGGTTTCATTTAAAATTGCTCCATTGCAGTATAAACAACAACAGGTGTAAAAACAACGGTTGAAAAACAAGTCAAAACCACTAATGTCCCTTTTCCCTTATACGGTTTTCAAGTGGACTGGACTGGACTCAATCTCAGTTTTTCAGACATCAATAACAATGAAACAAACTCACAGAGCTACGGTAATCACTATGGCAAAGGCCCTCAGGAGACGAGAAAGTACTGACAGAACAGAGAATGTGAACCTCCCTGATCTAAAAGTTGCAAATAAATAAAAAAATCATTTGTGAAGCTTCTTGTTTTGGTATTAAGAAGATTTTCTTTTTGTGCATCTGCTTAGAATTACTTATACAGCGACGAGTAGCATCAGGGATTGTCACATAGAACGCAATCCTTCAATCTGCTTAGTAACTTTAAAATAAAGTACAAGAAGGATTTGGATATGTTTTAAGGTACATTTGAACTACATATGTATTTTGAATAATGCTTTAGGAATTTTTTCATCACTCTTCCTTACAAAATATTTACAGGAACAGTTGAGGAATCCAGGATTTTTCATGATGCATCAAAAACTAGAGCTTTGTTCTAATTTTTCTTTTGGAAGGTGAACGTTTCTTAGTGTTACACCTCAAACAGCAGTCAGATTTGTGGTCTACTTCTAAATGTAGATGCAGGCACCAAAGGAGGTGAAAATGACCCACTAATCCCTTGACTAAAGTTTTTGCTTTTTGGAATATCCCTATTCTATCAAAAAAATGTGATTTGCTTGCACAAACAGTTCTAGGAAAATTCTGACTCTTGCAGCTGGACGGTTAGCTCTGTTGCGTCGCACCTAGCAGGATCCAGCTGGGAACTTTCTGTGTGGAATTTGCATGTTACTCCTGTTCTCCCTGTGCTTTCCTGGGTTTTATTTGGATACTCCAGCTTCCTCCCACAGTCCAAAAACATGTGTGTTTGGCAGTTCTAGAACTTGACCTAACGAACGGGGTTGAACAGTTAATCAAATTCAAACTGAAATTGCAATTTGAACTAATGCAATTAGTAAATTGTATGGACTGATGAATGCTTGAAACATCTGCTCACTGGTACATTTTTGTGTTACAGATATACCCACCCATGAGAAATGCTGTGCTCCTCATGTAATAATCATGCCAAGAACTCAATGGCTCAAGTCTAGACAGATGGGAGTGGGGTATAGCTATAACATTTAACTGTGATCTTTCAGAGAAATGGCTACTGTTCAACCTTAAAGCCCAGATGAGACATGCATCCCAAGAAAAGTACTTATTAAAAAAACCCAACATGAACTTAGACATGGGTTGAAAACCTTATCAAACTCTCCACCAAAAAGATTTCATTCTCTCTTGCACATGTATTTTTTTTATACAGTAAATAAGAAAGAATGTTGAGATTAGGCTGAAAAATGTGGTCCAGCAGGTTGATTGAACATATACCATGTATTTATTTGCATGACCAAGCAAATTGTAAACACAGGTCGCACACATGACGCTGGTGACGTTTCTGTTGCATAATGTGACGTTCTGAAGCCTAAATCTCCATTTCCCTCCGTTTACAAGCAAACGTGGAGACAGAGTTTTTGCAAATCTCCACTTTGGCCGGAGTTTTCAGAAATTATTGTTTTTGGTGACTTTGAGCTTCGTTTTCGTGTAAACAAATGGCCAAAATGCATGAAAACACCACCGTTTTTGCTACGTGTCAACGGGGCCTAAAAGGAGAGCAACACATTCAGCTTGATAATTAGTCTCCTGTGGCCCAAATTCACAGACTGGATCCTATACAAAGCAGCTCGGCTGAAGCTGCTATCATGGAGGCACTTGTGTAGCACAGGTGTAGCTCTACTGCCTGCCTCAGATGTCAAAAACAAAATATACAAAAAAAAACCCTGACCCTGTGACAAAAACACCACTGAGCTGTGCACCCAAGGTGGTGGTTACAGTTATTCATTTTGTGCCATATAGATACAAAGCACACAGAGTTGTGTGAACAGTGGAAGCACTAAGCACAAACACAGGTTGTTGTGACTTATGTGCAGAGTGAGTGATTGTGTGGCGGACATTCCTGATGCGGAGCCTCTGGTGCTATTTTTTGTTTTTTCTACTTGCCCGCTGAGATGTTTTGCGCGTCCGGGTCGGGTCCCCCCACCCAGGCCTCACCTGTTGAGCCATGACAGCCAAACAAAGTGGTTTCCATTGCTGCTCACGGTGACCTCTGACCGCTGGGCTTTGAGTTGCCCTGCGGAGAAGGGCTGTTTGAGACATCTTCCTGGTTCAATAACAGCTTTTCCCCCGGAGGGGCTGAAGTTCTTAGCTGTTTAACACCTGTTTCTCCATCCCCCTGAGCTCCGACATGACGCTTCTTAGCTTCCACATATCCTTAAACAATGCACAGTTGTTTGTCAGGGGTTGTAGTTTGGTTTTTCTGAATACAAAAATAATTCTTTAGATTTTTGAGAATCAAAGTTATTGCAGTCTTAGAGCATTTGACAAATAAATAAAAATGTAAAGTAAAAATAAGGCCCATTAATTAAAGTAGCTGGTGGGGGGATGACATTCTGGTGAAAAACTGAATATTAGAAGAGTTTGTCTTTCCGTTAAGATTTCAGATGTTTTTTTTTAAACAGAGCCTAGCTTGATATGTTGTTAACATTACTAGATAACCACTGCAACCAGTTTTGGGTTTTGCCTGGAAGGGTTATGGGGATAAAGCTTAACATCCCAGCCTGAAGCAGTTACCTTCACTTGCATTTGAAGCCTGCGAGCCAGGGCTGACCTCAGGACAGCTAGCCGGACGGCCTGTTGCTCATCCGCTTCTACTTTCTGCAGCTGCCGGAGCAGCTGGGTCCTCCAGTGAAGCGTCCTTTGCCTCCAACCATTTCAAGACTCTTTCAGGTTGATTAACAGGACCACCTATGAAGATGAATGAAAATGTTTGAAAAAGCACAAGATTGTAGAATTGATGTTTGCAAAAGATGATATGAATCAAATGAAAATTTGAACTTGCATGTTCAAATTTTCACTTCTATATAAAAAGCATATATAAACTAAATTTTATGTCAGAAAAAAAACTAAATAAGTGAGAATGTGTAGAAAAAAAATCCACTTGTATTGTAGACTATAATATTTTATTAGATTTCCAAAATGCTAGTTTAGAATTAGTTGAATTGCATTCTTGAAGTGAAATGAGGTGACATTTGTTGTGATTTAGTGCTATATAAATCAAGCTCAAGTAAACTGAATTAAATGTAGTATTGGCTATCTAGAACTATATCTGAGGTTATGAAGATATGATACTACCTACTGTGTATATATATGTGTGTCCTGTGCTCTGTAGCTCTGTTATCTAAGATAATAGTGTTACTTAATTGTAGCATGAACTAACTTATTCTGAAGCAATAGCTTTGTAACATAATACATAATGACTGCAGTTAAATAACTTTAGGAAATGTTAGCAGAAATAAATGATTGTTGTATTGATTTACCTTAAAACAAATGTATACATATTTAATGCTACTCTGGACTTAAGGAGGCATTTTTCTTTTTTTTGTTTTGTTTCTCTTTTGTTCAGATTTAGGAACTGGAATAAAATAAACTCCAAAGCCATCCTCTCAGGGGACCTGGAATGTTGAATTCATAATAAATTTTTCAAAATCTGGTATGTTTGAGCTTCAGTCTCTATGCAGCTGATACTCAAATGCTACTGGCTCATTTACATGTAAGGGGTGGATATATATACATGTGTTACATTTACATTTTATACACTGAATATTTTTTTCGCAACAGCACATTAACAGCACATTTGTTTGAACATTTACAGCGCACGAAAATAAAATAACTTTCCTCCAGGTTTCACATATTTAGTTTTTTTTAACCTGCAAATTCAGTTCAAATGTATGAGACATGAGAGAAAATTATTCCACTTTTACACGTATGTGCACTCAGGCGGGGGTACTGATTCTCACTTAATGTATACCTTTGTGAATTTGACTAAAATTCATCACGCAAGATTTTTCTGCATATCAGGAAACTGTCAACTTTTTGAAAACCATTCTTTATATAGCTCCTTTATGAGTTTGAATGCTGATTTCAAAACCTTAATGGCAGAGGAACTTTTTCCATTATCCCTGGATGTTGGGTTTAACCACATGAACGGTAGTCACATTATCACATCATGCGTATCATCATGCAACCAAGTAAACATCAAATTGAATGGATTTAGATAACTGTCCTATGATGTATGCACAACTATTCTCTAAAAATGATAAAACAGACTCCTCATTCAGTATGAAAAACCATGTAATGGACCCGTTTTGCCCTGTGAGTCAGGTTTTCAGCATACCACTAGGAACACATAATTACTCCTATCAAGCAGATACAGATGCAGAATAATGCTGCAATCCAAGATTTTGCTGCCAAACACTCCGACAAACAACTGCAGCACCTGCCTGAAATCTGGGAGTGAGTGGAGCGTAATGCCTTGGCTTGAGTGGATGTATTTGTGTGCGTGTTCTTTCATGGGTGATCATGATGAAGCAGGACTAGTATTAGGTCATCCGCTCTGCTGGCGTCTCCACAGCTGCTGGGCTTGGCTGGTGGAGACATGTCCACATATGGAGGTTCTTGAGCTCTCACAATATTTCACAAGCAGCTTTCACTTTGAGTTGAAACTAGAAAATTTGACTTTTCAAGTTGAATTGGGAAACTTGTCATTCTTTTAATGAGAAATGAGAAATTGACATGATACACCTGCTGTTAACTGTAATAATTTACAAAATATTCTCACCAGCCACTTTATTTGGTGCACCTGGGTGGTGAGTGTGCAACGCTCACCACTTCGTTAGGTGTACTAGTATAACCCCAGAATGTGCAACTGGAACAACTGGGTTCCCACATGACTGGTAGATTTCACTTTGTAAGGGAATATTTTTTATCTATGTTGATTTTGGCGCGTTGAGATTTCCAACACTGTCTCTCTTGATTCTTGCCAGACCATCTTTGAATTAGAGAGAAAAGCTGAAAAGCTTACCAGAGCCTTTCAAAAAGGACTTCTATGACACCGAAATAACCTTTCTGACTGGTCTACTAAAAATCTCTGCTGCTTTTCTTGCAAGATGTACATCAGTTGATGAGAAATTTATTGTGCAGCAGCAGCCAGTTAAAGCTGCACTGTGTACATTGTCTCCAATATGGTGAAAATGGGAAAATTAAGAGAATCAATACTGTTAATAGATAAAACATGAGAAAAAAAGAACAGCATTATAGATTTCCCTTTCAGAATTTGCTCTGAATGTCTTTTTTTTTTAGATTCATAGTTTTATTATCATTTTTCAACAAGACAAACAGCAAGGATCAACATCACACTAACAGAAAGAGCAACCCTTAGGAAATTACATCAGCTCAATTCTAAATCCAATGAAAGATAGAATGAAAAAAAGTTTATAATTTAGTTAGGAATATGTGAAAACAAACAGAAAAAAATAAAAGTAAAACAGATTAATAAAAAAATAATAATAATAATAAAAAATAAATGAATAAAATTGAGATGGTTAACATTTATGGCAATGGTACACAAGGTTGAAGGGTTATGTATGAATTGGACTTCTGTCTAATCTCTCAATATAGGTTATCCACTTATTCCATTTAGACATATATAGGTCTACATTGTTCATAAGTCTGAACGTCAGCTTTTCCAAAGCTATTTGCTCTGAATGTCAAATGTTGTTGCCTCTGCTGGTTTCCAGCTGTTTAATACTTTATTTTTTTCTCTTTATGAACTCCTAATCCAAATAGGCACCAGGCAAAACAACACAGACGCGTATCAATTCCTTTTCCCAACCTGCTTACCCAGTCAGCCACGATCCTGTGTCATCAAACAGTATAATGCTGTTCAGCTATTTCGCTGAAGCTGCTCTGGTGCAAATCTGGGCTGTGTCCAGCGAAGGAAATTGTGTATTTTGAGAGTGTTTTGGGAATACAGCCAGTCAATAAATATTTAATGACAGTGCCACTACGTCTCAGCACCCAAACCCAAGCAGATGATCTCCTGACCTTCAGACACCCAGTGGCAGATGAATTATTAAGAACGAAGCTGTCAGTTACGAATGTTGGGCCCGCTCCTCGTGGAATAGAAAGGGAAGGATATCTTTGGTCACATCTCACTTGACTGTCAATCACCAGAACAACACCTGCTGATTTGATGTTTTTTCAAAGACACAAAAATAACTCTATAAGCTCAAAAATGGCAAACATAGACACTAAAGTTTTGACAAATTTGACCTGTCTACCAAGAGACTTCTGCTTCATATCATTATTTAACATAGGATGTGCTTGATACGGTTAATGCTTTCTTACAGTTTGGAATCTTTCCTTTATGTCTCAAACATGCTATTGTAAGACCAATTTTAAAAAACGGAACAATCTTAAGCCATTTACTCTGAATGACTAAAGATGGATTTCTAACCTCCCATTTCTGAAACAACAATAACCTGAAAACAGTTCTTTACCAACAATGTCATTTATTTCTTCTTCTCCTTATTTATTAGTGTGGTTTTGGAGCTAACCACGGTTCCAAAACTACCCTGATCAGAGATGTTAATGGCTTTAGAGTTAGCATAGACAAGCATTAAGTCTCTATTCTAGTACTCTTTGACCTCAGCGATTTGATCTTGTGAATCATGCAATTCTACTTTATGGTCTAGAGAACTGTTTAGTCTTACAGGCACTGTTTTTAACTGGTTTTCTTACTGAAAGATCCTTCTCCGTGTCTATCGGTGATTGTGAATTTGACAAAGTTGTCTTTTCCTACCCTCCATCCCTCAGGGGTCAGTTTTATGTCCTCTCTTGTCCTTCTTTTTATGCTTGCTCTTGCGTCCATAACACAGCAATGTAATGTCTCAAATCAGTCATATGCAAATGACACTTAGTTATACATATCTGTTTCTGCCAATGACCTTGACCCAGTGCGTGGCCTCATCGAGCGTATGACTGATGTCATTCTCTGGATGGGCAAAAATCTTTACAGATCAGTCAGGACAAAACAAAACACATGTTCTATTGCTTGATCCAAAGGGCCTAAGGTATGATATTCAATGTTTGCCAAATTCAGTCTGTAAAGAACATGCTAGAAATGTGGGTGTGATCTTTAGATGGTGACCTGAAATTTCAAAAGCTACCATTCTTAAAACCGCCTTTTATCATCTCAGAAATAAAGCACAGGTTATATGACTCCTGGCCCTCAGTCTGAATCTGAGAAGCTGGTTCAGGCTTTTATTTCAAGTAGACTGGGTTACTGTATTGCTCTCTTTGTTGGACTTCCAAAGCAGACATTGAACAAACTCCAGTTTATTCCAAATGCAGCATTAAGTGTGTTTTAAAGAAGTGCAACGTTTCTGAAAATATTTTGCTAACACCTCAGTTGCTTTCAGTAAAAACAAAGAACAGATTTTAAAATTATTTTTATTGTTTTTAAATATTTGAATATCATTTCTAATGTGCAAACTGAATATACTGAAAAGATCTGTTAGATTATCAAACCATGGACTCCTTACCATACAAAGAATCAACTCGAAGCCAGCTTTTATACAGTCATTATGGCCCTAATCTTTGTAACTCTACTTCTCAAACTGCGGCCCAATGTCACATTAGTCTCTTTTAAATGGCAAATAAAAACATATTTATTATCTCAAGCTTTCACCTAAGACTATGCATGTGTAATTATTTTAATATCCATGTGATGTACAATATACTTATGTTCTCTATTTCTTTTGAAGCACATTAAGTTTCTGCATGAAATGTGCTAAATAAATAAACTTGACTCTGCCAGCGATAGCCTGTATGAATAAATCCATGAGTGTGTGTTGGCAAAAGACTATCTGAATGTTTGATTTTCATGTCTGCCTTCATCTTTTAATGTGTCTGTATAATTGTGCCCAGCTGTGTGCATGTGTGTGTTTGTGTGTACAGATTTGTGTGTGTATCTGTCAGCATTTTCTGACCTGTGGTCCATCAGGCTGCCTCGGCCCAGAGTAACCTTCTAGCATGAGGGTGTTGCATATGATACTTCCTTAGGCCTTGCCCAAACATCACCTGATCCCTTATCCAACACTCCAGCCCGATCCCTTCCATCCCCTGTATTACCTTTCTGCAGCCCCACTCACCTTATCAACACCCATGTCCGTCTCCCTTTACTTGACATTTAGTTGCTCAACCCTGCCTAATCTGGGCTCAGCGTGCAACTGATCAACACTTTTGCTTTTTTCAACTCTTGTGACTCAGTGACAAGAGACCAAGGCCAGCACCTTTAAGCACACACAAGAAACGTGTTTGTTTAGAAGTTATATTTAAAGATAGAGAACTTTTTTTTTTGAATGGCTAGATTTAAGTGGTTTGACAAATCTTCAAATGCTGAACTCAGCAATCGAACCCATATAAATCTCAGGACATAACACACAGCCCAAAAGCAGTTTTAAAATATATACATAAAAATGAAAACAGAATTACTAAATTTTTCTGTGTTCTTTATCTTTATAAATATGGAGATGCGACTTTTTTGTTGCTACTTGATGATGCGCATATTCATCATCTTGAGATGTTCTAGCTCCAAGATGATGCTCATGTATGGAGCTAGAACAGTCTCATAATTCACAAATGCACAGGACAAAACTCACAAATGCACAGACCGATTCACAAATGCACATGACATGCCGATCCGCAAATCAGTGTTGCTGTCTTGTTTATTTATCTTTACTCCACCAACTCGAAATATTGAATCACTTTTCTAAGCGAACAACGGGATTGCAGCTCAAACAGCAGGTGTATCCGCTCCTTTAATCTGATTATTTTACGAGTAAATCGTCCTCCACGTGGTGTGCGCTCATTTGATTGGCTGAAACAAAGGAAGATATCTGATTGGTTGCAGATCCTTCCGTGTAAAAAAAACGCATTTGTGAATCGAGTCACGTCAGGGGAGTCTCAAAAGTCACACGCAAATCCAGCGCAGCTCACAGACAAAAAAACGTTTGTAAATCAGGTTATATTTGTGTGTGCATCAAAAATAAATTTGTGTATCTTGTCCTACGCACGTGTGAATCGGTCTGTGCATTTGTGGATCGGTCTGTGCATTTGTGAATTTTGTCCTGTGCATTTGTGGATCGGCGTGTGCATTTGTGAATTATGAGACTGTTCTAGCCCCATACTCATGTGCAACATCCCATTTTGTGTCTGACCTAGTACTAAGTATGACATTGTACCCATTTGACAATATTTTTTCTGGTACAGATTTGTGTAACAGAGAATACAGGATTAACACCCACATGTCACTTGTTCCACAGTTTGTGAATTAAAGACTAAAGAAATCCGCCTAATCTTAGATCACAGTGCACAGTAATTGCACTGGTTAGTGTGTAATAATAATAAAAAACATTTTCAACTGACAGGCTTAGATTGTTATCACAGCGCATAGACACCCTTTTGCCTGCTTATAGAGGCCTTTTTTCATATCTGTGTCAGCTGTGTCATTCATTTCAGTGTCTTCCACAGCAATTGTAATCAGTTTTGACAATTTGTTACTCAATCATAGCCAAGACTACTGGAATTTATTCATTTCAATAATACTGAACTGAACATTTGCCAGTTTTTTTATGTGTGGATGGAACAGTACAGTTTGATGACCATCCTTATTTTTTATAGTCAGACCAAACAGAGGATGAGCTCATGAAAATCATTGAAAGGGAAAGGAAAATAATGGCCAGAGGGCCAGGAGGCTGAACTTCATCATGCTGGATAACCTCCACTCACAGCAGCAACGTCCTCAGCACTCTTGGAACAGCATTCTTCTCCAGGAAATATTATTCAGTCTTAATTTAAAGTTTAATAAATTAATAATTAATTTTCCTTTGGGGATTGATAAAGTCATTTTGAATTTCAATTGAACTTGAATTGAAAGGGTGATCTGGGACAGATTTTCCTCTTCCTACTGCAGGTTTCTTCCTGGACTAAATATTAATTAATTAAATAATTAATTTCAGTGCTCCCCTCATCCACCAAATGTCATCTGTAAAATGTATGCAGTATGGCTAGTACTTTGTTGCCATTATTTGCAGATTTATTTAGAGAGTTGTTTTTTACTCCATATCTACAACATCCAGCTGCATCTGCTATTACACACAACAAGCACATTTCTTACTGCTTTTGGGGTGGGATGGGGAGCTAAAACTTGTTTTTTTTGTGTCTTTTAGTACAAGAAGAAGGGCTTTATCTTCATTTATTTACACATGAAATTACTCTTCAGATTTTTAATTAGGAGTGGTAGTTTTCTTTCCTGTCTGTCTCGTAAACGGAAACATAATACGTCACCAAGTTTAGCTACGCTTTTATTTCAAATTGAGGCCATTTCTTAGATGTCTGACATGGCACACTCACATAGCCTGGGTGTTATTCTAAAGCTTTTGGTAAAGTATTTACAGTAACTTCAATTACAACAGAAAATAATGCCGAGGCTGATTTTGCTTTGAGGGAGTCATATTGAGAGGGTGTCATC
Organism: Cololabis saira; assembly: GCF_033807715.1. Taxonomy (NCBI): domain Eukaryota; kingdom Metazoa; phylum Chordata; class Actinopteri; order Beloniformes; family Belonidae; genus Cololabis; species Cololabis saira. The sequence goes on from NC_084594.1 coordinate 34,517,122, forward strand.
AGTCAGAGAAGCCTAAAGTTCACGGTGAATTACACAGCGCAGATGAAGCTGGATGAAATTCAAAGCTTCCCAACCAAAAACTTCACCTTTACATGTCTAACATTAGTCCTTTAAATTTAACTTGTAAGTCTTTTTTCTATTGGTGTCACTGGCAAATGTGCAAAAACCCACGATCATGTCCTACAGTCATATACCTGTAAGAGAAAATTATTTTTCCATCAAGAAAATTGCTTTATTGATCTGTACATGAGGCTTTCATCTATCTTGTTTTTCTGGCCATCTTCTGTGTCTTGTTGGCAACCACAATAAGTAGGGACAACAGCGCAGCATTTCATTTTCTCTAAGAGTTAAATGCTGGCAGGTCCATCTAATCAGATCTCTTAGAGGCGCGATCGGTTTAATGGCACTCGTGAGTGACAGGTGACATTGTGGTTTCTCAAAGGCACATGCCTGTGAAAAGACGTAGGCCAGCATGTTTGAGACACAGCAGATTGCCCCCAGCTGTCATTGTGCAGTTGGGAATTCAAGACAGAGGATGTTCCTCTTCGTGGATCTGACAACCAGAATTAGACTGAAGTGTACTGATCTTTATGGACTGACTTCAGAATAAGCAGACTGACAATCAAATAATTAATGAAAGCATGGCATGGTGGATAGTTGCTTTTCATGGTTTGACATTCATTTTAGGAGAAGGTTGGGGAAAGGGTATCATGCTGATGTGATAGATCCTTGAATGGAGAAGCACTTACGCTGCTTTAAAATGTGAACTTGGATTTACATGACGTATTGCTTTAAAAAGCTAGCTCAGTCACACAAACACTTAGGCTGCGTCCCAATACTCCCCCTCGCCCTCATTTTCTTCACTAACCCTAACTTTTGCGCGTTCCCGTGAAGGTAGTGGTGTCCCAATTCCTCTTTTCACCCAGGGGGAGGGGGCATAACGAGGGCTAGGGGCTGAGAATAGCCCCTTCAAATCGAGGGATTTCAGATGCTGACTTGGCGAGCGAGGGGGAATGAAAATTTCCCAGAATGCTTTTCGTCGTCATTTGCGGACTGAATCAAAAAAAAAAATGGCGGACATTTCTTATTTTTTTGGGAATAAAATCAATATTTTGAGTTAGTTTCTGCATAAAAATGCATTTTGATTACATTTCTCGGCGCAAACCAATATTTTACTTTCATAATATTCACTCAGTGAATGTACATAATCCCTTTTTTGTCCGTTGTTCGCTAAGATCGCGCCGGAATATGGTTACGTAACCTACGTAAGCGACGCCGTAGGTTACGTAAGCTACGCCGTAGGCTCTGCGTCTATTTAACGCGGACCTAAACTCCGGAGCCGGCAGACAGAAATCTCTAAATTTCGGAGCAAATTTCTTAACAGGCGTAGCTATAACTGTTGGCTCTCAGCTTCCTGATCAGGTTAGGGATGAAAACGAGGGGGAGTAGGAGAAATGGGACAGGCACCTGGGCCAAGTGCCCTAGATCTCAAGCGCCCTAAAATCTCCCCCTTCTTTTTTAGGGGTTAGGGAAGAAAAGAAGTGCGAGTGGAGAAAAGAAGGGCGAGTGAAGAAAAGTAGGGGGAGTATTGAGATTGGGCCTTAGCTACAGCTTTAAGACTACTCTCCTTTTGCTGTGAGGGTGAACAAACCAGCATCAGACTTATTACACCCAGAAGAGGCAGGGTTTGTGTTTATTTCAGACACAGTGGTCCTAGGGCTGCCTTTGCTATCTCAGCTATGGGTGTCAGGGGAGGCATTCTTGGATTCTTATGGCTTTCCTCAGTGAAAAGACAGGCCCTGTCAGGATTACTCCTCCACTTCACTTCAATGGATTTTCCAGCAACTGGACACTTACAAACACTGAAACTCTTTCATGGGAGTCAAGCTGGGACTCTTTCTCTACTGTCAGCACTTTTGTGGACGAAACTCCACAAAAGTTCAACTATCAGCCTGATTTCTGTATCTCTTGTACAGGGTCGGGCAGATAAGACCAGTGAGTGTTTCGTGTAGCTGGGACTGCAGTGTAATGTTTCATTGGATGTGTTTCTGTCTTGAGCAGTGCATTATTCGATGTACAAAATCAGCATAAAATAATCAGCCTCATCATTTTACCTCCAGCAACATTAAACTATACTGAAATATTATCAGGTAATGACACGGGTGCTGAATATGAAAGATAGTCAAAATCTGATGTGTTGTGAGTTTTTATAACCTGTGAGGAAGACATATGGGGGGTATTAGTCTCTTTGGCACATAATCACCCCTTCTCCATTTCTTGCTTGATTGTCAATTTCATATTTCTCTCTCCCTTGGTCTTTCTTTAACACGTATCCCTATCACTCACTTGTCTCCCTTTCACCTTTACCATTTCTCATCATCACTTGTCACTTTTCTTTTTTCCTTTGCTTTCCACTGTGCCAGAATCTTGTCATTCTCATTCTGTTACTGTGTCACATATAATGTGTATGCTTTGGCTCGAGTCTCACAGTCACACCTGTATAGTAACAACCGGTGCAACAAGTCTTTTCTTTCTTTTTTATTTCCCACTATTTACATTACCATTTACCTTTACTATTGTCCCTCTTCTTCTTTTTAATTTGTGAGCCAGGTGACAAGAGGGTGGGTATTGTTTATTACGGTGGCCGCCACTGCTGAAAAAAAAGTAACGCTGCAAACAGAAACAAACGCCGCTGCAAATTAAAGAAACGCTGCAAATAAAAAAACGCAGCTGAAAATAAAAGAAACGCTGCAAATATAAAGAAACGCCGCTGCAATTAAAAAAAAAGAAGACGCAAATAAAAAAGCCACAACAGAAGTGAATTACCGGACTGGGACTATTTTTGCTGATGCACCGGTGTTTTTTTACGTGAGAGGAGAAGTCCCTGACCACCACACAGCTTCAACTTCACATTCATCCAAATAACTATTGTTACCCACGCTTTAGATTATTCTTGGCATTATTATTAATGATAAAAACAACAAAAACAACAACACCTCTCACATAAAAACACCGGTGCATCTGCAAAAACAGTCCCCGGGTAATTCACTTCCGTTGTGGCTTTTTTATTTGCGTCATTTTTTATTTTATTTGAAGCAGGGTTTCTTTATATTTTCAGCGTTTCTTTTATTTGCAGCGGCGTTTCTATTTGTTTGCAGCGTTTTTATTTTATTTGCTAAGCGTTTATTTTATTTGCAGCGGCGTTTGTTTCTGTTTGCAGCGTTTATTTTATTTGCAGCGGCTTTTGTTTCTGTTTGCAGCGTTACTTTTATTTTCAGCAATGGCGGGTCTCGGCCACCGTAGTGTATACATGAAATTATCCTTGATACAAAATAATGATTTCTCTTTTTGACATTATAAGGTATTAATATCAGGAATTGTATGTCTTACGTACTGTTTTGCATCCCTTTTGCTCCCACTAAGCCATTTTTTAACTACTCATGAATCAGTAATCCATCCATTTTATCCGTTGCTTTGAGGCAATATTGCTAACCACTAAGCTATCCATGTATCTTCTATACCCTTTTTACTTTTGCAGGGTCACAGGGGTCTGCTGGAGCCTATCCCAGCTCTTTTCAGGCAGGAGGCAGGGATACGCCCTGGACAGGTCGCCAGTTTATCACAGGGCCACATATACAGACAGACAACATGCACGCTCAATTTAGAATCATCAATGAACCTAGCATGCATGTTGATGGACTGTGGGATGAAGCCATAGTACCTGAAGGGAACCCAGGAAAGCACGGGGAGAACATGCAAACTTCACACAAAAGTACTCCTGCTGAGCCCAGGAGTCGAAACCTTCTTGTTGTGAGGCAACAGTGCTAGGCTAAGCCACCGTGTTGCCTATCAATGATCAGTAATCAGTCATCTCTGTTTTTAAACATCAGAAGAATCACAGCAGGTAAATCCAGGAATATGCTTCCCCTTGCATTTCCTTGGGAGGTTCTTTGAAAGAACCAGAGGAAAAGACAGAGAATGTAAAAAAAGACTTCTGGGGCTGTGATGGTTGAACTTTTCCCCAGTTCTACCTGGCTGTTGTGGAGAACTTTTCAGCCATGACAGGCCTCTGGGATCTGGTGCTCAGTGGAGCGGACCATGCATATGGGCTGTGATCCTGTTTATATGTGTGTCTGAGGAGACAGCTGTCCAGCTCATCTTCCCCTGTTGCAGGCTGCCTCATTTATAATTAACCCAGATGACCAGGTGGCTATGTCCCTCTTTTCCTGCCAAGGCATGCTTTGCTCTGACCTCTGAACTTCTATCAGACATTCCTCGGCTCATGTGTATCTCACGAGTATGGCTTGGAACATTATGGTGGTCATACATGATAATCACACAAGATCAGTCAAAGCACTGGCATGCTTTATCTGAAGCAGTGCAAGGATACCCATGTATTGTGTTCAAACCCAAGTCCCAGACTTTTTTGTAATTTTCTAAACTTAACAAAGATGTCGCACATTATCATTTCCCTGTTAACTTACGTGTACTGATTCTGATTCTACAAACAGCCTTAACCTGTCTTTCCTTTACATACCAGCACTCCTTTCACACCAAGCCAAGCAATTTAAGATAAATAAAAATAAGATGTGATGTATGGACAGAAATACATTACTGAAAGGAATAGTAAGACAATATTTTAAGGTATTACAAAAGAAACATTTTTTTTAAAGTGTACCCTTATAGCAAAGATCCTTGACTCAATAAAGGCCCAAGTAAACTTTTATTCCCACATTTTCTATTTCCTGTTATTTCTTTTAACGCTCAACCAGAATAGAACCCATAATATTTCCACATCAGTAGTTGTGTGATTTTTTTCATCTCTTTTCGTTATAAAGTCCAGCCTCAGCAAAGCAGATCAACTTTCAGGAGCATAAACTCAAATTGGTGATCCCCACCCCCAGCATGTAATTACCAAGGTAACACCTTATTCTTTGTCAAATGTATTTAGGACCTTTGGCTAGCAATGGAAAATCTTCACATGCTCCATGCATCCCCTTCATCTACAAATCTTTCTTAACGGCCAGTGGAGTTGCCAGTCAGTATTCAGTCCAAAGTAGGTTGAAGCTCATACATTCTCTGTGCCATTCTTTCATCGCCCTCATAATGGTGCAAGGGGGAGTGAGGGCAGGGCAGAGACCCAAGGTTAGCGAACAAGGCATATCCAGTTTCTGTTGTGTAACTGCAATACCTTCAGGTTTCCTGTGCACATGTTCTGTCTAATGCTCATGTCCCAGTGATTGGGTGGGCCTTTAAAAAACATGAGGCAAATGAAATTGTAACCCATTCATGTTTCTTCCCACTTCTGCCCCTACAAATTAAAGCTGCACTTAAAAGTTGTCCTCCAAGTGCAAGTAGATAAGGAGCTGATTTCTGTCTGATTACTGCCGCTGTGTTTGAGTATTTCTCAATTTCCTCATTTCACCTAACATTATTTCAAATTTAATCCCATTGTGAGAACATTTCTTCTACACTTTGTTTGGAGATACTGGCAATTGTAGAAAAACATTCCTTGTATCCCGGCACCTATACGCTCACACTTCTTCCTCCTCCTTTCTATTGAAAGGGCAGGGCTTTGGCACACTAATATCCCCGTACCCACTCTACCCGTCGGCCTGTCCCACCCTGACCCCACCTCACATCCCATTGTTTGCTTTGGCACTCCATTGGATATCCATCACAGCACCTGCCACTGCTGCTTTCAGCCTCCCTCCTCCCATACCTCCTGAAAGCCTGCTCAAGGGAGAGTCATGTGTCCCCAGAACCTTCTAAATGGGTGACAATACCACTGTCCTCACTCATCTGGATTACACACCAACATGACCTAGTGGCCACTCTAAGTGGAGAAGAGGGTTTGGAGAAGTATGCACAAGGGTGGAGGCAGATGTGTGTTGGATTTGCTTAGCTGTCCCCTTGGCTCTGTCCCAGTGAAGCAGCACTGGGGCTACTGGGAGAGGAGCAAATATTGAGGTTGGCTGCAGTCAAGGCTGACATAAATTTGAATGAATATCACAGGATAAAGTTGATCTAAATCCAGACAAACACTCCCTAATTCTAAAACAAATCCTGACATGTAGACTTTCGTTTGTGGAAGAAGGCGTTTTGGTCCCAGGCTATTGTACTCATTCATGAATAGTACCGTAAAACAAGGGTTGATCTCAGCAAACACACTAGTCAGTATGAGTTGCACCTCTTACCTCTGAGATTATATACTGTAGCCTACTTGTGGGAAGAATAAACAAGAATTGGCAGATTTTGTTGTGGCTGCAGAGTGGAGGTATGAAGACCTGGAAGATTGAGATGAAGCCAAATCTCACCACATACATATAGTTACCATCTTGGTCCCTGAATGTTTTTTCGCTTGTCCATTTACCATTGACAAAAGGTCACTAAATACACATATATATCGGGAACGGCAACATTTTACTGAGATTTTTCATAAAATGCACATCAATTCAAGATATATTGTGTTCCTGCTGACTTCAACATGGCCCTGGGCCTGTTGTTGTGGTCACATTCAAAGTGATGCTTTGCAGTTCTCGTGTTGCCTGTATTAGTAACTGATGATGAAAATGCCTTATTATCATTTGCATGACACTCCTGGGCCTCCATCGTTCTATCTACAAGTTCAAAAAATCTTTGAAAGAAAATATTGTAAATAAATATAAAACACTATAACTATAAAGTATATTATCAAAAACATCCTAGAATGTGAAACGTCAATTTTATATTTTGTCTTCTTTATGCATTGTTTGTTTTCACGGATTAATGCTAATGTTTCAAATTTAAGCTGATCCCAAGAGAAATAGGGTAGGCACTATAAGCTACGGCTTCAGCCTACACCTTTTCGGCAAAAGCAATGTTTATTTTACCTTTTTCATTATATTTTGTAAAATAACTTGTACAAGGCTTAAGACCGAAATAAAGACTATTCATTCATTCATTCATTCATTCATTCATTCATTCATTCATTCATTCATTCATTCATTCATTCATTCATTCATTCATTCATTCATTCATTCATTCATTCATTCAATGTGGCAGCTAATAGCAGCTTCTGATGGATCATAATCCTGTGCTTTGTTGGGACCCTCAAAATGACTACCAAATTCATGTTAAGGTATTTGAAGTGAAGAAATGCCTATTACCATTTCACTTCCATTCAAAATGACACCAATGCCAGATCAGGGTCTGAGGGCCTTCACAAATCTGCAGAGGGCTGGAATTGCCATTGGTTACTCTGGGGCCCTTTCAGAGCAGAAGAGTCACAGTCCCATCCCTCTCAATGCTTTGTTTTATGAGGAAAGAGTGGAAATGACACCATGGAAATGATATCCTATGGCACATATCAGTTACACCGAGTTCACAGCCCTTGTAAGATTGAAAGGATTATCATTTTAACAGCACCTTCACAATGACCAACTCCTCTCCCAACGTAGAAGAGGATGACAGATGCCTAGTTTACCGTGATGTTAGACCTCCCATGGAGCAGATTGAGTCTCTTGACAGTTGGACAGCCAACATGATATTGCAATTCTTTCCCCGTGTGAGAAAGATCTCTGTCGTAGCAGCCAAGAATGAAAGAGACCGTTTTCATGTTCCCTGACTGGCCCATCTGACAATTCATTATATCAGGCCAGCAGTAACATGAGATCCCTTCCTCTGAAAGGGTCCCTCTACAACTCTCTTCACCTCACTTGCTTTTGTCTTCACCTCTTTTCTTCTCAGCATTTTTCTTGTTGTTGTGGCAGGGATCAGAAGTGAACGGTGAAGGTTGGCAGGGCAGGTGTCTGATTTTCATTAGAATTGCAAATAGCAGCAAGTGGAAGCCCGATCAGATAAGAAGAAGAACAAGAAGCAATAAGAAACAGGGAGAAATAAGGAGGGGACACTGTTTGGATCTGAGTGTGTAGTCTTTCCCTATGGATAAAATCACGACCTTTCTAACTCTGATGGGACTTTCTTATCTCACTTGTACGGCTTCCTTTGTCCCAACATTCACCTGAAGTCTGATACTGGTAAATCATTGGAAGTTGGGGTTAAAGGAGCTTGAGGCCGGATTGTGGCAGGATTTATGAAAAAAATCCGTATACATTTTACGTTTTCTAGTAATAATGTCAGATGAAGCGTTCCAAACCCAAAAGAATGAGCCCTCTAGTGTATCTCTCCTTTGCCTTGAACAGGCTGTGTGCTGCAAAATGTGCTGCAATTCGGTCCCGAATTTCCCGCGCTGGGCTGCGGATGTGACGTCACATGACGCTGCATGTGCGTTCTCCACGTTCTCCCGTGCCGGCTTCACCGTTGGCTGCAGTACCCCCAACAGCCGTCGTGGTGAAGGGTGGCGCTAGAGAGTCTCATTTCTTAAAAGTAGCCTCAAGCTCCTTTAAGTTTAACATTCATGATCACAACTCTAAATTACTAAAAACTGGGAGGATATTGGAATTGCAAATTAAAAAAAGTATTTTATTTTAATTTTATTTGACATCTATTTCTTTCCAGATAGTCTAAACCCAAGACATTTAATGTCAGCTTCATTTAATTTAAAAAAAAGAAAAAAAACATAGACTTTAGTATAGCCGGTCCGCAAAATCTTTTTTTTTTTTAAGTTGGAAAGTTAAAAAGCATACCACTGTGTAATGTTTCATGTCATTCCTTCTCACAACAGTTAAAAGGTGTTCTGGTATTTTAGGGAACAGGCCTGAAGTCTGGCAGATCAGTCATGTAACCTTTTTTCCCTCATCCATGCTTTTCAAATACATTCAGAATGTGGTTACGATTTTGTCGCTGTAAAATCTCAGAATACTTTTTTGGATTAGTACTGCCATCAGAGAAGCCGAAATGACCTTTATCAAGGGCACTGATTCAACACAATTCCATCACAGGAAAAATGAATCATCAGACCACAATACATGTTTCCACTGTGTAATGGTTCATCCCTGATCCCTCCAAGCCCAGACACGTTGAATACATTTACATAGACCACAATACCATGGTCATAATTCGATTAAGGCAATGCTCTGATCACAGTTCGATGGTACGTTAGAATATACTAAAACAACCTAGCAGCAGCAAGAGAGTGAGAAGGAAAAAAGGTGAAGCGCTGATTTGACACTCGTTTCAGAATTGCAACCGCAGAAAGAAAAAAAAACACAACTGAGAAAAGCGGCTCAGAAATGGAGATGGTTTTAGAAAAATGAATGCACCTTCAGTTAGAGATTTTCATTTCTTTAATACAGATTCTGTATTTTGTTTCTCAGAAACTTAAAAAATACAGTTGGCTTTTATTAGACGCTATAGACCAATTCACTTTGTTCGGCTACACTAGCCCCATTTTGATTGGAGTCCAGAGTATGAATTTAATTTTCAGCTTCACATTACATATAGCTTCATTAAGAAACTGCCACGTAAACAGCCACCTTGTTCTAGTTAAGATCATAATCATAATGAGCAATAACCGTGTTAGGGCAGGTGGATAATGCTGATCATAGTCACATTATGAAGACATGTGAACACCTTAATCAAATGACATCGTTGCAGCACGATCTATACTCAGGTTTGCCAGATCTCACGAGAAAAATTAACATCTGGGATTCTAAAAACAACTCCAAAATTAAAGCCGCAAGCAGCAATGAACGGGCCCTCGCGCGTGCAGTTTTCACCAATAAAGGTCAAGGACTCAAAACTAAGTCTGATGACACCACCCACGACTCTTTATGTCAGACCATTCAAAAAATATGGCAGAAAATAGGAACTATCAAATATCGACCAATCAGAAGAAGGGGCGGGGCTAATTTGCACCAATGATGGTCAAGGACTCAAAACCGAGTCCGATGACACCACCCACGACTCTCTATATCAAACCATTCAAAAGTTATGGCAGAAAGTAGGAACTATCAAATATGGACCAATCAGATGAAGGGGGGGCGGGCTTTTTGGCATCTATCGTCGCCACGGTAACGATTTTTACTGAGAAAAGTAATGCCCATCGTCGCAGGATGGACACGCACATTTTGATGTATAACACACCTGGGTGCCCGTTACGGTTCGGGCGAAGAAATGGCATAAATTGCACCAAAATTACACGATTAATTCAAAATGGCCGACTTCCTGTTCGGTTTCGGCCATGGCGCCAAGAGACTTTTCTTTAAGTTGCGACATGCTACAGGTGTGTACCGATTTTCGTGCATGTACGTCAAACCGTATTGTGGGACTTGAGGCACAAAGTTTTCTAAGGGGTGCTGTTGAGCCATTAGGCCACACCCATTCATGCAAACCATTAAATATCAAATTTTTCACCAGGCCTGGCTTGCGTGCAAAATTTGGGGACTTTTGGGGCACGTTTAGGGGGGCAAAAAGGCCTTCATTTCATCGGAAAAATAAAAACGAGAAAAAAAATTCCTGTCAGTCCTCGGGCCCTAATAAAATGGCTCAAGACCAAAAAAATGTTGATTCTGCAATTTGACAGAATGTATTTATTATCTTCTATCTTAATGAAGATGGTAGCAACTAAAATGAAGGCCTTCAACTCAAATAACCAACTCATTACACAAAACTGAATTCAACGTATTGGCCATTAGAATAAAATAATAAGAAAAACTCTATAGAATAACTTATAGAACTGACCAACTAGGATGAACCAGCACTTGATACTGAACATATACACTGTAATAACAAGAGCTTTTTATTAGGAGTTAAATGAAAATGTGTGACAAATGAATGAGAACTACTTTCATTTATTTAAATGATGAAAACACACGTGCGTAGAGACCCAGAGCGAGATGTGGACATGTGTGTGTGTGTGTGTTCAGCAGGAGTATAGGAGAAACAAATGTTTCCCCCACAACATGGTCATACAGTATGTCTTATTTAAAGGAAATGATGTGTATAGTGTGTGTACAGCAGATACAGTACAGTGGGTGAGATTTAAATGTGATACGTAACGAGCCGTCATGCCCTGGACTGATTTAAGCTTCCCGCTTCACACTTTGGTTACGTTTCCAGTGTGGTCCATAGACTGTAAAAAACAATGGATGAAAAGAAGGTAAAAAAAAACAACACATTCGGTCACGTGACCCACTGGTTTCTGAAGGCAAGTTTTGAAAACCATCTGCCGCAGTCATGTTGCTCTGGAAGATGATGGGAACACGCCCGCCATATGTCAATCAAAGTTAGCTTTGGCTAACAGCTCGTCCAGCAGATTCCTACCAAAATATCTCCAGAGCTGCCAGCAGATAATGGCTAGCCAGTGGCTGAGCCAACTGTCAGTCAATCACATTAAAAATACATGTATTGCTTTATATAAATTCTCCTGGTGTGGTACAAAAATGTTTTACTGTCTCAGAGATGTCAATGATATGACATCAAACGATTGATACCAAAAGATTTTTTTGAACCAGGTTGTATACATTTATTTCTGCTCTTAAGTTGGACATTTTGACATGGGTGTCAGTGGCGATTGACCAGCCTCTATCGGTCAGTTAAGGGACTACAAAAGATCTTAGTCCATGAGCCTCAACCCAGAAGTTAGATGGTTGGCCCTTTCTGTGGTCACATCGGGTCGGTTGAGATTATACCCAGAGCAGATGAGAGGTATAGAGCAGATCCAAACCCAAAACTAGCTACACCCACAAACCCATAAACCCATGACCCATTTTTAAGTGACTTCAGAAAATAACAAGTCCAAAGTCGATTATAATAAGCAGACCTGGCATCTCTGCGTAGCCTCATCCAGTACTGCTGAGATCTTTGTGATGGAATGGAAAAGTTTCACAACAACACTTAAGCTAACTGTAGCTGTCAAAAGTGTATCCACAAGTGTCTATTATCAAGTAGAACATTGAACATAAATTATATAGGAAGCATTAGCTCAATCTGAAGCCGAGCAACCAAAACGGTATAAAGTACCACTGGTGAACTCATATTTTGTGTTATTTATTTTTTGGGAGAAAAGGGGTGCATGTAAGGTGCAAGGACGTAATCGGACTAAACTCCTTAACATGTAAACCCAGATTAAGAAGTGAATATCTTTTAAGGTAGTTCATGCAAACACTTTAATTGAAATAGTGTCTTAATTAAATTAAGGTCAATGATAAGATGATTATTATCCATTTAAATATAACAGTTGACTCTTTCTCCAGACAAAGTTAACATGAGGCTTATTTTTTGCACAGAAAAGTTTCAGTGGAATTGTGAAAGCATCCGTGAGTGTGTTAGCATGAACAACAATACTCTTATGTCCACAACAGTGAACCTGTACCTGGCATCACACACTGCCATCAGGATGATGCTGAAGTACCACTTGATGTGTTTCCCATCGATGGCTCCGACACTGTTGGGGAACTGCCACAGCTCACTGAAGTCTTTTTTAGTTTTATTCCAACCATCAATCCTGGGGTTGGCCACGAAGTCATCATTGAGAGCAGTCCTGGCATACGTCAGCCACGATACGTCCCACTGTGGCTGCTCCAAGCTTGTAGCTGACTGCTAAAGCTCGGTAGCTCATTCCGGTCGCCATGTAACGCAGGGTGACAGCCAGCCGCTCTGCTGCGGTCACGGACACGCTGTGTGTGGTCTTGTGATGAATCAGTGGGGTAATCCGACATAAAACATCGTCAAACGAACCTGATGACATACGGAAATATTCCCGGTGTTTTTCATGATCGATTGCCCACATACTGTAGGTAAAACAAGGGTGGCGAACTCTGCAGTCTCCCGATGGCTTTGGTTCAACAGTCTAACATACCATCTCCATGGTGCTGTTTCCTTTGCAGAGATCGCAACCAAAGCAATGTTATAATCTCCTCTTCATCCAATGTTGTCATGTTATCATCTTTAGTTGCGTTCGTTGTTTTAAACTGCTACTGCTACTACTGCTGCTACTACTACTACCACTAAATATTGTATTACTTTTCCAACTCTTGCTCTGCCTACTGCCCCCGACCGGTTATCTCCGGTATGATGCGCTCACCTCGCGTCGTACTCGAGCGAGGTTGCAGTGCAGTTCGTTGTGAGCGCGAACGCAGGATCAAACAGTAAATATATTCGCCCTTTCTGGTAAATTTAAACTGTCACGTAAACAGCTATGTTAATCTAAATAAGATCATAATGGAAGTAAGCAATAATCACAATAAGTATGATGATTATAGTCACATCGTTAAGACATGTAAATACATTTAATTATTGATACCCTGTTAGTTTTCATGGCATCTTGCTACACCAAGTAGCCTCCACATACAGCAGTTCAAAATATTTAAAAACTGAGTAGCACTAAAAATAAGAAGCCGTATTTGAAGCTTTTCCTAAATTGGGAGCAAAACACTCAGTGGTGTCAATATGCCTACAAACTGTTGTTTGGTGTTGTTGCATGAAAGGGTTAAAGGAACTGTTGGAGCTGGTGTTACACTGCATTTTACATGCCTGCTGAGAATTGCTTTTGGAAATGTACACAGCCAAAATGAAAGATGGTGGACATGCAAACTGTACCTTCGAAGATCTCAGAGGTTCTGCTAGCTTCAGTTTCGGCAGTGTGCATACCCAGGAGGGGAAAAGAAAGGCCTCGATGGACATCTTAATCAAACTATGCTTTTTAACACTAAACTCGGAGCATGAAATAAAAATTCTTAAAGCAACTAATGCATCACAGTATAATTCATTACTCATATTTTCCGTGACTCTGATTATGAGTTGTGGATGGCTCCTATTAGATTCTGTAAAGAAACCGTCCAGGAAAAAAAAGGCCTGATTTCTCTTCTCACTATGTTTTTCTTTATTTTATAGATCTTTATGGTTCTTTTTCAGTCCATTAATTATTCCTCATGTCAGCAATTAACAATTTCATAAAACTAAGTGCATGGACTTAGTGGATACATGCCATTGGATAAACAATCTAAACTTTCACACACACATGAGTCACTTCAAAACACACACACACACACACACACACACACACACACACACACACACACACACACACACACACACACACACACACACACACACACACACACACACACACACATCCACCCACACACAGATGCGGGTGAGTCCAGCTGTGCTCCAAAGTTGTCAAACTCAGCATTTTGTCAAACACACAATCTCCCCTTTTGGTCAGATATCACACCACTCTCACCTCAAAACTAAAAGGCATGAGCTCAGCGATTTTAAAACAGAAATGTCTTTAAACCTTTTGTTTTTCTTTTCTTCTATGACACACCGGTTTATAATCATCTTTTCATGAGCACTAGTTTTTTTTTTTTTTTTGGCACAGACACACCTTACTGGCCTCATCTCCAGTCATCTATTTGTCCCCTGAGGTAAAGTGCTGAAAAAACACCGATTCCACTGGGATTGTTGCCATAGCAAAATATTGCAGCGGCAAGATGGGCCGGCTGCTGCACTCCCAACATGCACCTGGGTGTGTTTGTGAAAGGACAGGACAGGTCGGAACGAAGGAGCAGCTATGTCAACAACACCAAGAAGAGAAAAACAAACATTTCTGGGTGAAGTGTCATTTCAGTTATTTTTCTCCCCGACTAGTTTTTTTCTGTTTTTTCCCCCCTCCCAGTATGAAAGCTTTACAATGCAACATTCTTTTTCTGAATTTTTATTTTAAAACTGACATCTAACTTTTTGCTTTTAATCTAAAGCGGTTGTTGTTTGCGAGAGGGATATGAGGGAGTTTGCAGAGTCTTGCTGAATTACTTGTCTCTTCTCTGTTCTCGTGAGACAGCGTTGGCCTGCGTGGGCGAGCTGGCCCTGTGTTAAAACTCTGCTGTGTCCTGGATCAAATTTACCGTTAAGCTTGGTTTAATAAAGCGGATTCCCCCACAGATGAACATGAACTCTGAAGCACCCAGCCTTGCCCTGCTCCCAGCGGGTCCCGTTCTCACGATACTGTGCCGCTCTGCACCACCTGTTGGTCAGAGCTCGAGCGGCAGATGTTTCAGCTGGGCTGCATTCCACCCCCAAAAGCATGACTATTGATTTAGAGGAAATCCCTAACAGAATCCATCATGTTGTTTGTTTTGAGTTATGAAAGTGCTCTACTCCAATTTGTCCTGCTTTTAAATGGGCGGGAAAGCAGGCACATTTTCTCCTGTGAAACGTTGGAAGCTGTTTCCTATTTGTTATAAGACATAAAAAGCTTTAAGAAGTCTGGCAGGTTAACGTTAGAGACACATGAGGGTTTAAGTACACGCTCAACAAATCCTTTTTTCCACCTTGTTTCATGATCTGTTTCCCTCTCTTTCATAAAAAATCAACAACTTACACTTTTCAGATATCGACCTCAACAGGATATCACTGATATTCTCTCCGCGTCATAGTTAAGGTTGTGCTGTCCCCTCTAATTTTCTGATGCTCATCATGGCAATAAAGATATGGATCACAGCGTCTGACGTGGACGGATAGGAACATCCAAAAGGAAGTAGTTCCAACTCTCCAGTAGAGCAAACAGACTTGGAAAAAATAAGAAGGGATTGTGTCAGAGCTTGTGACACTTATAAAGATGTGGGACAGTAGATGCTGAAATACTGTATGACAGGAGAAATTACAGAATCTTTTCTAAAAAAAAAACTACAAAAAACTACAAAAAAGGATTAGGGAACAGAAAAGAAAATGTTTGAGGCTCCAATACACACACACACACACACACACACACACACACACACACACACACACACACAGCCCACCCCCTTCTCTAAAACTCCCTCTCCATGCCTTTATTGGCAATGGTCAAAACAGGACTCTTTCAGGAAAGATCCTGTGCAGCTGCAAGCTCTAAAGTACTAACAGACAATTAAAGGCTTTTGTTGCTTTGGCAATATGCCGATTTTCTTCCGAGCCATGCTACTCAGTACGATGCTCAAAAAAACGTGAAGAAAGCCAAGGAGAGGCCATAGAATAAAACCTCAACTATCACCTTTATCTTTTTCTCTTTTCCCTTAAAATGATGCATTCTTCTTTTTACAGTCTCGAACATTGCAGTTTAAAAATCTTTATTCTTTGTTTTAGTTTTACAGGTTTACTAATGCACAAGGTGTCCTTGAAGGGCTCTTCAAACTTCACTTGTTATTTTACTGCTGTTTCTATATTCTTAATTAAAGAGGCATGAGAAGGACGTGGCATGGGCGTGTGACATGTCCCGTGGACCAGGGCACCGTGTGGATGTTTGTGGGTAAGCATGTGAGTGTGTGTGTCCTCTGCATACAGACCCCATCTGTTTTGTGGCTGGACACAGTCTGGGAAAGTGTGTGCAGGCAAAGAATTCACACACAGCACAAAGGTCCAATTATGAGCACCCACTCAGAGAAGGAGAAGGGGAGGGTCAAACAAGGGGATAATAGGGGCTTGTCCATCTCGGAAGGGGGCATGATGGTTTCCTTGCCTTTCACCTCGTTCTTCTTCCCTCCTCCCTCCCTAACTGCAAACAGATATGTGTCAACAAGAACAGATGATGGAAGAAATTGGTGGAAAAAACAAGTCTAGTCTTAATGTTCCATGCACTGAATCAAAAGATATCAACAAGGCGTGCCCTGTTTTTTTTTTTTTTTCAAGGGATTTAACATATAATTTAAGTGTAGAGTGACATTTCTGTCGCTTGTCCTGACTGAGGTGAGTTAAATCTCTAAAGCCTTGGGTTTCTGCTGCTTCCACAGCCTCACCCCCAGGCTGTCTTTACAGTAACACAACTGATAAGATTAGCTTGTAATACTGTAGGTGAAAGTGATTGCAGATCTATTGGTGTGACCTTTTCTAAGCCCCCACTAGTGATAGTGCCACTTTGACTCCTTATCTCCAACTTCAGTAGTATACTTCTGGTAAATTGCTGTTTCATTCCATTTTATCTCAACAAACTGTTGGGCAACTCAACACCGTGCCGTGACAGCAGAGTACTACAGTAATCACGAGTCTAGACGGCCTTTGTTTTACGAGTCTTAATTTGAAATGATGAGGACAGCCGGCTAATTTTCACAGGAAAACTTTGGCAACGATTGTTGTAGCTGATCTCTTAGCGTGGACAAAATAATGAAACATGACCGATGAAATATCTATGAAAACCAGGCGGTAGAAATTATTTTAATTCATGAAGTCACCGTTGCTGTTTATTAAAAAGCTTGATAAGAGAGCAAATTTACTTTTTTTTCCCTTTCTTCTTGTTTCTTTATTAGTTTAGTTTAGTTTTTATTTTTGTGTCAAATCCCATCTGAAAACCTTCTTCAGTTCTGACTGATGGCTGAGGAATTTCGGGCTTATAAAGCGTTATTGCGCTATTTGTTTCAGTAAAAAACCTTAATCCGTGCATCCTGTGGATCATTAGAGCATTTTGTCCACCCTCTGTTGTGTATCTGGTCAGCTTGTCAGATGTTTTGGTCACATGAATAAAGATGTGAATGGTTGCGTAACCACCTGGGAAAAAGTCTGGTTGCATTGTAGAGCTTGATTTCCTGCGCAGCAACCACGCACTCATCCTACATATAAGACAAATGTCATTTGTGACGTTTATGTTTGTCTGTTGTCGTCCGTGTTGCTCTGTAATTACATCACTGAACATAACGAGGCGGTGCAGGTTCTTTTATGCAAGACTGGCAGTGATGAGCTTCCTTTGGTTCCTTTTACACATGTAGCTCAGGCATAGCAACAGTGTAAGTAAAGCAACAGTTATGTGACTTGGATCTGATCAATCTTGAGCATCAGTAATTTTTACTGACACTGCAGGAACCCATCTTTCTACTCAATGAAAAGCAACTATAGTAGCAGACAATGCAAAGCTAGAGGAGACCAATGTTACAAAGTGGGCCGATCACATTTGCATTGGTCTGCGTTTGAAGAGAGATGCACATCAGGCTTAAGCAACGGACAGGTGAAACCTGAGCCCACCTATACTTAATGAAGTTCATGTTGGGTAGTGTCTTTTATTTTTGATCATTTATGTACTGGCCATGCTTTACCGTGACCTTCCTCATAAGGGGACAGCTGACTCCAAACTATGTCAGAAACACGTACATTCACACTTGAGTATTGCATGCTTCAATGTCCTTGCGTCAGCAAGGACTTTGAATGGGCTATCGTCACGTCTACAGTAGATGAATTGAATTCCAGGTCCATTTCTCTGTTCTATTTCTGTTGCTTGTTGTGGAAAGTTGTGAAAGCACTGAGCAGTTATACATGTGCCAACTAATCAAAATCCATTAATAATTGTGTGATGGATTATTGTCACAACTGCAAATAACGTAGCACTTATGGTCAAGAGGGAGCACATCACCCTCACTGTTGGGATCCAGGCTTTGGGTTTTTCCTCTTCAAGTGAATTAGATGACCTTAATAAAATAGAGGGAGCAGTGCCAACTCTGACCCAACCCAACACAGCCAAAACAGAAAATGAGACTGAGGTTGACAGCTTGTCAATCTTAAAATGTGTATCTCAGATAAACCAACTCCAATTTTGACGGACATTCTATCTCTCTCTTTGTGAGAGACGGTGTGTTAGTCAGGGGAAGTAAATCAGTGGCTTAACTTTGTAATGACAGGCCCCAGGCTGTAACCAGGCTATTGCCAGGGCTGCACAGTGATGAAGTACACACAAACATTAACACTGACCACTTATGTGGAGAAGAAAACTCTATATAAGCAAATTTGTGTGCTTAACTTAATGAATTAAGCCCGACTTGAATCAGTAGCTTATCAGTTTCTTATATTAAACAGAATAGTTGTTCTTGCATGTGTCTCCCTCCAACATAAACACACACACACACAACTATGGCTTTGCTTTCGATGCCCAGCCCCAACAGCCCGAAGTACCAATTAATTATGTGGGATTTGCAAAAAACAGAAGACAAGGTTATCAGCAGCATAGTGTTACAGCACTGTGATGCTGAAATGACCGTAAACTTCTTCAGTAATATAGCAGAGAAACCCCAGGAACTGTGCAAACTGTGCACCATGTCCCGAAACCTGATTTCCTTCACATACAATGTAATACCCACAAGCACACAACGAAACAAGTGCTGGACAGACTCCAGGACAGACTCCTGGACAGACTCCAGGACAGACTCCTGACCCTGAAATGATAACAGCTTTTTCAACGGTAGGAACAGCAGCCCATAACATACTCAGAATCTTTTGAAAAAAGCATGTGTGCTCACCTATTTGAGTCTTGTCTGATTGATTTGACCTTGCAAAACAATATACTTAATGTCCATTTCAGGGGCTTTGTTGCGTGACAACGCATGAAAACCCACTCAACCTGCCCCGACTCGTGCTGCTCCTCAGGTAAGTTTGTGCTTTTCTCTCCTGCCTATTCTTACAATCAGTTTAATGTTTGTATGGTATGGCTACTGCCCAGCTAATCTGTTTATCAGATTTAGCTATTTTGTTTTAACCTAGCAGGGTCATATGATCAGATACAGATTTAAAACTGGGCAATAACATACACAATCCTCATTGCATATGTAGCCTGTAAGGCATATACCCAATAAAATGGGTTTCTCAAAGTCTCCTATGATATTTTTTTTTAAATACTCTACTTTTTCTTGCTAGATAGAACAGCTCACACCATGGCAAAGGTGGATATGCAGATGTTGGAATTTATATATGAGAAGGTTAACAGAACACTGTTTGCTGTGGAGGATGTGTGACTTTCAGATCAATGCATTTTTATTTAAAATGTGAATAAGTTTTGTGTGGAAAGACATTTTTACCAGGGGCCTGTTTGCAATGTGTGTAGGAGCCATGTGCGCTGCAGGCCCAAGTGTGGCTGCATTGCATGTCTGTAGCTACACCCCTGGAGGAAAGGCTGGAACTCACTCAAGATCATACATCTTTGCTCACACTCGTGTGTTTCACACCTGCCCCACAAGTGTAAACTAGCAGGGAATATGAAGCATGCAGAGGGAGAGAAGCTGTGGGATCTGGTAAAAACATCAAGACTGCTTGATCTTCACATTGCACGTTGTTGTGCGCCGCTGCTTTAGCAACTAAAATATCACCTTGCAAAAGCTTAAAGTTGATCTAATGCTTCACATTTAATGTTATGAAAGGCAGTCAATAAAAAAAATTAAATAAAAAAAGATAGATATTGTACTATTGCTCAAAATGAGGATTTCCTTACAATTTTAGTAACATTTTCTGTTTGTGGGTATTCATGTCGGTGCATTATACCAAAAGACTCCATAAAACACATTTATGCAACAGAGGTCTGTGATTTTCTAAATAGCATAACTTAGACAAAAAAAAATCCTTTTAGAGCTCATAATGCATTTTGCAGCAATTGACAGTTATTGTGTGAAAATGTGTCACAGGAAGAGAATGTACCAACCGTAAGAAGAGACAGAATATCAAATATTAAAAGTGAGGGGATATTAATTGAGGTGTTGCCCTTTGAAAATAATTTGCTCATTTGTTGGTAGATGGAGAAAAAAAAGCTGTAGGAAGTGGTACTAAACATAAAAGCACCTGGGATGTCTTGTAACCAATCAGTAAGATGATTGGGTATAATAACAACATCCACGATAGACAGAGTCTCATGTAAAAATGAGCAGAGATTTTTCAGTCTGCAAAACACTCTGAAAACTGAAAACATTTCCGTGATAATTCCACTCAATGTAAAGTTGCACAGATTTTTAATGTCTCATTGTCTAGAGAACACAGTAAAATGATTCTGAGAATCTGGAGACGTCTCTGGGTGATAGGGACACTGACAAAAACCAATAATGGACACCTGTGCTCCCTGAGGCAGCACGACATTAAAAAACAGGCATGATTCTGAAATTGAAATCACTGCACGGGGTCAGGAACACATCCAGAAATCAACACAGTTAACCACGCTATCCACAAATGCGGATTCAAACTCCCTCATCCAAAGAAAAAAAGATATATGTAAACATGATCCACACATGCAACCATCTTCTCAGACCGCAAAGTTCAGGTCGGTTTCAAATGGACAGATGCAAAGTGGAAAATTCTCCTGTGGCCAGTTAAATTTAAATTGGAAATTCCTTTTTGAAAACCTTGAATGTGCAAATGCCAAAGGAAGCTTTCTGGCTCGATATCAGTACTCGGTTCAAGAGCTAGCATTTCTGATGGCATAGCACATACTGCGTTCATTACCGGGGTTCACAGTAGAACCGTCTGGGTGCAGAACTGGCCTGGCTGCACATCAGACCTTTCACCAACTGAAAACATCTGTCACACAGGGCTTGGTACACAGTATTGAACATCCCCTTGTTCTCACCATTTTCAGATGTGCTGCCGCCATCAAATTTAGAATTAATGTATTTTCTTCTGAAAGAGGCACTTTTTATTGAGGTTTGCTCTTGTTTTTTTGAATAAAAACACGGGTTTATGAGATTTGTATGTCTAATACAATACTGAATATTGAGATGTACGTTTCCTGCATTGTAGGTTAAGTGTGACATGAAGAAGCATTTGTCACTGTGAGGGAGCACGTACACTTCATGTGCTTATGTGTAAGGAATGGAATGAGCAAACATACAGTTGCTTGCATACTGTCTGAAAATATGTACACTGAGTGTGTGTGTGTGTGTGTGCGTGTGTGTGTGTGTGTGTGTGTGCGTGCGTGTGTGTATGCGTGCATGTGTGTCTGACACTCAAGCATCAGCAGCTGGTGAGCTGCTCTCACACACCAGGTGCAACCTGTGGCTTTAGGCACTGTGTCAGCACATAGCTTGGAAACATGACACTGTTGCAACACAAACACACATGCATATTCACAACATTTACATATGCACACAGAGCACACACGTTGCAAAAAATATGTGCAGCAGATTTATATATGGGAGGGATGATTCACTGATCTTGTGAGAGAATTCATTTTGATCTGATAGACCCGGAGCTTGAGAAGCTTTGTAGACGGGAAAGAGAGAGAGCTTCGTGTCATGGAATCCCTGAAGTGTTCATGACTGATGTGATTGGGACACACAAGTGGTAAAGGCAGGCAATAAAAGGCATTTGGCTGCCATCTGTCTCTGTGGCCTCAGTGTCAAACAGTTGGCCGTTATGCTCATGCCACAGACACACAACCAGGATAACCATTAGTCCATAAGCAGCCGCCCTTCCTCAGACAAATGGTTAGGGATTTCTTTGGTCATGTCTGTGGTCGAATAATGGCCATAAGGCTTTGACATATGTTTGTGTGAAATACAGGCTAAATGGAAATGGAAATAAGCAATGTGTCAAATAATAACTGGGGGAGTTATCCTGCTTGTTAATGTGATGTAGTTTGCTCTTTCTACACAAGGGAATCAAGGGAAGAAAATAAAACCCAAATATTTGTATTTTGTAGCTTTGTGGTCAAATTCTACTCATGTTAAATGATGCTATGCCCTCAAAAGTTAAAGTAACAGCCCTGCTGAAACTCATTATGTTTTCGTGTTATATATATAAGTCCAGTCCAGTCCAAGTCTGTTTTAGTATATCCAATCAGAATCTGATATTTCTGCCTGATTGCTTTCATTATGTAGCAGT
The DNA here is from genome assembly GCF_033807715.1 of Cololabis saira. Lineage (NCBI taxonomy): Eukaryota > Metazoa > Chordata > Actinopteri > Beloniformes > Belonidae > Cololabis > Cololabis saira. The sequence continues at coordinate 34,539,604 of NC_084594.1, forward strand.
GATCAGATCCGCTTCACGTGTCTTTACTAACATTGATGCACATGTGATCGTTATGGTCACCAACATGCACCAACAAGCCGATGTCACCAAACAAAAGTGGAGCATGGTGAACTGGCTTTGCTGCTTTCACCAATGGCTATGTGGACTAGTGGTGCAAATGTTCCTCAAATGATCAGAAAACTTAAAGTTTTCTACAAGTTTTAATTTCTTTCAGGAAGTTGTCTCCACATGTTATGTTCGGTATTATGTTACGTTAGTGGAATCACCTGTCACATACATCATTATGATAGTGAGGTGATGCACGTATTGCACCATAAATGACACAAAAAATAATCTGAAATCCTATTTGAGGAGCCAGACCATTTAGATGACGACACATCTATGCAAATCTGATTAGAATAGGATTTGAAATTAATGTTGAACAGTCTGTCTAGATATAATCAAAACATGTTAAAGGGGACCTATTATGAAAAACAGGTTTTTTCTTGCTTTAACAAACTGTATATAAAGTGGTCTCCCCTCAGCCTGCCAACTCAGAGTAGGAGGAAAGCAACCAGATTCTGCAGTGTCTGTACAGCCGCCCGGATGATCCATGCAAGCTGATGTGGATCTACGAGCCGTTCAGATTCTGCTCCCGTCGTTACGTAACAACGGCAGCAATTTACACCGGTTGGCCTCCGATGCGTGAAACCACTCCCACAACTAACTCCGCCGGCCGGAGCTTCCGCCATTTTTCCGTAGCGGTGTATCGCGTCATTCAGGCAGCCAATCAGCACAGTGCCTCATTATCATAGCCCCGCCCACTCAGAATCCCTCATAGATAAGGAGGTTAGAGACTGGGATGATAAAAACATGGCTCAGAGGCTGAATTTCTAATTTTTTTTGCAAAAAAATCAAAAGCTTCTTTTTAAGACATTCAAGGCTTGTTTAAAATATGTATTAGATGCCATAATAGGTCCCCTTTAACAATCGTATTTGTTCTGACAGTGTGAACATCCATCCATCCATTTCCTATACCCCTTTTATCCTTTGCAGGGTCACGGGGGTCTGCTGGAGTCTATCCCTGCTAATTTCAGGAGAGAGGCAGGGGTTACCCTGGACAGGTCGCCAGTCCATCGCAGGGCCAGTGTGAACATAATCTAAGTAATTTAAACAGACTCATACTAACAAAAGGACTCAGTGACTGATGGTGATGCAAAAAAATATTTCATGATACATTTGTTGATTCAGATTTTTCCCTATAGTTAAGCTTAACTATGAACTGTGTTACAGTCTCTAAACAGACAACTGCTGCTTGAAACCCCACATGGAGCTTCATGCAGCCATCCCAGCTAACTGGTGAACTTGACATTCAGTTAAATTCCTCCTTTGGGGTGTCGTTCACCTGATTTGCTGTATCATTCGCACTTCTGGACCTTTTGGCTTTAGCTATTCCAATTTTAACAATCACATTTCAGATTTTATTAAAAGTTGTATCTGTTGTGTCCTTTACTTTCGTTTGACCACCCATTAATCACTTATGGACAGGATTTCAACCTTTCCCAATTACTGGTTAATAGCTAATGCTTTGTTGAAGCTTGACATTCAGCAGAATTAATCTTTTTCTTATGAGGGAAGCAGAGTGGATGATAGGAGCGGTGCTGACAGACATGCAGAGCACACGGACACCGCCGGCTCCCACATTTGCTCCTCTTAACAGCAGACTTCCCCATCGTCTCCGACTTCACATAAGCCACTCGCGGGGATTTAGAGGTTATTACTTTGTGTTCCTTTCTTTGTCTGTGGGGTCATCTTTCAGAGGTGAGGTGAGATCGGGGTGAACGCCCGAGGAACATAGTGTAAATGAACATTTTTGGTAAACACCTAATCCTGAACGCTTAACCAACGCTCATGTAAAATCATCTTTGCTGGCAAAACGTGAGAGTGTGGGATCAGCTAATATTTGTTAGTGAAAAGGCAAAATGATGAGAGGAAAAATGTAGAAAAGACGGAACCCCCCACCCCCCACCCCCAAGCCTTTATGGAGCACCCCCTGAGTGTGAGGCCTGCAGCGTTTGAACAGTTAAGGTCATGGGTGACACCTGTTTCCCGTCTCATCTCCCAACATCAAGTTAAGTCTCTGGGAAGGGTGGGGGGTCTCAACCCCCATCACAGTAAAGCACAAAACCTCCTGTGTTCGTTTCCTGCCTGGAGCAAGAAGAAAAAAAAAGTAGTAGAAGAAGAAAAAAACACTGAAGGGGGGATGAAATGGCAAAGTTTGTGTGTCCTGCATTTCCGAGGTGAAAGGAAAGGAAAGATATGTGTACCTTTGAAGAAGGAGAAGGAGAAGAAGAGGGAATTGCTATGCTTTATTCAAACAGTACACTCACTGTGCACGGGGGCTAAAACTCTAATATTAATGCAAGACAATTGATCCACTTGAATGTTCAGAATACTTATCAGACAGGTGCTGCTCAATACATCGCAACCTACAATATTCATAACTAGCAGCAGGTTCATGTGACTCCTCATGGAAATGTTGCAGAAAGAGTTTGCCCTCTTGTGGGCAGAGACTGTACTTCAGCGTGACCACTGAACTAAAGTGGGTCTGTTTTAAATCTGACATATAAAAGCAGTTTCATGTTTCATCCAACATTTGTGAGAGGTTGTCATATTTTTAAGGACTTCCTTGGGCCGAGAGATTAAGAATTTTTTCATTTTCATTCCACATCTTAGATACATTCCAGCACTCTTTAAGGGGGCTTGTGTTTCAAAAAGGCCCTTCAGAAGTACAAAAATGATTTTCTCCTCGTCACCTTTCTTGCACCTTGCCTCTCAAGTGACTTCTCTGCCGCTGAGGCGTGAAACAGCCCCGTGTTTGGAGCTAGCCTGGCCCGAATCTATATTCACACAACTGTGTTTGCAGCTGCATCCTGATCAAAACGAAAGAAAGAAAGAAAGAAAGAAAGAAAAAAAAAGCTGGCTCTCATCTTACAACCCTCCTCCTCCAACCCTTCTCCACTACTCTTCTCTTTTTTGTTCCTTCTTCACTACACATGCCAAACCACTTATATCTCGGGAGTTTTACAGCCTTTCTCAGACAATTGCGCAGTCTGCAGAATGCAACCATGTGCATGCCTCGCTTACTTTAAGACGGTGTTGATTCACTTTTCTATTGACTTCTGATGTTTTTATTAATTCTATAAAACAAAAACAGATTTAGCTTACCTTACAACTTCAACTAAAACTGATGAGAAGCAGTTTTGTGGCATTAAAACATTTTATATTTAGCTCCATAATAGTATTGTGTGAATGGAAAAGTTACACTTTCATACTTTTATACATGATTAATCATTAGGTTGGACACTAACTTTCTGCTCTTATTTAATTCAGATCTCGTTTTGGGGGAACGGACACCAGATGGCAATAGTGTGCCAGTACAGTGTGCTTTCATCTGAGCTTAGATCAGTTGATGCTTTGCTTAAAGATGCTCAGAGGAGAACATTAAAGGTGCTGAACACATAACTAATTAAGAGTTCTGCCAGGTCCTCTGGTAAATATAAACCCACAATCTGATCAAAATAAGATGATAATTGGCATGACAAAAATTGGCAAAGATTGTTTTGGGGGACTGCTGCACCTTTACTTCCAATAGTGCACTCATTAAAACAAACAGTTAATAAAGGCCAAAGGTGGTTGCTGCATAGTCACTGTCATCTTACAACATCTTACATCTTTTTAACATATGTGTGTACAGATACATGCATGTATGTAAGTGTAAGCATGTGTAGTGTACATATGTATGTGGATATGTAATGTGCTTGTATATATGTGTGTATGTACATGTATGGATATATTTGTAGGTACGTATGAACGTACGTAAGTAGATAGGTATGCATGTAAATGTGCATATGTTTTTTTTTGTTGTTAGCTATTATTCATTTGTTGTATTTATTTATATTTATATGTAAGAAGGGGGGGCATTCATAAGCCGAGGCTTCAGCCCTGCCCCTTTGGTCGTGGCCTAAGTGTACATGCTTGGTGGTGACCAATAAATATTTTTTTTCATTCATTCATTCATTCATTCATTCATTCATTCATTCATTCATTCATTCATTCATTCATTCATTCATTCATTCATTCATTCATTCATCTGATTTCTTCATTTTATTTTATTTTATTTTTTAATCATGTACTGGTAATCACAGCATCTTTACCTGGATATTCAGTGTGTTTCCTGTCAGTTAGACAGAGGTTTACAGCTGTTTGGGCCAAAGGAAATTATTCAGCCATTCTGGCGACCCCACCTCCTGAACAGATGGAGAGGTTGACAAGATAGTGATCACATTTAGGATTGTGACACACAACTCTGGAACTGTTGTTGTCCAAACTCATTCAAACACATTTTATCCTCTTAATGAAGGAATTGCTTTGTTTTGGTCCCTGTCTCCCAAAATTCCTGAGATATCAATGTCTAAAATAATGCAGAGACATACAACTGTTGCTGTAAAAAATTGATAACAGCTTGATCAAAGTAAAATGCCACTACTGGCCGAACCACCAAAAATGTTGATGACTTTTAGTGCTATCATCAGACCTAGCATTTTACTTTAATCTATGTGAGCTTTTCTCTTCATATTTAAATGTATACGCAGGGCTTGAATTTAGCACTCGCCACTTGCCATTTGCGACCCAAATTCCTCAAGTGGCGAGACAGATTTTCTTGCCACTTGGCTAGTTAGAAAAATCGAGATTCCCTACTGTTGTGCCATTTATAAATCAAATTGAGATTCCCAATACTGTGCGCACCATCGCACCTTTTTACTTTTTATTCTTGATGTCAACTCCGGGTGAACCGTCTGAGTCTGACTCTGAAGAATGAATAGTAAACACTCAGAAGAACAACTGGAGAAAATCGACCAATGCAATGTCTCAGTTTGACCAGCAGGGGGCACACTGTATAGTTCCTTAAATGGTTTAGCTGGTGTCTTGTGGTTGTCTTAAGACAGGCTAGGTTGGTTGTTGTAGTCTTAATAAGACACTTTCGAGCTAATAATAAAAAGGCTGCTTGTTTTTAAATTCACTTGTTCGTTCTCATTTGGACATTTTTATCCAGCCCAGAATAAACACATTATTTATACAATACACCTGCTGCATTATAGAATATACAGACAGGACAGGATCAAAGTGCTACTTTGAAGGTGTAATGCTATATTTTCCTCCATAAATGTTAGATTTACAATTAAGTAGGCAACTACTGAAATTAAATTATACAAGAACACATCATGCAATCTCATTTTCCACCAATAGTATAGTAGTACACGAATGATAATTGTAGCGTATAGAAAAACAGGATTGATGTAATATGGTACTACGATGACTGCTATATACAAGTGATGTCGAAATACAAAAGTAAAGCAACGTTTTGGTTTTGGCTAGTAAAAAATCTGGTTGGCTAATAACTTTTTTCATCTACTAGCCACTTGGCTAGTAAGTCAAAAAGTTAATTTCAAGCCCTGTGTATACGTGATCTATCCTGGAGCCAAATTACATTGTCAGGAAGTTCTCTCGAAAAGCATCACAACGGGGTTCTCTATATATTTGGCTCATCAGAGGAACTTAACGATTTTGTCTCTGAAGTGCCTCATCTATCTTCCTCTCGGTGAAGTCTGATGGCAGAGCAGAGAGTACATTTTACTCCTTGCGAGTGGCAGCCACCTAAGCTCAGAGAGACAGAGTATTAATCAGACACGTCTCTCTCCTGCTCCAGCACTCTGTCACCCTCACCTCTCCGGATGCTCTCACAGAACGGGCATCTGTGTCCAACACTGGAAATGAGCCTTGAAAGTGTAATTAATGGGTGTGATATTGAGATAATTACACAGAACACAATTATTGATCAGGCTGGGTAACTCCTGAGTCTTAGAAAAAATGTCTGACCTGATCGTCTTACCTCACATGTCTGTCAGAAAATATGGTGAGTGAGGTAACGTTGTACGTGGGACTCCTGAGACATTACTGAAATTCATGAAAATGCCACAGTTTGATTTATAGTCTCCAATTGTGAACTGTTATTAATTTGTGATGGATTCATGTCTGCTCTTTCTGAATATAAAAAGTATCAGCTTAGATGACAGGACAGATGGCTCCATTTTACCGTCAGTCTGTTTGTGGATGAAAAGTAATCTAGCAGATTATTCAACCTATGTTCAACATACAGTACATGCCAGGAGTAGTTTTAAGAATAATCATGCAGTTAAGGTCAGTTTTGTTAGTCCCCAAGGAACTATCCTCACTACCTCAACACCTCCGCAAAATGAATATATTGTCTATAAAGCTTTAAACAGTAAAGCATTCCCCTATTGGTTCACTTTTGAATGTAAAATATTGAAGTTTTCTTTATACAAACTGTAGGAAAATTGGGGGGTCAAAATGATTAGCACCCAAAGGATTTTTGTTGTTAAACCATGCCTGAGCAATCAATAAGCATTTGAACTTTGATTAAAAGTTAGAATGACTGTAGATTGCATCACTGCAAAGTACAAGGAGACAAATTCAGTTAAAAACAAACCTGGTTGAAAGTGCAAGCTCTCCAGGACTTGGGAAAGGAAAATATATCAACATTAGCCCCCATGTTTGCAAAGATAACAGTTGCTGAACTGGTTTCTTCTGGACTTGATGTTTCACAGAAGACTGTTGTGAGGGCTCTTCCTTGCACTCGCCTTCAAAGTTCTCGTTCAAGAACACGTCTGTTGCTCACATGGTGGCACATCAAAGTCAGACTGCAGTTTGCCCATGAACATCTGAAACATGGGATTGTGGAAGCCTGACTTTAGTCTTGAGCGGTTGAGCTCTGGAGGGAGCTGAAGGCTAACATCCATGATCACAAATCAGGCAGTTCGGTTGAGTTGAAACGATTTGCCATGGAACAATGGGCTGAGTTCTGTCAAGAGACATGTGCCAAATTAGTTGGGAAATACCATAAGAGAGAGTTGCCAGTTATTAACTGCAAAGGGGCTAAGAGCACAGAAAGTTTGGACCTTTTTTTAAACTTTATTGTCATTGCACATGTCAGAAAGAACAGGGCAACGGAATGCAGTTAGCATCTAACCAGAAGTGCTTATGCAGTGAAATAAACACGTATATACACACACACACATATATATATATATATATGTATGTGTATGTATGTATATATATATATATATATATATATATATATATATATATATATATATATATATATATATATATATATATATGTATGTGTATGTATGTATATATATATATATATATATATATATATATATATATATATATATATATATATAATGTATGTCCATAGTGCAGATTAATGAATAACTGTTGTTATATTTGTTCGATTCTGGTTATTTCCAAGGACGAGTTAAGCGTTTTCTTTAAGTTCATTACCGGATAATAATTGTTTACATCACAAAATAGAATAATACTACTGACTTTTAAACAAAATGATTGGTTGGCATCAGGGCTAGTGATAGCTACCAATCACCACAGGACTATGTCCACATTACATGACATATTTTCTTAACTCCATGTTAATGAACGAACAATGCACAACACATAAATCTTGCCGACATCACGGTCTGAAATGATGACTTATTTTAAATCTTTTAAGTTTTTTCAAATTCATTATAAACATGGCCAGTGATGATCAATCATCTGCTGCCAGATGTGGATGTATACACAGCAGAATATTAAAATTATGTTTAAATTCATCACACCTGATCCTTGAGATTCAAGTGGGCCAGAAATTAGCTTTTGGGGGGCTTAAAAATAAGGGGAAAACTTGACTCTAGAGTTAAATTAAAAACAATTTCAACTGAAGTTTTTCAAAAGAAAGCATCATTGATAAAAATGTCTAAGTATCTGTACTGTTACACTAGCTCAATCAGAGTACCCTGGAAAGATGTTTTGTTTACTAGTTTCATATAAGCTTATTGAACATCATTAGAAGCTTACTGGAGCTGATATAAGGCCTGGCTAGGTGTAGAGATAGCGCAGTAGATTACAGTGTCATCAACTTAACAATTTAGCATTTTTTTTAAAATTAAGCATAAGTTACCAGTCGATCAATGGTGTTAATGTATGAAATAAACAGAAGTGGTCCGAGGACTAGTCCTTAACTAACACAGTGTAACTAAGGGTGTTAGCTAGAAGTGATCCCTGCTACCTGAACACACTGATATCTGCCTGATAAATTATTTTCAAACCATCTACCAGCTTCTTTGCACAGTTCAAAACAACTCAGTTTTTGCTGTAGTATGTTATGATCCACAGTGTCAAATGCTTTAGACAGCTCAATGATAAGGGCTGCTCAATGTTGGCGTTTTAATGTCTAAAGACCTGAAACTGAAACTGAGTTAAAGCTAAGAGAATAACTTGTCTCAGTAGAATCTACAGAGAAAGCGGTAATTGGTTCTTTGTCAATACTTTAAAAAGAGTCATACAGGGAACTCCATCCATCCATCCATCGTCCGCCGCTTTATCCGTTCCCGGGTCGCGGGGGCAGCAGCCTCAGCAGAGACGCCCAGACTTCCCTCACCCCAGACACCTCCCCCAGCTCCTCCGGGGGGAGTCCGAGGCGTTCCCAGGCCAGTCGAGAGACATAGTCTCTCCAGCGTGTCCTGGGTCTTCCCCGGGGTCTCCTCCCGGTGGGACATGCCTGGAACACCTCCCTAGGGAGGAGGGACATGCCTGGAACACCTCCCTAGGGAGGCGTCCAGGAGGATCCGGTACAGATCCCCAAGCCACCTCAGCTAACTCCTCTCAATGTGAAGGAGCAGCGGCTCGACTCCGAGCTCCTCCCGGGTGACCGAACTCCTCACCCTATCTCTAAGGGAGCGTCCAGCCACCCTGCGGAGGAAACTCATCTCGGCCGCTTGTATCCGCGATCTTGTCCTTTCGGTCACTACCCAAAGTTCATGACCATAGGTGAGGGTAGGTGCGTAGATTGACCGGTAAATCGAGAGCTTCGCCTTTCGACTCAGCTCCCTCTTCACCACGACGGTCCAGTACATCGACCGCATAACTGCGGACGCTGCACCGATCCGTCTGTCAATCTCACGCTCCATCGTGAACAAGATCCCGAGATACTTGAACTCCTCCACCTGGGGCAGGACTTCCCCACCCACCCAGAGAAGGCACGCCACCCTTTCCCGGTGGAGAACCATGGCCTCGGTCTTGGAGGTGCTGATTCTCATCCCTGCCGCGTCGCACTCGGCCGCAAACTGCCCCAGCGCATGCTGAAGCTCCCGGTCCGATGAAGCCAACAGGACAACATCATCCGCAAAAAGCAGAGATGAAATCCTGAGGTTCCCAAACCGGAACCCCTCCGGCCCCTGGCTGCGCCTAGAAATCCTGTCCATAAAAATTATGAACAGGACCGGTGACAAAGGGCAGCCCTGCCGGAGTCCAACATGCACTGGGAACAAGTCTGATCTACTGCCGGCAATGCGAACCAGACTCCTGCTCCGATCATACAGAGACCGGACAGCCCTTAATAGAGGGCCCCGGACTCCATACTCACCGAGCACCCCCCACAGAATGGCACGAGGGACACGGTCAAATGCCTTCTCCAAATCCACAAAACACATGTAGACTGGTTGGGCAAATTCCCATGAACCCTCGAGCACCCTGCGGAGGGTATAGAGCTGGTCCAGTGTTCCGCGACCGGGACAAAAACCGCATTGTTCCTCCTGAATCCGAGGTTCAACTATCGGCCGTAATCTCCTCTCCAGTACCCTGGAGTAAACTTTCCCGGGGAGGCTGAGAAGTGTGATCCCCCTGTAGTTGGAACACACTCTCCGGTCCCCCTTTTTAAACAGACGGACCACCACCCCGGTTTGCCACCCCAGCGGTACTGTCCCCTTCCTCCATGCGATGTCGCAGAGGCGTGTCAACCAAGACAGCCCTACGACATCCAGAGACTTGAGGTACTCAGGGCGAATCTCATCCACCCCCGGTGCCCGGCCACCGAGGAGCTTACGAACTACCTCAGTGACCTCGGCTTGGGTGATGGATGAGCACGCCCCAGAGTCCTCACTCTCTGCTTCCACAGTGGAAGGCATTTCAGTCGGGTTGAGGAGATCATCGAAGTATTCCTTCCACCGTCCGACAATGTCCCCAGTCGAGGTGAACAGCTCCCCACCCGCACCATAAATGGTGCCGGCAGAGTACTGCTTCCCCCTTCTGAGGCGCCGAACGGTCCTCCAGAATTTCCTCGAGGCCGACCGAAAGTCCTCCTCCATGGCCTCCCCGAACTCCTCCCAGACCCGGGGTTTTTGCCTCCAGGACCGCCCGAGCCGCGGCTCGCTTGGCCTGCCGGTACCTATCTACTGCGTCAGGAGTCCCACTGGCCAACATAGCCCGGTAGGACTCCTTCTTCAGTCTGACGGCATCCTTTACTTCCGGTGTCCACCACCGGGTTCTAGAATTGCTGCCACGACAGGCACCGCAGACCTTGCGTCCCCAACTTCGAGCCGCCACATCGACAATGGAGGCAGAGAACATGGTCCACTCGGACTCAATGCATACAGGGAACTATGAGCAATAAAATGTTTAAAAATTTAAAAGCATTTTGGCCTCATCAAATATGTTTTGTGCATCTTTGACAATGTACTGGGGTAGTTCTATACGCTTACAGAAAATGAATTATTGGTTTACCAGAATTTTAAAGGATTTTTTCTGTTGTTTGTGAAAGAAAATAATCAGATTTGGATTTTCTGATTGCAACCGTGCACTGTTTATCAAACAGCCAGGCTCCAATCATTAAATAATTGGTTCGGTGTAAACAAAGCATTAGGCCACAATGATGTGCAAAGTTTTGGTTACCTCAAGATTAAGAGCTAAAAATTCAATGCCCTTGATATTGACAGGTTTTTGAGCCATGTTTCTGATGAAACAATAACATCTGCATCTGTTGATTGTACTCAAACAGAAAGGAAGTCCATTTCAGTTAGTAAAGTCTGCAGATTCAAGCGTATGAAAAACCATGACCACTTCTTGATTTTAAATCAACAGGTGTATAAAATATGTGACAGTCACATTTAAAAACCTCTGCTTCAAATAACTGCCAAACTTTACAATGAGCAATACATAAAATTATGCACAAGCAGACACATTAATGAAATTTGAAAACACTGTCATTTCTCATGTAAAACATTAACATGACATTAAAATGTCAACATCCTTTCCTGTTGCAGAAAATCTACAAAAAGATTTTGTAGTAATTTAATACATTCTAAGCTGTAGACAACCATCTTTGGGAATATTATTTCTGGTTTAAAATAAAATGCTGTTTACACTAATAAACATCAACTGTCAGGACTGATATCTGTTTTTAAAAACTTGTCATGCAGTTTTCATTACTTACGTGCATCGAGCACCACTTGATTCACAAGCAGCTCATTCGACTATAACAATGGAGTCATTTTTCTCTAAGTAATGTATTTTCACTCAATCAACTCTCAACTTAGTATATTTATAAGAGGGAGTATTACATAAACTATGAGCTTTTATCTTGGACACATTACTTCTCAACAAAGCCATCTCAATTTGAGGTTAGAATGATGCAGCTTTTATGGAGGGAAATGAAATGTGATAATCAGGTTGTAGCCCTGCGTTTGTCTGGCTCAAGCATCGGTTCTCATTGAAATGGGGACCTGCAATGTTCCTGGTGAAGAGGTCCCCTTTTGTCTGTTTGGCAAAGAAATTTAAAACTGCCCACATGAAGCAAGTTTGGTTTCGCTAAGATGGAACTGCACTTATTACTGTTTTGATACTAAGCAATTAAATGAAACACATTTCAACAAGGTTACTGCAGAAATGGCTTTCCAAAGCGGGTTGTGATAATATTCAGTGGTTTTTGATTTCACACACACGCATGCATGAATGACGCAATTACCAAGAGTGGCAGGGAGACACAGCAACACAGTGATGAAATACACTTCAAGGATTTATTTTCAAGAGTTCATATGAATGACATGTCATGTCATTAGTTAATCAAACAAATTGCTGTCTTCGCTGTATTAAAAATCAATTTGCATTACATTAAAAATGCACTTTAAAGTGAGACCTTAACTAAAATATTGATCGTTAGACAGAAGAAATATGATATGATGTGAAATGAGAACAAATGATTATCTGACGTAGTGCTACAGACAAAAGAGAATTAAAGATAATGGTGTTAAAGAGAACATACACTCACTGGTCACATTATTAGGTAGAACAGCTTTACCTAATAAAGTGGTCAGTGAGTGTATTTGAAAAAAAAAGTTATTTCAAACATCTATATGCTCACAAGTATAACTGCCAACTTAAAAACTATGATATTAAAGTGGACCTATTATGAAAAACACGTTTTTTCTTGCTTTAACATATATAAAGTGGTCTGCCCTCAGCCTGCCAACTCAGAGAAGGAGGAAAGCAACCAAATTCTGCAGTGTCTGTACGGATGAACCATCCAGTGTGATGTGGTTTCTACGAGCCGTTCAGATTCTGCTCTCGTCGTTACATAAGTACGGGCACGATTTACATCGGTTGGCCTCCGATGCGTGAAACCACGCCCACAACTAACTCCGCCGGCCGGAGCTTCCTTCATTTTTTCATCATTCAGGCAGCCAATCAGCACAGAGCCTCATTATCAAAGCCCCGCCCACTCAGAATCCCTCATAGATAATTAGGTTAGAGAATGGGAAGATAAAGACATGGTTCAGAGGCTGAATTTCTAATTTATTTAGCAAAAACAATCAAAAGCTTGTTTTTAAGACATTCAAGGCCTGTTTAAAATAGGTATTAGATGCCATAATAGGTCCCCTTTAAGGCAAACCTGTCACTTTGTTCAGGGTGGACTAGGTCTGAAAGTTTATCATTGATTGAGACATTCAGGTTTGCAGGGTTCTGTGGCATGTTGTACCTCAGAAGTGGGTGGCACAAAGCTTAAACACCGGTTTGAGCAACAACACACCCTGACAGGGCTGCAGTGGAGTTGAGTGGCTGACTCAAACCCCTAAATCCAGCTGCTCTGAAGAAAGCTGTATAATGTATCAAATGTGCTTTTCTGTTTCACCTTTGTGTTATCTTGCCAAAAATACATCACAGGTATTTCATTAAGACCTCATCAAATTGTTTCCACTTTTGAAAATAGGTCATAATACATCCCCTTTAAAGGTGTAGTAGGTGATAACCAAAACATTTGCAGGAATAAGATGAATGTTAAAAATATATACCAAAGAGCTCAGCTTCTGCCTTTAAACTTCCATAACTAACATAGAAATATCCAGAAAGTCAGCTTTATTGGCTGATTAGGCAACAAATCCTTTCACTTGGCCTGAGTAAAATCATTAAGGATGTTTAAAAAACAAAGAAAAGGAAACCTGAGTTCTTCTGCAGCACCCACATTTCCTTTTTTGGTCTTCCCCTCCCTTCTTCCTCACGATGTAGCTTACGACGCTATAAGCTGCTGGCCGCGTGAAACATGGACTGCAGGAATGACAGGTTTATTTTTGCTCTAGTGAAATAGTATAGCCCCGTGAAAAACACAGACTTGAATAATTAAAAAGCTTCAGAGTTTCACTGATCCATGTGTCCAAAGATCAATGAGCAACATTCAGATGGAACATGCCATATGTTCAGGTGGCCAATCCCACCTGGGAGAAGATTTTATTTCTGGCAAGGAGCTGCTTAAAAGTTGTGAAATGTCTCTGAGGATAGCTTAAGAAACTGGATATGTCAAATTGGCACATTTGGCTTTTAACAAAAGGATTGTTGTTTCTGACCAGCAACGTATAGTAGCTTAGGTTCTGATTTCTTTCTATCCAAACGCAAGTGTCACATCTAATAATAATTCCATAATGCCCTGCCTCTGCTGTTCACTCTAGGCCTAATACCTAATGAATACTCCTACAGTTGTTGCTCTGTTCTCAGGGCTCAATTTTCTATTCCATTTCTGAGTATCAAACATCAAATGCTGTGCAGGGCCCTCGTGTGAGATTAAAGGGCTTGTTCCTCCCTAATAGGCCCTTGACCTTCGGAGATCTTTGACAGGGCTCCGGCATTACCCCTTTGCGGTAACGTCCGCTGCTCAGGCTTCCATGATGCAAATTTCATGTCACAACATCAAACAGCGAGCTGATCAAAGGTCAGCTCTCCTTTCTGTAGGTGTTTGATATAAACTTTTCTATTTCATCTTCAACTGTCAAGGGCAGTTAGAGCTGTAGAGTAAAGGATGGAGAGCGGGACAGGAGAAGAGGTAGTCAAAGCTGAAAAAATAAAGAATCATGGGAAAAAAAGGCGATAAACCCCCACTGGAGCTTCTGCATTTGACATTTACATACACATGGTTGCATCTGTCCTCAAAAAAATATATTTTTTGACATATTTTCTGTAAACATACAGTATATTATCACATAGGCAGAGTATTTAAAAATCGTTTCTTAAATTGCTCTATATATTTAATTCAATAAAGTTCATTTTGTCTTTGGTTTACAATTAAACTTCACTGGTTCTTTTATCTCAGACAAATTATTTTAAGTTGTTCTTTACCTGACATGTTTAGGCGAAATCTTTTGCCTTCATCAGAGTCTCAAATGATGGTGTGTGAATCGTCATTTATCAGCTCATGTTCAATGTTTTGCTCTAAATATTTTTTTCTGGTTAGTTTCCCCTATTTTGACTGTGTTTCTATTTTCTCATATACTCCTTTAAAAATTGTGGAGAAAAAGAAAGGAGGAATTTGAATTAACTACAGTACATCATTTCAATTAATTAAGGCCATGATTTGCTGAGGGGTCCCAGAAATAAACCAACCTTAATGTGGAACAAGAATTCAGGGGGAGAAGAGTTGGGTTGCACAGCATCCATATCGGTGACATTATACATGAAATTATGCTTAACAAAGAAGCCATCTCTCTCAATCATGGTGGTACACTCGTGGAGCATTCATGTGGGCACTTCTGTGTGGATGGGTGCTTGTATATATTTGCACGCTCTGATGTCACCAGTGACATCCTGTAAGCTGAGGACTAAACAAGCGTTGTGCCTTGTTGGTAAATTACCTCGACCGCGACTTTCTCTTTCCATTCCTCAAACAGACAGGCGGGCTACTCAATAAATGATGCTCTTCTCTAAATTAGCCAGGAAGAAGGGTTATGCTCAACATAGAGAGAACGTCCCTGCATCTCATCCAAACACCTGAAGGCAAACACTGATAAATAAATATCAGGCTGGAGTTGGTGGTAAACCCATAAAAAGAATGTCTGTAGAACAATATCGCTATATGCGGACTGAAGTGAGGCACATATTATTTGTAAATTTCCTTGGAAAGTGGCAACATTTCAGTCTTGGTCTTACTGGATCTCTGTGTTGCAATCGACAAGGTTGACCATAATTTCTTGATAGACTGGTTGAAGAACTGGGTGGGACTTTCTGCCTGGTTGGAGTCCGATCTAAAAGACAGGGACTATTTTGTGTCTTTAAAGGAGCATGAGGCATTATTGAGGCAGGATTTATGAAAAAAATTCGCATACGTTTTAAGTTTTCTAGTAATAATGTCAGATGAAGCGTTCCAAACCAAAAAGAATGAGCCCTCTAGTGTATCTCTCCGTTGCCTTGAACAGGCTGTGTGCTGCAAAATGTGCTGCAATTGTGGGGCCAAATTTCCCACGCTGGGCTGCGGATGTGACGTCATATGACGCTGCATGCGCGTTCTCCCCGTTCTCCCGTGCAGGCTTCACTGTTGGCTGCAGTACCCCCAACGGCCGTCGTGGTGAAGGGTGGCGTTAGAGAGTCTCATTTCTTAAAAGGAGCCTCATGCTCCTTTAAGTAACTACAAATCGGAGCTAACAAAAGTGATGTAATATGTGGAGTTCCTCAAGGTTCAGTTCTGGGGCTTCTGTTGTTTATATGTCTATATGCTGCCACTTGTTTAAATCATGAAGATTAAAAGTCAGCACTCAGCTTCAAGCAGTAAAGCTAAAAACCAACAGCCAAGCCCGAAATCTGGGAGTGGTTCTGGACTCAGACCTAAATTTTAACAGCCACATCAAGACCGTCGTGAACTCAGCCTGTTATCACCTAAGGACATATCGAGGATTAAAGGACTGATGTCTCAGCAGGACTTAGAAAAACGTGTCCATGCTTTTATCTTCAGTAGACTGGACGACTGTAACGCTGTTCTCACGGGTCTCCAAAAAAAATCTATCCAACAGCTGCAGTTAGTCCAGAACGCTGCCAGAGTCCTCGCTAAGACCAAGAGAGTTGACCAGATAACTCCAGTCCTTGTGTTTACACTGGCTTCCTGTCTGTCACAGAATAAACTTTAAAATCCTGCTGTTGGTTTATAAATCTCTGAATGGTCTTAGGCCAAAATAAATCTCTGATCTGCTGGTCCATGATGAACCAACCAGAACCCTACAGTTGTCAGGGTCACACCTACTCTCTGTACCCAGAGTTAGAAACACGGTGAGGCAGCTTTCAGCTTTTATGCTCCCCACCTGTGGAACAAACTCCCAGAATGCATCAGGGCTGCTGAAACTCTCAGTTGCTTTAGATCAAGGTTGAAACCCTTTTTATTTACTGCTGCATTTCAGTACCGGTAATCCCCCATAATGCACTGCAACCTTTATTTATTTTACCTCATTTGTTAATTCTTTAACTCCTTTCTACACTGGTACTTTTAAATTTGAGCTATAAAACTTAATTATATTTTAAATCTTGTAAATTCTGTTTGGGTTAGTGTCCCTCAGGTTTGAGTCCTGTAAATTCTATTATGTTTAATTTTATTTATTTATTAATTATCAATGGATTATTATTATTGTTGTTGTTGTTTTTGTTGTTGTTTGTTTAAACTTTAAATCAGGATTTTTATGTATGTTTTAATGTCTTTGTAAAGCACTGTGAATCCCCCTGTTGAATTATGCTGTATAAATAAACTTTCCTTGTCTTGCCTTGGAAAAACCTTTCAAAACTTTCATTACTTTCAAGTAGCGGAGGTCCCTCACTGTAACGTATACTCAGATGAATTAAACAGAGGGAAGCTTTTCTCTCTATTTCTGCAACAACCTCACAGAAATGAATGGATTGGCCCAGTCCACGACAAGAAGATTATTTGGGTTTTCCTTCAAAATCAAATGTCTTGTGATTTTGCTGCGGACATTGCAGATGCAGCACTTTCCATAAGCTCCACTAGTGACAGAAGACACTTCATGCTGCATTTCTATATCTAGGTGATAGATGGCAATCTTGCTCTACCATTGGAGAAAAGAAACATTATGGGTTGGGTATGTTCAAATAGCTGCTTGTTGAAAATGAAATTCAGTAATTGTTTAATTTATGCCTATCATAAAGTATTTTTTAGCAAATACACTGTGATAATGGTGCACAAATGAGGGATAGAGGTGACAATATGGACATAGGAACTAAGTGTTATAAAGAGGTTGGATTTTGAGATTGGGTACAAAGAGATTCAGTTATCCCCAGTTGTCACTGTGTATGAAACTTATTTGGGCTTAAAACTCTGCTTTATTGGGTTAGGGGCTGAATCAAAAGTTTATTTAGACTATTTTAAATGTTGCTGGGTATTTAGTTTTAATTTAAATTTTGTCAGTTGAATAAAATAACAGTAGAAACCTCAGATACTGAAGCAGATTCACATAGAAGATGAATAAATTGCTGCAGAGAGAGATCAGCTGTGAATGGTGGTAGTAGTGTGTGTGTGTGTGTGTGTGTGTGTGTGTGTGTGTGTGTGTGTGTGTGTGTGTGTGTGTGTGTGTGTGTGTGTGTGTGTGTGTGTATTACTCTCCCTCTTATACAAATGAATGTACAAGGTTTATCTCTCATTTCATGCAGAGGCTTTGTTATGGAGAGGCTCCTTGTAGTCATGAGCAGCGACATTAATTGCCTGGCAAAGGAAGCCACTTGCCTTGTCCATTTAAAAGCATGAGGGACAGAAACGAGGGGATTGCTGCCTTTCTGCTGTTTATTCTTCTGACCTTCCTACCTGTGGAGGCAAACAGGGTGAGAGTTAGAGGGAAGGAGGTGGAGCAGAATTAGAATGAAGATGGACAAGTTAGGTAGACAATAGGCAAGGAGGATGAGAGATGTCGGCTTACAGCAACAAAATGAAACAAAAGAACAAGAGAGAAGAGGACAAGCAAGGAATGAGATAACTGAACAGACCTTTTTACAACATATCTTTCTTTTTTACTTGAGAAGTGGAAAGAAAGAGAGACATTGCTCCCAAAAGCTAATCAAGTCCTCTTTGTCCCACGGCTCCTCATGTGCAAGGGGAGCGTCTTCTGAGCTGAGCATCTAATTACGGACCGAGCACACGCTGCTCAGAACCTACACTATGTTCTGTTGTTGTGTTTAAAAGTCATGTAGTAAAATATAATGCCCAAATATTTCATTCTATTGTAGGAATTGTACTCCCAAGGTACACTGTCATTTGGTTTTGTTATGGTGATTTGAATCAGTTTCTATAACAAGTTGAGTTGTTAAGGAGCAAAGAAAGATCGGGAGAAAATCTCCACTTTATCAAGAAAAACGTTGAAATAAAATTATTGCTGTGCATAATGTTACAAAATGATTTAAGAAATCTGTAATGTCATTACATAACGGTATAACGAGTCCAATCTGGACATTGGTGACCTCAAGAACCTCAAGAATGCTTCAGTTGCTAATATAACCACATGGGGCAAGGGATTGGTGTGGGAAGTCTTTTGTCAAGCACTAAAATGCACAGCTATTTACAAATGACACTTGGTTTGCTGTGCAAATAAGTAGTCTAAATCAACTTTACCTTTTCCAGGGGCAGCATCCACATGTCTAGGCTCTAATGCGTCTGGTGCCACACAGTGGAAATGTATATTGTGGTCAGATGAATCAGTGTTTCAGATGGGTTTTTTAATATTTAATTAAGAAATGGTGAAATATTTTTTGCAGACAAAGGTTTGTATATTTTTATATTTATATAAATAGCATTTTTTCAATGGAATAAATTGCATGGATGCAGCATGACTCCCTGATGTCCACTGATGTGCAACTGAACCACCCAAATATATGTATACAGCAGAAATTGTCTTTGAATTGCTGTCCACTGCAAGCATCATTATGCATAATGCATAAAGGGGCTAGAACAGAAAAAAAGATGTAAAGATGATATCTTTTCCTCAGATGTCTATGTATTTTTCAACAAAATGATGTAAAACCACATTCCTTACACATTATAAAAGCATGACTGAGACAGAAGTGGATTGGGTTACTGGGCTGGCCTGCGTGCAGTCTTGACGTGTCCGCAACAGAGAGTGTGCAGATTATTTTGAAATCAAATGCATGATGAAAAATACATCAGTGAGGATGGACCCCATACTGCTGTACTCTTTAAGTCATATCGCAAGGAAGAATAAGACAACAAAACACCTGAAATGTTTCATCATTTGGTATTTGCCAATCTTAGAATTCCTTTAAAGTATTGTTAGGAAGAATGACAACATTACAAAGTGATAAAAGCTTTACCAGCTTTACCGTGTGTTTTATTCTTGACTTTAGTAGAGGTTAGGAAAGAGTTTTGATTATATTTTTTCATTTGAAAATTTACATTTACATTTCATTTACATTTTTTTTCAGCATACATGTACAAATTTAGAGTTGGGTGGAATTTCTGAGATATTGTTTTATCATGAAGGATTTAGTATCTGTATACTTATTCATTTGCTTTGTAGATCAACACCCATAGTGTTGATCAGTTACTTGTGACTGTTTGTGACGAAAAGATATTTTCCACATCAGAAACATTTTGTTTGTGTTATTTTGCTAGTTTTGGATACATTTACGATTTCCAGTAATGAAATGTCTTTGTCCTCTGAATTTTTTCTACAGGAAAAAGAACTTCTCAAAAGGTTTCCATGTCTTTCGTTATTATTGGGATCTATCTATCTATGTATTCATTTCTAGTTGTAGGTGACTTTATTCACCCTTCCCTCTCTTCCAAATGTGCCTCATGAGAAAGTTGTGGTTGGTGCGCCATTGATTTAATGGAATCCTTAAAACATTTTGATTTTTACTCACAAATAGATGTATTCTCTCCTTTCATATTGTTCATGACCAACAGACAGGAGGAGAAACGAATGAGTGCACACGTTATTTTTCAAGCCAAGCGAGCATGCGGGCATAACTGGAACTAATCTTTGGTATGAAAATAAATGTGCATCTTTTACATGTATCTAGAGAAAGCTGTCTAACATCGCCAAACATATTTATCAATCAAACTGCTTTTGGTTACATTTTTCAGTTAAGAAACCTTGCCCTTGCAGTTTATGTACGACTGTTAAGCCTCGCTGGATAATTCACTCATGTGGCCAGAGGTTTGGAGCTCAAAAGAGATGAACATGTATGAATATTCCACAACTTATGATAGATCTCTTCACTTTATCAACAAGTGAAATCAGTGAGTAATACATGGGGTTATCCAATTTAGAAAATTAAGAATACTTGTAGTTGTATAAAAATGTCGACCTTGTCTTACCAGTTAGGTCTCCCTGAGGCTGATTTTGGCAGGTCTATTTAGAACAGTCTTGTTTGACCTCTTCCTGTGTCTTTCCTTGGGGGCATGCATTAAACTGATCAATCACCCACAAATCCCCGTTTATGCATGTATGAAAAAAGACCCCAAAAACCCCCACAAATCTATGTTGGTCTATCAGTTTTCAAAACATTCAGCCTGCATTCTGTCTGATTCTATCATAAGTGAACTCTGCAGCCTTGTAATCGTACACAGTAATGCATGCAAATATCAATGAAGCTCCCTCATCACTGCACCCTGGCATGCATGGTCTTCCTTAGCGATGTGGCATTGATCACACTAGAATGACTCTGATTGCAGAGGGCTTCTCAGTGAGGAGATTGGATTCATGAATCTCAAATGTGTCAGCAGGCGTCAGTATGTAGCGTTGCACCCAACTGTGGTCTCTTTTTCCACATGAGTTGGGTTGACATATAAGCACAGGTCTGAGGCAGAGTGTTCACTGATCTTCAAACAGGAAAGGGGAGAAATGGCGGAGCAAAAGCCCATGACCATGGGGGACACACAAAAACTTGGCCACCATCAGGGATCTGGTTTCATATTGTGTAGAAAACCTTCTCATAGACTTGTGCTGTAGGTATGGGTGAAATGATTAAGTGCTAAAGTTGCATTTTCTCCACTGAGCAGGCAGCCCTGAGGCCAGAATGGCTGCATGATTGCCTCTGTGTGCTACATCACATTGACATGATGGAAAATACTCTCCCGGGGGCTGAAATAATGTAAAAGGATAGTAGGAGGGAGGGGAAAAAAGCCCATCCCATCCTTTTCTGCTGGGACCCAAGCATTTTCTCCATGTAGTCGGATTTCCAGGCAGATCTCCCTGTGCCACTGTCTCAATATTGATAAAAGACAGAGCATTTGCACATGGGTGCGTGACAGCACACACTAGGGGAGTATACTAATCCGTTTCTGCTGCTGGAGCCCCAAACCTTCCTGCTGGGTGCGCAGGACCTCCAGGCCTCTCTGGCACTGCCTGACTCATAAAGAGCACAAAAACACTTTGTAGGTCTGTGAAAAAGACCACCATCACCGAGAGGATGATTTAGAGAGAGAGAGAAAAAGAAACTGGTCAAATTCATTTAAATGTGTATGGTGCACGTTTTCCCTAAACTAATTAGCAGGAGGCTATAAAAAGCCATATTTTATAAAACAAAATCCATCAGCTGGACAGGTGGAACAAAGGAGTTGACTTCACAGTGGGAGGCAGAGTAGCTTTATTTGTTGGCTTTCACAAGTTGAAGGACAGACTATGCACGGTCACCCAGGAGCAGAAAAAATTAAATAAATTAAAGCTGCAAGCAGCGATGAACGGGCCCTCGCACTCACGGCCACCGTCCCCCATAAGCATATCAGAAATGACACCACCCACGACTTTCTATGTCAAACCATTCAAAAGTTATAGCAGAAAAAAGGGACAACCAATCAGAAGAAGGGGCGGGGCTAATTAAGGCCAAATCAAGGACTCATTACAGAGTCCCATGACACCACCCACGACTCTCTATGTCATATATATATATATATATATATATATATATATATATATATATATATATATATATATATATATATATGTAACATATGTACACATATATGTAATATATGTACACACCAGATCTAAATAGACAGGATTTGATCCAGTGTCAGTGATGCAGTGTCACAAGAATAGAAGGGTTTCTTCTTGGTTCTCATCTTATTTGCTTTCAACTTCAAAGCAATGATCACACAGATGGTTAAATACGGCTTCCTGCTATATTTCTGACTGATTAAATAATATTCATAAAGATACTTTTTTTTTTTTTCCAGGTTCACTAAAAAACCCTTCAGGCCCAACACAGGATCCCAAACTTTCCCCCGGATACAACCCACCTCTTGGGTCTCAATTCAGCCCAGACTCCCCACTCCTGGATTTCACTGACAACATGAAAAGCATGGCCCCCCTATGGGAGAATGCTGTTAAATCTATGTGCTAATAGGTCACAGAAAAAGAAAAGATATCACGATTAGAAACAGAATACAAACATTAACACTTATTACTTGTCAATCACAACTTTACCCAAAAGTAATACAGTTGCTAAGTCACTTAAAATGGTTCAGTTAAAACATTAGATATCTGTCAGGGAAAACACTTTTAATCAATGATTTTTTTATTGAGCATATTCTTGATGTTTTGTTCTTAACAGAAACATGGTTAGATGAAAATAGTAAGACACCTGCTCTGATAGTCGGCGCCTCCCAACTTCAGTGAGGGCGTCGGCAAGCGGTGCGGTGCAAGCGGCGCGGTGCAAGCGGCGCGGTGCAAGCGGCGCGGTGCAAGCGGCGCGGTGCAAGCGGCGCGGTGCAAGCGGCGCGGTGCAAGCGGCGTGAATCCCTGGTTAGTTTTATGTGCAGACCATGTGGTTAATTGTGAAATTGTTGCAGTTCCACTCGTGTGTAACTTATCTGGTGATGTTGGGGCTGTTGTGTCCGTGGACTTATTGTTTCCTCATATTCTGGACTTCACTCCATCACCAGTGAGTGTCGCCAACGGACAAAACCTTAGAAATGTGTGTACGCCAGCCTGGATTTGTGTGTGAACGACCGCAAGTTTGACGTTCAAATCACTTTTTGAACATCTGACCGTGGACATAGAAAGTGGCGTACACACGTTTTTTGTGCGCTGCAGGCCCCAGGTCTGCAGCTGCCCTCTGGTTCCCAGCTGTTTCTGCATCTAAAGGAGACTGTTGAGCAGAGTGGAAGTAGCTGATCCATACTCTGTTGCTGCAATCACCTGCACTGCTCAAGAGCTTACCCCACAGCTGAGCCGTAAGCACACCCCACCACCAAACTTCTCTCACCATTGAATATTTTCACTTACATGTACACACTGATGCTTTGAAGCTGATCACATGCCAACAGAAACTTCTACTGCTCTTCTTTCTAGCAATAAATGTTTCACAGCAAAAGACATTCTAAGACTTGAGCTTATCTCAAAACAGCATTCATTAACAAACAACTCTTGTCAGCATCTTGAGACTACTGGGATTGTTCAGAAATGAAGGTTCTTTTGGGAAATCTTAGACCATCTGCTCATTGACTCATCTGATTGAGATATAAAAAAGGAAAGTCACCAAAAGGGAGAAAGAAAGGAACTTTTCCAGCATGAAGAAGCACCACCACGTCTGTATTTACAGCCGCCTCCCATTTTGCACCTGTAAGTCTCATTTTGAATGGTGTGGTGAGAGACTGTATCGCTCACAACATCTGCAGGCGTTCTTCCACAGGCCCCCAGAGGCATATAACAACCCATTATCTCCATCTCTGACAAAAACACACATTTAAACTGCAATTACCCTCTTGACTCATCTTCCTCCTACTTTCCATCTCGCCTCCTCTTCTTCCGGTGTTCTGATATTTAACGGTTGTCACATTGGTGGTAGAAATAAAACCTGATTGTGTACATACAAAGATCAAAGAGTTCTACATATATAAATACCATTTTTTTTTTGAAAATATAGCATTTGAACACGGAAGCATGAATACAAGGTTGTGGGAAAAAGAAAGCACATCCTCTTTCAACCCTGAGGTTTTGCACATCATAACTGAATGAAAAGTAATCTGGACCTTACCAGGCCTCAATGCCTTGTAGAACCATCACTGGTGGCAAGAATTTGAAGTAATTTGATATTTGGCATCAGGTTGACAACGCATTGATTTTTTAAAAAGCCCTTCTATGGTAAATTTGCTGGTGTGAATCATTATCCTGTTGTAGGATCCATTTTTGACCAGGTTTTAACAGTTGGACAGATGCCTTCCACATTTGACTAAAACTTTGATTCACAGAGATTTCCTATTCATTCATTGACCACACACTACAAAGGGCTATAAAATAACATTAAACACCCCTCCACCACCATGCTTGCAATTATTTGTCTGGACTTTCCTCAACTTGTTGCATTATGGGCAAAAATCTCCACTTCGGTCTCGTCTGACCTAAGCATATTGTTCCAATACAACCCGACCAACACGACCTAATGAGTGCTGCCATGTTCTTTCAATGCCCCCTCCAAAAAAGCCGTACCTCTGTCTTTTTGCAGTGTTCTGTCATGAACTTTTATCATAAACATTTACCACTATTACTGTCATTTAGCAGACGCTTTTATCCAAAGCGACTTACATCTGAGAGAACAACACAAGCAAGAAATCACATAGGAGGGTCCAGCTGGATCAGTGCTGGTCAGACTGCTGAGAGTCCAGTTGGACACAGGTGCTGCCATGCCAGTGCTAGAATATATATATATATTTTCCCCTTTATATAAGAAAGCTATATATAAAAGTGCGTGCAGCTTACTAGATGCAAAAATGCTCCTTAAAGAGCTGAGTCTTTAGGTTGCTCTTAAAAGTAGGTACAGACCCTGCGCTTCGGAGTTTGGTAGTGCTGACTGACGTCTGTAGACTCTACAGATCACTGTTTAACCACCCGTTCCATTTTTTCTAGCAGTGCATCTGACTAATTCGTTTAAATATTTTGTTCATCTTTATTACTGCAAAATAATAATCCCCTAGTGGACATTCATAGCCATTCCTTAAATTATGGAACATTTTTCAAAGGTCATTGATCATGTCTTACCTCCTTAGTACTGTGTTAACACACACATGAATGCTCCAAACTAGCAAACTGTCAAAATGTCTGCTATTATAGAGGCCTGCACTCCTATTAGGAAATCAAAGGCATTTGACTTGCAGCACCAGACTACTACTTGATCTTCTAATTCTCGTAAAAGCAATAAGGGTGTACTTGGTTGTGCTCCTATTTCTTTTTTTTGTAAATAATAGTGTGATATGTCATGTCTTGTCATTCATTTGAGGTTGTATGACATGATAACCAGATTGTTTCTTTTATGACTATGTAAAATCGATTGACATCAGTTAGAGGAAACTATAATGTTTGAGGGGATGTTACTAGTCGCGTGTACATTGCAGCATTTCAAGTGTCCAAGATCAGATGAGTACCCAGATATTTTTAAGTAGTTTCTGATACATAAATCATTATAAATGATTGAAGGTGTAATTTCTTTTTCACATGGCTGTATGAATTGTCCTTTTGAAACATCTTGAATGAAAAATATAGCAATTTAGATAAGAACTCTGAACAGCTGTATTTATTTTCATACATATATATTCTATGGAATGTGTTGGGGCAGATGGAGAATTATTCTCTGATTTCATGTAAGATTCTACCCCAATCACATTACTTACACCCTGACAGTTCTGTGGACCAAAATATTGTTAATGGAAACAATAATAGACAGCCCATCTTCAGCATTCCATTATTTTGTGCAAGATGGGGAGAAAGTGGAGATATCAGGTGATCTGTTTCATTGGTCCAAAAAAGGGACATCATGGGGTGGGTAATCAGAAACCAGAGCTATTATCAAATAACACCAACCCCAGGAAGCCTTTTTTTCTCTCATTCAGCAGCAGCTAAGTTCAATTTCACATGTCACACTGCGGCTAAATGGGAAGAAATTGGAAAAAAATTTGAAATCGATTGCCAAGATTGCACTTGTACTTTTATTTGTCTCCTCTTCTGTCATTTTACAGTGTTACGCAGTGTTAGACTGCATTTCAAGCCTCCACAGCCCTGGTGATGGTAATTGTACTGCAATAAAAGTGCTACCTTAAGGCTTGCAACAGTTTTGAAGTGCATGTGGAAAATGTTGCTAAAAGTAATCTTGGTTAGAACAAAACAAACATCAGCTAGTGAGACACTTATATAAAAACACCAAGATTAAAGTTATTGATTACAACATATATAATATGTTTCTGTCTGTAATTTGCAACTACACGTAGCACAAAAAGTAAGAACATTGATTATTGCTTTGTTGTTACAATGCCTCTTGGTAATAAATTTCATACCGTCTGAAAGCCTGTTTATTTCCTGTTTAAATGGTGTCACATTTGTAAGGAACATGTATTTTGGAGATAAACAACAGAGCTGACTATGTGGATTGCACGCATAAAAAATGTATCAAATCTTTGTCATTGTCAATCAACTTTGACCGTTGTTTGGTGGATTGGATGACTGGAGTTTGAAGAAACAACACACATTAGCAATTTAACAATTTATCCACTTCCAAACAGGAGCTTCATTAGTGTGTAGAAGAACCATACACTGCCACCCCCATAACAGCCTGGCCGCTCCTCTTCATGCTGGTCACCAGCCTGGCCACACACTGCTGTGGTACAGCCAGATGTGGGTAGAGTAGCCAAAATTTGTACTCAAGTAAAAGTACTGTTACTTCAGAATAATATGACTCAAGTAGAAGTAAAACGTAGTCATCCAGATAATTACTTGAGTAAAAGTAAAAAAGTACTTGTTGAAAAAACTACTCAAGTACTGAGTAACTGTTGAGTAACGTCTGATTTATTTTTTAACACAACCGTTCAAACAGACAAAAGTACAAAATAATCATCTTCAGGCAAATTAAATCAATAAAATAATAAAATAAATTAAAATTAATAAAAAATAAAAAATAGCTTAAATTAAAATAATCTTAAAGTAAATTCAAGTACTTTAATAAATAATAAAATAATAACAGAATAAAAAAATTAATTAAGCACAAGTAGGACAAAATTCAAGCCTTTGTACTTTTCTTTTTTAACCAGCAGAACTAGAACAAACATGAACTCATAGAAACTCCGTGTGTGTGTTTGAGTCTGTGTAAATGTGACAAAACATGCAAAAACAAACATTTTTCCCAAACAATCACCCAGTGATGTCATGAGATTGACGCTAAGCGGATAAAAGGGATAAAAGAAAAGTAACAGCTCAACGTAGCCTAATGTAGCGGAGGAAGAGTAACAGTTTCTTCTTCACAAATCTACTCAAGTAAAAGTAAAAAGTATAGTGATTCAAAACTACTCCTAAAAGTACAAAATTTCCCAAAACTTACTCAAGTAATGTAACGGAGTAAATGTAACTCGTTACTACCCACCTCTGGGTACAGCATCCCATGCTTCAACCAGCATTTGTCACATGTCAGCCAACCTGATTGTGTTGGTCACTCAGGCACAAACGGCATGCCCAAGATAATCCCACAAGTGTTCAATCGGGTTGAGGTCAGGACTGCTGGCGGGCCATTCCATCATCTCCACTCTCAAATTCTGGAGGTAAGTCCCTGATATACCCTGTTCTGTGGGGGCGAGCGTTGCCATCTTGGAGGAGTCTGGTCCCAGACTGTGGAGATATGGGATTGCCACTGGTTGCATTTCATCTAGATATCTCTCTGGGATTGAGATTGCCTCCAATGATGATGAGCCACATTTTTCCAGTGAGAAAGATGCTGCCCCACACCATCGCAGTGCCTTCACCAAAAGATGTTAACTCTGTCAGTGCAGCAATCAGCATAGCGTTCTCTGTATCTTCTCCACACTTTGACCCTACGATTCAACTAATAAATTAAGTTTTACTGTTAATGATGAAATGCCAAACATGGAATGCCGATTCTTGGAACAGACACGTACCGACCACTGCATCAGGGCCTGTGCTCACAAGTCTCTCTGATTGGCACCTGATTGCCAGTAACTGGGCGTACCAGAAGTTGAAAACAAGAGTCAATAGCAACAGCAAAATAAGCTGATTGACAGATTTAACACATTTTTCATGGGCACAACTCATATACTCAGCTCTGCTGCTCATCCCACAAATGCAATTTTCTTAAACAAATATGGCACCATTTTATAGGGAAATAAACAGACTTTCCGACAGTACGGTATAAGATTTATTGCCAAGAAGCATTGTTACGAAATAATCTTCTAGACACAAATGCCCTTACTTTTGTGCTAACATTAGTTGCAACACAAGGGCATATAGATGAGCCTATATATTTTGACTGGGACACATTTTATAACATACTGTAGCCTATATATTGTGTTTATTTTTCATTCTCTCTGTTTGTTTTCTCTTTTCCTGCGTTTTTCTTGCCACTGTTTGGCTTAAGGTTTTTCTCCAACTATCTGAGTTTTTACCATGCCATGCCATGGTTTATGATTATGTAATAATTGCTCAGGGTCATGTTCTGGGTGTCTGGAAAGCACCTAGAGACAACTTCTGTTTCAATAGACGCTATATAAATAAAGATTGAATTAAAATTGATAAATAATA
The DNA here is from genome assembly GCF_033807715.1 of Cololabis saira. Lineage (NCBI taxonomy): Eukaryota > Metazoa > Chordata > Actinopteri > Beloniformes > Belonidae > Cololabis > Cololabis saira. The sequence goes on from NC_084594.1 coordinate 34,568,343, forward strand.
AATAAATTGAAACAGGAGGTTTATAAATTGTACATAAATGTGCATCATTCTGAAGTGACGGCACACATTTTAGACTCCAAAACACCTATACCCAGCTTACGTACAGGGAGACAAACTGAAAACAGAGCAGCAAGAGTAAAAGGAGGATGAAGTGTTAACATATAGTGGACATGTTACTGTGAAGAAGCATCTCAGCATCCCAAATATTAAACTTCTGGTTGTGAGTTCCGTGAGAGATTCCATCTGCGTTACCTACCAGTTACGATTTCATCAGCTTTGTTGCCAGACGAATAACATTACACCCCATTGCGCTCACGGACATATCATTCCATATTTTTCTACTTACATACAGTATTCTCATTTTTATACCACATAATTTTCCTTTTGGGAAGCAATAAGGGATACATTGAATTCAATTCAAAGGAGTGAAAGTTGTGGGATTTGCAAGACAGTTTAAGTTTTCTTTTGCATTTGTTCAACATTATGCCACAGTTGGCAGAATGCTTCTCTGCTTATTCACTGAATGCAATTTGTGTTGTGTTTAAACAAAACAATCCCCATCAGAAAGGTTTGTGATTCTCTCACAAAACAATTAGTAAATTAATTCTAATTACAAGCACAAACAGATTAAATGACAAAGAGTTAGGGAGCGTGGGGATTACAATGCAATCAAAGGGTTCAATAAACAGCAATTAGTGTATTTCTATTGACAGCATGAAGTTGCAGGTGCTTCCACATGAGAGTGAAATGACCCGCTTCAGCACAGCCAACCTCTGAGAGACAACTCTAATAACAATGAATTAAAAGGATTAACCTATTACTGCTGACTGTGTCTGAACAATGAGAAAATAGTCCAGTTTTACTCTGCTTGCAGCGGAACAATTTTTCTTCTTACACTTGTTAATATTCAGTCTTACAGTTTCCCTTTAGATCGAGATTTGATACTTTTTGGTTGTTTTGAAAACAAAATCATTATTCACACACACCTTTGATGAGTTGGGCAAATATCAAAATTGAAATGCTTTCAAAGGTTTCATATAGCATTACAAAATAAATGATGGAATCTTATTGTGAGGTTGAGTTTTGATGCTATTGTTTTGTTTTTGACTGTTATCAAGCATCATTTTGACATTTACACAAACATAGTGAAAAAAAAAAAACCATCGCAAGTTTTAATCCTTTACTTAAAGACACTACATCTTATGATACACATTAGGTCAGATAGCAACGCAGCCACTCACATTGGGTTGTGTAAGCCTAAAAATGTGCCTTTTAGTGATCTTTTCTGATTTGGAGGTTACTATAATCCCACATCCTATACTTGGTGTAGGTACTTCTCTAAACTTAAAAGTAAACATAGAAAAAATAAAAGATTGGTGAAATCTATGCCCATATATTTTTTATAAAGATCAAGACTAGATTTAAAAAAGAAAATAGGATGAAGTATGATATAGTTTACCCAGGGTTTCATGCAAAAAAAAAATCTGCTAAATTGAAAGATGTGGTAAGAGATTTGAATTACATTTCAATTCATAGCAATTCATGACCGAATTGTTCCCAAACAGGAGAACTTAAAGATAAGGGACGGTCTTCAAGCTTCTTGTTTGCATCGACCATGACCTCTGCTAGTGGGAAAAAATAACTAACTTGGGAGTCCGATGCTGAATGCAATCTTCCAGTCCGCCATTTAAGATGTCCGTGTGGCTATGTGGGGCTTTTTGGGGACAATGATCAGGCGTTTCTCTTCCTAGGGAATGTCAGCCAAAAGGATGCACCCTCCAACTCGTAGCAGATGGTCTGCATCCACAAAGGGGTTCAGTTTTATCAAAGCAAGACATTTCATCTCTTCTGCAAACGCATCATGTTGAGCAAGCTTTGCCATGGCTCCACTAAGTGTCTTCCAAATGGTGAAGCATTTGAATCGGCGTAACCCTATCTAATTTTCAGAACTTTTGGTTGTGAAAGCTGTGACCCGTGACATATATCGACATCTGCATCAGGGTCGATATGCGCAAATGTCTCTGGCTGTGAGCAGGTGTCTCTGGACAAGAAAACTGGACCTTTAAGCCAGTTGGTGTTTTTCAACACAGCTGCTGGCACTAAGCAGGTCCCATGGTCCGCAGGGTTGTTCTGTGCTGACAAAGTGCCACTGCTCAGGGTTTGTGGACTTCCTGATGTAGGCAACTCTGTTTACTTGCAGAGCGCGGAGAAATGCACACATAGGGCCCGATTTACTAAGATCCTAAATAAAGAGTACTAAATTGCTTGTGTACTGAAAAAGTTTGCGCGTGCTGTTGTTGCGTGGTTTGTGGGTGATCAACTAAGATCGCGTGCGCAATTGATAACAGGTGCAAACTGCAGTATTTAAATGAGGTGTTGCGCGTCTTAAGGTTTGCGAGCGCAAACTCTGCGCCATGGAGAGTGGATGGAATGCACAGTCACAAGTCACAAGCGCAAAATGAAATTTGACGTGTTGGAGTTAGAGATATTAGTGGAAGAGGCAAATAAACACATTCATGAACTATAGCAAAGAAATTTAAACATTACCAAAAGAAACGCAATATCGGAGAAAACCTGCGATAGAATAAATGCAGTTGGTAACACAAAAAACGTCTGGTTTTTCATATTTCAATTTTAGGCACAGATCAAAAATACGAAATAGAAAAACGGGCCACAGGACTGAATTTGATTTTAATATTGAATTGGTCGGGTTTACGTGACCCGGCGGTGCTCGGCATGATCTGAGGAGAAAAAGACATCAGACACAGAGCTGGAGAGCGCTTTGATTCATCTATTTATGAGTTAAGTTTTTATTCAGATGTCCACAGTATATTGCAAATATTATATATTATATAGCAAACACTGACAGTAAATGTGTGACAGACGGGACCATCATATGACCGAAAGAAGAGAAGAGAAGTGTTCAGAACAGCGCACAGAGCGCACAGAGCGCACAGAGCGCACAGAGCGCACAGAGCGCACAGAGCGCACAGAGCGCACAGAGCGCACAGAGCGCACAGAGCGCACAGAGCGCACAGAGCGCACAGAGCGCACAGAGCGCACAGAGCGCACAGAGCAGAGAGCGCTTTGCCACCTCGGTGGCAAAGCTGTATTCTGGGGTGCCAATGACGTGATCTATAGTTTGCATTATTCGTTTTGGAATATTCAATTTAGATATATACTGCATGGGATTTGGACTCAGAATAATGGCTGTACACAAGTATTTACAGCTGATAATGAATCACTGTGAAATTCATCAATGTCAGTTACGTGTATTGAATGGATGGATGACAACTAAAAGCGTAATCAGACAAGCTTTTCAGTGTTATTTTGGACATAGACTAACATGACAGCTCGGACATCATTTTTAATCATCTCTCCAGTCTTGATGCTCCGGTCAGCTCGAGACAATTGTCTCCAGCTGACCGTGGCATGCCGTGGAAATTATAGCCATTATTCTGAGTCCAAATCCCATGCAGTATATATCTAAATTGGGTATTCCAAAACGAATAATGCAAACTAGTAGATCACATCATTGGCACACAATAAGAAACACTTTTTTCTCCATGAAAACACGTGATTTATTTATTATCACAAATAAAAAAAATGAAGATGCCTCCTGTGGCAACCTTTTGCTGAATAATACTCGATTTAACATTCAAATAAAATATTTCTCCTTTTGCATGTGGAGAATCCTCACCACAATAGTAATGCTGTGCAGATTAGCACCTTCCTTTCGAACGTATTAAATACAGACGCAATCACAACACGCGCAAAAACTTTCAGGCTTGCTAAATCTCATTGCACATGGTAAATGGACATATTTGCATTTTCCCCTCCCAGTATTTAGCGCATTCTGGTGGGTACGCCCCATATTGATTATTCATCTGGGCAAAAGTACTAAATGGATTGCGTGTGTTATTTTGCGCACGCTATTCTTTGCACGCTGTTAGTAGATCAGCTGGCACATTGGTTTTGCGGGTGATGTCAAGTTTGCACACGTTTTTACGCACGCAAACCTTTAGTAAATCAGGCCCATAGTGTCTGTCAGTCTAAAGCTTGTCAAATTCACAGAGTGAGTCAGTCATTTTTCACTGAGTTATTCCTCCTCTGCACTGGCAAAGGATTGTCCCATTCAGCTTGTTTGGTAGACAGTTCTCTGACAAAAGTCTTTCCTTGGATCGATACAGGTGGCACATATCCCAGGGGATTGTAATTCCATTGACAGACAAGATTCCCCTCTTGTGAATGGGTTCTGTTTTCTGGATACATGGAAGCTGAAAGTGTCACACTGCATGTCCCAGGTGATTCCTAGATTCTGCTGTAGTGGAAAAAGGCACTTGCATTCTGGCGTTCTGTTACATTTATGTAAAAGTGGGCCACCAATTTTACTCCATTGGCCTTTATATACTGGCCCAAGCAAGGGAGAAAAATCCAGCAAACGTGTGTCCTCACATACACAAAACCAGCATTCCGGAAAGAAAGTCTGACCCCACGTCCTGTGCATGTCATGTTCATTGTGTCGATGGTAAATAAGTAATGACAAAAAATTCATAGCGGAGGAATGGCACCGTCAGATTTTTTCATACTATAAGAATCATTGTCCTTTTAATGGGCTGAGTGTGTGTAAGCATGCATGCGCACGAGAGGCACGTGGACAAGAGTGACTGTGTGTGCCCACGCTGTGTTGATGTTCGCCAAAGTCCACAATGAAGGTTTGACAGTGTAACTAGCAAGATTTAGCTGCATGTACATCCAATAAAAGCATTGCAGATCCTCCAGCTGGAAGTGTCTGGGTTCCTCACCAGCTGCTGTTTCATTCATGAGCGAGTTTCAACCTTGAGCGCTGCTTGTCTCTGGAGCAAAGTGCAGTTAATGATATTTATGTAACAATCGTTTTCTTGCCATGTTAATGCCATACTGATGACATTATCCTTTACTTGATGTGAAAGACACTGTTCCAGAATTTTATGTGTAGCATCTAATGTCATCCATCCATTTTTCTTTGCCTTTTTCATCCTGTACAGGGTCACGGGGTCTGCTGTAGCTTCTCCCAGCTCACTACAGTACATCTTTGACAGGTTACCAGTCCATCACAGGGCCACATATACAGACAGACATGCACACTCTCACTCACACCTATAGGCACTATAGAATCATCAATGAACCAAACATGGGGGTTATGGGGTTGTGGGAGGAAGCCGGAGGACCTAGAGGGAACCCATGCAAGCACAAGGAGAACATGCAAACTCCACACAGAAAGACTCCCGCCGGGCAAGCAGGACCTTCTTGCCTTCTACATTTTATTCAATACTAATTATATTAATGTCCAGATTTATAGTTAATATACACTAGTTGCTTTGTTAGTTTTATATTTTTTTTATAATTTTATAAATAGATACATACATACTCGCATGCATACATAGACACACACACACACACACACACACACACACACACACACACACACACACACACACACACACACACACACACACACACACACACACACACACACTGAAATTATTATTTGGTGTTGCTATCTTAAGACCATAATTATTTCATTATCTTGGCGTAACAAATCCTGTTTTTTCATCATAATGAGTTACCTATTTTGTCATCAATAGATACAAAAGGGCTGATTGTTATTAGATACCAGAGGCCAAATTTATTAGTTTGAGAATTAGGACAAATTTTATGAGCAAAAGGGAAAAATATTAATTCGACTCCTTTTCTCTAGATTTATAAATCAATGTCCATATGTATTTATAAATAATTCTAGATCATTGTTTAATTGGAAGACAATGCATGAGCCTAAATTACACTTCCATTTTTAGCTATGAATGGATGCAGACCCTGCCAGCATTTGCATACAAAAACACTGTAATACAATGAAATAAACATGAGAATGAAAGAAGCAGCACAGAAAAAGCCCAGTTTGACCAAATAGGAATACAACAAAAGGATTAAAATAAAATAGAAGGTATCAGCTTTGTAAGTTTACAGCAAACGACCCTACAGAGGTTAAAAAAAAAAGGTACTACAAACAAGAGGCCAAAAAGTTAATCGGTTCCCACTGAAAGACAGAAAAAGTCCTGCAATTCCCATTTTATCTGCAAGACACGGACAGGAGGGAGACAGATCTATCTATCTATATCTATAGTATCTATCTATCCACTTCTTATAAAAAAGTGGTTCTTAAAAACAATGTGTCCCATAAAAAAACCTCAAGAGCTTCTGAAACACGTGCAATAAATACATATAAAAGGACAATTATTACACATTCAGCTAGTATTGTACAATCATATTCACTGAAAATGGCTATATTGTTTAACTCAGGTTTTTTTTTAGCATTCATTGCTATTATTAAACTTGTGTAAAACTATTTTCAATCTATTTCGCCATCTTTTTATTGTCCTAACTGTTTGCCAAAGTACAACAGTTCCAGCAGGGAATGTCCAACATGAGAATGAACCTTCAGAATGCTGTAGACTCTTTTGAGGCAGGAAAAACCGTACAGCTCTTCCAGGGAGAGGGACGGACAGCTGATGGTCTTCAGGGCTGCAGTGACAACCCTTTACACTGCTTTTCTCTCAGCAACTGTGTGTCTGTCAAAACATCCACATATAAAGTTCATAAATATTGTAGCATAAGCAGTCTGAGATTGATGGCAGGAGCCTCTCTCACTCTAGAATTACTCATTTGTTTTGACATAGGCAACAGTACAAGCTTCAGCCCTTCCTGTGCCCTTTACTCTTTGTGATGTCAGGAAAACCACCATCCTGCCAAAGAGATGTCAACAACATGAGCCTGCACGACTAAGGATGCTAAACAACACAGCGTCAATATACAGAGCTAATTGGAACATGGAGAAAGAGTAGTTATTACATAACCAGTAAAAAACATCCTAACACATGCACTCATGGAGAACTACCGGTTATTTACAAAGTCTCTCCTGCAGCACAGCAGGGGATGCTGGGTAGCAATGTCCTTGTGTACACCACATTATGCTTTCTGCATTCACTGATTACTTTATTAGAATGATCAGGTGTTCCTTATTAGGTGTCTGGTGAGAGTATAGAGCAGCAAGTCAAAAGCAGTGTTTGTGTGAGGTTCTTCCTGAGTATTCTAAAGATGTATAGGTTCACACCCTGAAGTCACTGAGATGACCATGAACTCCTCCATTACCAAAGTATATCAGATTATTCCTGAGTCATGGGTCCTGAGTCTGTCTGACTTCTAAAGGTTGCTTAAAATTTGATTTTGCACGAAGATCATAATCCCAAGAAAACACCAGTAAATCTAAAAGAGAATGGTTGAAAAAGAAAGGTTGGCATGACCTTGAGGTAATTCGAAGGGACTTTTTGAGTCCCTTATTTGATGGAAATTAATTTTCTTTTATGACACTGAGCTTGCACTTGGTTCAGTTTCTTGATTGGTTACACTCTCTGTTTTGCTATTCATTTCTGGAGTTTCATAAGTGTCTCTGTCATGATTTCCATGATAACTCTGCAAACCATAGCTTCATTTTCTAAACAGGGCTAAGAAGGCCCTATTTAGACGTGGTGGCATGAGTGATCCAACCACAAATAGACGTATAAATGCACCTATAGGGTGCACAGAGATCCAGTCACTCGAACCACATTCAGAGGTGTTCTCAGCCACATTCGATTAGCAGCATAAACATATTGCATCCTGGGCCATACTGAAGGACTGCCTATAACTGACGTCTTCTGTGTAGATGGAATGATGGACTCATATGGGAAACAATATCATGTTAAAGTGTAAATCAATAAGTGGGAGCCATAAGAACTGACAACACACCACAACTACTTATTTATTTATTTCAGCAGAAAAATAATTAAATCCAGGATGAATGTGGAGATGTATGTTAATACTAGTTTTGTACTGATGCGCTTAGAGCTGTACACTGTTGATCAAATCACTCAGGAGGGACGTTAATACCAAGTCTAAAAAGGGCAAATTCTGCTGTGAAGTCATATACAGTTGTGGGATGGGATTCTAAAGTTACTTTGGGTGGTTTTTGTCTATACTGGGGAGTGGTAGACCGTAGGAGACTTACAGTAATCAATTATTCTTTCAAATAGAATTGAAACTGGCAAAAAGGTGCTAAATAAAACTGCAAACTTCAATTAACTCAAAAGGAAAAAAAGCAGTGTAAAGAAGGGCAGGCCAAACTTCCCACACACTAACATGAGACACTGATGACTCCAAAGAGAAGATGATTTTTTTTAGAGTTGGTGGTTCTACAAGCTACACTACTTCTGCTTATTTTTCTCAATAAAAATAATGAATTTTTTTTAAATGTCTGTTTTTGTTTATCAAATGTTATTTGTACCTGCGTTTGATACCTGATAAGGACACGAATATTTTTCAGATTATATGCCATGCAAAATATACAATTTAATATATTAAATGTATTTCTGATTTGCATAGTTATATTTGAAATGAAACTGTAAGACAATCATAAAGACAAAAGAGCTGTTTTTCCTTAATCATCACAAGTATTATTTGTAAAATGTTGTTGTAAGGTTTTAGTCATGACTACCAAATGAAAGGTTGATGTCAGTGAATACAATACCAGCAGATAGTCACTGTTAAAAATATATTCTGTTATGTATTGATGATTTTGACAATAAGAAATGATATAAAGACTACGCAGTAGTCCGGCTTATTAGTGCTACCATACAACCTCAAATGAAAAGGTTTCTGTCCTACGTTTCTGGACTAATTTGAATCAATTTTGAACTTCTGCTTATTTTGACATATTTAGTTGATTATACATAGAGGTGGGTAGTAACGAGTTACATTTACTCCGTTACATTTACTTGAGTAAGTTTTGGGAAATGTTGTACTTTTAGGAGTAGTTTTGAATCAATATACTTTTTACTTTTACTTGAGTAGATTTGTGAAGAAGGAACTGTTACTCTTACTCCGCTACATTAGGCTACGTTGAGTTGTTACTTTTCTTTTATCGCCTCCGCGTCAATCTCATGACATCACTGGGTGATTCTTTGGGAAAAATGTTTGTTTTTGCATGTTTTGTCACATTTACACTGACTCAAACACACACATAGTTTCTATGAGTTCATGGGCTTGTTCTAGTTTTGCCTGGTTAACAAAGAAAAGTACAAAGGCTTGAAATTTTGTGCTACTTGGGCTTAATTTATTTTTTTTATTCTGTTATTATTTTATTTATTTTAGTACCTGTAGTACCTGCATTTACTTTAAGATTATTTTAATTTAAGCTATGTTTTATTTTTTATTAATGTATTTTATTGATTTAATTTGCCTGAAGATGATTATTTTGTACTTTTGTCTGTTTGAATGGTTGTGTTAAAAAAATAAATCAGACGTTACTCAACAGTTACTCAGTACTTGAGCAGTTTTTTCACCAAGTATTTTTTTACTTTTACTAATTATTTGGATGACTACTTTTTACTTCTACTTGAGTCATATTATTCTGAAGTAACAGTACTTTTACTTGAGTACAATTTTTGGCTACTCTACCCACCTCTGATTATACAATCTCATTATTTCATTATTGTGAATAAATTGAACATAGGAGCGCAACCCCCCACCCCCCACGCCTGCCCCCCAACACCAGATAAACAGATTCTGATTGGCTGTGAAAGCCACAGTTCCCCGCTGATTGGCTGAGAGACTCACGGCTCCGCGCTGATTGGCTGAGAGAGCCACGGCTCCGCGCTGATTGGCTGGCGGCTGTTTCCGGGCCGCGGCCAGCGCTCCCTGACGTCTCTGGTCGGTCTGCAGACAGACTGGAGAGAATGGCCGCCAGTGGAGGTTAGCACACTCTTCATTGTTTGGTGTTTTAACAGCTCAGTAGTCATGCGTTCCGGAGTCAGATGTGATGTATTTGGCATGTTAGCGAGCATACTCTTGCAGACGGAGTGGGAGCGGTGACACGTGGCTGCAGGTTTAAAGCGTGTCGGCAGGACTGCTGTGAAAGTGTCGCTCTGCGGCTAGGTAGCCGTTAGCTCGCTGCCTACAGCTGATTGTGTAAACATTTGTTTTTGTCATTAGAGAACGGTTACACGCGTAGTGGTAACGGTCGCTATATGCAAAATAAAACAGAAGATATCGATGTAAATACTGTCACTTTTCTATTAGAGATGTATGTGACTGTTTTAGCATATTTGTCGCCCCTTAAAGCTCACAATGTTGTGGCAAAGAAAGCTGGATTTAGCATTAGCGTTCCTGCTAAAGCCTGAAGTCGACGCACGTAGCCTACGGCGTAGGGTTCGCGTCGACGCGCTCCGTACGGTGCGCGTCGACGCGTACCCTACGCCGTAGGCTTTGCGTCGGTGTAACGCGGAACCATAAATCAGCCTTTAAAGTTAAGCTTGCACATCGACCAGCTCACCCTCGCGGAGAGCAACAATGTTCTGAGTTTAACACGAGTTCTGGCAGTACATCACGAAGGCTCTGCGTTATTTAACTCTCATTATTTAAGTCTGTTTTGAGGCTTATTAGTCCTAGTTTAGTTGGCACCGGGCTGGTTGGGGAGTGTTAGCCCGCTAGCCACCACCTGGCCAGACAGTAGTTTCTATTGACTCGCCGAGTCTTTGTCCTGTCACCGAGTCAGGGCTCAGCACGAGGTACTGGGGAGTGTGTCCAGCAGCTCTGGTACCACAGAGCTGCTCTGCTGGGGTTATAGGTGCAGAGATGCTGTGTGGAGTAATTATCACCACATATGTGATAATGTTTACTTTGCATCTGCCTTGACACCAGTGACTAGGAACTTATTTGCTCATATGTCAAGTATAGGTGCTGATGTGGCCCACTGGACCTTTGTCTCAGTGTGGAACCATGCTAACGCACAGCAAAGTGAAAATCAGTCTCACATTATTGTAACTACACCAAATAACCTTTAGCCCATTCACAGTTGATAATCACAAATACATAAGCTTTGGTCAAGTGTTCATTTCAAGACCACACTATTAAAAACAAATGTATAATAATATTAATTTGTGGTGTTTAAGACAAAAAAAGCATTTCTACATGTATAACTATTCTAAAATACAACTATTTTATAATTGTCATAGTTCTTGCTGCAACTGTTGCATGTCAAATGATGTAAGAATATTAGCCTGAAAATACTGTATTATGACTAGAGGCATTTCAAAAACTCTGCTGTTCATAACATTTAATTAACAACCTGAGAATGTCTGATGAAGGGATTACTTTTTTTTTTAACATTTTGAAAGTGGACAAGGTGCCATTTTGGAGCTTTGTGCAACATGCACTAAAATGAATACATGAATGAAACTTTATTATTTACTTAAATATGTTAAGTCAAGTGGTTCCACACAACTGCATTAAGTAATTGTAAAGATAATTGTCATAGTTCTTGCTGCAACTGTTGCATGTCAAATGATGTAAGAATATTAGCCTGAAAATACTGTATTACAACTTTAAAGCGGCATTTCAAAAACTCAGGTGTTCATAACATTAAATTAACAACTCCAGTATATCTGGTGAAGTGATTACTTTTTTTTTCTTAAAAAAAAAAGCATTTTGAAAGTGGACAAGGTGCCATTTTGGAGCTTTGTGCTACATGCACTGAAATTAATACATGAATGAGACTTTGATATTTACTTAAATATGTTAAGTCAAGTGGTTCCACACAACTGCATTAAGTAATTGTGAAGATGTTTTTTTTGAGTATTTATTTAACTTCACAATGTCTATATTATATAAAAGTAAAAAAGACATGCGTAACAAAGAATCATAAGTACGTATTGCAGTTGTTTCTAACATCTGACATTTTAAAGTAAATCTTGGATTTTACTGTTTTTAAAGTATACACTCAAACATTTCAACATTTTGTAAAAGCGATTTTTAGACACGGCTCTACAAGCATGGGGTCTCGTTTCCCTGGTGCAGTCACAAGGAAGCGAGACCCCATGCCAAGCATTTACCATAAAGGTCAGAATATGGGTTACACCAAAATTAGGGGCAGCTAGTTTTACCGCATACATGTGATGATTGACTGCAGTCTGTTCAGTGACAGGCAGAGGACAAGAAGCAGCTTGGCAGAGATAGGAATGAACAAACAAGAAATACTTTTTTTGCTTCTTACTTTCTCTTTGAGTGACAGTTCAATGTGAATAGCTCGTTAACATGGGAGTTGTAGTTTAGTGGTTACAAAGGTGGGCTTGGTTCTGGAGGTCCCAGGTTCAAGCCGTGGGTTGGCAACCAAGATGAACCACTCTGGGCCCCTGAGCAACGCCCCTAACCCTAATTGCTCCCTGGGTGCTGGACAATTTTTTCCTAGACCTACTAGTGATGGGTTAAAAACAGAGGACATATTTTGGTGTGTGTTGTAAAATTGTATACTGACAAATAAAAATGTATTTACCTTAACATTAAAGATGTTGCACAAAATCCATGCCGGGATAAGAAGGCACCTTGATATGTGTTTTTATGTTTTGTTGTGACTGCTAAAAGTAAATTGTTGACATTTTTTCTTCTTGTTGTTTTCATTCAGAGGTAGGGAAGCTGTTACAAGTACAAAATGGGACACCTCCAACCACCAACTACAACGGCGTAGATGCTGTGCATGCCTGTAACATTCTTCAGCAACTCAAAGTCTTGTACGATGAAGCACAGCTCACTGACATCGTTGTAGAAGTGGACCACGGCAAGACTTTCTCATGTCACCGAAATGTTCTTGCAGCAATCAGCCCATATTTTAGGTAAAAATGTGTTGGATAAGAATATATGTCTATTTATAAATGTTTCTAACTTAGTAACTGACCATTTTAAGTTAATTCATATAATTTTTGATTAACTTCCTTTCAGGAATTGATAAGGTATTTTTGATTTTAATCTTTAACTCACTATCTACACAGGATCTGAGGGGGTTTGATGGTTACCAGATAAAAAAATTATGATAACTTTTTTTTGCGAGGGTGAGGGTGGTTTGATATTATGTTTGTTTTGTTTTTTTTACGTTCATCCTTAGGTCCATGTTTACCAGTGGCCTTACAGAGAGCAGTCAGCGTGAGGTCAGAATTGTTGGAGTGGAGTCTGAATCCATGCACCTTGTCCTGGATTATGCCTACACATCCAGAGTCGCGCTTTCAGAGTCCAACGTCCAGGCCCTGTTCACGGCAGCCAGCATTTTCCAGATTCCTGCCCTCCAGGATCAGTGTGCCCAGTTCATGATCAGCCGGCTTGACCCCCAGAACTGCATAGGGGTCTTCATGTTTGCTGACGCATATGGTCACCAAGAACTGAAGGAACGCTCACAAGATTATATCCGTAAAAAGGTTAGTTAAGCACGAGCACTGGATTGGGTTATTAACAGTTATTTGCACTGTAATTTCAATTATAAAGTTTGGCTCCATTTTATTTTTTAATTTCAAACATTTATAGTGTTGTCCACTTATAATTTTGTCTTTGTGATGATAGAATTTGCTGCTAAAAAACTGAATCATTTTATGTTTCTGTGGTAGTTCTTGTGTGTGGCACGGGAGCAAGAGTTCCTCCAGATGACAGAGGAGCAGCTGGTCAGCATTCTCAACAATGATGACTTAAACGTGGAGAAGGAAGAGCATGTATATGAGAGCATTGTCCGCTGGCTGGAACATGATCAGTCTGGCCGTGAAGCCCACCTTCCAGAAGTTTTTTCCCAATGCATCCGTCTGCCCTTGTTGGACGAGGCTTTTCTCAGTAGGATACCTGCCCCTTTTGCCCACGCCCTGTCCTTGTCTCAAGACCCTGCTGAGGCCAAAGCTCGCCTCACTGGCACAAATGGTTGTCCACAGCGCCTGGGTATGACTGCTTCTGAGATGGTCATCTGCTTTGATGCTGCTCACAAACACTCAGGTAAGAAGCAGACAGTGCCTTGCCTGGACACGGTCACGGGAAGGGTGTTCAAGCTCTGCAAACCTCCTAATGACCTTCGAGAAGTTGGTATCTTGGTGTCATCGGAGAACGACATCTTCATCGCTGGTGGGTACCGTCCAAGCAACAGCGAGGTGTCCATTGACCATCGGGCAGAGAGTGACTTCTGGCAATATGAGCATGCAGGCAACCGGTGGCTTCCTCGCGCACCTCTGCTGAGAGCGAGAATAGGATGCAGGCTTATTCTCTGCTGTGGGAAGCTTTATGCACTGGGAGGCCGAGTTTATGAAGGCGACGGGCGAAACGCATTAAAATCAGTAGAATGCTACGATGCCAGGGACAACTGTTGGACTGCAGTCAGTCCTATGCCAGTGGCCATGGAGTTTCACAGTGCCGTGGAGTATAAAGATCGCATCTACATTCTCCAAGGTGAGTTAGATGTTGTTTAAAAAAAAAAAAAAAGGCCTGTGAAACAGTAGTAGGCTACTCACCTGCACAAAATTAACAATACATCTTTTTATACAGGTGAATATTTCTTCTGCTTTGATCCCCGTAAGGACTATTGGAGTCATCTGGCCCCAATGACTGTCCCCCGGAGTCAGGGTCTGGCTGCCTTGTATAAGAACTGCATCTACTACATTGCTGGCATTTGCAGGAACCACCAGCGAACCTTCACCGTGGAGGTCTACGACATTGAGAGGAACACATGGAGCCGTAAGAGAGATCTGCCATTTGACCAAGCCACAAGCCCGTATATCAAGGCCATGCTGCTGCAAGGCAAGCTGCACCTGTTTGTACGTGCCACACAGGTCATGGTGGAGGAGCATGTGTTTCGCACCAGCCGCAAGAACTCCCTTTACCAGTACGACGATGAGGCAGATGTTTGGACCAAAATCTATGAGACACCCGATCGCCTCTGGGATTTGGGCCGCCATTTTGAATGTGTGGTGGCCAAACTTTACCCACAGTGTCTACAGAAAGTGCTTTGAAATGGGTGATTTGTGAACCCAGTCTATTAGGTGGAGAGAGTAGAGTGGTCCTGCCTGCCTTGTGCCTGGTGTTACCTTGAGTTTGCACCCCACAGACCATTTAACATTAAGTCTTAAGTTGCTCAGACTTTGGTTTAACTTGATCAAAATGAGGGTGCTTTTAAAGATTGCAGTATTTTTTTTTTCCTGACAGCACCAACTACTCACTGAGGCTTGTTTAACAAAACTCTACAAGGAATCATAAGTGCAATTATCCTAATTTTTGCTTGTTGTTGAGCCATGTTTTATTTTTATTTTTTCGAGACGCGTAAATAGGTATGGATTTTTAAAAACGTTTGGCATGCAAATGAAGGTGTTGGCAAAGTAAATGTGCCCTCTGGAGATATGGATGCCATGTGTCAACATAAAGTGAAACTATAGATAAATAACTATATAAATGATATATTCATACGGGTAAGATGAGTACCATAGCTCATTTATAGGTTGCTGGCTCTGACGTTTTTGTGTATTTTTTTTTTGTTTTTTTCTATTGTGTGTATGCCTCTCTTCAGTTTATTTTATAGACAAGTTTTTAATATGAAGTGTGCTTGTGATTTACATTATCTTAGTGTTTTAAAAGGTGGTAGCATGTATATTTTCATGCCTCCCCTCTTCTTTCAGAAGCGTTGGCATGTCAAACCACACACTAAATGTGGCTACAGAGCTACTTAGGTCTTTTGTTTTTTGAGATTCCAGTTCAATGGGGCTCACACCTCCCACTCTCTGAGTTGGCATCCATTTTGTGTCACATTGCAAAGAAAATTTATGTGAAATCTTAAAATATTCACTCTCCACATTGGAGAAATAGGACAGAGTCAAATTTGCGCCAACTCTACGTGGCAAGTTCAGACCAACTAACAGGTTTACCTCAGAAACTTCGGATATATTTGACTAGGAGAAAAGGGATGTTTAAGGTCATTGTGTTGATAAAGCAAATGTGTTAAAAGCTCAGTTTAGAAATGATCTTTGAGGGTATACTTTGGCATTAAGAAGATAATTTTGAAAAGGGTTGATAAAATGCCAAAAAAGAGCATTTGAGGTCTTGTTATAGTTGTTATGGACATTTAAACAAATTTTGTGGTAGCAATAAATCAGGGAACTGTGATTAGGCTATATTATGTTGTATTACCTTAGTAAAAGTGCATTAATGTTTTTTTGTGTGCTTGTCTGGTAGTGGAGAAAAGAAAAAAAAGAGAAAAACAATAGTACCAGTAATGATTGTTTGGCTGTTGCATGGGTGCAGGCTGGAAGTGATGTATCAAAGTAATAGTGCAGATAATGTGTGATGCCAATGTGCCTGTGGCAAGAAAAGGGGGCATCAGAATCAAAAGCTGTACTTCCTGATGAAGAATACCTGAAAAGTCTTATCATTGCACTGAATTACTATCTTCTTAACAGTCCTCAACTGCAAACTTTATGAAGCACCCACCCCCCGTACAAGATTATTCATCTTTTCATGCCATCGCATAGAGGACTTAAACTTTTGGTGCTGCTTTTTTGTTTTGGGTTGGTTACTTTTGCCCCCCCCTCGACAATCTTGCGTAGAAAATACCACAACCAAGTGGCTGTCCCTGAAAAATTGTGACATTTTCAGTGCTGTCATTTCCTCCAGCAAATTCCTGTATCATCTTTGCACTAAGCATTTATACTATATCCAGACCGAATGCCCCCCGTCCCCCTCAACCAGTTTTCAGTGACCACATCGTAATCATTTATGAGGTCTACATGGAAATAAATACAGACTTGAGGACAGAATTTGCTTCTCTAAGAGAAGATCCTTTGTTAAAAGACTTAAAGCTAATTTTTAATCTCTGCCTTCAATATAAAAGAAAAATACGTGAATGAATAAATATTCAAAAACATCAAGGATGAGAGCGATCAGAGCTTCGACATGGTGGGTGACAGACGGCTGTTTGAGAACCAGGAATGGACAACTCTCAGGATTTCTACTGATACACAGTACTGTATTTAATTTGTTGTGTGTGTAATATATTGTACTATAGGTTTGCTGTACTTGCACAGTTTTCTAAACTTATATTCATTTTCTTTTATAACTTGAAAAATAGGTGTGATTTCCTGTTTCTTTTTTTTGTCTCCAGTGGTTATTTTTTCCCTTTTTTTATGTAATTATCAGTTTAGTTATAGTAGAGTAATCCTGTTCTGATGAGGACAAGGTTACCTGCACGAGTGATACTTTGTTTTTTTTCTTTAGTACATTAGTATTTCTTTATAACATCTGACTGAAACTAAGCATTACAGATAACTACATTGTTACATTATGTTTAAAACACCAGTCATGTCATACAACAAGCTAAACAAGGAGCTTTCTGTGTTGGTGGTCGTTTGCTGCCATAGAGAGCTCAGTCTGGTCGGCGACATGCATTGCTCATGGGTGCTATTCCATTATGTTTCCATCCATTTCGTTATTCATTTTTAATTTAATTTTTTTCCTTTCTTTTGGATTTCAGGTGATAGTGGTTTTTGAGCTCAACTGTGAAATTCACATTGCACATAATTTGAAAATAAAACTATCAAAAGTGGAGTTTGTTCATTTTTTTCTTTATTTGCTGCAAATTCAACACTAATTAGGGCCCGAGCTCTGACTATTGTATCTGTAGGAATTTATTTTTTTTTTCTTGTTTTTATTTTATTTTTTGACAAAATGAGGGCCCTTTTGCCCCCTTAAACGTGCCCCAAAAGTCACCAAATTTAGCATGGAAAAAAAATGTGCGAAAAATTTGATATTTAAAGAGCATATTGCAGGTTAGAATTTTTTCAAAAATTATACCTGACCTTATGTGAAAATGACTATGTGAGAAGTTAATGTAGGATTTAATATGTTTTACAAGACATAAGGGCACGTATTCAGAGGAAAAAGTGGCTGATTTTAGCCAATCTCCTACAAACGCTTTTTTTTCGCGGCGACGCACAGAACGCTGCGTGCGCCGCGTACCCTACGCCGTAGGGTCTGCGTTGGTGTAACGCGGACCCATAAATCAGCCTTTTAAAAAGCGAATTTCAGCTGTCAATCAAAAGAACGTGGGGGGCCTAACGGGTTCGTAATTATAAGGCTGTGGCCTGTCATATTGGTGTGAATACACATTCACAACCTCTTCAGTGTCACAACACAACTAACATTAAGATCCATTATTTTTCCTATTGTTGAATCCACCGCGCTCCCTGATGTCACGTCACTTCCGGTTCAGCTTTTTCAGATGTGGAAGTAAAATACTCTCACAAAAACAACTCCGGAGGTCACTGTAGTATATATTTATGCGTATTTCCATGAAAATTCAGTTCCTACATTATTTTCCTACACATTGATTCACAGGGGTCTCCAACCTGCAATATGCTCTTTAATGGTTTGCATTAATGGGTGTGGCAAAATGGCTCAACAGCGCCCCCTATAAAACTTCGTGCCACAAGCCCCACAATACAGTTTGACGTACATAGACGAAAATCGGTACACACCTGTATCATCACCGTTTCTGATTGGGTGGGCACTGCGCATAATTTTTAGACACAACAAAGAACGCATACCGCAAAAGTTGTGTCTCGACGGAGGGACCCGACGTCCCAGCAAAATGAGCACAACAGAGAAGTGTTCAGAACAGCAGACAGAGCACACACTGATTTATGGTTCCGCATTACACCAACACAGAATGGTGCGCGTCGCCGCGTACCCTACGCCGTAGCCGTGGCTCCAGAGCCTGCAAAGCACCGCAGCGCACCGCCACCCGCACCGGCGCTCTCCGCCCTCGTCTGGATGGAGACGCCTCCATCCCCACGGACCCCCATACTGGGGAGGTGGTATTTTTGGCTGCGTTTTCTCGTTTTCTGCGCCATTCTTCAGCAAACGTGACTCGAGTGTGTGAAGTTTTCCGGCAAGATTTTTGACGTGATGACGAGTGCGCACATGGGACAGAGGGGGGCGTGGGCGGGACTTAAAATGAAGGCATCTGATTGGTTCTTTCCCCCCCTGCCAATCCTCTGGTCCTCTGACCAATCCGTGCGCAAAAAACTGATTGGTCAGAGTTTTTACAGGATTAAAGCTGTCAGGTTTTTTTCTTTCTTTTTTCTGAACACATTATTCACTGGCTATTCTCAGGATGGAAGGACCATTTCACCCAGTATAACAATAAATGTTTTTGAACACGATTACAGACTATACCTTTAATGTTGAAGTACAATTTCGAGAAAAAAGTCAAAATGTCGAGAATAAAGTTGAAGTACAGTTTCGTGAATAAAGTTGAAATGTTGAGAAAAAAGGCATTCTTCATTCATTCTTTTTTCTCGAAGTGCACAATAATAATAATAATAAAAAAAAAATCTTCCCCTCAAATATTTTTTCTACTCCATGGCCCTAATACTCTTCCGTAGTGGTTAGATTAACCAGTAAAGTCAGATAAATATTGTATCATTGTGATACTTTAATACCACGCACGACACTTGCGGCTGCTGGGAATCACGCGCAGGAAACACTAATGATCCAGATCTGAGACCATGTGACCGAGGGTCTGACGAACCCGGGGTCGCCAACTTTGAACGGACAGAGCGGCTGCTCGGGCTCATGGTGAAGGTAAGGACAGTCCTTAAAGAATCTGTAACTTCTCCTGCGGGGCTGGAGGATCCACGAACACACTGAACTGCTGCGATGGTTCCCCGCGCTGAACCACGTGGAGCGCGCTGCGGTCCGCCTGCGTGTTCGGGTTAAACAGTAAAGTTACAGTAAAGTTTAAGAGTTAGGGACTGCTGTCCTTCCAGGGCTCTGTGCCCTACAGGGACCCGGGTTGGTTCATCAGGACAAGCCGTTTCTGTCTCGTTGCGAAGATTTAACTGATAGTTGTAGTTTGACTCATGGGAATGACGCAATTCCTCGTGTGTTTTCGGCTGCTTGTACACAAAGGCGACGGGAACCCAATATTATTTACGGTCATAATGTTTGAAAAACTAAAAAAAAAAAACAACCCCCAAAACAAACAAAACAGCTGTGCCAGCCCATGCGTATATTGCACCATCTACGAGTTTGTTTGGAATTCAATGTTTTTTCCCCCTTTCTGTTTATTAAATGTGGGAACCTGACATTCAAATCAACTCAAATGGATTTTTGATTATAAAGTATTTGCACTTGCTGACTATTTACAGAAAGCGTGGGATAAACGAAGAAAAGTAACATAGGCTATGTGAAAATATCCATTCTGATTTTTGTTGGGGAGAAAGAAATATTTTTATATATATATATATATATATATATATATATATTAGTATTTTAATTTTATTTATTTTTTAATTTGATTTATTTATTTTGTTTTTCTAGTGTACATTGTGTAGCTCCCAATTACAGTAAGTGAGTGTGATATTGTATATTGGTGATTTTCTGTTTCTGGTGTCTTATAATCCTGTAAGGGATGGGTCTTCGGACATGACACAAAAATAAAACTCATTCATTCATTCATTCATTCAAAAGACTCTTCCAAGTCATTCTAAAGTTGCAGATATATTTTGATGATACATTTCCCCCCTGACCAGGAAGATGTCCCCCCCGCCTCCAGACGCGCTGAGCCACAAGCCCCTGGACGGGGGCTGGGGCTGGATGGTGGTGATTGGGGCCCACATTTCCATAGGATTTGCTTACTCGACCCCCAAAGCCCTGTCCATCTTCTTCAAGGAGATCCAGGAGGACTTGGGGGCCAGCTACAGTGAAATAGCCTGGATCTCCTCCATCATGCTGGCTGTCATGTATGGAGGCGGTGAGTTGATCAAATCACTTTTTCACACAATCGTTTTTCTAAACACAAGTCATCATTATCAGTAATTTAATCATCTTTTCTAGGAACATGAGTTAATAATGTAGTTATAGAGTATTACGTCCCAGTGCAGCAATATTCTCACAGTTTTGAAGATTATAACTGCATTTCAGTAGAATTCCTAGTACATCTACTTAAAGGTATACATAATATAAAGTAAAACTGATATGAAATACTTTTAAATATTGTTGATATATATAATTTAAAGACCAACATTACTGAAAGTAAAATTAGATTTTTGCTCTTAGGAACAAATAAAAAAAATTAAGCAAAACAAAACAAAAACACACCTCTCTTTCTGCTAAAAGATTTCTTGAAAAAGATATAATTTGAAAACAGCTTTCTGATGAGAAAACTATTCCATGTCACGGTTGATTCCAAGCTATTTTCTCTAGTATTAATGTTTTGTTGCTTCTCAGCTGACAGTCACTTGTACTTTTGTGGAAAGCTAATAAGACACGAACAATAAATACAATAAGCTGAAAAAAGAAATTCAATTGTGCCTTCAGGGTGAAGTCAACCGCTTAAAATCAGTACTCTTTACACAATCAACATCAACCAGGTTTAGCTGTGTGTGCGTTTTATACTTTTTCTCCCTTTTATACACAGTAAATATACCTCAAACTACCACACAGTATCAGTCAGTCTTTAAATTGTACCAAGATGGCAAATAATACCCAGGTGCATGTACCGGTATGCAAGTTTTGTGGTTTTATATTTATATACACACACACACACACACACACACACACACCACATATACATTTTATATATATATATATATATATATGAATGGAAACATACATCTGGACTCATTTTGACAGATAATTGATAAATTGACTTCACATGACTGGACCCAGTGAAAGTACTTTATACAGGCTAATAGGAGGAATGTTGCTTGAATGAATTAATCACCTGACTTACATTCAAACAGCCTCCTTGGCCTGGTGCACTCGGACTCATTAGCACTGCAGCTCAGAATTTATGGAGAGAATATTGTATATGCAAATTAATTCATTATTTGTGTTGCAATGTCTAAAACCAGAAAAAAAACTAGGGTCTGTATATTAACTCAGTTAGACATGGTCACATGTGCTACTACTATGTTTGACATGTTTAGCTTTGGATCATTATTATGTTACACGCAAACGTGAGGTCACACAACCTCATAAGCTCTGCGCATGTTGAGGCCAATTAGCCAATATTCTCGGATGTTTAACTTAAAGGAGACCTCTGGGTCCTCACTAGACTAAGGGCCAATCCCAATTCTCCTCCACTCGCACTTCTTTTCTTCCCTAACCCCTAAAAAAGAAGGGGGATATTTTAGGGCACTTGAGATCTAGGGCACTTGGCCCAGGTGCCTGTCCCATTTCTCCCCCTACCCCTCGTTTTCATCCCTAACCTGATCAGGAAGCAGAGAGCCAAAAGCTGTTTTAATTTCAGCTGTAGCGCTGTTAATATGGCACTTTATTAAGTTTTAATATTTTTTCAGGTATAAAGGTAACCTTAAGATCCGCAACCGGGGCTCAGTTTATCCAAATAACGCCTGTTAAGAAATTTGACCCGATGTTTTCGGAGATGAGAAGAGCCGCCGCCCCCGGGGAGCAGCCTCAACTCACAGCCCGAGAAGAGACGTGTCCGCCCGGGTCAAGCTGCTGCGTCAGCCCCGGGAGAGAAACTCTCTCTGGGACGCTGCTCTGTTGAGAATCACGCCGGCTGAAATAAATCATTTAGGAAGATGTTGGTTTAATAGATGAAATCTAACAGTTGTAGCTACGCATGTTAAGAAATTTGCTCCGAAATTTAGAGATTTCTGTCTGCCGGCTCCGGAGTTTAGGTCCGCGTTAAATCGATGCAGAGCCTACGGCGTAGGGTACGGCGTACGGCGCGCGTCGCCGCGTACATCGGCGGCGTAGGTTGCGTAACCTCCGCCGTAGGCTCTGCGTTGGTGTAACGCGGAACCATAAATCCCTTTATTCTGCCGTGATGATCGGCAACTTTATCTGAAAGTGTGTAAATTACCCAGATAACAGCTGGATTACTTTGTGGTTTCTGAAGACTATTATATCAGAAACATCCAAAACAAATCTGACGAGTCACAGGATTATTTCTCTCTATTTCTCTGAGACGAGTCTGCCTGTTTTGCCTTTGGTCGGCGAGTCAAATCGACGCAGAGCCTACGGCAAAAGCATTCTGGGAAATTTTCATACCCCCTAGCTCGCCAAGTCAGCATCTGAAATCCCTCGATTTGAAGGGGCTATTCTCAGCCCCTAACCCTCGTTATGCCCCCTCCCCCTAGGTGAAAAGAGGAATTGGGACACCACTACCTTCACGGGAACGCGCAAAAGTTAGGGTTAGTGAAGAAAACGAGGGCGAGGAGGAGTATTGGGACGCAGCCTTAGTTTCCTGAGGCCTTAATGAAATGTCTGATTTTGTCAAAATACCACAGACAGACGATTCAACTGGTGCCCTTTCAGTCATGGCATTACAGCTCTTTTCATAGCAGCCAGTTTTGGGAGGTGGAGATAGTCACCATTGTCCTCCAGGAGGTGTCGCTTATTTGAGAATAGTGAACAGACCACTCAGTAACCCTTTTAGCATGTCATTACCATATGAGAGACCATACAGTGCCCAGAATTAGAACGTAAACCAGTACACATTTAATTAATAGAAAAATATTTTACTTGTTTTATTTTCAAGTGCTCACTTTATTCCACTGGCAGTTTGTTCACTCATTAGTTAGGACACAGTCTTAAAAGAGTGAAGACGTGGATATCTGTGGCATCCAAGTCATGGATATTTCTAGCTTGGATTGTTGAAACATTACTATAGAAGGTTTTGACAGTTCTGCATTCCGTAACAGTAGTTCTATTATCTGAATGGGAAGATAAATAACTAAATCACAGAACGAGAAGTCAGATTTCCTGTGTAGACAGAAAACATTTGTTTATGTAAAATTCTAATATTCTAATTACAAGAATTTGAAAAGCAAGAGCAAAAGAGTCTCAAGTTCCAAGTTCATATGTACAGAAAACACGTGAATGGAGCTCAACTTAAGAGGAGATTATTAGTGGGGCTGTTATGAGGCGTTTGTGCTGATCTAATTCCATTTTTGCCAAATGTGGCGTTGTGCAATAAGTCACAGCAGCTCCACTGTAGACTTGTCAAAAAGTTCCAGAAGTCTTGGTTGTTCGGATCCCATTCTGCAAACAGAAACTGTGCTGCCACACTCTTAAAGACAACAGGTTTCCTCCTGGCAACTCTTCCCAACAAGCCAGACTTGTTCTAATTGTACCGCCATGAACCTGAACATTTAACATGCTGAGGCCTGCAGAGTCTGAGATGTAGCTCAGAGCTTGGTGCCAACAATTGCTTCTCGAAAGTCATTGGGCCTCATTCATGAGACGTCAGCAGAACAAATTTGTGTGTAAACTTCGCAGAGTGAAATTAGCTTTTTTGGCATTCAAGAAAATGTCAGTAGTTAAGCCTGGATTATAGTTTTGCGCTACACCAACGCAGAGCACACGACGCCGCTGTGACGCCGTCATGAACCCTCCGGACTTCTCCGTCACTCCATTTTGCCGAATGGTTTATCCGGTCACAGTGAATCAAAGAGATAAGGACAACTATTGTGCAAAAAAAAAAAAAAAAAAAAATCACACACACACGAAGAAAAGAGCGCTGAAAGTTCCCGACTGCTTCACGAACCGGAACCAGAAATGCGTTGCTACCAAGCAAATCAATCACAGCCCTCTCGGTCTGCGTTTACAGTTTTTGGGAGGTCCGCATCAGGCACGGCGTGGGGTGCTCATTGCGGCGCAACCTGCGGCGCACGCTTGGCGTCAATTTAACGCAGAACCATAATCCAGGCTTTATGAACATCTCTCTACTCCTGTTTCCGACCACATAGCATAGAGCTGGAGTAAATGAGGAATCCACATAAATATTGCTTGTTATTCTCAAACATTACATCAATGGCTGTAATGGACGGTAACTTCTACAACAAGCAGACAGCTATAAAATGTGTTTTAAAAATGAACGTAAACCCGAAATATAACAATCAATAGGCATTTTGCTTATTTAACCATCATATTCATATGTTTCTTGAAATGTAAGTGGGTTGACTGAAATCAACTTGGTATGATAACAGACAACCATTCAGCGACTTGCATTGTTATTGAGCACACTGTTGGTGCCCTGAAGGTTCAGTGGTTCGGGACAAGTAACAGTCCTCTATAAACCTATGTATAATATTGGCTTGCTGTCTCCTTTAAATTTAGCCATGAAACAAGGCCTTCCAGTGCCACCTGAACACCGCCTGAAAACCTGCTTCACCACACCCCCAATGAGGTTGTTCTCTGACAGAAGGCCCAACATTAATTGTCTTCATTAGTTACCTCTTGCCAGGGCCGTGCCTTGCTGGTGCCTGTCACAGCCGCATTAACTGAGCAAAGGAAAATGTTTTTTTCTTTTCTCCACTTCAATTAAAAACATGTCTAACCATTTCTGAAAAAATTATCTCGCTCTCTCCCTTAACACATGCCATGTCCTCAGGTGGACATGCAGGCTGAGGATTCACCTTTACACCTCCTTATACGTTGGTCCCTGGGCAGGGATTTTTACTAATGAGCAACAGGAGCACATTCCTAACCTGCAATCAGTCAGACATCCATGAAGATACATTTGTCCTTGCAATGAAATCCAGGTTTTGTGCAGTGTTCGTGGATTCAGAGTGGTGTGTGCAGATCTACTCACAAATTTGCGAATAAGGCCATTGCCTCCATCTTCGGTCACGGGTATTATGTTAACATACATTGGAATGCTCCACACCAACAAAATGCTCAAATTTTAGTTTTTATAGACGTGCTCGCACCTGCAGATTTTCAGTTAATCAAGTGCATCTGATTGTCAGCACCTGGCGGTTAATTACCCTCTTAATGCCCTCCTTAACCCTCCTATGGAAGCAGTACGGTTGTACTTGACTTTCACATGCTGCCTCTGCATTCTGGCTTAGTTTTGTTATAAATGACATGTTGTTGTTCATATGATATTGTATTTAATTAATTCGGATCAGAGGATTTAAAAAGAATATATATAATGGGATATGTAATAAACATTTTACAATTTTAAATAAATGCTCCAGAGTACAGAAAGTAATTTCTCCTTTAACTGATCCTTATTAAGAAGTGACATCAGAGAAGGAAAAGGAAAAACATCTTCTTGTTAATAATCTTGTGACCAGAAGAAAAGAAACGCTGCTTGAAGCAACACAGACTCATGAGTTTAAATGTGAACAAAGAAAGCAACATGCAAAACTAACTATCAATCAAAAATGACAATCTAAATTTCCAGAAAGTTAGATTTTTCCTAAATTAAAAGAAAACAAATATACTAAAGTAGAAAAGGTTTTTTAAAATGTCTTCAGTTACAAACTTTGATATTTAAAACCTAAAAAACAAATCTAGAATCATGAAAGTCATGTTTGAAACGTTACATCACCCAATCCTGTTAATTTTTAATCAAATTCTTAATCGTAAGAATTTTTGCTATCTTACAACAGCTATCAGCTACCGTTCTTGCTGAATACAAGACCGTAACAGTAACAGTAAGCAGTATCTAGCTGTCATCTGATTCCAATTTAGACATTGAATCCAGTCTGATGCTCTTCATTATGTGTCATTTTCAAAAGGGCACAGATCGGGACTCACACTCTGTGTCTCTAAAGCAGCAGTCTTGTGAGTTGTTGCAGAACAAGGTCTTGCATTGTCATCTGGAAATAACCACTGACCTACTGGGAAAGATTCTGCCTTGATAGTTCCATACATTTCTCTAAAACTCCATGCTTTTGCTTTAAGGATACTTTAAAATATATAAAAGCCTCCCATGTCATAGGCACTGATATGCACACATACAACATAGACCTGGGCTTTTGCACCTTCCACCGTAAAGTCTGGATTGTCCTTACGTTTAGTTTGTTTGTCTGAAACATAGCTGAAACTTGGAATCATGACAAGTGTCCATTGTCCTTCTTAGATGAGGTTGTGCTCAGAGAATTCTTGACATTTCTGTGCTGGATATAATATAATAAAGGGTCCTCCTTACGTAATACAGTTTTAGATTGCATTCCTGAAAGCTGCAGTAGACTGCGCTGAGTGAGAATGACTTTCCAAGGAACTCGTGAGTTGGGCTGCACGATATAAGCAAAAAATGCAATCCCCAATATCATGGTTGAAAATTGAGACTATGTGATGTGCAATCTGCAGACAAATATTATTAGAAACAAAAATTTCTAATTTGCAGTTAACATTGATCCATATAGCCTATACGGATATGTCCAGTAAAATAGTTTTGGAGAAGGTGAAGGAGTCAAAACAGAGTCCGATGACACCACCCACGACTCTGTATGTCAAACCATTCAAAAGTTTTTGCAGAAAATAGGAACTATCAAATATGGACCAATCAGATGAAGGGGGGGCGCGCTTTTTGGCGTCTATCGTTGCTACGGTAACGCTTTTGGACTGAGAAAAGTAATGCGTGGTGTCGCAGGATCGAGACGCACATTTTGATGTATAACACACCTGGGTGCACGTTACGGTTCAGGCGAAGAAGCGGCCGAAGGAATGGCATAAATTGCGCCAAAATTACACGATTAATTCAAAATTGCCGATTCCCTGTTCGGTTTCGGCCATGGAGCCAAGAGACTTTTCTTTAAGGTGCGATATGATACAGGTGTGTAGCGATTTTCGTGCATGTGCATCAAACCGTATTGTGGGGCTTGAGGCACAAATTTTTCTAGGGGGCGCTGTTGAGCCATTTTGCCACGCCCATTAATGCAAACCATTTAATATCAAATTTTTCGCCAGGCCTGGCTTGCGTGCAAATGTTGGTGACTTTTGTGGCACGTTTAGGGGGGCAAAAAGGCCCTCATTTTGTCGGAAGAAAAACGAGGATAAAAACGAGAACGAGAAAAACAACAATTCCTACAGATACAATAGGGCCTTCGCACTGTAAGCGCTCGGGCCCTAAAAATGTATGCTGTTAATATTCTTTGTGTCTCCCACAAGGAGAGTTGGAGTTGAGAAGTTGAGGGTAGAACATCAACGTCTCAACTCCACATTTGTTGTGGATCACTATGTAGGAGGAATGAAGTATTTCTGTTGCTTACCTTGTATATTTCATAGAGTGCAGGACACAATGTCACTTTTATCAAGGTTTAGTGTTGCCATTTCTCTTTTTCCTGCCATCTCACAATAAGAAAGTTCCTGGTTTGAGTCCCAGGCCCAGCAGAAGTCTTTCTGCATGGAGTTTACATGTTCTCCTTGTGCCAGTATTGGTTTTCTCTGGTTACTCTGGCTTCCTCCCACAGTCCAACAGCATAAGTTGATTGATGATTCTAAATTGCCCGTGGGAGTGTGTATGGTTTTTTGTTTATATGTGTGGCCCTGCAGTGGACTGGCCACCTGTCGAGGGTGTATCCTGCTATCCGCCTGTAATGAGCTGGGATAGGCTCCAGCAGGCCCCCATGACCCGGTATAGGACTGAGTGGATATAGAAAATGGATGGATAATTTATGTATTGATTAAAAATAAAAATGCGTGGGTAATTTTAAACTGCATCTGTAAAAATGTTAACACTTTCAATAATTATTAATTGCAGGACTTTGTTTAGTTAATTTGTGATTAATTGTAAATGAATCATACGTTTACTTTTACTTTGTAATCCATTCATGTTTTTAGGGCCCGAGCACTTACAGTGCGAAGGCCCTGTTGTATCTGTAGGATTTTTTAAAATTTTTATCGTTTTTCTTCTGACGAAATGAGGGCCTTTTTGCCCCGCTAAACGTGCCCCAAAAGTCACCAAATTTTGCACCAAGCCAGGCCTGGTGATAAATTTTATATTTAATGGTTTGCATTAATGGACGTGGCCTAATGGCTCAGCAGCGCCCCCTAGAAAACTTTGTGCCTCAAGCCCCACAATTCGGTTTGACGTACATGCACGAAAATCGGTACACACCTGTATCATGTCGCAACTTAAAGAAAAGTCTCTCGGCACCATGGTCGAAACGAACAGGAAATTGGCCATTTTGAATTAATCGTGTAATTTTGGCGCAATTTATGCCATTTCTTCAACCGAACCGTAACGTGCACCCAGGTGTGTTATACATCAAAATGTGCGTATCGATCCTGCGACGATGCGCATTACTTTTCTCAGTCAAAAGCGTTACCGTGTCGATGATAGACGCCAAAAAGCACGCCCCCCCTTCATCTGATTGGTCCATATTTGATAGTTCCTACTTTCTGTCATAACTTTTGAATGGTTTGGTATAGAGCAGGGGTTCTTAACCTTTCTGACCTTGGGGCCCAATTTTTTCAGTACAGAGTGGCCCGAGGCCCGTTAAATATTAACACTGTATAGCAGCGAAGGTCCAGAACATCATAATAAAAATATATATATATATATATATATATATATATATATATATATATATATATATATATATATATATATATATATAGATATATATTAAAGTAGCCTCATAGTTGTATCAACATCTGCATCTGACTGTTATATTAAAAAAGTACATATTTGCCCATTAACATGTGTAACTTCAATTACACATTTTTTTCTCTTAAAAATAAAATAAATAAGATTTTATTTTATTTTTCAAATGCTATCTTATTTTATTTCTTTACCAGCAGTTTGAATTTCCCCTTTTCTTTGTTAATTGTCTCAACACATTTTTATAATAAATTAATATAAACACATCTTAACAATTTAAAAGTTTTGCAATTTTTCTTTCTTCCCCTTAATCTTATGCCCTCACATTCTGTCGTTCAGTGAGAGAACTGAGCTCTAATTTCTCCTGTCAGAACTTTAAATCTGGGCTGGATGGTGTCAGGTTCTCATGCACATGAGAAGGTGCTCATTGGTGAACCTGGAACGATATTTAGTTTTAATTATGTTCATTGTGGAGAAAGCTGCTTCACAGCTGTATGTGGACCCAAACATGTTTAAGATGGTCAGCTTATTTTCTGTGACTTCAGTTCAGACTTGAGTGAATATGTTTGATGAAAAACTTTGTGTTTTGTTTCAGTGGCGTTTTACTTTCGCACTTTGAACGCCACGGTCTCTGAACGTATGAGACACTGGTTTTGTCCCAGTGTGAAGACTGAACAGGATGAATCTGTCCATTCTGGGTTGAACTTCCCTTTGTTAGGCTTCTCATCTCTGTAAGAGTCAAGCTAATTACTTACTAAGTAACTTACTAAGTTTTATTTACATTAATAAGTTGTCAGGACTGCGTGTGTCGGATTTCATCCGAGCCTGATCAGCTGAGACGGGCAAAGCCAGCACCGCAGCTCTCTGGCCGCTGCAGCAGAGTCACTTTCCGATGCTTTTGCGAGCCCGAACAACAGTCCAGTCCAGCAGACACATCTACATGTACAATCCTTCAGCAGTAACGATGGAGCCCACCGCCCGAGCGGCACCGACATCCCCGGCCGCGGGGACGCGTCGGGATAAATGATCACGCCGCGCTCGCTCGCTCTGGGCGCAGACCCAAGTAATCGATCCCTGATCCTGGCGGATCTAAACCTACTCTGTGCAAAATGAAGGATTTTCTCTATAAATACACACCATTTCTCTTACTATTACACCTAGAGCTAGCTGAGGGTCTTCTTCTCCTCATTTGGTCGGGAGTTGCTATGCAGTCCCGCGGCCCCCGCGGCCCACATGTACAAAACTGATTTTTTTTCGCGGCCCACTAGATGGCGCTCGCGGCCCAAGTGTGGGCCGCGGCCCTATGGTTAAGAATCACTGGTATAGAGAGTCATAGCTGGTGTCATCCGCTAAATGTCCAGGCCTGAAGAATCTACATGCAAGTCATACCAGCGCTTCTACTGCAGCACACCTGAAAGTGCACAAAGGTGTGAGGGCCCGTTCATCGCTGCTTGCAGCTTTAATTTCTTCTTTTTCTTGTTTTGATGTATTTTCCATAAAAATACATTACCCAATTTATATAACTAGCCAATGCTTCCTTGTAAGAAAGTTGTCTTGCTGACTGTGTTCAAAATCAGTCACACAATCAGCCAATCTGCAGAGGCCCATGGATAACAGATGCTAAAAGAGGAGATTAGATTACTCATAATCAGCCTTTAAGTATCTATGAGCCAGATGACAGAATATCTGTTATCTTACTGTGGTTCACTGCATTCAGCGCTAAAGGAGTGGAAACAGGAACATCTAGATATATGGCCTTTTTTCTCCCTCTGTCAGTAACTGTACATTCCTGTAATCTTTTCAAAGTTGCTGAGGCAGGTTAACTGACCTACACACAGGGCTTTAGTGAAGACACACTTCTGAAGCTGCTGCTTCTTGAAGAATCACAGTGTTCAACATCACAAGATACTGAGACTGATCACTGAAACGCTACAGTCACTTTGCTGACGGCTGACACATTACTTTACACAGAGCTGTGCTGAGAGTATACTTTTGTATGTAATCAGAATCACTGTCGACTCATGCTCTGATGGCTCGTGATACTGATATGAGCTGTGATAACTCCTGGAATAACAAGTTTGATGATGTGTCAAAAAGTGAATAGTGTTTCCCTCATCCTGATTTGCTCTCGGACTCGCACATGACTCTGTGATGAAGAGTAGTTTACCTCGCATTAGCAAGTTTCTGATGTGTTTGCCGTAATGTTATGACTCTAACTTTTTTTAACACAATTTTTTGATGCATATTCTGTTTTGTTTTTGTAAAGAAAATGTGATACTAAGGCACGTAATTTCATGCAAGTTTTACATTACTAAGCAACTTACAAAGATCAATAGGGCAAATTGTTGCAATGTAAATAAAAGGAGTAAAAGTTCCACAGTGTTTCCAAGTAACCCAAAAGAGAGAGGCCTAACTGTGACCAATATTATTATATTTAATCAAAAGTATAATTCATTATTAATGTCATATTTTTTCTATAATGTATTTGTTTTAAAATTCTTGAAAATGAATTCATTCAAACATTGTTATTTTTTTTGCCCATGAGACACTTTCCGTGATAATTCATTAAAATCAACCAATCCAACTGGGCTTCATTTAAAAGTGAGCTTTTGTCAGAAACTCACTTTTAAGGCATTTTGATCTCCGAATTTGAGATTATTATGTGTTTACCTTCTGGAAACTCTCTGTTCAAAATAAAAAAGTCCTGATGTTATCTCACGTACTGGTTTAAACAAATATGTGAACACATTAAACAAACAGCAAGAGGAATTAGGTTCCACTCTAACTACATGGAGTCAAAACAATGTCTAAAAGTGTTTATTTGTGTTATAAAATCTTGTTTGGCATCACACATGGAATGCACAATGACCGTCTGAGAGACATAACATGTTCATACATAGCTGGCTCTTGCTGTGCTACTGCCAAGATACATTTTGAAATGATATGTATTCCTTTAAATACAACAAAGTTTTAGCGACTGAGTGGATATTTTTCCTTCCAACGTGTAAAACAATTTGAAATGACTGAAATCACATTTCCAAACTGTCCCATCTCTCACTATAGGTAAATGTGAGATTGATGACACAAAATATACCTACCGGTGCACAAAAGTCTTTTAGAAGCTTCACATGAACTCAACAGAAGCTTCTTTCAAGGTTACAGGACAAAGTGGTATAGAATTCACTTGCACGCAAGTCAGGGAGGACTATCTGGTGAAATATTCCTCTCCACCGTGGTTCAGGCACAGGACTTTATCATATTGTCCTTGGCAAGGCTTCAGCAATGTCACCCAGTGGAGGAGAGAGACAGCGGAAATATATCAGAAAAAGGTTCAGCACACTGGGGTCTGACACGGGGTCCCCATGGGGGGACATGACAGCCTTTTCAGAAAACCTCTGACTCAAGGAGTCCAAATGATAAACTTATAATGGAAATGGAAACGGTGGTAGAATGAGAGACGCCCCACTGTGACACATCTGCTGTGCAAGAGATGATCTATTTTTCACCTTTCCTGGAACCTGGTTAACTGTATAAACAGCAAGATGGATATTTTTGTTTATACAGTGGACATGGTTGTTGAGGACAATTCTTTGCAGCTCAGGTTTAAGGTTGAATAGAGAGACTTTTGTTAAATCTGTATACATGTATTTCCATATATGTGTCTTTGTACATGAACTCTCCGAGTTAATGAGTAATGAGCATGAGATTAAAGGACATTAAGAGTGGTGAAGAAGAATACAAAATAATTCAAGAAGAATACATTTTTGCATTGATATCAATACCACATATGTATAAATTTATTTGCAATATCTACATGTGACAAAAGCCATTGCTGGTACATATCAACAGAAAATACATAAGGTGGAAACCCTTATCGGCCAGACCCAAGGCTTGCTGTAAATGCTGCAGAGGATTTGCTGAACATCGCTGTGACCTGGACTTTGTAACTGGGATCTTACTGGTTGATCTGGGCAAAAAGTCTCAAGCAAATGTTGTAGACGTTTTGGATTCTTATCAGTATCTTCTCCAGGACATTATTTAGGCCTGCATGCATTGTCTTTCCTGTTCTCTGAACCCCCAACCGGTCGAGGTAGATGTCCACACTTCTGGTTCTGCCAGGGGTTTATTTGTATCGAAGTAATGTTTTGATACAGTCTGTTGGTTTCCTTATTAAAGCAATAATTAGGGCCCGAGCACTTACAGTGCGAAGGCCCTATTGTATCTGTAGGAATTTTTCTTTCCTCGTTTTTTTTATTTTTCAGACGAAATGAGGGCTTTTTTGCCCCCCTAAACGTGCTCCAAAAGTCACCAAATTTTGCATGCAAGCCAGGCCTGGTGAAGAATTTGATATTTAATGGTTTGCATTAATGGGCGTGGCCTAATGGCTCAACAGCGCCCCCTAGAAAACTTTGTGCCTCAAGCCCCACAATACGGTTTGACGTACATTCACGGAAATCGGTACACACCTGTATCATGTCGCAACTTAAAGAAAAGTGTCTTGGTGCCATGGCCGAAACCGAACAGGAAATCGGCTATTTTGAATTAATCGTGTAATTTTGCCGCAATTTATGCCATTTTTTTCGGCCGTTTCTTCGCCCGAACCGTAACGTGCACCCAGGTGTGTTATACATCAAAGTGTGCGTCTCAATTCTGCGACGAAGCGTATTACTTTTCTCAGTCAAAAGCGTTACCATGGCGACGATAGACGCAAAAAGCGCGCCCCCCCTTCATCTGATTGGTCAATATCTGATAGTTCCTACTTTCTGCCATAACTTTTGAATGGTTTGGTATAGAGAGTTGTGGGTGGTGTCATCCGCTAAATGTCCAGGCCTGAAGAATCTACATGCAAGTCATACAAGCACAGCACCGATGACCACAACAGCATATTTGGATTTTATTAACTTTTTTTTTGTTGCAGTGAAGCATTTTGACTTTAACTAAGAAACTGACAATGGTTTCATATTGATTTCAACTAGAGATTTGTCTGATTTCAATGCTGTGCTGCCTGAGCACTTTAAAACTATTAACACTTGGTTTTTAAGTTGTGTCATGAAGTGATTTGTCAGGATTCCCTAAATCTAATAATAATATTATGGGCTGTAGTTGGTGAATTACTCAAGTGTTTGTGCGTCTCTTTTTTTTTCACCCGCTTTTTAAAATTCTGTGCTCATTTCTAATTTGATAGTAAAATTGTTGAACTATTTGCGCACACAGACTTGTAAACCACTCACCGTATTTACTTCTGAATGAATGCTCTCTTTACACCCTGTCAGATTTTTGACTTCCTGTGAATTAGCGTTGTGACTTATGAGATGTTAAAGCATGATGTTTTCACATGTTCATTTATTTTCTGTACTATTCAGAGACACTCATATTCAGAGTCGCAGGAATTGATTGCTCTGTATTTTTTATTTTAAATAGAAAAAAAGTCATTTTTCTTCTATAATTTGTTTTAAACTGTTTTTTTTTTTTCTGAAGATTTAACACACGAATGATCTCATCTCTCTTTGTTTCCTTAACTTTTCTCTCTAGGACCCATTAGCAGTGTGCTGGTCAAGCGCTTTGGAAGCCGACCCATTGTCATGACAGGTGGACTGATGTGTGGGGTTTCTATGGTAACTGCTTCTTTTGCAAGTACCATCATTTATCTCTACTTGTGCATCGGAGTCATTGGAGGTACAGTTTTAGTTTTGATCTTTTTTATTATTTCTTTAAAAACAAATTGTCACTCTGGTTTGTTTCTGTCTTACATTGTTTGACCACAGACCAAAGCCAAAAAGTTTTACGATACGAGTCCTAGACTTGTTTGCCATTATAGTTATTCCCATCATTTATAGTGGATGAAAGGTTGGTAGTTTACGTCTTTTCACATCTTCTCAGAAGCTCCTGATTCAAATTGGTCTCTTCTGACTCAGTTGCCATGCTCTCCGCCCCGGGCCTTGGGCGTCTGCCCCCGCAAGAAGGACCAGCACCAGGACAGTAATTAAGACAGAGCTATTCTGATCCCAGAGAGCACAGTCTTCCATGGCCCTCTGTGCTTTCCCACGGTGCCCAATCATGGTTGTTACATGGGAGCTTCTGCCGCCCCTGCCCCCCCCCCATGAGTCTCATTACCCTGCCAAGTGCTCCTGTGAAGGATTAATAGGCCCAGCAAGTGGCTGTGCCATGTGCAGTGCCCAAGGGCACGCTCCCCGGAGTCCTGGCACACTCACATGTAGGTATGAGCCAGTTTTAACTCGCAGGCAAATTCAAAAAGATAATCATTTATCAGAAAAACCCACCTCAGACAAGTAAGACTTTCAACAATTACCCTCTTCCATTTTCTCCTTTTACTCAACTTGTCTTTCTTTCCTTTGAGTTGCAACCACGGCAGCCACAGCTGCTGAGGAGTGTGTGGGCTGATGTTGCTACTACACTGAGACCTTTTGTTGGTTTGGGAGCAGTAACTTATGTATTATAGTCCAACAATCAGTTTATTTAAAGCTGAGATTCCTGCATCACACATGTTTCTCATGAAATTATAAGTATACGCAGAGCACCAGAGGACATCTTTGCCAGTGGCTGTTATTCATATTAATCCCTTTGACTCAAAAACCACAGTCTTGGTTACTAAGGCTGTCTGCAATTGGTAATAAGGAACGTAAGCTCCACACAATTTTGATCATTATCCCAAAATAAAGTCAATGACAACATTCAAAGACGTCAACAAGAAATACAAAAAAAACAATCTCTCTATCAACAGAAGTTCAGCTTTTGTAAATTAGTTTGAAAGAACCACTAATCGTAATATTTCACACACTATTTAAAAAAGAAAACAGAACTTCTTATAGAGATTATCTGCTATATTTAAAGAAAGACTATGAAGATTTCATAAATAAACTCTTGAAATTTGAAATGTTATCTTAACCCAAATGAGTAATGGTTGAAAAGATCAAGTACTAGAAATAAACCTGTAGATGTTAATAGGATAGAGACATTCAAATGACTCATAGATTACATTTTTATCCTTTTTTTAATAGAATATAATTTTATATTCTATCATTAAAAAATCTTTTTATTTTCTAATGATTCCTACTTGTATAAAATATTGTTTTCTTTAACAAAATAAAAACAAGAAAAATATATCTGAAATGTACTTTTTCTTCCAAACCTCATGTAGTCGGTCTTTGTTTGACTTGTTTAAATAGAGAAAGAAAAAAAAATAGCAGGAGGTTTCCTGTGGCTCCAGAGAAGAGGAGTAAATTGACATGGGGAGGAAAAAATATAGCTCTTCAACCACATAGCTGTAGCTCTTAATCTATCTCAAATTAAGGTGCTATTAAAATAATATGTTCTGGATAGAAAGGCGAGTGAGTGAGTGAATGTATTACCCAGGCTCACTAATTTGCTTCTACGTGAATGGAGAAATTATTTCTGAAATAATTCCAGCATTCTGTAATGAGATTTTAGCTGGCAAAAGTTAAATGAGATGGAACCTAAATGAGCACCTAGCAGAATCAGGCATAATTTGATTTAGCGAGTACCCTTTGAGGATTGGGTTCAGCAGAGGTTTCTTACTGAGAGCTTTTAGCATTTGACTTTTTTTTTTTTTCTTCTTATCTTTCTACATCCAGGTTGTGGACTCTCCTTAAACCTGAATGCATCGCTCACCATCATCAGTGGATATTTCCTAGCCAAGCGGCCGTTAGCCAATGGACTTGTCATGGCGGGGAGCCCGGTGTTTCTCTGTTTCTTGGCCCCCGTTAACCAATACCTCCTTGGCCAGTACGGCTGGAGAGGAAGTCTGCTTATCCTTGGGGGTATGATGCTCAATTGTTGCGTTGCAGGAGCCTTGATGAGACCTGTAACTCTCCCTTGTAACCTACCAACACAAAAGAAAGAAGAGCAGCCAATTAAGCCCAATACTGATATAAAAGGAAGCTGTATGAAGAGCGCTAAGAAGTTTGTAGATTTATCCTTTTTCAAGGATAGAGGCTTTGTCATTTACCTCATAGGAAATGTCATGTACATCTTTGGTGCCTATGCGCCCATTGTGTTTCTTTCAGCCTATGCCGTTAGCCAGGGCGTGGACGAGTACTCTGCAGCGTATCTGCTCTCTATCATGGGATTTGTAGACATGTTTATCCGTCCTGGCACCGGCTTTTTAGCCAACACCAAATGGATCAGGCCGAGAATCCAGTATTTCTTCAGCCTCGCCATGGTTTTCAACGGTACATGCCATCTGCTGTGCCCTCTGATGACGAGCTACTCCCTGCTGGTGGTCTACGCGGTGTTTTTTGGAGTGGCTTTTGGGATGGTTTTTGCCATGATATTTGAATGCCTTATGGACCTGATGGGAAACCAACGCTTCCCTAGTGCCGTAGGACTCGTCACCATTATAGAGTGCTTCCCCATGCTGCTGGGACCACCTTCTGCAGGTAATGATCCAATCACACACACCACTCATTGAGTCAGTGTTGATGCTGAAGCAGCAAATTACAGCTGCATATTTGGCCAACTGCTTTTGTTTTGTCTTCATTCAATTTAAAGGGGACCTATTATGAAAAACACGTTTTCTCTTGCTTTAACGTATATAAAGTGGTCTCCCCTCAGCCTGCCAACTCAGAGAAGGAGGAAAGCAACCAAATTCTGCAGTGTCTGTACAGCCGCCTGGATGAGCCATCCAGTGCAATGTGGCTTCTACGAGCCGTTCAGATTCTGCTCCCGTCGTTACATAACGACGGGCGCAATTTACATCGGTTGGCCTCCGATGCGTGAAACCACACCCACAACTAACTCCGCCTGCCGGAGCTTCCGCCATTTTTTTCGTAGCGGTGTATCGCGTCATTCAGGCAGCCAATCAGCACAGTGCCTCATTATCATAGCCCCGCCCACTCAGAATCCTGCATAGATAAGGAGGTTAGAGACTGGGATGATAAAGACATGGCTCAGAGGCTGAATTTCTAATTTATTTAGCAAAACCAATCAAAAGCTTGTTTTTAAGACATTCAAGGCCTGTTTAAAATAGGTATTAGTTGCCATAATAGGTCCCATTTAAAGTGTTCCACATAGCTGAGGTCTTCAACATGTTGTCTTCCTTTTTACAGCCATAATGCTATGAAGCATTGCTTCAGGTGAAGTCCACGACAGCCAGGAAGTGAAATCGTTGTCTGCTAGTAACTTGGCAGAGACAGCATTATTTTATTATTTCCAATTACAAACAGTATCCAGATACCAAAACTGGAAACTGGTTGGAAACTGATACTACGAATATGCTAATATTTGGATCAAGCCCTAACCCTCGCTAGGTATTTTCAAATCTCTAACCCTAATCCTGTATTTTTTATGTCTTACTCTACCTATGCCGAGTGGCAAGTGGCAAAAAGATCTGAAGGGGGAAAAAAAATCCTTAGACAACATGGAATCAAAAGAAGCCTGAACGTGGCATGACTGTGCATTTTAACCCCCAGCTGTTCCCACTTTATAACAGTTTTTGAACATATCGCTTTTGTGAATGATTTACATTATAAACAATGCAACATATTACAATTTCAAAAAAACATGGAACGGTTTTTTGAGCCCATATGTAAGACTGTTCAAAAATAGACTGGGTTGAATTAATTATAGTTATATATATATATATTTCAAATATATAGTTACCTATGAAGATACCGTACCTGGCAGCACCAGATCATGATTCATCAATTCAAACCTTTCAGTTTCATATTTGTAATTTTTCTAGAATTTTTTTTTTGTCTCTTTACTTCACTTCACCAGTTTTGAATATTTGATACAGGTTGTAAAATATAAAAACATATGTATTCCAATTGCAGTCTGTAAGACAACAACGTAGCAAAAATGCCACGGGGTGTGAAAACTTTCGTAAGGCTCTATACTCTGAAAAATTCACCTATTGCTATAGCCAATGACAGTAATGCCTTCCAGATAGAAGGCTTTATTACTGTAGTCATATGCAAAGTGTTTTGTTTCATCTCCTTTAGAAAACTAATGCACTGCAGTTATAGTGGTCTGCATGAACTCCTACCACAGTCTGTGGTAGGAGTTGTGTCATTCAGTTTGGCTCTGTTGAGTCACAACACAAATGTACTTTTTCAGCTGTAATGGTTACTATCAAAATGTAAAAAATACCCCAAAAACGTCTTGTGCACCAATCTCTTTCAGCCGTTGGCTTAGGCAGAGGATGAGCAGCAGTGGAGCACCACGTAACATAATCATCTATGGGCATCATCTCTCCGGCAAACTTTTCCTTTGCCTTCCGTCTGACTTTTAATGAGGTGAAAAATGATAGTCCTCCCCCTAGTTTGTCTTGGGTGACCCTGTTCTCAGGGGCTCATTTAATGGGGTAAATAAGTGCCCACCTGCACATCTAGCTTTCTCCTCCAGAGGGCATAATCGTTAAATCTTCTGTATCTGCTTGTTACTGCTTTTCCAAAACCTTCAGGTCAAGCCAATTAGGAGGAAGTAAGGTAAGTTGGTGTAATTAGCCTTTTGCTTTGGGTGTTTAATGATGCTCAGTTCAAACTCTCGTTATTAAAGTCCTGTACCTGGGCCATCATTAAACTGCGAATACATTAAAAAAGAGGTGACTATGCCAGATGGACATAATTACTACTCAGCCAATCAAGGGCTGTCTTAATGAGGGTGATGGTCATTTGAGTGCAGGCACCAGAGCATTATCAATCAGATAATACGGCCCGCATTGAGACGGGCGGATTTAAAGTCATCCCTCCTAGTGAAAGCACACACACACACACAAATATTATGACCAACATAATGCATTGTAAAGATGATAAGCATACTTAGAGACCAATTAAAGAAACTCATTTAATGGCCTTTTAATTAAACAATTTTCCTTCATCTAAAAAGGTTTTGATAAAGGGCTGTAATGCAGTCTGTATTAAATATGCTTCAAAAGAGGTCCGAATAATCAGAATGGAAGAGTTCTTGGATGTTACGTGGTGGAGATGCGCCCAACATCTTACAAAAACGGATCTGGTTTGACATTTAGTTTAGTTTATTTGCACATAAAGTATACAACCTCCAAAAATTCAGACAAACAGTATGTTGAAAAAAAGGAAACGACAAAAAAAAAAAAGAAATACAATGTAATGGAAAAAAATGTGCAGGAAGAACCAAAAAAACCCATAAGGGCTTGTCGAGTGGTCCTCCTATAAGGAAACAAACAATATCTACAGAGATATGTAAAACATAGGACAACTAAGGAGAATAAGCTAAATGAATAGAACAACAATCTGATGAGGATGTGCAGAGAAGTTCTGGAAATGAGTTGTTAAGTTTTGCTAAGCTGGGCTAGCAAAAAAGTTGTGATTTGTTTTTTTTAATTATTTGTGCTCGAGCATTCTCTAATATTGAGTGGTAAGGTGTTCCAATAAAGAGGACCTCTGAAACCTAATGGAAAATTGGGAAAAAGTAGTCCTGAAAAAGGTGGGATGGAGATTGTTTGCAGACCTAGTATTAAAGTGATGAATTTGGGAATTGAATTGAAATAAAGAATGAAAACAGGTTGGAAGTAGCTTGTGGATGGATTGATAGACAAAAAGACAAATCTGAAAAACATTTACCGCAGAAATAGGGAGAATACTTAGGGATTGGAACAATGGGGTGGATCTTGTAAGTCTATTGGAGAATGTAATCATTTTGATAAAATGTTTTTGCAGGATTAAGATACAGTTGAGGTTGCTCCTGAAGGTACTTGCCCAAATGACATTGCAATATGAAATATAATGATAAATCATAGTATAATATAAATTAATACAGATTTTTCTTGGTAATAGATGCCGTATACGTCTGATTACTCCAATATTTTTTGCAATCTTGTTCGAGATGAGTGCAATAGGATTTTGATATAGATGATTGACATAGAGAGTTTCTCATTGCTGATGAACAAAGCAAAATAGCCTGGAATTAGATATTCTTTGGTATGTTTGTTTAAATCCATTAGAAAAGAAAAAGCATGAAAAAAGGAAGGAACACAATCCTGAAACTGTCTAAGAACTGTAGTACAGTGAGATGGGCAGTTTAGCATAAATCTATGTTATTTGTAGTATGTTGGGACTGAGCGAAATGTTGCAATCGCTCATCAATCTGTCTGGAGGGAAGGAGGTTGAGGCAACATCTGCTTTAGACTATGAAAACCTGGAGGAACCGCATTGGTTACTTTTCTGCAGACTTGGCCTTGATATTTGTGGCTCGGAGAATCGGCCTCTCCTCTGATTTGTTTTTACAGCAGCCATCCAAATTGCCTTCCCAGAGCTGCAGGAGAGCCAGGAGGAGTGTAAAGCTTCTCTGTCAATTCCAAAATGGTTCTCCTCAAATTGGCCTGTGCTCACTCACACTCTTGCACAAACACATACAGCAGCTGGTAATCTAGAACTGAGTTGCTATGCTCTTTCAAAGTTGTAAAACGGTTAAATCTGGCTTTTGTTTGGACTGACATTTCCTTTCATTCTTCTGCCCTAGGGTTACTGGTGGACGTCTTTGGTGACTACAAGTACCTTTTCTTCATGTGTGGCACTGTGATTGTGGCTGGTGGGATCTTTCTCTTCCTCTTGAACATCTACAATTACCACATGCTGGAAAAGGAGAAGACCAGTAAAAACAAAAAGCAGCAGCAAAACATTGAGAACCAGGATGTCACCGAGGCAGCGATGGAAGTGACTGAGCCTGAAGCCGTAGAGATGAAGAGCCCACAAGATCCCTGACTGATGGCGCAGGCGCTCATTGATGCTAGTACGGTCTAGTTCTAGCTTACCCACGGCATCTTTCCCTCAAGCTCTTGGTTTAAGAAGTGGACCACAGTCAAAGGAGAAGCCTGTTGACTCTCAGTGGAGATCCAGATATACGGTTAGCAGAAGAGTATTGTTCACTAATTTCATAATAGTCAGTCGTCTGATAAATAAGACCAAAAACTCAACTATAATTCCAGCATATATTGATTTTGCCAAAATGCAGTGTGCAAACAGATGCACCCAATGTGAAAAACACCTGGATGTTGTATTATTTCTGAAGCATATTCTAGAATTGAACTACTGTAAGCACAACCACAGCACCCACAACAATGGTGAAAAATCACGGTAGTACTGTTGAGTACCACTTTCCAACCTGAAACTCATTACAAATGCTGTTGCATATTAAGGATTACATCATCATTATGATACATGACACAGCATGTTCTGCTCTGTATTGTATAGAATATGCATGTTTGAAAATGGCTTAAGACACTACAGCCATGTCCTGAGCTCTGTGAGGTTTGGTGCTTTATACTAATGTCATTAACAGCAAAATAGATCATCTTTGAACCGAGGGACTACTTGTAATATTAAGCGCCTTTCCATGACACTTTTGAAGAAATGAAAATCAAATCTCTGAAAGTCTGATATAGGTAGCACTGCAGGGTGTCAGTGTTTCTATTGATCATTGTTTTTCGAATAAGCGTAATTCCCGTAAGACTTCTCTTCAAAACAACGAAAGAGAAAATCTCAACATTGAAGAAAATGGACTAAAACCTTAGTCTTTGACAAGTTATTAGCCAGATGATGAAGGCAGCGGATGATCATTCAAACTATTATTCAGAGGTAAAGCCCTTATGTAATGTATAATGATAAAGTAGTGTTACAGGACAACTACATCATATTAATGAGGCCAAAAACAGCTGGAAACTAGATTTTGATTACTTTAGGTTGACCGTCTACGTCACATCCTGCTGCCAGAGATGTAAAAAATTGCAAAA
The DNA here is from genome assembly GCF_033807715.1 of Cololabis saira. Taxonomy (NCBI): domain Eukaryota; kingdom Metazoa; phylum Chordata; class Actinopteri; order Beloniformes; family Belonidae; genus Cololabis; species Cololabis saira. The sequence continues at coordinate 34,611,320 of NC_084594.1, forward strand.
AGTGTTTCTGTTGCACTTTTGCGGTAACTGGATTATTGAATCACCTGAAAAACCACCTCCTGGAAGCGTAAATAGTTTATTCGATATTTTGGGAGTTTTTTCAAATTAGTGCCGTTTCCATCACAGGATTTCTTTTTCAATATTTGGTTTTGCGCAATTCTTGGGGTAATGGAAACGCCCTTATTAAGTGATTTTCTTTTTTTGTCTCCTTATTATCTTAATACAATCTGTCTGTGGAAAAAGAAACATTGAATCTGAATGTGAATAACCTCAGGGCATGGTCATGAGATACAAGTTCAAGGAGACTCTTTATCCTTTTTGTTCTCTTCTTTTTACACAGGAATATCAACAACAAAACCTGTATCTGTGTGATAAAGTATAATTTAATAATCTGCAGCACTCTACAGCGTCTTTTTCTAAACTTCAGTCAGTATTTATTAAATCTGAACTCTCATACTGTAACATATAAACTGATCCATCTTCTGCTGTGTAACCCCTCTGTGTTGACATTTAACTGTGACATTTGTAATTTGAGCAAGAATGGATTTGTATTCTGCTAATTGATCTGTTCCTGTGTGTTGCTGCTCATGTGAGTGAGTGTATTTGTCAGGGGGCTGAGTGACAATAAGGAAATGTGTACCACATTCACCACATCCAGCTATTTGGAGATGATGGCAGCTTTTTTTTAATTACTATGTTTTCAACAATTTAAGAGTTTCAGGAGAATTTCTAACGTACGAACACAGTGAACAATATATAATAAAATGAATAGACTCTATTGTATCACTAATCTCAATAAAACACTTTGTATTTTATGTATGAGTTTTTAATATCATTGCCTGAATCCCACTTTTAACAGTCATTTGTTGGGGCTAATTATATTTGTACAAGTGCATGAGTTAGTTATTTTCGTTCCACACTCACAGTAGTGCCCAGGACATATGAAAGCATGCTCGCCTTGTTAAATTGTGCTACACGAACATGAGAAATGTCATCAAGTCAAGATCTAGCATGTAGCTTTATGTGTTGGTGGCTCTGTCTAATTTTTCACAACAATTACAAGACTGGGGAGCAAGTTTGAAAATGTCAGCAGCTTAAGGGCACTAGCACCTAATGAAGCAAGGCCCTCATGTTCCAGGCTAGTACTCAAAACTGCAGGCAGCCTCGTTCACATCAGCAAATTGCTGGGCCAATAAATTAAAATGGTCAGACAAACATGCAGTTTAGTTTTGTGCTATCTCTTGTCCCTTTGTCGGGTATTGTGCAAGGTCTTTGGACATAACAAGGTGGAAAAGTTCCCTGGAGACGAGGCTGCGGGCACCGCGGCCAGCAATCTGTTTGTCATTTATATATTCCTTTTCACCTAGTGGTCCCCTTTGGCCCGATGACCCTGTCCTACAAGTCGCCCTTTGTGCAGTGTCTGTTCCTGCAGAGCTCCATGAATCATGTCCTCGGTGCTGAATGGTAAAAAAAATAAAATACATCTGTGGCTCCGGAGTGTCTTGGAGATGTTCAGGTCAAACAGAAAAATGAGCATGTTATGACTAGCATACCATTGAATAGGTTGATTTACTTTTCTTCTATCAATGTCAGTTATGCTACACTGATACAAATATTGTGCTTGATCTACTTAAAAAAAATAAGTCAACTTTTTGCATGAGATTATGTAGATCAAGAAAGACTAGTCTTTGTATGAACTACTTAATTTTTTGTATGTAAATAATACATTTTGCAAGTACAGTCAACTTAATTGTGTTAAGTTAATTAATTTGAATTTAAAAAGAAAAAAACAAAAAAGAGAAAAGAAATTTAAAAAGAGGAAAGAAAATAAAAAAATGAAGTTGACTTTACTTGCAAATGAATTTTGTACATACTAAAAATTAAGTAGTTTATACAAAGACTAGTCTTGATCTACATAAAAATCTCATGCGAAAAAGTTGCCTTAATTTTTTTAAAGTAGATCAAGCAAGATATTTTTTATTGTGGTGGTCTACTTAAACAAATAAAGCTTGTTTCATCTAAACGTTGGTCAATCTGCCCAATAGATTAAAATTGTTAAAGGAAAAGTAAATACAACAAGATCATTGCTTGTTGTTTGTGTGTAAAAAGACTGGGATTACAGAAATACTGCTTGTTAAGGAAAAAATGCACAATGTCTTGTTTTTTGAACAAATGCAGATTAAGTTCAAAACTAGATGTATTCATGTAAAGCAACAAACTTCATTTTTAATTGTTAATATCACCGATTTAATAATGTTATATTTACATGCACTTAGATTTATTTTTTTCAGTGTATAGGATATATATATATATATATATATATATATATATATATATATATATATATATATATATATATATATATATATAGCTTATATTGTAGGCCACCTCAGCAGAGGTTCTTTTAATGCTCAGAAATCTCAAAGTCAAAACACCTATAAGTAAAATGGGGTTTGAGTTCAAAGATGGTCAGGTGAGATTGAGTTTCAAAAGCTCTCGAGTCACACTCAGTGATAACTTATAATTCAAAGAAGTGTACTCGTGAAGAGGACAGAGACAGTGATGAAGTGCCTGTTTCTCACTCATTTCTTAATGAGAACTACAAATACAATCTACCATAACTGTAAGTGACAGCTCTCAGTATGTTGTCAGTTCTTGTTAAACAAGTAGCCATTCTAGAAATGGGAGATTGTAACTAGTTATTACTCTATATAACAATTTCCTCTCTGCCTGGGTCATGTAACACTCTACATAAAATGGACAGAGCACGAATGGGAAACGTCTGGATGTTGATTATCAGCCCTTCTCCTGACCCTTGGATCTGTTCAGATCAGATCTCAGTTGTTGACAGTAGGGAGGTGACCTGATAAATCCGAAGTGTTCTTACACAAGCAAAGAGTCCAAGATGAGCGAGAGAGAAAGAATGTGTTCCCAGAGGGCCCAAGGAGCGCTGGCATCTATCAACAGAAGAAATTGAAGGGGATGTTTCACAGCGGCAGAGATTAGATAGACCGATGGTGTTGAGCAAGCACAGGCAACCGTAATTCTTCCCTTCGCAGGAGTGACATCAAACATACACAACACAGTGGAGCAAGAGCATGTGCATACACACAAAAATATAGCCTATATATAACTGAACCACCTACAGAGACCTGTCATTGTGAAGAAGAGATACAATACTTTGTCACAGGCCGCAACGTCTATGGAGGTGTTTCTGTCAGTCATCATGGACATCCTTAGGAAGAAAGTGGTGTTTGTTATAAATCATCTGGAGCTGTAAGTCTCAAGACGTTCCAAAAAACAGATATAATGATCGTTTTACGAATACTTGGATACAGAGCATCCAAAAAGGTTTCAGAAAGTAGCAGCCTCACTCATCCGTCACATCTCCTTTTACAAGTCACTGACCAAACAATCCCACCAGCATCAGCTGCTCTGAAGCGTGGATGAAATGTATTTCTTAGTGAGCTTTATGAATACTAGTATTTGGACAGGGGATAAACCATAACACTCAAGGGAACTGGAACTGAAATAAACAATGAAGGAATGTGTCAGTTCATCAATATCCAAAAGTTTAAAACAGAATCACATCTTTTCTTAATCATTTCACTCTGAATGATGAACATTAGTAACACCTGAATTTTACGAAGGATTTTGAAGAGAGCTCAGTAGCCTCTTACCCATGTACTCTGTCCAGAGGTGGTAGTAACGAGTTACATTTACTCCGTTACATTTACTTGAGTAAGTTTTGGGAAATGTTGTACTTTTAGGAGTAGTTTTGAATCACTATACTTTTTACTTTTACTTGAGTAGTTTTATGAAGAAAAAACTGTTACTTTTACTCCGCTACATTAGGCTACGTTGAGCTGTTACTTTTCTTTTATCCCTTTTATCCGCGTACGCGTCAATCTCATGACATCACTGGGTGATTCTTTGGGAAAAATTTTGGTTTTTGCATGTTTTGTCACATTTACACAGACTCAAACACACACAGAGTTTCTATGAGTTCATGTTTTTTGTAGTTCTGCCTGCGGAGCCTGGTTAAAAAAGAAAAGTACAAAGGAAATTTTGTGCTACTTGGGCTTAATTTATTTTTTTATTCTGTTATTATTTTATTAATTTGATTATTTATTAAAGTACCTGAATTTACTTTAAGATTATTTTAATTTAAAGGAGCTTGAGGCTCCTTTTAAGAAATGAGACTCTCTAGCGCCACCCTTCACCACGACGGCCGTTGGGGGTACTGCAGCCAACAGTGAAGCCGGCACGGGAGAACGGGGAGAACGCACATGCAGCGTCATGTGACGTCACATCCGCAGCCCAGCGCGGGAAATTCGGGACCGAATTGCAGCACATTTTGCAGCACACAGCCTGTTCAAGGCAAAGGAGAGATACACTAGAGGGCTCATTCTTTTGGGTTTGGAATGCTTCATCTGACATTATTACTAGAAAACTTAAAATGTATACGGATTTTTTTCATAAATCTTGCGACAATCCGGCCTCAAGCTCCTTTAAGCTATTTTTATTTTTTATCAATGTATTTTATTGATTTAATTTGCCTGAAGATGATTTTATTTTGTACTTTTGTCTGTTTGAATGGTTGTGTTAAAAAAATAAATCACATGTTACTCAACAGTTACTCAGTACTTGAGTAGTTTTTTCACCAAGTACTTTTACTCAAGTAATTATTTGGATGACTACTTTTTACTTCTACTTGAGTCATATTATTCTGAAGTAACAGTACTTTTACTTGAGTACAAGTTTTGGCTACTCTACCCACCTCTGACTCTGTCCCATATCACAAAGTCCAGGCCAGTCATTGAAAGACTCATGCTGGGAAACAGAAACACAACAGGGTAATGTAACCACATAACGTGGAGGAACTGATACAAAAACAAAGAGCAAAATTGTGGTAAAAGGGTTAGAGAAACTAAAAGAAGGGGCATTTGCTACTTGGGGAGATATAACAAACCTCTTTCATCCATCATCCCTGTCTTTGTCCCGTCCAGTGAGACGGGGAGGTAATGAAAGTAATTTAATGTACATCTATAATTAATATGCCCTCTTTGGGCGGTGTGGTTGGGACGACCAAGTGATGGAGTGTGTTTATTATGTGTGTGTGAAGAAGCTGGCATGATGGGGCACCAGGCCATCCACACGGTAATTCAGTAGCCATCACTCCTGCCATGCTGAGGTCAGATTGGTGCAGCTATATGGGGCACTTTTGGCTTTAGGACTCCCATGGGTATGCATGGAAAGTGGGTTCTTGTTCTATCTTGTTTTTTTTCTATCTTTTTCCTTCACCTTCTCTGAGATTCCTGAAGAGGCACAGCACGGTGAAGTGCCCCGGGCCAGTGTTCTCCCTCTATGTCTCAGTCTATTTCTCTTTTTTCTTTCTCTTGCCTACCAGTCCAAAACTCCCTCCTTGGACTTATTCTTCTCTAGTTAGTTTCTAAACCCCCTCTCTCCGTCTGTCTTCCATCTCCACCACCTTACCTTTATTTCCTAATATCCTTTACCCTTCCAAGAAAGCTTGGTGAACACACTTCAGGAATTCCTTCTTTTTTTTTTCCTTTTCTTTTTTAAAAAGCCTAAATCCTTTGCACAAACAGTTCAAACTCGACTGCCCTCAGCGCTCGCTCCTTTGAAAAGTCCCTGGTCTTTGAATACCTCTTGTTTGAAGAGAATGCCCTTTGCATTTATTTTACGCGGTCATTGAAGCACACTCTTAGGCTTTCCTGAATTAATCCACACATACGTACGCACACAGGAAAGCATGTTAGGCTCTTACAGAAATATACTTTTGCATCGTAGATGCGTGCACAAATGCACACTTCCCCACATTCATACATATCCAATAACAACCAGTACATTGATTTCCTGCAGTGTCTTTGGTGCAGAGTAATTTATTTTTCAACTTTCAAGTTCAACACCCTCATTTGATTTCCCTCTCCCCCTCTCTGGCTACACTTACGTTCTTGGCCCTAAACCAACTGATGGCTAGTCTCCATTAAGGATCTTATTCAGGTTAAACTGTCTTTAAACTGCAGCTTTATGACCCTATAAATATCCATCTTGTTGTAGTTGGAACAAAGCAATTAAATGCCTGAAAGACTCATAGAAATTCAAAGGCACTTTTTCTTGAACTGGGTTTTAGAGGAAATGTATTGCACTGTTGAAACGAAGGTCTGCTAAATACTGATTCTGAATGGCCAAACTGCTGTTGGACATTAAACTCTAATATTCTTCCAAAAGAAATATTACCATGCAAATATAATACATAAGCAAACACAAGGAGACAGTCCACTTAATAGTTTATTAAACAGGAGCCAGAAGGGTTTATGTATCATGTGGTATTTTCCTGTTCATTTCCTTTTCTTTAGAAAGCATGCCTGGAGTAAACTTGCATACAGTATTCTTCCTATTCATGTCCAAAAATGATTAAAAACAAAGAACTATAATCTTACAGTATGACACATTGCACTGCACTTAATTTCTGAGTTGGTTAAACATATAGTTCAAATATATAATGACTAGTTGTTTGCTTAGATGGATCCGCTGAGGAAAAAAAAAGATCTAAAATAGCCTTATACCTCAAGACTTGAGTGTGATTTCAACTTGTTAAGGCAAAATTATCTTGACTAAGCCACTGCACATTCTCTGTTGGAAGGGAAGTAAATAGCAATATGGATCATATGTTTTTCTCCTGCGTAGAACCAGGAAAATGACAGCTAAGGGTAGATTTCCCCTTCGTTTTAGTTAACAAAAATCATCATTATCAGCATGTAAAATGTCTCTCATTGGTTTCCTGTGGTGAATATGTCTTAGCCTTTGTCAACAGATGTGGAGACTCACTAAGTGTGTAGACTTTGCTGGCTGAGTGACCACATGTCTGACTTTAATGGGCAGCATATGGAGTTGGTGAGAGATGGGCGAGACTTGGCCGGTGACAGGTGTTGAGTCATCTGTTATTCTGGCACCTGCCGCACAATGGGCCAAATCACAGGACACCTTGGTTCAGGGAACCTGACCCTCCCCTCCAAACACACACACACACACACACACACACACACACACACACACACACACACACACACACACACACACACACACACACACACACACACACACACGATGTGTGTGCACATATACCCAAGCACACACACAGCTTTTGCTATGCTTTCAATCACGCAATCATTTTTTTAAGAGATTTTAAATCCTGTTCCTCTTTTTTATGTTTTTATTTTTATTTTTAAAGACACAGGAACAGCAAAGAGGACTGTGCAGCAGAACAGAGGATGTGAAACAACTGAGGGTGGAGAGGTAAGTGGAAACAAGTTTGATTAAAGGAGCATGAGGCAGGATGGAGGCAGGATTTATGAAAAAAATTTGTATACGTTTTAAGTTTTCTAGTAATGAGGTCAGATGAAGCGTTCCAAACCAAAAAGAATGAGCCCTCTAGTGTATCTCTCTGTTGCCTTGAACAGGCTGTGTGCTGCAAAATGTGCTGCAATTCCAGGCCGGAATTTCCCGCGCTGTCCTGCGGATGTGACGTCACATGACGCTGCATGTGCGTTCTCCCCGTTCTCCTGTGCCGGCTTCACTGTTGGCTGCAGTACCCCCGACGGCCGTCGTGGCGAAGGGTGGCGCTAATGAGTCTCATTTCTTAAAAGGAGCCTCAAGCTCCTTTAAAGACACAGGAACAGCAAAGAGGACTGTGCAGCAGAACAGAGGATGTGAAACAACTGAGGGTGGAAAGGTAAGTAGAAACAAGTTTGATTAACAGGAACATTCTTCTGCAGATGGAAAATGGGAAAACAGAAGTACACAACTGAGTCCAAACTAAATTGACTCATTTCATTACAGAAATCTATGACAAAATAAGAACTGGGGCCAAAAGAATTCATGTTGAAAAAATGTTGTCAAGAAATGAAAGAAAATTGCCGTCAGTCTAATTTATCGTCCAGTATGCATTACATTATACATTCATTTAGTGATATCTTTTGGCAAAGTTTCAGACTGCAACATCTCTGACACCCATGTTGGCGTTTCACCATAATAATTAACATTACTTGATTAGTTATAAAAATCTGTTCTGTACTTGTGATAAAACAATACTTTTAAAGGTTGAAAAAGTAGTGGAAGGAGTCCAGAAGAAAAGATACACTACATAGTTGGTACAAGATGACTGAGTTTTTCTAAAGAATATGGGCCAATTGGTCTGTCGTTAGCTTAGCTGTTGGATGCAGTTTAACTCAGTTTTGTTTAATGTAAAAGTTTGAAAACTCCACTACTATACTACTACTTTGACCTGCAGCTGAAGGTTAGCATGATGTCAACTGTGCTGTCTTTAAAAGGTTGTTTTACAGTATCTTTGTGGAGATGCACATCTATTTAAGTCTTCAATAGGACATCATGACTGAAAGAAATGTTGCTCATAGAGGTCATAGGGAGGCCCTTGTAATGTCTTGTTAATCTGTATAATTTAAAGTTATTCACATAAGTGTATAAGTGTGGGCCCATGTCAATAATTATAATTCAAGCACAAGCCAGATTAAGTGCTTGATTAGATGGTTGAAATGAAATCATCAAATCAGCTTTTTTTTAACTGTGATAATGAGGAGAGGATTCAACAGATGGCATTTATTTATTACAGTGACTCCAATGGGGTAAACCTTTGGTTTCAAAACAGCTTGACTGTGGATCAGCTGAACCTCTGGTTGTTGTGACAAGGCTGTCACATAAAATTTAAAGCAAAGCGGTAGGTTCACCTTGAAATAATTCAGTGTAGGTATTACTGTGTTGCAGCACTTCTAAGTTAGCTACACGTTTATCAATGTTTTTTCTCAGAGCTGTGAATCAGTACCTCCTATCTGCATGAGATTGTGTTATAAATCGGCAAGTGATTATTTTATTAAAGGTATTAACTTCCCTTCCTCTCCCTGCAACCTCCTGGCTTTCATTTGATTTTGATAAGGAAAGAGGTGCAGTTTGACGCAGACCAGGGCATGGAAGGTGTAGCTGGATTCTATGGCAACTGGCGCCTGGAATAAAGTTGCCTAGAAGGTGTTTAATTAGCCGGCCGGATCTTTCCCTGTGGAGGATTTTTCTAATGCCTCAATATGTCTTAGGGAATATCAGTTAGCAGTCACACGCAAGCGTTTTCCTTCAGGAATGCACATGAGATAGCATATCATTCAGGACTGAAAAATACAATATGGTTAAATTTGACATAAAAACTTTGCCTCTGCCTGCAAACTGACAAAAAGTACGAAAAGGACAAACAGGATGTAGCAGACCGGGAAAGACAGCCACTGTGGTGAGGCTGCATGCTGTGCCGTCACCCAACAAATAATTCATTCCTCTCATTACTACCTTGCTTTTTTCAGTGCTTAGCCAGCTTATTGCTGGGTCACTTTGGCTTGTAGAAATGAGTGGCATCTGTTCAGTCCGGACTGTATGCACAACACTAAGCCAGTTGGAAGTATCACTTTACCGGGGGCATGGGGTGCCAGAGCTGTTAACTCATGCCAGCCCTGTGAACGGCAACATGAGTTGCAAAGCACATGCCAGTGCATCATTAGTGGAGGTAGAGGATAGCTAGTGAGATAGGAATACACACACACAGGGACACACAGAAGGAGTGTATGGTTTTGAAATGTTCTCTGATGGCCAGATTGCTAGATCTGATGCACCGTGGTGTTATGGGCTTATTTAAGCCCTCAAAGGTGGACAAATGCATAATCAATGACACACTTTTACATGACCGAATAAACCTCTTCTTCTTAGTTTCATGGTACCCCATGTTGCCATAGAAATTAACCTGCACACCTGGGCTCGCAGTAGCATCCCTGCATCTCCTCCCCAGCGTGCTCCAAGTGTGGCAAACTTCAAGTCCCATCCTCAACACTGCTCTTAAAATCTTGAGCTCTTAGAAAAGAATGGAGTCCTGCCAGGGCGCCTCAAGGGGAAAGATAAATGGCTTTCTTGGAAATGGATCTGAAGTTTACTAAAAGCATGCACTGTAGCTTTGTTATCAACAGGAATATACTTTTACTTTTACACCTCTCCCCCAGTAACCCTTTCCTGTGTTGTGTTAAACGGCTGGTTACTTTGTGTGAGATCCAGATTGGAGCTGATGATTGATTATATTTTTATAAGAGCAGTGCAGAACCAGAACAAGTAATTGGCAGAGTGCTTTTTTTCTTCATTATTTCTACTCCTCCGCTTCTTTGGTCCATGGTCCCTTTCACATAAATGGTGGATGATTTAAGAAATTAATCATACCACGTTAATTTGCCTTCCATGAAATATATATTGCGTTCATCTCTGAGCGTGTCGTGATGGAGCGAGGAGTTGTGCAGATCATCTCTTCAGAAGTCTGCTGATCGCTCTGATTTCGTAACTGGACGGTGGAGACAGATTGTAGCTACTCAGCTCAGATTGTCTTTTCATTTCATTGAGACACTTTTAAAGCCACTGGTGATGAGTGAAAGCAGTGGTCTCTTCCTGGTCCTCGAGTGCCACTGTCTTGCGTGTTTTTGGTGTTTCCCTGCATCAACACACCCTCATACAAATGACTGTCATTAACATAATTGTGCAGACCTTGATGACAAGATAATGACGACCATTAATTAGAAGTGTGTGTGTTGATGCAGGGAGACATCTAACACACGCAGGACAGAGCGTTTTGGGGAGCAGGAATGAAGACCACAGAGCACCAGCGTGTATAACTAAGCGGTTGTTTTTGCCAGGAGAGGTCAGTGTTGCTCCACTGATGAAGTTCTTTAGGAGTTTGCCATCTCTGTCATCAAACCTTCATTTTCTGTCTCATTCTTTTCTTTCACTCTTGCCTTGTCTGCTATTCATATTACTCTCTAAATCACACTTTGGGGCACTGGGAACACTACATGATTAATATAGTAAGGCATACGAATCTTCTCTCATGCTAGCTTCTAAACAGCAGTTAACTGCATGGTGAGCAGATTTGTGCTTTAATTGATTTGACTCCACTTAATCTAATAGCCTTACGAACAATGGAACATAAAAGGTGTCTTTAAAATCGGGAAATCCATTTAGCAACCGAGAGGAGCATTTAACAGAGTTGTGTGTGAGCGATATTAAGAGGAAATCGACACAGATTAAGCCACGCTCATGAGAGAGAAGAGATTAAAATTCTAGCATCAAAGGATCCCTCCCATCCTTTATTGATTGGTGAATGTGTTGTTGTCAACGTTTAGACTTGATTACCGCTGACATGCACAGCTGAGAGTGGAACACAAGACTGGTAATGGCCGCAACGCCTTGTGCATATCAAATATAGCATGAATCCTAGCGGAGTAATTAATATCGCACTGTGGTTATCAGTTTCCCGGCGTAAGCGGCCAATTGGATTTGCATGGCTTGTATGGTAGTAATTAAAATGAAGCATAAGGGACAACATTGCATAAATGTTTCAGCTAATTCTCTTCTTTGTGTACCTTTCCACCCTCTGAGGACTTCTCCTTTAGTCACACTTTTCTTCAACATTTGAGGGGAAAATCAGGTGTTGACATTCTGCTTTTCTTGCACGGCGCGGCTCAGGGGAAACAATGGGGGAATTTCATAGCTGTAACACAGGCCACGGTGAGGTAATTCTCGTAGTCGTATTTAGTCTTCCTCTGAGGAAACACCACGCCTTTAGCTTAATAGAGGTTGCCTCAAAATGTATTCATAGGACTTTTTTCACAGCACATTTTCAGCTCTGTTTAGACGTCTTGGTATGTTCTTAATCCGTCTGGTGTGAGTAAGGGGGTTTATCTTTTTTCTCTTAAAAAACATAAAACTGCTCTGTCTCGTTATACTATAGATTGTATTTCCCATGTGTCATGGATCTAAATCTCAAGGGCTTTTAATACAGTTTCTCAAAAATCATCTCATCAAAAAGCTGTCAGTGTAGTTTTAGATCAGCCGACTGACATCTGGTTCAGGCAGATATTGACCTTGTGATGAGTAAGTTACACCTTGCACTGCTATTTTCAGCCCATCTTGTGCAGATGTGGTGATTATTAGGCCTTGCTGATAACCTATTCTGTTTCAATAATGTCATACGGAGGACAGTTATGCTGCTGAGTAAAAACATAAGCATTGAACTCTTTCAGCACATAAATCATATTACATGTACATCTTACATAAGGCTTATACATGTTATTTTGTTTACTTTTAATGCACACTAATAGCTTTATTTCTTTTGCATTGGGATACAAGTAGAAATTGATTGAATTTTTTTTTTTTTTAAACCTTTGACCCTCACCTATGTGCCATGCTTGCACAGTGAAGAAGGTGAGATGATACAACTGCATGACTTCTACATTTTATTTTAGTGCTAAATTTGTAAATGTGCTGTATGAGAAAATAAATGCGCTCCAATGTTGGCTGCCATTGAGAATTTCATGTGGGGTCTAAAATGCCCCCAAACCATAATTGACCCCCGTTATCCCCTGCATAATCCTCATTTATAGCCGTATTTAAAACTCACACTTAAAATATTATAATCAGGTATGTGTTTGTGTGTTTTGGAGGGAGAGGCGTGCACGAATTTCCCATGGTGAGTATGTGTACGTGCCCGGCGGTGCGGCGATGCGTCTTTGTCTTTGCTCCTCTCCCCCTGCAGATGAAATGAGTGATTCTGGGATATGGGGGCTCTTCCTTCACTCCGTGTCATTTCCAGGCCACAAACCCCCAGGGGAGCGTCCACAACATCCCTTTCCCAGCAGCCCCGAGAGCCCTCTGGGCCTATGGCACGCATAACACATTGGCTCTGTCACTGCCACAGCTTATTTTAGAGTGGCCTCCTCGGCTGCCAGGAGAACTTTAACTTTATGTAAATCATATTAATAAATTTGCAGGAGCAAGGGGAGGAGGGGGAAGTTGCTCTGAGGATTTCAGCACCAGAAGGTGAGCAGACAGTGACAGTAAGTTAGCTGATAAAGGAAGGAGATGGCACACAATACGCACCAGTAAGTCCCGGGTTGGGGTGACGTGTACAGGTTGAATGGATTCAACAAAATGTATCAATTTCCCTTCACGGACAAATAAAGGATTTTGAATTGAATTGAACTGAATTGAAAAGCCAGGATAAAAATGTGTTAGAGTAACTGGGGGTATGACTGATGATTTTGCAGATGATGGATTAGCTGGATTACAATGTACTTTTCTAATTGTGTGATTTTGGAAGTGAGTTATTTCTGGATCACATCCCATTATCCGTATATGTACACATGTGGTTGCACGGTCCTATTTATCCTTTAATAGGATTGCTTTCAGCTGGCCATAGGAAATCAAGATAGCAACAGGGTTTTATATTTGTTCAGCTGAGCCCCTGCTGCTGGCTTCTAATGGGCCTTTCCACTGCGTTCATTTTCTCTATTTCATCTAACACCTGCCTCCTTGTCACAGAGATGGAGAGTATGAGAACAATCTTTCAGCTGAGGGTCAAATTATTTCAGTAATTCCACATCTTTTTTTCCACTTTTACCAGATAATGAAAAGAGGACGAGAGAGAGAAAAAAAGAGTGGTGTAGAGGGGATGAATAGTACTCAGCTTACCTCTGCCACATATTTAACCTGTATTTAATACAGTAAATATATGATGAATATGCAAATGCAGTTGTTTTTTTTTTACAATGTATCAAAAGTACAGATAATCCAATAGACATGAACTTTGGTATATGTGTTACACAGGATTATTTTAGAATGTCACTCTATTTGAGTTAGTATCATTTGTTGCTGAACCTGCTTTAAAGGACATCCTTTTCTTCTTCTCTGTCTTTTCTGAACTAGAAGTAATATCAAAATGTCTGATAATTGTGTGTAGCAAATAATGAGGATTTTGCATCCTGAAGTAATTCTTGTGGCTGGTCTTGGTTGGCATTACATGGATTGGTGTTCCTTTATTTGTTTATTTATTCCCTGTTTTTTTACTCCTTCAGAAAGACTGACATCCATCCAAAGTTGTCCATATGGATGTGCCATTCTTCTTGGGAAGAATGGACTTGCTGTTTGCTGTTTGCTGCTGCTGATGGCACCGTTCCATCAGTAGTTGGCCGTGTTCAGGTGTCGGAAGTGGAAGCTCTAGGTATCTTATCAGTGTCATACCTGTGTTTAGTTGGTATCATTATTTCAACTAAAGGGTTTATCTGTACTCTGTCAGTGTATACAGTTATATATACCGGGAGATACGGTACTGTTTTTTTAAGCATATTGTGAAGTATAATTCAGCCAAATAGAATCGACGTTGATACCGTTTTATGCACAGCTAACTGAACTTTTATTGTATTGATAAAAACAAACAACTTTGTAGCCTTGCTGTATGTGTCACACGTTAATTAAAGTAACTGGAAACATATTTTTCCAATCTACGGAAGTGACATGATAAGGTTGCTCTTTTACCTTTTAGAAGACCCAAGCAAATTTGCAGCAGAATTTAAAAAAAATCTTCAAGCAAAGGACCTCTGTGCAAATTTCATCAGACCAAAAGACAGAAAAGTACTACTTCATATGAATACCTAGACGTTAAAATTACCTTAAACTACATTTTTAATACTATAATAATGAAACATGGATACATTGGATACATGAAATACACGATTTTATTAAAAAACATAAACAAATACACCTTCACTGTTATCCACAGTCATCCATTGTCAGTTTGATTGTAGGCCAGGATGGTCAGTCATGTACAGAGGATTTGGCCCTTGGCTTACTTTTCTTATGACCTGTGTGGGATATTTGTCAAAATAATCTGAAGTGTAAACATTTTGCACAAAGTTAAACAAAATGTACACCATAAATACAAAATGCACATTCTTTGGTGTAAGACAAATCCTATTTCTCTGGTTTGAAATATGCATGCACGTATTTTGTGGAGAATGTAAAAAGCACTATCAAAATACCCTGATTCCTTCTACTGGATAATTATGACTCCCACCTTTCAATCACTGGGTTAACTTATGCAAAAGAAAATTACATTGTTATATTATACTTTCTACCACAATGTGCACACAAGTACATGTCCCTTGGCAGCAACCCCAACAAACATCCGTCTGCATTTCGCTCAACTGAAATTTGTCCCTTTAATAGGTGTGTTTGAGGATAAAGATTTTGCCCAACCACCAGTTGCAGACCATTCATACCCTACTACAGCCTCTTCTCGCCATCAGCTTGGTGCCTCTACTGTCTTGTCTTATTACCAGCCTGGTACTACTGCCATCTTGCACCATTAGTCTTACAATGCCCAGAGTTCCTGTTCCATGTCCAATTGGTCTATTTTCCATTTATTTTAACCTAAATCTTCAGCCATTTCCTAACACTCTAACACGCCTAAGAAAGTGGGTCTTGCTGTCGTGCTGTCAGTAGAAAAAGAAAGACTGACACCCTGGCAACCACACCTGTAAACAGACTGGAAGGGGAAAGGGAAGGAGGAAAAAATATCTATTTGCTAAATTACCATTGGTATTTCTTGATAGTTGACATTTTTCCCTTGGGTTGTCACTTTGGCACAATTTCTACAATAAATCTGGCAACAGAAGAATATAATGAAAGCATATGTTGCACAGGTAAGAAGATGTGTTTTATGTTTCCCTCTTTTTTCAAAGAAATTGCACTGCATTGATACGCAATTTCAAGTTACATTTTAATTGTTTTGGCTAGTCAGTAGACGAGGATTTCAGGGGATGGTCAGAAAATCAAAATTCAATTCAATTCAAATCAATTCAATTTTATATAGTGTCTTTTACAACAGAAGTTGTCTCTAGGCGCTTTCCAGAGGCCCAGAACATGACCCCCAAGTAATTATTACATAAACATAAACAATGGCAGGTAAAAACTCCCCTATTGGGAGAAAAACCTTTATGCCAAACAGTGGCAAGAAAAACTCCCCTTTAGGAGGGAAGAAACTTTGAGCAGGACCTGGATCATAAGCGGGGACCCTCCTGCCTAAGAACAGCTGGACAGAGCAGGAGAAGAGAGAAAAGACAGAGAGAATGAAGAACAGAGAAAGGAGAGACAGCCACAATGGCTTAACTGGTGCACTACAGGGATGACTATATAAACAGATGTAGACAGCAGACGCTGAGGTGGTCAGAGGGCGGGACTGCAGGGCAGCATGCAGCTCCTGAAGCTCTGGCCTGCAAACATGTAAAGAAGAGAAAATGAGGGGGCAGAGCAGCACAACAAACTGTAGTATAAGCTGGGGAACAATAGTCTACCATGGGGGGGAAAGAAAGGAAAAGAAGGGGGAAGAAGGGGGGAGAAGAAAAAGAGGAAAAAGAGAGAAAAAAGAGAGAAAAAATGAGAAAAAGAGAAGAAAGCACAATTCTGTAGCACCCATTCTTTTGAAAGTCATTATATACCGTAGTATTTTTGTTAAAGAAAAGAAAAGTTATTTTTTGTGCGTTGCGGAGGAGGAAGACACGTCCACAAAAGCGCTGGTTCGAATCCTGACTCTGGCAGGATTTAAGTTTATAATATGCAGAATAAAAGTGTTTGTGTTGACTGTGTAAACTTGAATCTATTCAAGATAATGACGTATAAGACTCTTGCAATGCAATTAACTGTTAATACATTATTATTAATATTTAAAAAAAAATAATATTAGTATATTATTATTGTTAGTTTTTTTATTAGTCTATTAGTATTAAAAAAAACTTCCCTAGTTTAGATTATATACTTAGACTATCCATACGTAGATTCTTTATACCTTCCAAGTTCAGAGATTAAATATTTTATATAATATAGATATAAGACTCTTGCAATGCAATTAACTGTTAATACATTGTTATTAATATTTAAAAAAAATCAATATTAGTATATTATTATTGTTAGTTTTTTTATTAGTCTATTAGTATTAAAAAAAACTTCCCTAGTTTAGATTATATACTTAGACTATCCATACATAGATTCTTTATACCTCCAAGTTCAGTGATTAAATATTCTATATAATATAGAATAAATGTGTTTATTTTCTGCTGTCTTGGTTTAATCAGGGTGGTGTCTGAGGCTGTTTCAGGTTTCCTTATACACAGTCCAGTGATCAGTCATGTGACTGGAAGCTGTCACTGGTAGATACCAAATATACCAAATAACATTATCATCATCCTTTTCCTTTCAAAGTAATGATGATAATAAAGGATGATGATGTTATTTTGCATACATCCTACTTATGACTGATTAATGGACTGTATATAAGGAAACCAGAAGCAGCCTCAGAACCAAACCTGACAAAGGCAAGCCCAAAATGTTTGTTGAATAAAGCATAATGTACTGGAGAACACTTGTACAATGTGTTTTAATAGTGATGGACTTGCATTGAAGCTCACCATGGTTTGCTCCTTGCTGTGTGTAATTAATTAAAAACTAACCATAAAAATGAACATGAACTGAGGCAGTATTGATATTAAAATTGTAATTGTATTGAACATTATAACCTTCATCAGAAAACATACAGAACTATATACAGCTTCCAGCTTTCTTCCCTTCTCGGCGTGATTGGAAAGAAGCGCTGTGATTGGCCTACGTCCAATCTGACAGCGCGTTCGCCTGTTAACCGAAAGGTTGGTGGTTCAAGCCCACCCAGGGACGTGCATTGATTTGGGCCTTTTTCAACCTTGAGAACAACACTAGGCTCTTGGATATTGACCTTTTTGAACTCTCATAACTCATAGAGAATCAATCACTGTGCAATATGCTGTAACAACGCACCTCCCAATAATCTAATCATATCTACCTCATTCTGTTGCACCTCTCACTTTTTAAAAAATGGTATATTTGTTATTAAGAGCTATCATTACCATGTCTACCTCAGTACTGCTGCACCTTTCACTTTTTTAATTGTATATATGTTAATAAGTGCCACATTGTTTATTTACTGTACATTTGTTACATACATGGTTTCTCACATTTGGCTTCTTTACCTTCCAGTACCAAGATGATTTTTTTTCTCAATGCCCCTGAGCTCTTCAAAATCTCCTCCCATTTCTTTAATCCATTTTGTCAAATGTTTTTGAATTCTACATGAACAGATTAATTAAAACAACTTGTGAAGCCACAGCTAAACTGTGTAGTTTCTTCAACAGGTGACTCTATAGTCATCAGGTTAAGCCGCTTTTACTGCACTCTAATATTTGATTAGTTCTCCCTCATTTTCTCGTCTTTGATTGCTTTCCATGAATTTATGAGTCACCTCTGCCATGGAGTCAACTGTGAGCTCTGTGAGCTAGTTTCTTTACTGTTGATGTAGGACACAGTTCTGTGAAGTGATACCCTGCTGTTGCAGCAGATGATAATAGGTGTTTGTGGCCACATATACTTTTTTCTTTCTCCATGGTAGAAAAGAGTTAGCAAAATGATAAAGACTGTTTAATGTCAGCAGCCTGCCAAAAAGAAAAACACTGTTAAAGACCTGATGGCTCACAACAAGCTTACCATTTGAAAGATGATAAAAGCACAACTTTCAGTGTCCAGGTCACATGGAGGCTGGAGGCTTTTCTCTGCTTGTTAGGAAAGATTCTGTGTTCAAGTTCAGCTCTGGATTAACAGACACAGATGTGCAGTTGCACTCTATTTTCTTGGTTACCAAGGTGACAATTCTTGCTCACATTTGTTATTGTCTGACAAAGAATGATAATTGGAGTATATAGATCCAAAACACAATCCACAAGCCATGGATAGAATTAGAGCAAAGCCAATGCAAAAATATTTCTGTGTTTGATTTACCCTTCCCTGCAATTTCAGTACAGAATATGGATTTATTTAACAGCACTACAATTAACTCAACTCTGGTGGAAAGTAATCAAAATCCCCCAAATCTCTTTAACACCATATAAATTCATCCCCATTTGGCTCCTGAACTCCAATTGTGCAAGAACACCACCAACATGGCAACACAAAGGTATTACTCAGCTCCATCATGTTTTAATTACATGATGCATATATAAAGCACCTTGAAATGGCTTGCTGCTGAAATGTGCTATACAAATAAACTTGCCATGCGTTTATTAACGTATGGCTAAGGTTTCTTTTTATTATATATGCCCTGGGTGCTGGATCAAGGGGTGCTGGAGCCCATGGGGGTGCTGGTGGTGTACATGGTGGTGTACATGGTGGTGTACATGGTGGTGTACATGGTGGTGTACATGGTGGTGTACATGGTGGTGTACATGCCGGCTAGTCCTGGGAGAGTGGTTGTGGTGGGGATGGGGCCCGGCCTATAGGGTGGCTCCGTGACTGTCCCATGTGGACCCACAGGCCACTGGAATTACTTACTGTACATCATTCCTGTCCCCGTTTGGCTGAAGTCACTCGCTACCAAGTAGCATCCATTGTTTACATGTTTCTTCTTCTCTTTATTGTTTACTGTATTCTATTTGTTCATCTCCTTGTATGCTGGTGGCCATTTGAGAAAAAGCAAAAAATGCACATTACCGACATCTCGTGTTCAGCTCTGCTATTTTTCAGTCAAAAGTTCTTGTTTTACACTACAGTGCAATGGATATAGACTGTCTGAAGGGGCTGAGAAGACACCCCTATTAGAGGTTCCAGGTTTACCCGAAAACGGGCCTAAAGCCTGAATTATGGTTCTGCGTCAACCCAACGCAGAGCACACGCCGTCGCCGTGACGCCGTCGTGAACCCTTCGGACTTCTCCGTCACTCCATTTCGCCGCGGTGCAGTACCCCCCGTGACCGCTAATTTGCGATCTTTTCCTGAATGGTTTATCCAACTTTTTCCGGTCACAGTGAATCAAAGAGATAAGGACAACTATTGTGCACAAAAACCAAAACAAAAAAAATCACACATACACGAAGAAAATAGCGGTGAAAGTTCACGACTGCTTCAAACCGGAAGCCGGAAATGCGTTGCTACCAAGCGAACCAATCACAGCCCTCTCGGTCTGCGTTTGGTCTGCGTCGCCTCGACGCGTACTTACAATTTTCGGGAGGTGCACGTCAGTGACGGCGTCAGTGACGGTGTGTGGTCTGCGTCGACGCGTACCACATGCCGTAGGCACGGCGTCGTTTTGACGCAGAACCATAACTCAAGCTTTAGAGTATTGGATTATTCGGTAGGGTCGGAGACGTTGACTGGGTGGAGGGGAACATTGGCGAGCAGGCTGCGGCACAGGAGTGTATCACTATCTTCCCTCCGCTAAACTGTCTACTCTGGCCCTCCTTTTAATGCATCACCTATCCTAATAACGTGATTTGTGTTTACAGTGTACGGTAGCACCCACACCAACTATTTTCTAATGAGAAAGTCAGAAAGCTGGACTTCATGTCCACACCACCACACATGGTTATGGTTCCGGGGGTGGGAGGGTTTGGGGGGTGGGTTGTAATCTCATGGTGGGCTGTATTACAACCATAATACACTCATTTACATACACCACACCACGCTACAGAAGCAGCACTGCATCATCAATAACACATGCAATATCCATCCTCTGCCTTTGTCTGTCTTTCTGTGCTTCTTTGTCTGTGATTTTAGCTCTTTCTAACAGAATCCATCTCAGGTCCCAATAAAGTGTGTTAGATGAGACTGTCAGGAGGAGTTGTGAAAGACACATTCAGTCTCACTTTCACATATGCAAAAGAACACTTAAATCTGCTGCAAGATCAATTTGCATTTATAAAAAAGGGTTTCTTTTGCCAATCTCAAACCCACTATATGCAGACAGTTGTAAAAAAAAAAAAAAGAATTGGAGAATATGTGTTCTTTGAACTGAATACTACCTACATTTTACAGTATGACCTAAAGGGCATTTGGTAATAATACTATTTTCAGTCTTGATTTTCAGAAACAGAGCAAAGCTCCAGCACGTAACATAAAACTCAGTAGCGTAAAGCTGGAGGAGCAGTGCGCTCGATCATCTTCACCCTGTCAGCACAAAGACGAAGAGCTGCCCTGCGGCAAGAAGAGCCGGTCATAGGTGAGTCACACACATACACGCTGGGCCACTGGAGACCAGTCTAACTCACAAAGTAGCTGACTGGAGTGCCCTTGGCTTGATCTACTGGTGGGCATGGCCTGTGTGAAAGTGTTCTCCCCCATGACCAGTTCTGTTCCTATTCAAATCTAAGCCTAGGAATGAGAATTATAATAATAACAAGAATGCTAATAATCCATATTGAAGAAAGGTTTAAAAAATAAATAAAAATGCTGATTTGTGTATCTACTAGGGCTCACCTAAGGCAGGGGTGTCCGAAGTCGGTCCTCGCGGGCAGGGTGTCCTGCATGTTTTAGATGTCTCCTTGCTTCAACACACCTGATTCAAAATAACGGTCGTCACCAGCTTGCCATCATGGTCTGCACAACTCTGTTGGTAACACAGCTACTTTTATCACGGTGTGCTGAAGCAGGGAAAAATCTAAAACCTGCAGGACACCGGCCCTTGAGGAGCGACTTTGGACACCCCTGACCTAAGGCATCAGTAAATGTCTGTAATGTAAACTTTGTGTTTGTGGTGTGTCATCTTCTCTTTCCTTTCTCAGTTATTAATTATAAATACCTCATAACCATCATTGTTCTCCATTGTTCTTGTAGTTTGTTGTGCTGGTCTGCCCCCTCCTTTTCTCTTCTGCACATGTTTGCAGCCCAGAGCTTCAGGAGCTGCATGCTGACCTGCAGTCCCGCCCTCTGATCGTCCCACTGCTGCTTCCACCTGTCTGTATGGATGTCTGGTGGATGCCTGCTGACATCCTGACCTGCAGTCCCCCCCCTCTGACCACCTCAGTGTCTGCTGTCTACATCTGCTTGTGTAGTCATCCCTGTAGTGCACCAGTTAGCCATTTTGTGTCTCTCCTGTCTCTGTTCTTCATTATCTCTGTCTGTTTTCTCTTTTCCTGCTCTGCCCAGCTGGCCTCCGGCAGGAGGCGCCCCCCTTATGATCCAGGTCCTGCTCAAAAGTTTCTTCCCTCCTAAAGGCAAATTTTTCCTTGCCATTGTTTGGCTTAAGCCTTAAGGTCTTTCTCCCACTAGGAGAGTTTTTACTTGACATTGTTTATGTAATGTTTATGTAATAATTGCTCGAGGGTCATGTTCTGGGTCTCGCCTAGAACGCCTAGAGACAACTCTGTTGTAATAGATGCTATATACATAAAATTGAATTGGATTGCATTGAATAAACTCAATAAAAAAGAAAAACTGATCCAGAGAAGTAACACATAAACTCATGGAACAAATAATGTACTTCATAATGTCAAGTCTTGGAAGCTTCATCATCCAGAAAATTCAATCATTAAAAAATTGGTACGTGTGAAATCACGTTGCCTTCATCACTAATGTTATTGAACTTGATATAACTTCAGTCATTTCCAATGATCTCAACAACTGAAATAATATTGAAAAGAAGTGATCAAACATCTGACAACAGCGCAAATATCAGCCTTCATAAAGTCCATCAGTTTTATAATTATAGCCTATTGTATATGGAGCTGTAGCTGTATTTAATGATCACTATAATAGTGAATCACAATTACTTTTTAATGCAGGCTCATGAGGTAACGTAAACACAGAAGATCATGAATAATTGGCATTTAGATGTATTTCCTGTGGTGACACAGTAACGGTTTTAAAATTCACATAAACATTTTAGTCTGGCTGAAATTAGACTAAACCAGACTTCTCATATTTGACTGAAAACACCTAGATAATGACGTTGAAGTAATCCCTGCATGTAAACAATCAGCTGCACTAACACTAGCCTATGTAATCTACATATCCTCCAGTTTCTGTCCTGGGCTCTGAGCCCAGAGTGATACAAAAAGAGGGGGGAAATAAATAAAAACATAGGAATCAAAAGATCCTTTCTGGCCAAGCCCAGACGCATTAATATGGCAGACTTCGCCCTGTCCTACCCATCGGAGCCCAGTAAAATATTCTATTACATTATTCTCCAATTTCTGCTGCCTATCGGCTTCAGGGACCCAGGGGCCTTGCTAGCAATGTCAGTTGAGGAAATGTTTCCTCTTTTTCCATCTGTGGTCACAAGGCGACATATTGGAAATCAAAACAGGAACAAGAAGAGGGTGCAGAGAGCAGGTCCCTTCGGCTCTGGACAGACTCCTCTTTGGCCAGGAATCATGGCTTCATAGAAAAGAGGAGAAGGAAGAAGTGAATTTGCACA
The DNA here is from genome assembly GCF_033807715.1 of Cololabis saira. Lineage (NCBI taxonomy): Eukaryota > Metazoa > Chordata > Actinopteri > Beloniformes > Belonidae > Cololabis > Cololabis saira. The sequence goes on from NC_084594.1 coordinate 34,634,480, forward strand.
AGCATGCACATGCGCGTGCACATACACACACATACACATTGTCATTCCAGTTGAACATATATTCCATTTGTGAGTAGAATACAGTGCTCTATGTAAACAGATGTCATTTGGGATAAGTTAATGTTTGCTCACAAGGCGCACATCCTCCTGAAACCCTTAAACCAGCACTATGTAACTTTTCCACCGTAATATAATATTTCCAGAGTCATTGTGATGGTACATCAACTTCCAACAGGTTTAATGAACCTCTGTCATGGTCTGGGGGGGTCTGTATCGCCTTCACTGGCACTATGTAACTTTGAGGAGCATGGTAGGAACCCTGCCACACTAAAAAACTACAAATTGTTACGGCTTTGACTGCTTTACGGCACATACGTCACTTCCCCCTCCTTCCCGATTCGTAGTCGAGACGAAAATGGGCAGGGCTTGGAGCGCAGAGCTCAGCAGAAGCTGGTATCATGGCCGAAGCAGCAAAAAAAAGTTTTATCGGAGGAGGCGAAAAAAGAAAGCGGGAGAGTAACAAGCCCGGCGTTCACTCGCTGGCATGAGATGAAAGACGAGGAGGGATGTCCGACCGATGGGGATTTATGGGGATAAAACAAGAGACAGAATTGTTATGATACAAATGTAAATGTAGAGTTATATGTTCAATAAGAATCAAAATTAGAATGTTTTCACATACAGGGTATTCGTCTTGGGTTCTAGTATTTTTCCTGAGAACTGTAAAATTGTGCAGGGCTGATCTGCAAAACATAAGGAATGGGCATTCAATTATTCACAGGTTATAAAGTATTTTTTTGTTTTGTCAGTAAGTATGTTTGACTTCTAATTTATGACGAAGTCCCTCTAAAAAACATTTGTAGTTTGGGGCGCATTATCTCACTGAAACAGGACAGGGGGGCGGGGGTGACTTCACTAATAAAACCAAATTGAACTTAGTGATTTTCAACATCGTCATATTATATTGTTTAGCCAAAAATAGATACATTACCTCTTCGCTATCCATCCTGCAAACGACCGCTGAAAACAGAAAAGTAGTTTTGAAAGTCCGTCCCGTCTTATTTCATTATCAAATCAAATGCACGCAACGGGAGATCAGGTTTTCCGGCAGTACGCGCTGGTGCTCATGGGAAACGTAGTGTTCTTTCTGGTAAAGCACTACCGCTTTTGTCCAAAGGAGCCGCCAAACTCAACAAAAGCTGAAAGTTACATTGTGCTGCTTTACAGTAATAGAATGAAATGATAGAGGAGAGTGGGATGGATGAGTAAGACTCCAGTACTGCCAACAAATGCATGTCTTCTTTTTTTGTCATTTTTGTTCTTCATTTTGGTAAAATTAATATGTGAAGATTAAGTAGATTATTAGTTTAAGTACTTTTAGTTAAGCAGCCTCAGAAGTAGAACTTGATTCGTGGTTCGATTTTTCTCTACAGTTAAGCTCTCTAAGCTAACAAGAACTATAACTTCTACCAAACCAGCAACATATCAAGTAGTAGCCCAAAGCCCTGTCTGTTTGGTTGGCCTTGCTGGCTTCACTAACCCCAGAGTAGCTGGCTGGATGCAAGAGATGGAGTGGGTGGCTGATCCATGCTGAATAACAACGGGAATTGCATAACGACGGATCGTCTTGCACAAAGAAGACCACTTCTGCTGTTATGTTCGTTGACTCCAAATAACCTTTTTCTGAGGCTCTTAAGTTTCTTAATTACCTGAATTTAATTTCTTGCAATGCTGCTCTGTCATTTTTGTAGCCAGTTGCAGATTACGGTTTTTTAATATTTATGATGTCCACAGCTCTGAGGATGAGAAGCTTGCAGGTATCCTTGTCTTGTCATTAACAAATCCTACCAACAACCTGCCACCCCACGTCAGTTCTGTTTACATTATGCCTGACCCAGGATTAAGTGTACCCTTGGAGGCGAGGTAATGGTGTCAGTTCATCTAAAAAGGACAGGGAACACATCAGATTTGGCTGTTCAACACAGGGTATCAATCAATGTAAAAGGGGCTTATCATTGTCTACCGGCTACTTGGCACTGAGTTTTAAGGTTGCTGTAATTACACCTTTACTGAAGAAACCTTCTCTTGACCCAGACATTTTAGCTAATTACAGACCAATCTCCAACCTTCCATTTGTGTCTAAAATTCTGGAAAAAGTAATTGCAAGCCAGTTATGTGACCATTTGTATAGAAATTATGTATTTGAAGTTTATCAGCCCTGGTTCAGAATGCATCATAGCACAGTAACAGCAGTAACAGTGGGCAATGACATCGATGCCTGGAGGGGCGAGATTTGGAGGAACGGCTTCCCCGATCTGAACCCGAGTGTTGCTCTGTTATTGGACTACTGTGCCAGTCACAGCTTATCCATAACGAACACCATGTTCAAGCATAAGGCTGTCCATCAGTGTACGTGGCACCGGGGAACCCTAGGCCAGAGGTCAATGATTGACTTTGTTCTGCCACAAAGGGGGTGCTGGTTCAGTTATTAAAGAGTTATTAATAATCGTCTCATGATAGTTATTAATAATTAATAAAGAAGATTACTTATCAAAATGAATCAATCAAAATGAGGCACCACCTGACTTTATCAGGAAAATAATAACTAAACAGCAAAATCTGTCTCAAACTAGCTAACTAAACTAACTAGTTATTCCAAACATGCCAGCCTGTTGCTAGGGGAGGCATTACAGAATAACAGTGAAGGAAGGATTCCGGGCACAGACCTTTGCAACCAGCAACTGTGAAAAATATGTATAAAATAAACACAAACAACTTATCTTAATTCAATGAATCCAAATTAATTTACACAAGTGTTAAAAGATAATGAAACACTTGGTATAAATTCCAATGCCTAAACTACACATAAACAACACTAACTAAACATTGAACATAAACCTCAGATCATCTATATGTGTGTGTGTGTGTGTGTGTGTGTGTGTGTGTGTGTGTGTGTGTGTGTGTGTGTGTGTGTGTGTGTGTGTGTGTGTGTGTGTGTGTGTGTGTGTGTGTGTGTGTGTGTGTGTGTGTGTGTGTGTGTGTAACGTGGACCAAAAGGAAAATGGTGGACAATGTCACGTCATGTGGTGAACAGCTGGATGATTACGCTCTGTAGGGGTTCCTGGTAAAGAGCAGCTCTTTTCCTTGTTCTCCTTGTCTCCGTGTTGACGAGCATGTAGCATTTGTAGCTCACAGAGAGCTCCATGGAAGAGCTTGGAAGTTTGGAAGAAAAGAGAACGAGGTTCGGGAAGCCACTTCTCATCCTGCTGGTAATCGGGGTGACTGACCAATGCTCTTTCCACACGTCACTTTTACCCTGCCCCCTTTTATTGACCCTGACAATAATCTGTCAGGGGCAATAATCTCCAAAGCCCAGCATGCTTTGCAGTCATTCCTTAATTTCCTTTGTTTTAAGGCCATGCGGTCAATGTTAAGAAAAACTGGCCTCAGAATTTAGATTAATTTAAATTCAATTCATCCATCCATTATCTATACCCGCTTTATCCTTTGCAGGGGTCACGGGGGTCTGCTGGAGCCTATCCCAGCTCATTACAGGTGAGAGGTTTGTTAGGTTTCTAAATCATCAACATACATTAATTTACTTAGAAAAAGACACCAGAGACTATGGAATGATTTTTCAGGCGCTCCTGCAGGAGGGGAAAGCAATACTGACAGAGGCAGCCCCCTGACAGCAAATGCTTCCCAAAGACCCTCCCCTTGCAGGAAGCTATTTATTGGTAAACTGACAGGAAACTTGACCATATTTGGAACAGTGAATGTATAGATGAACAATGAACAAAAACAGATGGTCAAACAGATCAGATGTTGGTTGAAAAGTCACACATGTGAAACTTAAACTTTAAAGAAACACAAAAGGTCAAAAGGGTCAAATGCCTCCCGGAACTAAAACAGGACCTCTGGTGGAGGTTTGAACAGATGGTTCTAAAGACAATGGGGTATTTGTTGGACATCTCAAACTCAGGAAGGGCTTCGCTGTCATCTGTTAACATGTGATAACCAACAGTCAGCTTAAAGTAAATCTCGGACAGATGTGTCCATCTGACAATGGTTCAGTTGACCAACCAGGAAGTCAGCAGTTTTAACCTCCTGAGTATGTCATGAGGATAAACAGTCAGTTTTCTAACTCTGATTCTGGCAGTTTCACAATGACAAACTTGGATTAATCTCACAGGTTACACCCTGGTTACACCCTGGACAGGTCACCAGTCCATCACAGGGCCACATATAAACACACAAACCATGCACACTCACGCTCACACCTATGGGCAATTTAAAATCACCAATTAACCTAATATGCATGTTTTTGGACTGTGGGAGGAAGCCGGAGTACCCAGCGAAAACCCACGCAAGAGAGAGAACATCCTGACTCCCCCTGGGAGTCGAACCGGGGACCTTCTTGCTGTGAGGCAACAGTGCTAACCACTAAGCCACCGTGCTGCCCTAAATTTAGCTCACAGAAGTTGTCTCCAGGTGCTTTCCAGAAACCCAGAACATGACCCCTGAGCAATTATTACATAAACATAACATAAACAATGGAAGGTAAAAAACTCCCCTAGTGGGAGAAAAACCTTAAGCCAAACAGTGGCAAGTATAAACTCCCCTTTAGGAGGGAAGAAACCCTGAGCAAGACCTGGATCATAAGGGGGGGACCCTCCTGCTGAAGACCAGCTGGACAGAGCAGGAAAAGAGAAAACAGACAGAGAGAGAATGAAGAACAGAGAAAGGAGAGACACAGACACCATGGCTAGCTAGTGCACTGCAAAGATAACTATATGCTTTGTATTAGTTAGACTAACTTGAAACTCATTGAACTGCATTGTGTAATTGTCTTGAAATTACATTTGTTGCCATTTGGCGCTACAGTATTTAGATATAGCTCATTTGAATTGAATTGAATTGAATTGAATTGAATTGAATTATATAACAGAATCTAAAACCTATTTGTCCAAAATGCTGCTTTGACTTATGTGGTCTCATGAGAATCCAGATGCTTCACAAAGTTAAATATCTTTTTAAGAGCTGCATAATAACGAAACAATTGTTATATTTAACCCAACTTTGCCATCATCTGCTACTTCTGCCTCTGAAACAGATGCTTCAAGAAGCTTGAGTAGATGCAGCCAATCACATCTCTTCAAACCAGCCTGAAGGTTTAGCAAAGGCTCCTTGGTGGGTACCTGGTAATTGCCAAGTGCCACTGTGCACACCTGGTAGTCTGCTGTGGGACACAAAGATGGAAAGTAAAGACTGAAATGAGGGAATTTTGAATGAGGGCTGTTTTAGTGGAACAAACAGATGGTCAGGACTGGTACAGAGAAGAAGTGGCCTAGCAAACATTATGACTTGTCTGCTTGTCACATTAAGGCACTTTAATATCCTTCCTCGTCATCACTCCTTGCTGAGTCATTCACCCTATAAACACCCTATTTTATAAGTCTGCAATCCTGCACTACTGTGTGATTGACATTATACTGCTTTCATTATTCTGCCTCAGCATTTCAGTACCCTGAAGAAAAGAGCAATTGCCCTAGTGGAGGATTTCAAATTTCACACCCCTACTGTGCAGGGGAATGGGAAATGTGGGGCTTTGGAACAGGTGCTAATTGAGGGGAAGATACAGTGCCTATGTGTATTCCAAGGTGATGCAGGTGGTGTCGGATCAGACAAGAGAGCACCGTTAGCTCATTGCTTGCCTTGTCTCCTTGTTTGTGGGGGTGCTGAGAGAAGCTGTTTTGAATGGGACTCCAGATGTATTACAAAACCCAATTTAATTGCACTTGAATGTGGAAAACAACGACCTTAGTGTTATTTGATGACTATGTGGGTGTTATTCTCCAAAGACAAAAGTTAGTTTCCATTCATTTCAAGCTGAGATCTTCCACTGTTTCTGACCTCAGACTGAAACCGGCAGTTTAAGCAGCAATGATTACAAGTGTTAGCGCACTGGAAGGCTTAAAGGCTTAAAGTCTGGCAGTCCAGGTTGTCAGATATTTGCTGTTCAGGGGAAATCAGAGTGTCATGGTTTCTCAGTTTGATTTGTTTTTTACTTGTTAACTCACTCTCCTGTCATTCCAGACCCTGCCACCCTCATCAGCCAGAAATCCACTCATTCCCTTCACCTGTGCTTCCCCTGCCCAGCTCCACACCTGGTTTCCCTCATCAGCAGTTCCCCTCATATACCGGCCCATTTCCACCTTCTAGTTTGCCAGATTGTCGAGTGTTTGTGCCTCACTTTCCAGCGTTCCCGATTTTTGATCAGTTTTCTGCCTGTCTGCGACCCTGCCTGATTCCGGTTTTTGGATTTTTGCCTACCCCCTTGGATTGTTTGCCTGATCTGCCTGACTACCCGGTTTTGACCCCTGCCTGCCTTTGACCCTGATTAAAGCCTCTTGGACTCTGATTGTGTTTGGTGTCGTGCATTTGGGTTCTCTGTCTTTGAGCCGTGACACAGAGCAAAAATGAAGTCTATTTCTCCAGTCATCAATCACCTGACCTCAGTCACCGTATGAACCAATCTGCCCAAGACTGAGGAGCTATCAGAGGGGAGGAATGCCTAGCATTCAGAAAAATGAGCTCAAACCTCAACAAATGGCCAATGTCAGCAACTTGCTTGACACGAGAGGTCTAGATTGAAAAGAGATAAGAGAGACAAAAAAAAAAATGCACAGTCATACAGAATGTATTTGTATTTTGTTCAAATGTTTTGACATTCCTTTCCCAAAGGCTTCATGGCTGCAGTTGTGCACATTTATGTGCATTTCTTTCCAGCTCAGTGTCTTCCCCCGACACAAGTGTCCATCCAGGTTGGTTGAGGAGATGAGTGGAAGAGTCATGAAACTGAAAATGATTAATGCTCCTTTTTATCCATCCTGACATGTGGAGCACATCTGCTCCTCTGGGACCAGGATGGTTATGGTTCTTGCTTCACGGACTGGGACATCTTTTGCACCCCCAAACGCCCTCCAGGGGCTGCAGGTAAGGGACCATTTCCCGTAGCCAGCCCAATGCCCTCCTCAAAATCCCCCAGGGCTACAGAGTTAGGATCCACCTTCGAGCGCAGCACATTAAGCAGGGATGATATTTATGATGTGGAAATGGCCTGCTTCTTATTCAGTATACAGAGGATGTGGAGATGATTCATCGTAGTCACACCCCCACCCGCCCAACAAAGCTATTCAGTTCATGTCCTCCCCACTTTATATTATTCTCTATACAGTCTGTGTGGATTTTCCTTTTCCTTATTTCAAAATATCTCCATTTCACAAAAGATTATCAGATTTTTTTTATTTTTATTTTTTTTATTGCTGTCCATTTATACACAATTGACTTATCTGAAATATAAAACTTAGTAATAGCACATGACACCAATGCCTTTTTAACGTAAAGAAGAAGAAACAACCAAGGTCACTAAAGCCAATATAGTTGATTATTTTTGCAGATAATATAGGATATATGCGTATATCCATACCTTACATACAATATGACTGGAGTCAAGTAGATAAAACTATTTTATTTACTTTAACTGAAAATCCATATCTAAAACACACAACCTTCAGTAGGTTTGAAACAAAAAGTCTGTCCAGTGAAATACATAAAAGATAATGCATACTTTAAAAATAATGACATTTTTTTTTTAAACTGACTACACACATAGAAGCTGAAAAGAATTATACTTATAATTCCCTGTAGTTTGTGTAAGTAAGTAATTTGTGTTATCACTGCTAATGAACTCCTGTTGAGTGTTTAATTCAGTACAAAGCAGCTCCACTGAACATGCAGAAATGTAAAAATTAGAAATAGAAAAAGTTGTGATGTGTTTTGGTATATATTCTCCTTTTCTTTACACTTCTATTAATTACAGGTGATTTATGGTGGTAGATTTGGTTTCTCATCTCCACTCCACTTTTGAAAATTATGTTACAGTTTTGTGCTGCCCACTACTGAGGTATAGCAAATGCAGCATAATGTATAGTATGTGAAAGATGCGGAAACAGGATAATTCTACCTTTATCTAGGCCTGTGATCCCAGAGTACCATGCACGTCTGATTGGCTCATTAAATGTTATATTTTAAGACATCAAATAAATAATTATCAAATAAAGTTACAAAGAAACATTATCTCAAGGTTGCATAATGTACTTGGCACATCAGACATCTACATATGACACAGAAATGTGATATTTTTTCATAATTTGTTCCTTTTATGAATAATTGTTCATGTAAAAACTTACTAAATTAAATAAGTTGGGGGGTTTTTGTTTGTTGTTTGCAATTTGTAATTATTAGCTATGAATTGTATGAATCAGGTTTTTTTTGTAAAATGTAAAATTGTTTATATCAATTTTAGATAAATCAAAGAAACTACGTATCTATAAAAGCTATCTTAATTGACCGCAATGAACTTCTTGAAGCAGGTTGTACATGATATGACAAAGAGCCCTTTTAAAATATAAATCAAAGAGATTTCAGTCAGGATGAGAAAGGAAGACTGACTTTGCTCAAAGGACAAACACCTTTGCTGTACAGCGCCAAGTGTCCATTTGCTGTTTCCCAAGTAATAAATGTCCCCATATAATAAACACCATATTTCATAACTTCAGCACAACCACATCAGGATATTATGGCTATAAACAGGTTTAGAAAAATATTTAAAAGGAAATATAATGAACAAGCCAGAATCCACAGGTTATACAACACACCTATTACACGTCAATGCCTCCAAAACCACATCATGGAATCTGTGACCACTTTGGAGAGTATTTTTTAGCATGATAAGTGTGCACACACAATCGGACCCACACTGAGAACCCAGGAGGCTGAGAGAAAAGAGAAATGCCTAGGGGAGGAGTCTGTGACAGTGGATCAATAGTGGTGTTTGTGACGGTGTTCCCATAGGAGTGAAGCAGTATATGAAAAGCCACTGCTGATGGCTGAAGGTCCTCTCAGAACATTCCCTGTGTGTTTAGCCCAGAGCCAAGGTTAACTCCCGCACAAAGACGCCACAAAACCTCAGCCTGCCTCCCCGGGGCAACGTACACCAGCCCAGGCAGGGGCTCCACAGGAGCCTTTCTTCTTGACGTGTGTGTGCCAGACACTGTGTGTGCCTCATGGCAACAAAATGGTGAATATTAAAATAATGTGTCAGAAGTACAGACCCCATACATCCACAGTAGTTGCTTTAAAATTAAATATATTGTTTTTAATGATAATATTTCAGTGAAAGAGTACAGAGAGTGATTATACAATATGACAGCTGCATTAGCACATTTCCAGATGGGGCTGTGCTTCCTGTTGGGAATAATAAAGTAATGAATTTCATTGGAGGAACACTTTAATTGCAAGCCAAAGCACAGTTAACCTCGGTGATTTATCCAGGCTTAATTTCCATCTTAACACCCCTTTATTGCTTTTACTAGCAATAAACAGCCCCTCTGAGAAAAAGGCAATAACTGCGAGGCCATAACATTGCTAAATCATGCATTTAAAGCAGTACAATGTGTGCATGGCTGTTTCACTGCGCTGACTAGAAAACTACATGCTCAGACAAATCAATGTAACATTGACTTCTCATTGGCTTCTTTGGTTGAAGCTGGGTATATGGGTGGGAGCTCATTTTCCTCCCAAATGATATCTTTCTCACCAGATTTTCCACTGACAAAGGATCTGTGTTGTTGTTGATTACAGAGATGGAGGAAAAAAAGGAAGCTTGTCATGCTCTCTACAGTGATGATAGGATACTCTGTCAAGCAGCTCTCAAGGTGTCTACATTCCTTCTCCTCACCCATCCTCAAGCCGTACTGGCTGTAACTAGCAGGGATGAGCCCCGACAGGCCGTCATCGCCACAGAGGACTGATGGAATACTAATTAGCATGCAACCACTTGAATTATTCATGCATCTTAATTAGGGAAGAGAGTTCCCATTAGGCTTTTAGATGTGACTTAAGAGTTTTGCTGCTTTTTTTTTTTGCTAAAGTAGAAGTGTATTTAACCAGATATGCGCACACACACACAAACATGCATACCTACACAGGTTGAATACACTTACAAGTTAAATATCCACCAGTGAGTCACAAGTCAAAATTCAATGAAAAACAATGCTATTAGATCATGTGGGAAAAAAAAAAAAACAATTATTTTTAATGACCAAATAATATATATCTGGTACGACGGAGTATTAGGGCCAAACTAAAATAAAAAAATAAAAAAGGAAATTACGAGAATAAAGTCATAATAAAATCAGAATAAAGTCGTAAAATTACGAGAATAAAGTCGTAATAGAATAAAGTCGTAATATTATGAGAATAAAGTCGTAATATTATGAGAATAAAGTCGTAACATTACGAGAATAAAGTCGTAACATTACGAGAATAAAGTCGTCATATTATGAGAATAAAGTCGTAACATTACAAGAATAAAGTTGTAATTTATGAGAATAAAGTCGTAATTTATGAGAATAAAGTTGTAATATTACAAGAATAAAGTGTTAATTTATGAGAATAAAGTTGTAATATTACAAGAATAAAGTGGTAATTTATGAGAATAAAGTCGTAATATTACAAGAATAAAGTGTTAATTTATGAGAACTCTAACAGGAAGAGTGTGTTAAAATGTTGAATATTGAGCATCTTGTGAAGTTATATTTATATATTTATAATATATTTAATATTACGATTTTATACTTGTAATATTACGACTTTATTCTCGTAATATTACGACTTTATTCTCGTAATATGACGACTTTATTCTCAAAATATTTCGACTTTATTCTCGCAACATTATGACTTTATTCTCGTAATTTTACAACTTTATTCTCATATTATTATGAATTTATTTTCGTAATTTTTTTTTCTTAGTTTGGCCCTAATACTCCGTCGTAATCTGGAGCTAACTGGATTATAAAATTAGATTAAAACTTGGTACAGTATATGCCATGTGTTGCTGTTTACCTGAGATTGTGTTTGCCTGATTATAAATACCTTACAAAGACCATATTAATGTTTTATTGTGTTCTGATATGAAATAGCTTGCACTTTGTCTTTCACACCATTGAAAAAAAACAAAAAAACCCTGCAGATTTTATAAATCTCACAACTATTTTTTAAAGTACATAAATTATAGATAACAGCTGCTTCTCTGTAAGGCTGCACAAAAACATTTTCATCTTGCTGCCCTGCTATAAGGTTCACTGATTACCTAATGTGCTACATCGAGCAGTGGCCACCACTGCATGATATTCCTCTCCATGTCTGCATCTTTCCTTTTTGCTAACGCACATCGCGCGAGCTGGCCCGAACCAAAGCCACATCCATCTGCTGCAGTTTAACTGGGAAATTAGGTACTCAATGTAGCATATTTGTTTAAGTAATTGGAAGGTAATTAATAACCTGAAAATATAATAATGTGCTCAGCAGCAGTTCGTCATCTACAAACCATTGAGGGGGAATGACTGCTGCCAAGTGTCTTGTCAGCATATTTCAGTGCAGGAGCTTTATGCATATCTATGAGTGAGATAAATAGGAATGATAGTGAAAAAAGGGAGCAGGGGGAACCATTACATGTTGATTCATAGGTACAGCACTGATGAGGTGCTCTACAAGACATCACATGGCGGGGTGTTCATTGGCAGAACAGTTGGCTGTAGACACTGCGGCACTGGCTCTCATAAGCACACAGCAAGGAAGGAAGTGAAACTGGAGCCCAAGGATTATGTCGACATTAAACCTGGCCCCTAATTGCAGTATTCACAGATTGTTTTTCATAAATATTTGATTAAATGTCATCTGCTGCTCTAAGACAGTAGGAGGGGGGTGTATAATGAGTAAAATGAGGGATGCAGAACATGTATTTGTATGTGTGTACTTGCTTTTGTCATAAACACAAATTGGCCACATTTCATCTAGAAAGTTCAGTATATTTGATTAAAAATGTATAGTTGGGGTATTTTTTGTTTTTAAACCACAAATAAAGCCTTTATCTTAACATTAACATTAAGTTAACAGTCAAACCAGTTCCATTTCTCTGCTGAGAGAGCATGACAAAAGGACTTTTCTCTAGAAAAAGAAAAAAATTACTTAATAATTGAATATTATGAAAAATTATATTTTGACTTTCCTGTTTTTGCAGACCCCATGATTTCAATAGGTTTCCCTTAAAATCTTCAAGTAATTTGTTAACATACAGTACATGTATTTTAGACCAGAATTGTCCATGTCCAGTTTGGGTTTACCTGTCTTATACAGCTGTAAAGATGTTGTTTTGAGAAATTCCCGTTATTGTCTCTAAAGTTCTAAAGCACTGAGCTATGTTCTGTAAAACTGCTGCACTGGAAACTCTCTGTGTCACTTTTGCATTGAAACGTAAGACGTACATTTTGACCTTTTTGCATGCAAAAGATAATTAAATTATTAACTAATTCGAGCCATATTGCCAAGTCTTTATTTTAGAGTGCTATTATATTAATTCAGTCTTAAGCAGGTATTGCAGTTACCCTGAGTTGTTAAAATGTGTTTATACAGTGGTATTAGATACTTTTTTTCTGCAGCATCCACACATTCTCAGCTGGGACACAGGTCAGAACTGCATGCAGACCAGAGCAGTTTCTGCTGATTCTTCTTCCTCAGTCATGCTTTTGTAATGTGAGCAAAATATGGGCTTGCATTGTCTTGTTGAAAAATGCACAGCTGTCCCTGATAAACATTTCTTACAGACAATGTTGCATTGAAATCTCAGTTTACTTTTCTGTATTACTGCATTCCATCACAGAAGTATAAAAGACCCCTGCCAAGGCCCTGATACAATAATGACAACAATGATAATACAATGATAGCATTCTCTAATGATACTATGGATCATCAATGGATCATCAGTTTTTGGGCTACAACGTTACTGTCCCATTTCTTCCTCAAATTGATCCAAATACTGATTCTTCTGACGTCAGTACAAATTTCCAGTGTATCATGATCCAGAGGTTTCTGGATCTAGAGAAAAAGATTGACATATACAGTATAGTGATTCAGGCCTGGTTTATGACGAGTCGAGTCACGGACAGACCAAACCAAAGAGGGTGAAACACACATGACCTTTATAAGACAGGTCACACCTGGGGAGGAACGGCCCTCAGACACCCCCAAAAAACATACACATCTTATCAATCTTTAAGGTTTATTTCATTTATTTTATTTTATCCTAAAGAAATGAGGAGAGGAGTAGACCATGGATGAGAGGTGTTCACACCTCCAGCTCAACAGCTCATCTTGATTGGTTGAAGAGACTACTTGACACCCCTATGAACTTTGACCGCCCCTGGGGACAAAATGATGTTACTCAAAGAGTTTAGTCAGAGAGAGAGTTGAGATTATTAATATTTGTTTGGCTTTTAGCCATCTTTTCTTTTCCTCTGTGTTTTTCAGTTTGACTTTTTCTGTTTCTCTTTCTTCTGTCTTTAAGATTGAAATCCTTACTTATTTTTGCATTAATTCATTTTTGATCAACTTTTGTATTATAACTAAAACTGAGTTAATATTCTCCCCAGGGAAGTTTAGATTATACTTTTTGAGTTACTGTAAGTTTTTTTCCATTTTTGGCCTGGTTCGCGAGGTTCATCACAAGAATTAGGTCTACTTTTGTTTTGCCAACAAGAATCTCCCAGTACCCTCGCCCATCAACCACGCCAGCCCAACCAGCCGAGACGAACCAGAGCGCAGTTGACCTGCTGGCAGACTGACTGCAACATCCGGGAGAAGCGTCCATTGGGCCCAGAGCACCCCATTGGGCCCCGGCTGTCTACGGCTCGGTATATATATATATATATATATATATATATATATATATATATATATATATATATATATATATATATATATATATATATATATATATATATATATATATATCAAGAACTGGAGACCGCCCTATGGTGCATGGCCTCCAGGGGTGTAACGATACACTAATCTCACGATACGGTACGATACACGATATTGAGGTCACGATAATGATACGATACGATATTATAGCAGTATTTTTTTAACAACCTTGAATGAGGAACATATGACTGGAAGAAATTGTCTTTTATTTAAAAGACACAAAATACAAAACAATACTGTGCATTTGCCCTATTGTTACAGTTTGTAATGATTTATAACTGTTTAAGTTTTAAAGAGAAAGCCAGGCCAACCATTTTCCACAAACTGAACTAAAAGTAAATGTCAGGTTTGCATTATGCATCTTCAGTTTCATACAAGTACAAATATTTTGCCACAAACTGAATCTTTTCTCTCATATATGACTTGACTTTTTTTCTTTTCCAGAAATTCAACAACTGAAATTAAATAAATAAATAAATAAATAAAAGTAAATAAATAAACTATGAAAAGTCTCAAACTCAAAATGCAACATGACTTATTTAGCTCATGACAGAGCTAAGAGCTTCAGCCACATGCTCCCAGCTTCAGGCTGGCGCGGTCGTCATGTGACCCCGCTGCACCAATAAGATGTTACTAGTAAACACGATATATTAATATTAATAACCCAATATCGCGCTACAGTTTGTCACCTCCACGACACGTATCGTGATGTTTTTGTATCGCGAAATTTCCTGGCACGATATCTTGTTACACCCCTAATGGCCTCTCACAACCCCTCATCCTGGTGGTCATAACTACTACTACTGCTACATAAGATGCTCGCAACTCCCTTGTCTCCTCTCTCCATTTCAGTATGCATACGGCCATCAACCACCACATTTCCCAGCCTGTGAGAAGCTGATTTCCTGCCCGTCTGTCCAAGCCTTCATCCGCCGCTGCCGCAGAACATGGCTCCAAGCTCCAACCCCCCTCCAGACCCCCTCCCCCACCCAGCTGCGGAGATGGACTTGTCTGTCCAGAGGCGGGAGTTTTAGGCCCGCCTCCATCCCCCCTCCCCTGATTGATGACATTAGGGACTGTCACAATTAATTCCTCTGCTGCCCTACCTGTCATTTTTAACTCTCTTCCCCTCTGCTCCACTCTCTAAATACTTTTTTAAATACTAAAATTTTTTAAATACTAAAAACCTGGTTCTGGTGCTGCGATTTGGTTCACCGGAGAAAATGGAGAAAACTTAGTTTTCAAACTCTGTTTGAAATCTGTTAAGACTAAATCTTAAAAGATTTTTTCACTAAAATCCATTTAAAAGCCCATTTGCATTGAAGTAGTTTTTCAGCTGAATTATCAAAGCTTTTTCAATATTTTTCAAAGAAAGACAAGATTGGAGATTTACTTATAATACTTTTATTTGAAGATTCCATGCTGGTTTTTCTTTAGGAGCTGGGCAACTGCAGTTTTCAGGGGTTTGGGAAAAGTACCTGATATGAGTGAACCATAATCAATTTTTAGATTATATTAGACTAGATTCAACTTTATTGTCATTACACATGTACAAGTACGGAGCAATGAAATGCAGTTTGGCATCCAACCAGAAGTGCAACAGAAAGTATTATATTAAATACAGTATATACAGATTATAAATTATAAAGTGCTATTTAGCGCATCTGTTTCTGGTGAACTAATAACAGTTTTTAGAAACCTGGTTGGCAGGGTGTCTGAGCAGCATGTTGATTTCAGAATTCAGATTCTTAACTATCCCCTCCAGTGTTTCAGCCCTGATAGGATTAGATGTTGACAATCTGATTAGCTGCTTTGTGGCTGCAGTGCTGTTAGAGATCCACTGTTTGATGTAGATAATATAATGGTAAGTCTGTTGCTTTTTTAAATTTTACATCAAAAACAGATGCAAATTCGTTACACTTATTTTGGGACATGAAATCTGGGGCTAAAAGTCCTGGGAGACTAGTTAGTTTCTCAAAAGTGACAAATAAATGATTGTTGTTGAAATTCATACTAATCAAGTTAGAAAAATAGACGTGTGTAGCCTTATTTCTATAAAATTGTTATAATTGTGAACATTTTCTTTAAATTATATTTTTTCGAATACACTGACTCAGGTAAAACATCAGTTCTGCTGCTGCTCAACCAAAGTGTATCTTTTGATACTGTGGACTATGAAATTGTACTTGACAGACTGAAAAACTTTACAGGTATAGGATTGAATTCCCTGCTATTTAACCTTTACATGCTTATTCTAGGTCAAATCATCCATGACAAAATTGCTTACTAAGACTATGCATATGGTACTCAGATTTTGGTTATTTCACCAAATGCTGTGGTCCATTAGACTCAAGCTATGCGCTAAGAGCAATTGAATGCAATCAAACATCCATCAGCTAGACAAAGACAAGACAGAAAGTATTTTAGTTTACAACAAAACAGAAAAAAACAAACCTTGCTATCTAGTTTAATTCCAGAGGTACAAAGACAAAAACCCAGGTCAGCGATCTGGGAGTTTTAATTGACTCATCAACCACATCAAGGCTTTAACTAAATCTGTTATTGATCACCAGGTTTAGAAAAGCTCATCCACGTCTGCGTCTCCAGTAGACTATAATAATGTTTCAGTCTTTGGTCTTCCCAAAAAGACTAGACAGCTTCAGAACACTGCTGCCAGAGTTTTAACAAGAACCAGAAGATCAGAGCACTTCATCAAAATATTTACATACCAGTAACTTACAGAACAGACTGTGTAAATGTTGTTAGTTTACAAATCAATCAAAAATACAAGACCATAATACATTTCTAATCTCACCGTTGATTACAAACCAAGTAGGACTCTGAAATCACTAGGAGGCAGTCAGCTGGAACCTTGAGTTAGAAGCAAAAACAGTAAAAATACATTTAGATACTGCTGCAAACAGATTGAATAAACTTCATATTTATGTTAAATGTGCCATAACTCTTGCAGACTTTTAAAGTTAAAACTAAAAACTGAAAAGCTGTTTTTGTTTGTCTTTGTTTAACCGTTCCACTCCAATTATTGCAGAGAAGCAGATTGGCATTGAAAATTTGCTGGAGCTTAATGGGTTAATTTAACTTGCCGCACCAATTACTATATTCAGATTCAGATTCAGACGACTTTATCAATCCCTTTGGGAGGTTCCCTCGTGGAAATTAACATCTCCATCTCACACACTCAGCACTGTCATATACAAATAAAACACCCCAAAAACCAAACACCCATATAAAGATAAAAAGATAAAAATAAATACAAAAAGTAAAAAGTGCAGTGCCATAAATTGAATTATATGAATAAAAAATAAATCAATGTTGTGAAATATTGCACAAAGTTATTGCACATTGAGTATATTGATTATACTTTGTATTAATCTGTTTTATTCATGGTTTAGTACCTATTATTCTTAGTTTTCTTTCATCTTATTGATTTATTTGTATTTCTAAAAAAAATAATTCATTTTCTGTTCTTTTCATTTTAATGTCTTTGTAAAACACTTTGAGGTGCTTTGTCTGAGACATGTGCAATACAAATTGAATTAAAAAAAATTAATTATTGAAAATACAATTTTTTTATAGCCATAAATAGGGAAATAGCCATAATAGGGAAATTAATTGTTGCAGTAGTCATGATTTTAGTCTCTTCAAAGAGTCATTGCAGAGGTTTATTACTGTGGGCAGTAATAAATAATACTGTCTGTGTCACGGCTCAAAGACAGAGAACCCAAATGCACGACACCAAACAGAATCAGAGTCCAAGAGGCTTTAATCAGGGTCAAAGGCAGGCAGGGGTCAAAACCGGGTAGTCAGGCAGATCAGGCAAACAATCCAAGGGGGCAGGCAAAAATCCAAAAACCGGAATCAGGCAGGGTCGCAGACAGACAGGCAGGCAGAAAACTGATCAGAAATCGGGAACGCTGGAAAGTGAGGCACAAACACTCGACAATCTGGCAAACTAGAAGGTGGAAATGGGCCGGTATATGAGGGGAACTGCTGATGAGGGAAACCAGGTGTGGAGCTGGGCTGGGGAAGCATAGGTGAAGGGAATGAGTGGATTTCTGGCTGATGAGGGTGGCAGGATCTGGAACGACAGGAGAGTGAGTTAACAAGTAAAAAACATATCCAACTGAGAAACCATGACAATCTGACTGAAGACATAGCTGAATCATTGAGTTGTGAAGATGATACTCAGGGTTGTCCATGATGTTCTTCACTTTAAGAATGATCCTCTTCCACAAAAGGTTCAGAGGTTCCAGGACAGTTCCCTGAACAGAGCCCTTTATCACCATCTTTATCATTTTGTTCAGTATTAAGTCATTGGCCTTAATCATGGCTCTACTAAAATTCACAATAATTTCCTTGGTCTTGTGTACATTCAAGATGAGATGATTGATCCCACACCATCCCACAAAACGATCCACCAGTTATCTGAACTCAGTCTCTGATACACCCCACAACTGCAGAATCATCAGAGTATTTCTCCAGATGACTGGACTCCAACTTGTACTGGAAATCTGAGGTGTACAGAGTGAAGAGGAAAGGTGAGAGTACAGTTCCCTGCGGTGCTCCTGTGCTGCTGAGCACCTGGTCAGACAGTCACACAAGCATTCAGTGTCTCACACTGGTCTGTTTGTCAGGTTGTCAGTAATCCAGGTGATTTTGGAGGCATCCACTTGTGTCTTCTGGAGTTTCTTACATAGTAATGCAGGCTGGATGGCGTTAAATGAACTGGAGAACTCGAAGAACATGAGTCTCCCAATTCTGCTGTCTGAGGTTTTGGAGGTGATGAGCTAAGATGTGTGCTCTTGCCCATTACCCCTAAAAGTGCAAGAATGAACATATTCCTTCTCAGAAACTTAACTTAACTTAAACTTGAAATGTTGACAAGGAGGAGATACTCTGCCAATAGACATGCAGCTTTCATTAATATAACATTTTGCACAAAATGTGAGTGATAATTACCTGTTGACATCACCTGTTTGAAATGATGTTGATATTTTTCCTTGCACCTCTAGTACTAAATTGTCCTGCAGCATATGCACCGATTGGTTTATTTTTTTATTTGTATTTTTTACCTTTACTTTACAAATTATGACAACTGTAACTTCCTCCCTCGTCCCATCTGTTATACAATGGATCATCTTGAAAATATCCTGAAGCCCTTTTTACACTAGTGAAAAGTTTTTTTCCCACTGCTAATATCTGGCTTTTGACTACAGTGGGAAAATGCGTAATTGGCTTTTAGTTCAGCATTAAATGACTCTGAAGTGGCTGCAGGTTATTTAGTCATTCAAGTCACGTTTATTTATGAAGCACTTTAAGAACAACAACAGCTGACGAAAGTGCTGGACAAGCGAAAGGAAAAACAAAAACCCACTCAATGGGTCTGGTAAAAATTAATCAACTAACCTAATTATCTCAAAAAGCCTGACACACCCTGTAGGCAGAGCCGTCTGGGAGATTTGCGAGGCCCTGTGCGAAATGGCCGGGGGGGCCCTCGCGCGTAGCGAGCGCGCGCCAAATTTTTGGGTTTTTCGGATCAGATCGGGTGTCTATATGCGCAATTTTAACTCTCCAATTAGCAAAATACTGGATACCTTCCCCTGCCTCATCATCATTTGGCTTGCCTCGGCCCCACGGCTGCTTTAGACCCGGTCGGATTGGTGATTTTTGTAACAAATTTATTAAACGAGCCTTTCAGAGAGGCATTAAACTCTTCCATTTTCTTTAGTTTTTTTCTTTTTTCATCCCCTGATGGAAATTTCCTGAATCTGTCTCGTTCTCTCGACATTGTGTGACAGTTTGTTCCAACTCCACCCGTCTGGATCAGAGCACCTTGTGTCAATGCGCTTGGTCTGACGTAGTTGTGCGTGTAGTTGTGCGCGTGTCTGTTGTTGAACAACAGACACGCGCATCATTGCACATATATTTATTGATATGCACAGACTAGAACACATTTAGGTTTGTAATGGAACGTGACTGTTGATATTTATAAGAGAAAAAAGGAAAAAAACGATTTTTTTTTTTTTTTTTTTTTTAAACGGCCCATAGCGCGAGGCCCCTTGGGGCGCGAGGCCCCGTGCGGTCGCACGGTTCGCACACCCCTGGCGGCGGTCCTGCCTGTAGGACACATGTTATACCATTGCTTCAAGTTGTTATGGCTGTCCCCTGAGATACATGTTATTGGTAAACACATTTCTACATCCGGGAATATAATAGGCTTACTTTAGCATGTGTACCCCATTTCAAAACTTCATTTAAACCAACTTTTTGTGTAAAAATTGCATAAAACTTGTAGCTTTGACAATTTCAAAATGTGTCCACATTGTAAAAATAATCAAAACATCTGTTCCTCTGTTCTCATTTATCATTCTAAGGTTGCTTGTTGGACATATACCTTTTTAAAACACTGAATAGTGATGGTTTTTTTGTCACAGTGTTACTGCAGATGGAATCATAACTGTTAAAAGACAAACATTCAGGGAAAACCTGTTTTTTTATACTGATATCCAACCATTCAATTGTGTGGCAGTACAGTAGAGTATAAACCCAAATAATAAGTTTCAGTTGAATGTTACAGAAACTGATATGCTACAGTAGGAAATGGTTCACTGAAACTAGACACCTTAAGAGCATAAACCACATTGAATACAATAACCAGATTTTTCAGATGCAAAACAGTAACTTCTGAATACCTTGTCATATTGTGCATCTATAATCAGAAGCTGTTTCAAGTCCAGGCTGTTGCTGATAGTATAACGGTTTGAAAACCAGTCTTAGTAAATAACCATGAACAATCTCCTAATTTGAACAATAGTGCATCATGTCACAGAGCAAAAGTCAAGCTGGTTTCATGAATGTTTTCATGAACATGACAATGATACAGACTTCAGCGCCTCTTCAGTCACAGAACAGTAACTGGAATGATGAAATCTTTAGCATCTATGAAGCAGAAAGATATTGAACTGGGACATTTGGCTTGAATTTATTAACACCTGTCTCTTCCATAGAGATACTCTTACACTTTCAGTATTTGTCTTTGACACACACTAACACACACACACATTAAAAGACTTCCCCTGTGCATACACCCAACAAGCTGGTGTGCAGATCTTCAGGATCAGTGCCTACATTATTGAACGGCACCAGAGTTTGTCAGACATCCTTGAAAGTGTCCATGACGGGCGATGGATCCAGGTGGAAGAAGAGGACAGATCTCCCAGCTCACTGCCACCACTTTGTAGCTCCACAAATACAGAAAATTGACAGCTGTTTCGCTGCTGGAGAGAATTGTTTAAAGATTTTTTTTCCTGCTTTCTGCTGAAACATTGTGAAGTGACACGTGAAGAACAGCAGGTGACACACTGATCCATTACTGTGTGTATCGATGTTTCAAATTCTTTTGTTTAAAATCTGAAAATGAGTGAACATCCTTGTCTGAGAATCTACTGGGTATCACACTTGAACAGCACAGCAGGACCAGACACATACAGAACCAAAGTCAAAGGTGAAACACTCAAAACTCAGATCTCTCCACTTCTGTAGAAAACAGACCAAGTGTCCTAATTGAGAACTCATAAATATATACCTACTTTGATATCTTTCATTGAATATGTAGCTGTTTTTGTCCTAAAAAAGTGTTTGCGGTGAATTCTGAACCATGCTTTTTCAAATGAGCGTTCCTCCTGTGTTTACGGTTGTCAGTGTTATATAAAGGGGACACGGAAGGAAGTATGTCATTTATTGAGTGGTTCAGATTAGCAATACACTGTGACATAATAGATCCTGATCAGAGTGAAATTATCCAGCTTCCACATCTTCATTTCTGTCCTAGTTCACATCATCACATCAATCTTGTTGTGGCCTTTATTGGGAAAGTAGGCAGACAGGAAATGGGGGTGCGGGGGACACTGAGCTATCCAGGACGCCCCTGGCTTCATTTTTAAAAGGGCCCTCATGTTTCCTTCAAGCTAAGTCTTAAAGGTATTGTGACATGAAAAACACATTTTCCTTGATTTTTTGTGTTTTGTTGGGTGTCTTGACATCAATTACACCCAAAAAACAACGAACTTTTAACATTCAGTGTATTGTGTGCTTTCTGGGATTTTCCGCATAACTATGCAAAAACGGCGCATCTGGTTTGGTGGCGGCCCGCTAAATCACCGCCCCCTCCACCCAGCTCCCTGCCTATGGAGCCAAATCAAGGCCAAAAGTTTTGCTAATTTGAAAATAAAATTTTAACCTGAAAATTCTTTTTTACAGTTTCAATTTTATTTTTTTCAATATCAGATCTTTTTTTTCAGTTTCAAATCTTTTTATTTCAGTTTCAAATCTTTTTTTCAGGTTCAAATCTTTTTTTTTCCGTTTCACGTCTTTTTTTTTCAGTTTCACTTCTTTTTTTTTCAGGTTCAAATTTTTTTTTCAGGTTCAGACTTTTGGCCCGGATCTGGCGTGGGGGGCGTGGCATCAACTGTGAGGGGCGTGGCATCATGAGTGACAGCAGAACAGAGAAGGCGGGGGACGTTACTCAGTCCTGTTGCCTTCAGGAATCGTAGGTTGCAGAAGTTATCAGTAGAAGTTTGATTCAATACTGTATACACCATATTCACGTGATTGGCAGTGGAAAATACTGATATTAGTGACACATTTCTGTTTAAAAAGCTGTTTTAGACCGTACTTGGCACCAATCGCAGTATAAAAGCAATAAACTATGCCAGACTGTACAGTTCAACAGCCACACTTTAAAGTTTGACATTTCCCACTTCCACATACTACCAAGTACGGTCTAAAACAGCTTTTTAAACAGAAATGTGTCACTAATATCAGTTTTTTCCACTGCCAATCACGTGAATATGGTGTATATACAGTGTTGAATCATACTTCTACTGATAACTTCTGCAACCTACGTTTCCTGAAGGCAACATGACTGAGTAACGTCCCCCGCCTTCTCTGTTCTGCTGTCACTCATGATGCCACGCCCCTCACAGTTGATGCCACGCCCCCACGCCAGATCGGGGCCAAAAGTCTGAACCTGAAAAAAAATTTTGAACCTGAAAAAAAAAGAAGTGAAACTGAAAAAAAAAGACGTGAAACTGAAAAAAAAATATTTGAACCTGAAAAAAAGATTTGAAACTGAAATAAAAAGATTTGAAACTGAAAAAAAGATCTGATACTGAAAAAAATAAAATTGAAACTTTAAAAAAGAATTTTCAGGTTCAAATTTTATTTTCAAATTAGCAAAACTTTTGGCCTTGATTTGGCTCCATACCTGCCTCCTCTCCTCTCCAGCGCACCATAAAGGCTGATTTATGGTTCCGCGTTACACCGACGCAGAGCCTACGGCGTAGGGTTACGCAGCGCCGCTGTGAGCGTATGGCTGGAGGAGGAGGAGGTTTGGAGGAGGAGCGGGGCAATGATTGACAGGAAAGGGGGAAAAGGAAGCGTTTTTCACGGCGCAAAAAAACACTGTAACAAGTTTTTCTTGTTACACTCTTTTAGACACATTTGAGGGATGTTGGCCAAGACTTTTAATAGTGTTAAAAGCATGTTAAAAATGATGTCACAATACCTTTTAAGTAAGCAGATGGTACAACATAAACACACCTGTTTCAATTCCATTCAATTTCATTACTATAGCGTTTATTACAATACAAGTTGTCTCTAGGCGCTTTCCAGAAACCCAGAACATGACCCCCAAGCAATTACATAAATGATAGCAGGTAAATACTCCCCTATTGGGAAGCCAAACAGTAGCAAGGAAAAACTAGAGGAAGAAAAGAGGAGAGAGATAGGACAAAGTGAGTAGAGGCACAAATGTATTGTCAATATTACATTTGACAAAATATATTAGTAGTAATTATCTGGAGAACTGAGAGTTCTATGAAGTTTTTACCTGCCATCGTTTATGTTTATGTAATAATAGCTCGGGGATCATGTTCTCAACACAACTTGTGTTGTAACTTGTGTTGTAGTTGTGTGTTATGAATAAAATTGAATTGAATTGAATTGATATCCTGACTGATACATGGTTAGTTGGTGTTATACAGAAACGACTTTGCAAACAGGTGTAGGCAGCGGACACTGAGTTGGTCAGAGGGTGGGACTACAAGGCAGCATGCAGCTCTGGAAGCTTTGGAGTGCAAACATGTACAGAAGAGAAAAAGAGGGGAAAGACGAACACAACAAACTACAAAAACAATGGAGCGCAAATTATGCTTATGAGATACTTCTAATCAATAACTGTATACTATAATAATAACAGTTAAAGCTGCAAGCAGCCATGAACAGGCCCTCGTGCGTGCAAATTTCACCAATAAAAGTCAAGGACTCAAAACCGAGTCCGATGACACCACCCACGACTCTCTATATCAAACCAATCAATAGTTATGGCAGAAAATATGAACTATCAAATATCCACCAATCAGAAGAAGGGGCGGGGCTAATTCATTGCAATGAAGGTCAAGTACTCAAAACCGAATCCGCTTGAGGCACGAAGTTTTCTAGGGGGCGCTGTTGAACCATTAGGCCACGCCCATTAATGCAATGCATTTGGTGACTTTTGGGGCACGTATATATATATGTATATATATGTATATATATATATATATATATATATATATATATATATATATATATATATATATATATATATATATATATATATATATATATATATATATATATACATATGCTCCAATGTATATATATGTATATGCTATGGAGTCTGAGGCAACCTTTGGTGCTTAATCTCTCAGTTATCCTCACAGATAATTGAGCAGGGGGACACATCATTCACCTCTTCCAGAGCCACCCCACATGTGTCTAATCACACCTCTATTTGCATGGAGAGCACTGAAAATCAGCCTCAATAACATTGCACTGCTTTGAAAGATGAGTTTTTAATCTGGGAAAGAAGATGAGTTTCTGACCTGCACCTGTTTGTTTCCACAGTTTCTCTTCTCCGTCGTACAAAAGTGACCCGCGGGTAAATTTGCAGAGGCAGGATAGGTGCTCGCCTCCATAAGTACTGTCATTGTGAATTTATTAATATCCCCATATCTGACATGACGGAGAAAATGGTTCTTGGCGATAAAGGGCACTTGTCGTTGTGGGTGAGATTGTCTAACAGGCAATCAGATGAGCTGACAGCAAGTGCCAGCCCGCACACGCGTGCGCGCGCGTGTGTGTGTGTGTGTGTGTGTGTGTGTGTGTGTGTGTGTGTGTGTGTATGCGAGCATGCGTATATTTGTAAGCAAGCAATAAAGACAGCAGCAGTCTTTGGAAGAAGGGTGTTTATTCTTCTCCCACTGCCCTCTATTGACCCATGTAATGGACAATTTTACAAGGGGAAGTGTTTGAAATATCCTTCGGATGTAGGTAATGTGAAGTAAAGCGGGCCCTGCTTTCATTTCATTCACCTCTTAGTCTTATACAACTATTGTTGGGTGTGATTAGGATATGCTTATAAAAGTAAGTACTGTAATTGCTTTTAGAAGCTCTGATTGGTTTATTCATGGCTGTATTTCACTATATAGTTAAAGAAGGACCTAAAAGGCCCAAGACTGCAGCAAATGGACAGGACAGGACATGCATGAAGTAAACAGCACTCAAGTTTCAAGATAGATAGATGCACCCCAACATATGTTTTCATATTAAGAAAAAAGTGATATTTCCCAAGTTGAATGGTAGGCAGACCCTTCAGTCATTAGGCTCTTTTGTTATAGAACCTGCTTCGAGTTTGTGTTCAGGATGTAGATAGCATCTCTACAATTAAGGTTAGACTTAAAACGTCATGTATCTCAGACTCACAACTGGTCAGGACAAATGGCTGCCCTCCCTGAATCTGGTTCTGCTGGAGGTCTTTTAGCCCTGTTAACTATGATTTTTTTTATTCTCCACTGTCACCTCCTGCTTGCCCAGGATCAGGAATTTTACTGAAGTGATGATTTAATGCAGTTTATTGGCTAGCTTAGCAATTCTGTTTATTGTTTTGTTTTGTTTTTAGTTGCCATTTGATCAATTTGGAATCTGGAATCTATTGGATTGATCTGGGCTGAATTAATGACAATGAACGGCAACATACTTGAACTAGACTATTATGCCTATTTTCTCGAGTAAAGTGCCTTGGGAGAACTTCTATAATGATTTGATGTTATTAATAATTAATTTTATGGAACTAATTTATTATGCATTATTAATGGCAAATTACATTAAATCTGGTTGATGTATTGAGTTTTATGTTAGGACTGAATGCTACTGGTGTCAGAACCGCTAAAACTGCTGCTTCGGAATGTTACACATTCAAACCAGACCACAGCAGAGCTGGCTGTCATCCTGCGCTACCTGACGGGGACGAGCTGTCAAGCTGCAGCCAGTTGGAGCGTGCACGCGCATGTCGTCCGGGGAATAATTTACCGAAATATCTGGAGCAAAGTCCGTGTCGGTCGAGTGATGACTGAAGAACCTCTGTAAACCTCTGAGCTGGCTCAGACGTTTGATTGGTGGGCAAAACAGCCCACCAGCATCATTACCGCTGCATCTTCCGACGAGCACGGACATGATGAGCACGACTCTATCTGCACCAGGACTGTGTTGATGTGCCACCCGCTGTTTTGACCCGCATGTTTGTCTATTTGTGGTGGCAATGTCACATCATAAATGTGAGATTAACAGCTGCTCAGCCTCTCTTCAAAACAGTCCGCAAGTTTCCGACCTCCGCGTCGTCACTTGTGGCCAGCTGGTGCTTGGACCTGGACCAGCGCTACTCGAGGCCAGAGCAAGAACTGCAGGTCACGTACGCGTTCAGTGTCTTTTGGAGAACGTGCCTGTTGACGCATCAAATGAACACAGGATACGCGTGGCGGCCATGATGCGTACGATTTCTGAACAGCAAATATATTCGCCCCCTTAAGCCTGGGATATACTTGCTGTTGGTGCTTGCATTCACGTCCGTTCACGTCCGTTCGCCTGCACCCCCAACCGCAACGTCGCTTGCGTAGTACGTGAGGAGAGCGCGTCGTACTGGCCGTGACCGATAGGGGGCAGTAAGCAGAGCAACAGTTGGAAAATTGATTAAAGTAGTAGTAGCGGTAGAGGCAGCGGTAGTAGCAGTAGCAGATTAGAACAACAAACAAGTTAACATGACACCATTAGATGATGTAGGAGATTATAACTTTGCTTTGTTTGCAATCGCGGCAAAGGAAATGGCGCCAGCGACCTCCGCATCGTCACTTGCCAGCTGGTATCTGACTGGGACCAGCTGGTATCTGACCGGGACCAGCTGGTATCTGACTGGGACCAGCGCCACTCACGGCCAGAGCGAGAACTGCAGGTCGCGTACGCATTCAGTGTATTTTTGAGAACGTGCACATCGACGCATCAAATGAACGCAGGATACGCGTGGCAGCCATGATGCGTACGCGATCTGAACTGCAAGTATATCTGGGGCTTTAGGGTTAGGGTTAGAATATTTGTTACGGCTCCCCAGTGGAGAACCAATACGCTCCGCCCTCCACCGCTCGTTAGCGTCCCAAAGATTGGAGAAGGTAGTGTGGTACTCTTGCTCATCCATCCACTTGAGATCCGTTTGCACTAAAGCACTTTGTCAGTGGCGTATGGTGTGATGCCTAGGAGGAAGGCCGCTCCAGAAGCTTTGTTATGATATGTGCTGTATGGTGTCTTGGGAGCTATGGACATCCCTTATGAGTGCAATCGGATTATGGAGGATCCGGTGTCTTCGTCTGTGGGCAGTGGGTGCATTTTGAGAAGAAGGCAGGAGAGGTTGAGATGAGGAAACAGCTGGTTTATGTAGTGGGTGCAGAAGGGATATGGGGGTCCCTTGAGTGTGTTAATCTTGTGCTATATCGGGTGAGTTCAAGCCGGATACGGGGTTCGTTTGAGAGTGTTAATATGGATGAGGTTAA
Organism: Cololabis saira; assembly: GCF_033807715.1. Classification (NCBI taxonomy): domain Eukaryota; kingdom Metazoa; phylum Chordata; class Actinopteri; order Beloniformes; family Belonidae; genus Cololabis; species Cololabis saira. The sequence continues at coordinate 34,662,304 of NC_084594.1, forward strand.
TGTGAGGAGAGGTTAAGATGAGGGGAAGAGGAGAGAATTGGTTTATGTTGAGCATGTTAATCTTGTGCTATATCGGGTGAGCACAAGTGGGAAATGGGGGTCCCTTGAGAGCGTTAATAATTGTGTTATGTTTTGAGGTTGAAGTGAGGAGAGAATGGGGAGAGAGGAGAGGTTCAGGTGAGGAGAGAAGGTGGGGAGAGGTTAAGATGCATAGAGAACGTGGGTTAGGGTAGGGATTAGGTTTAGGATGGGGGAAAGGAGTCTTCCCCCCAAAGGGAGCAGGATAAGCACAGTCCATCCCCCAGACCACCCATCCACCACAGGCCTAGGGTTAGGGTTGGGGTTGGGGTTGGGTTTAGGGTAGGGGTCAAGGTCTGGGTTAGGTTAAGCCTGGATTATGGTTCTGCGTTAAATCGACACCAAGCGTGCGCCGCAGGTTGCGCTGCGTTGCGCACCCCAAGGCGCACGCCACGCCGTGCCTGACATGCACCTCACAAAAATTGTAACTACGCGTCGAGGCGACGCAGACCCAACGCAGACCAAGAGGGCTGTGATTGGTTTGCTTGGTAGCAACGCATTTCCGGTTCCGGTTCGTGAACCAGTCGTGAACTTTCAGCGCTCTTTTCTTCATGTATGTGTGATTTTTTTTGTTTTGGTTTTTTGCACAATAGTTGTCCCTATCTCTTTGATTCACTGTGACCGGAAAAGTCGGATAAACCATTCAGGAAAAGAACACACCCCCCTACCGCTCGCGTGGGGTACTGCACCGCGGCGAAATGGAGTGACAGAGAAGTCCAGAGGGTTCACAATGGCGTCACGGCAACGGCGTGTGCTCTGCATTGGTGTAACGTAGAACCATAATCCAGCCTTTAGGGGTTAAGGCTGAATTAATGACAATGAAATGCAACATACTGATTTGGTGTTATTAATAATTATTTTATGCAATTTAAATTAATTGATTATCCATTATTAATGGCAAATGATGTTAAATCTTGTTGATGTGTTGAGTTTTCCATTAGGACTGAATGCTACTGGTGTCAGAACCGCTAAAACTGCTGTTTCAGAATGTGGCACATTAAAACCAGTTCCCTAATATTATCAAATTCTGCGTCTTTGAAACATCTGTACAGCATGGACTTCCCAAGACTCCTAAATGTGTACTGGTTAACATGAGTGACCAAACATAGGCAGCAAATTTGCTTCACAGACCATAACCCCTCTTAATAACAGGTAAAACATGGTAGGACAAAGTTTACCATCAGTCCACATGTTCAGCTCCTGCAGTTTCTGCCTGGTAGTTTGAATATTCAGGCCAAGGCAGGGCAAGCCATTTTGAGTTTCCCTATTTAAGAAAAGCAATTCCCTCTCAGCATCGAGTAAAAACAAAACTTCAAACATATTTATTTACCCAAACAGCTCATCATATCTTCCCCCTCAGAATAAACACAACACACATATGCGCATTAATAAAAGCACCGCTTTGATGTTTGTGTAGACTGTGACATACTAGTGAAAATAACATAAACACACCTACTGCAATTACCCAGAGCTCCTGCTGGATAACGGCCTTTCAAAACTTCATCACCTTATTTACTGCGTGTGCAGCTGGATGTGTGAGCCTACTTCAGCCAGTCATGCTGATTTTACCGCTCCGCTCTACATCGGCGCGAGAATCACAGGCGACAGGCCACTTTTCCCTGGTGCTAGGCACAAACTGTCCTCTGAGCACATGCTGCAGTCGTTTAACGGCAATAGGGACAGACACATACGGCGTTCATATATTCAGCTTTAGTATGAGGACACAGCTGCAGAGAGAGACGCAATGGAAAGTAACCGTTATCGCTATTAACTGTCTCAAAGTCACCTTCATCCTGAGGCACAATCTACACCGCTCAAACAAGACGAACACACACGTGCTCATGTGCTGCAGCCGGCACGATCCATGAAGTTGATGGATAAAGCCATCAAGGGAGAGTGTATGCTATTACGTAAAGTTGAGATCAAAATCCATGAGTCGATCCTTGTGTTCAGGATGTTCTCTCATTCCTTGAATGGGAAATTGAGATGAAGAACAGGAGACGTGGAACGGAAAACAATCACACAACCAACAAAACCATTTCCATGGATTCTGGTGTGCGTTTGTCATGACTGTGCTGAAGTGTGGGGCCATCACCATCACATGTCACTTTGATTTTTACTCAGAAGACAGCTTCAATACACAGCATTGCTGGGACAATGGCGTGTTTGAGCATGTCAGCTGAACACCTGCCAGGAGCTGCACCAGGATAACTTGGGGGCCTAATTATCGAGCAACTTGAAGCAGCATTCTGTTGTCACTGTTTTAATTAAAGGGCTTTCAGAGGTCACATCAAACACACTTTCAGCTTCTGTGATTCCGAATAGATCTCTTTTACAAACTGAAAGCTGGTCTCCTGATGCTGCTTTATGGGGCAGCCTGCCAAAAATGACAGCATGAGTGTCAGCAAATAGGGAAGTTTATTCATGTGTGTGTTATATTCTGTGGAGAAAGGAAGGTCAGTGTGACTTACTCCCCATAGATTTGTTCATCTGGATTTTTCTGGCCCCAGCTGGTTTGTCCACTCCAGACTGTGTTTCCGTTTGTATAAATAATGTTGTCTCCATCATTCCAGTAGCTGTTCTTGCTGACAAGTTTTGATTGTGTCAGAGTGGTCCCTCATGAGGTCTAAGCTCAAGTAAACACACACAAAGATTAGTGTTGGATTTCTATCCTCACTTATCTTTCAGGAAAAGCTGTTTTGTTTTCATGGCAGTGGGGAAAAAGGTTTATCTGGAGGGTTAAAATAAAAAAAAAAATAGTAGCAGGCTGTATTTTTAACAATATTTAGGACAAGAATGGCAGCAGTGAGTGGAAGGAAAGAAGGAAAGAGGATAAAAATTAAGTAAATAAAAGAAAGAAGAGTACAATGGGGAAACAAAGCTAAAAGAGTGAAGAGAGACCAGCGTGGAAGATAGATTGAAGACTAAATAATTTATATCAAATGAATGGATAAAATGATGCATGAAAGAAGAAAAATAAGAAAAAAAAGAAAAAAAAGTTGACAAATTAACAATAGAAGCAAATATATAATAAAAGATGATTATTTTAAAAAGAGACCATTATGTTCAGGGGGGGATGAAAATGCTACAGAGTAGGGAGCAGAGCTGATCAAGACAGCTGAAAGACAGAGAAAGAGAATTTAGTATTTAATGTCAGTCTGAACTATTGGAAACATACCAAAACTCTCATTGGCCAAACTTGAGTGTTGGTGCTTTAAACTAAAAGAGGCATCTGAACTATATCGATTGTGGAAGCTGCTAGAAGTGAAATAGTTGAGGTAATTTAAATCGATTCCCAAGTCCTTCAATTACAGACACACTGACAACAGTTTGCAGAGAGGGAAATGGGTTTTTTCTGCTCATCTGCAGGTCAAGGCCAAATCTAAGGACCTAAATCTACAGCAGACATCGTCAGCTCATTTTTTACCCTTACAGTACTGAATGTGCTTCCCTTTTGGTTTTCTTTCCAAAATGATTTCTGGGTGGAGGTGAGAGGATGATGTCTCTGTAAAGCTGACGTTGGACCTTGCCTCTCTGTGAATAAAAATGCATATCATGATCTAATGGAGTGAGATGTATTGACCACATTAGCACTTCATAGAAGGATGGATGCATCAATATGCTGACTAACACATGGCGTGGAATCGAGCACACACTTGTGCACACTAGCTCATGCCCTTTATCTTTCTGCTGACTGGTTGACAGATGTGCAGGCAGAAAATTGTAAATACTGAGCAACAACCCTGAAAGATGAAGCGCAAGAGCCTCAGGTAATTCATACCACTTTTGCCTTTTTATGAACAAATATGCTCATAGTTGATGCTTTCAAATTGCTCAATAAATATCCAATACTTCCTTCAACACGGCCTTGACCCTGTTATGTAAAAGAGTCCTTTTCACAAGCACTGGTTTTCTCAACACGCTTAAAAACAGAAGCAGCTTCCTAAAGTGGCAATTACTGTTGGAACATCAGTTCAAAATCGTATTAAAATAATGCAGTGTTTTGAAAGAGCAAAATGGACAATTATATACACAGTGAAAGCAATCCATCAAGACTAAAAAAATAAAACTCATGAAGTATAATAATTCAACTGAATTAAGGGAACTGCCCATCCAAAGGGTCAGCTAAAACAACTGCCACACTCTCTGTGCTCTGCAGGTATTAGATGAGTTAAAAACAGTGGGATACATGATAGAAGTCTTTAGGTTGACCTCCAAAGCTTCTTTCCCCCTCATCTATATTTATATGAAGGAGCGGCACTAATTTTCCCCAGCAAATCAGTGTGCACATTTTGTTCTGACCTCCAGCTTGACACTGAATTAAACTATATCAGGTCTGAGAAGCTTGCTTTAACAAGCCTTAAATTCCGCCGTCCAATCCATCAGTGAGGATATTTCTGACACACACAGGGAAGAGCATGAAATAAGGCAATTATTGAACCCTTCAGCCCATTTTTACGGCTTGACTGGCTAGCACGGCGCAACACACAGAGCCACATAGTTTTGTCTTGAGATTACTCCCGGTGACAGGGATGCTAGAAATTAATACCTTGCAAATAAATTATAGTACAAAACAATTTTCCCTCTAATACTGTCATGTTGATACATATTAATTCTAACTGAACAGAAAATGAACAGAAAATGATGTGGCAAAATCAGAAAAATTACAAAAGGAGCTCTCTAGAGTGACTTCGTCCTGTTAAGAAGATTTAAGTTGCTGACGTTTGAGACAAAGTGTTCCTTTCTGGTGCATACAGGAGAAAAAAAAGTGCTTTGTCTATGTGTCTTTCATGGAGGTGGCAGTCGATCCTGAGAGTCTGGGCGCCCTCTCAGATTGCCTGACAGATAATCCATCACACAGTCAGTATGTCTGACAGGAAGAGGTCTCAGTCAACTCTCCGTCGCTGTGTGCCGCTCACTGAAGGACAGTCCCTCCTTTCAAGTCTCTATCGGGACGACATACACTCAAGCTTCATTAGAGGGAACCAAGGTGTGTAATTTGATGAGATTAAGTGTGCACAAAAAAGTCTGAAGGAAAAGCAGGACAGAATACAAGTAGTTTAAAATACATAAAAGCTTTATTTCCCAATACCATCTGCCTGCTAGCAGCTGAAAGCAATACACACACAGAGTCTTGATCATAAACTGTATAAGAACAAGACACCAGGTTTTTAGGCAAGAGCTTTTGAAGACTCTTTTCCCTCATACTGATCAGCGCCATGTTGCAAATAGGTAGACTTGGCTGTCTTATCTTATGCCAACATATGAAGTAACTTAATTTGACTTGACATTAATTATTATCCAATCTGTCCAAATATCTTCATTCCAAGTGTCACTACCAAAACAGAATCTGAAACAAGTGCTGCCGAAGGACTAACAAGGCTTTGCTCGTCTGTTGATGTCAGGTGTTGTGGGATGATGGACTGCAGGTCCCAGCAGACTTCCACTGGTAACATCCTGAAATATCTAGCTCGGCTCCAAGCTCATTCAGCTGTTCATTTTGAAGGACCTGCTGACAAACCTTTGCAAGAGGAGAGAAATGTCATTTCAGTGGCAAAATCAGAAATGACCGCTAAGTTTAGCCACCAATGGATTAGCATAAGCTGCCTGATCTTACCCAACCTTTGTCTTTAGGCCTGTGAAAGGACAGCGGTCTGTGAGAGAAATAAACAGCACAACACCTGATGTACTGATGTGCACCCTCACCCCCAAATACTGTTGTCATTCATGTGAAAAACATGAGATTCATCCATGAAACCTTTGTAAATCTGCTTTCAGATTTACACATACATCACTTTCTTACTAAACATCTTAAATACCTATTCATGAACATTACACAAAACTCAGATTTGTTCATAAGAACATGTGTATGATCTTGAATGGTGATTCACATGAAGTACAAAACAAAACAAAAAAAAAAGTTGTGGATTAATACCATGTCTTCTAAGTATTCAAGCAACAATAGTTTATGATGTTGGATAAAAAATAAAAAAAAACAACAAAAAAAGCTAGAAATCATAGTTCTCTCTCCGTAAGCAAAACTCGCTGCTGCAGACCACAGCCCCTCTATGATTAGAGAAGCCTCTATCAGGAATTATATCGAAACGCATCGCCACAGGATTTTCTTTTTTTTCTTCTTCTGATTATCATTATTATTTATTCATTTTTTGCCACCTGCAAGGAAACATGATTTTACAAGTTACTTCCAATGTTTAAGTGGCCAGCAGTGCTGGTTAGAATTATTCAATCAGAATATTTCAATACCTTGCTGGAGTGTCCAAGTACCTTCATCGGAAGCATTGTGCAGTTTAGATTTGAGTTATTCCTATAAAAAGTTTAGAACTAACATTTTCAAGCATGTCGAAAAAGTGAATTTTTGCTGTTTAAAGTTTACACACAAATTTGTTGTGCGGTCACTTTTGCACAGACTCATATCCGGCACTTTAAAATCTCATGTTGTACATTCTCTCTTTTCACTATATATTTGCTCTTTGTATTGCACCAATCACCACAACAAATTCCTTGTGTGTGTTCAACAAACATGGCAATAAACTTATTTCTGATTAAGTTTGATGAATGAGGTAAATACATTTTTTAAAAATTCTGCTTAATCCTTGAATACTCATAACAGGGTCCAGCTATAAATGACTTCTCACAGCACCTTAGGCTTTAGGATTGGGGGTTAAAGTTGTATTGTGCAAAAAATAAGCATTATGTAATCTTTGTGAATGCATTGATATCCTTGATGGTTCGTCCCAGATGCCTCCATGCTCACACAGTGGAAACATGTATCAGTCAGACCAGATGCTCTTTTTTTTTTTTTTTTTTTAAGAAATGTGTTTCAAACCAAAGATGAAAAAGGACTATGAAGACTTAACGACAAAAATGTCCAAAAGTCAAGCCCATGATGGTATACTGTAGGCTTGGATCTCTCATCAGAAAACGTACTCATTTGGATGTCCATGCGACTGTATTTTTCAACAAAACAAAGCAAAGCAAAGCACTAAACAGGCGTGGCTCAGGGCGTAGATGGTGCTGGACATTACTAAGTGGCAAAAGCGTTACTGTCCCAACCTTGTCAGAATGTGTTGCAAGTCTTAAATGTAACAATGGATGTACGGTATATTATGAAATAAAGCTTTTTAAGAAAAAAATATTAAACATCTGTCCACATAGCAATAGGTACATAAAAGGTTTGTAAATGAGTAAATTGAAAACGCTTCTTTTTCTTGTAAGGTTTTTTCTGATTCCAGGTTATGATTGTGGCCTAACTGGACGTTACTTTTTGTTCTAATCAAACTCATCCTGCCACAGATCGATGAAAATATAATCAGAAACCACTTTGATTTATTTTAGATCGAAAATCAACTGACATTGTTGCTTCACAGACTGCACATTTTATTTTTGTACATAATAGCAGACAGAATAATTGTGTTGTTTGAACCAAACTTTAGCTGATCCAAAAAAAAAACTAAAACAAAAAAAAACATGTTCCAAAATAAAACAGCAGAACACGAGGAAAGTGCAAGCTGCTGAGAAAAATCTCTTATGCGCAAGTTAAGAAGTTTGCAAATATTATCAAGGCTGGACTGTGTTTTCTGCTGCTTTGGGACTCATCAGTGTCCGAGCTTAAGGGCACACAACCGCACAAGTTTTTGTGGGTGTTTTGTTGTGCTTGACATCATTTTCACAGGAGTGTGCAAACAAACTCTTCAGGAATAGCAGCAGAATCAGTGACATCTTGTCTGTTGGACACCGAGGGGACTCGCAGATGTGAAGTGGACAAACATGAGCAAGCAACCTTGAAGTATCTGTTTTTAATCATTCAGATTATAAAACACAAATTCAGACTATATTTTATATACTGATTTACATGTATGACCCCCCCCCCCCAAAAAAAAAAAAAAAAAATCACAATTATAATAACTGTAAGCACAAATAAGACTTCATGAAATCCTTAATCCTTCATTTCATGGGCACAGACTGAGGCAGAGGACAGACTCTATATGAGAATAGCACTTTCTGAATAAGACACAATGTACGAATGCAGAATGGATATTCCATGACACAGGAACATCTTTGAAACTAATTTGGACATTAAAGTGAACAGACTGACTGATCAGAAACAACTACTTATTGCAGAAACTCTCAAAGTGCTACTGAATAAGTTTGTATCTTATGAATGGCAGTCTGTCAGCAGTTTTGTACCTTAAAAGTACAAAAATCTCTTTCTACATGATTTTATATTAAAATGACACAATGTGCAGGAATTAAAACATATATTGCATTGGAATGCACAAGTTGGTTCCCCATCCAACGATGACTGATATCACGAGTGCTGATGGGATGTCATGATCAGAAATAATGACCCTACCACTCTTTTGGGTGTGCAATTTTCCCCAATCAATGAATAATTAATGTGTAGATAAATGATTAAAGGAATAAGAAACAGACAATTAAAGGAAAGGAATAAGTGTACACATCAACCCTGAAACTATGGCACGGATGATGAGGTATAAAAGTCTTCAGACGGGTCTGCATGTGTAGCAAAAGCAAAGGCTGATGTAAGGCTGGTAAAGGCTGTTAGCAATGGGCGGACGAGTGAAGTCAGTCACTTTCAAGCTTTCTATTTCTTGATGGCGGCGACCGCTTTCTTGGCAGCGTCGTCCAGGTCTTGTGCTGCTGTGATGGGCAGGCCGCTCTCCGTCAGAATCTTCTTAGCTTCATGGACGTTGGTCCCTGGCAGACATGGAGAAAAACATGGTTACAACATGCTGCAAGAAAAATGACAAATAATGTGTTGACAAGGTTGAACCTGGTCTGCCATCTGCACCCTTCTGAAAAAACACAGACTGTGTGAAGGAGAAGAGTTCCTCTGGAGGAATCGGTCCTCACAGACAGATGGATGCAGCTATGGGTCAACGACGACACATTCAACTGCTGATCCGAAAGCAGTTTTGGCTGCGAACGACAGGATGAAGGGCAATTTGTGCGAGGGGATGCTCCCCTGGTCGGGGTAGCAGGTGCCGGGTGGCACGCTGGCGTCGGTCGACCCCAAATTACAGAGACGGGAAGGTTCCCGGAGATGTTCTACGCAGCCCCGAGGCTCAACACAATGAACTGGCTGCTTCCCAGCGTCGCACGCTGCTTTGCAGAGAGCAAGCCTGACAGTCCTGTCACAACAGAAGGCAGGGGGCGCGTTGGTGGGCGGAGGGGCCCTGGGAGTGAGGGGGGGGGGGAGTGTGTGGAGAAAGGTGTGCGCTAACTGGTACAGCGAGGGCATTGGAGCCAAAGGTCAGATGAAGCAGAACGGCCCCTTTGCTGATGCAAACAATTGAACCCAGATGTTTGTCTGGCATTTGCAGTTTTCATGCGCAAATATGGGCCAAAAAAGCAATAACAAAAATGAAAAAAAAAAAGGGGCACCTACAGTTTGTCTCACATGGTTTCACCATCTCCATCTGGTTGAGGAATCTGAAATTTTCTTGCTTCACACACTGATTAATGACTTGAATCAAAATGAAAAGAGCTACAAGTGCTGTAGCAAGTGGGGACCATTTCCATTTGTTTATTTCTACTGTGTCAAGCTTCCTCTGCTGCAGCACTTTCATTTTTTTTCCCTGAGATTCAACTAAATGTTTTGATAAAAAATTATATTTGGTGGAAAAAAACTTGCAGATGCTTTATTTAAAAGGGGACCTATTATGAAAAACCCGTTTTTTCTTGCTTTAACATATATAAAGTGGTCTCCCCTCAGCCTGCCAACTCAGAGAATTCTGCAGTGTCTGTACAGCCGCCCGGATGAGCCGTCCAGTGTGATGTGGCTTCTACGAGCCGTTCAGATTCTGCGCCAGTCGTTACGTAACGACGGGTGCGATTTACATCGGTTGGCCTCCGATGCGTGAAACCACGCCCACAACTAACTCCGCCGGCCGGAGTTTCCGCCATTTTTTCGTAGCGGTGTATCGCGTCATTCAGGCAGCCAATCAGCACAGAGCCTCATTATCATAGCCCCGCCCACTCAGAATCCTGCATAGATAATGAGGTTAGAGACTGGGATGATAAAGACATGGCTCAGAGGCTGAATTTCTAATTTATTTAGCAAAAACAATCAAAAGCTTGTTTTTAAGACATTCAAGGCCTGTTTAAAATAGGTATTAGATGCTATAATAGGTCCCCTTTAAGTGAAAGCACTATTACAAATAAAAATCCACCATGGAAGTCTTTTCTAGAACACTGATTATTTCAGGAAAATATAACATGGATTCAAAAAAATCTTGCACAAATCTTGTAAAGAAAAGAGACACCACTGCTTTTATCTCGGAGGATCCTTCAGAGGAACAATTTGTCTGAGAATCTGATGGTGTCCTTTCAGTTGCCATTGAGTGTGTGCTGAGGTTTTGTATCTCTCTCCGTTCACCAGCTGCTCCTCGACAGACAGGAAAGAGCTTCAGAGGGGAATCTCCACTGCCTACAAAATCAGCTGCCCTCACACCTCCCCAGACATTTATCGTTCTTATTGCCCCTAAAAAGCCTCCAGCATTCTCCAGAAGTCATCTCACGCTGCTCATCATCTGGTTGAACCTTTGCCCTGTCGACAGGCAATAAATCTTGGACAAGTGGACTTGCAAACACTTTTTATCCTACAGTAGCTTTTATACTTAATTCTACTTAGCTCTAAACACTTGGGATAGCATTAAAATTATGATGTACAGCATACAAGTGGATGCAGTGCAATACTTACTCTACAGTCACTGTAAACACTGGATGAACAGTGTGGTGAAAGTAATTGTTATTTTCTGGGATGCTTTTGGCACCGTTAAAAGAAAGCTGTCCAATTTCATCTTATTCCTGCAATGACTATAAAGTCATTCATTTATGTTGCTTCAGGTTCTGTGGCCCTTTTTTCTTTCGCTCTCATTTTCCGATTTTTTAAATTATATTTCAGATCATTTGAGCATTTTTGGAAACCATGTAGTAAATTCTGTTGTAAAACTCATTATTTGCTTGGACTGTAAAAAATTCATGGACATTTGAAATGCAAGCTCAACTGCACATCGTTTTCTGTGAAACACAAGAAGCCAAAAATATCAGAATGAACTGGCTTAAAATTCTGCAGTGTGTTTTGGACTGCGGCTACATGCCTCTAAAATACTCAAACCAACCATGGCTGGACTTGGCTGTGTCAAAAGTGCAGCTGCTAAATAGTTGTTTTTTTTTGTAAATAGTAAAAACTATTACTGGGTAAACCCCTGATTTAAATATAGTTAAATAATGCTGCACGTGTAAGACAGCAACAACTGATCTGGTCCCTCAACTTTGACTTTCAAGATAGCAAACAATCTTGGAAATTTACATTGTTTGGTTAATTATCCAAACATTTAAAAAAACAAAAAAATAACTTGTTTCTTAGCACTTAAACAGCATATCAATACCTGGTTAATTGGATGATTTACGGGACGTGCACTTAAAAAAGTAATATGTGCATTCATTTTATCCAAATCTAGATGAGTGGAGGTGTGTGAGTGTGTGTGAGTGTGTGTGCATGCTCGGATGCTTCCGGGTCGACCTGAGCTCTCTCAGCTTGGTGGATAATTAAAACTGCATGATATGTGAAGCCTCTGGAGGCCCGGCCACCCTGATCAATACAACTGTCATGAGGAATTCTATTACCAGTGCCACTTAACGCCTACTATTTCATCTCTTTTGTCCAGCCTTATAATAAGTCATTCCAAACACATTTTCTGCTGGCTCACACTACAAACAATCAATTGTGCAATGTAATTAATTAGAATAGGAGCAGGAAGAGACCGTGCTGTGGTGCATAAACAGGGGGATAGGATGTCTCAAGTCATTTTCTCAGCAAACTTGCACAGGGTTTTCTGGGCGAATGTGCGTCTCAATCGCTGATGCTGTCGCCTACAGTGAGAAGAGTGCACTGCTGTTTACTTCATGAGCTGCATTGGAACTGATGGATCTATACTATTATACTGACAGTGTAGATTAAACACACAAACAAACAAGCTTGTCTCCACTCTAGATAAACTTCACAGGAGAGGGAGCTGACATCTGCACCTAGAGCAAATATATAATGTTAAAGAGATTCTAAAAGGACAAATGTGCCTATGTAAAGTGTATACAGGGGCCACACAAAAAGAATGAATACATGAGTTTTTGCAGCCCATAAATATGAATGAGCAACAGAACTGCATTGTTTACATGAAGCATCTGTGGTACCTGCATTAGTGATTGTTATTCATGTTGTGAGTGAGGGGAGGGGATAACATCTGTGGGAAAAGAAGAAAGAAGTCATGCATTCCTATAGTTCTGCATGTGTGATGGCAGAGAAGTGCAGTTCCAGTGCGAGCGGTAGGGAGCACTAGTAGTTCACGGTATACAGCAGTGGCAAAGACTTAGGCCCGCTGGATACTCGCGTGGGCAGTTGTGTGTGTGTGTGTGTGTGTGTGTGTGTGTGTGGAGCAGCATGAGTATATTCACGTGTGTGTTCACCTGCAGCCACTAGGTGCTGCCAGAGACCTATACTCAGTGTGGATGGGGCGATGCCCCCACAGTACATAATATGTATAGCTATAAAAAAGCCTAAGATAATAGGTATGGCTTTTGTTGTAAAAGAAAACACCATATGATTTAATAGACAATGCAATAAAAATGGACAGAAGTCGAGATTCTTGCTGCTCTGTGTCAAAAAATAGTCACAGTATACTCCATGTCAAAGGTTTAAACTCTACTGCCAGTTGGAAAATCCTTTCATACAAACTTTAAGAATTAAAAACTATTCTCACCCCACACCTTCTGTTTTCATAACTCTGCTCCAAGATAGATAATCTAAACATCTTTAGATGGTAGCTGCACTATAAATAAACAGCCATCCAACAGACCAACCAGCACTTAGTATTAAATATAAAACAGTAATATACAGTGAGGCTACTTTACAACCCACTTCTGTTGGACATCTGCTCCAGTTAGGTATCTCACTTGTAACCATTGTTAAATGTCACTTATCATCTGTGAGTCAATTTCAGACCAGTACTTTTCAACAAGAAAAATCCGGCCTGGTGCGATGCCAGTTCAAGCTCTGGACTTGCTCGGCTGATTCTGCACATCCTGAAATTGTGATAAAGTGTGTTTCTAACAAGCTAACAGCTGATAAGGATAGGACCCAACCTGCCGCTGACTCTGATGCATACAGAAAATCTTGAAGAACGATGAGGAGAAACAGAAAACATGTTCACCTATGGAGGCAGAAACAGCAAAAAAGTTGTGAGGCCGTACTTTCTCCTTTAGTTTATGTCGGTATGTGAGCATACTACTCGGCTTTATTTCCATTCGTAAAACTGATTGAAAAAGAAACAAAACAAACATATTTCAGACACAATGCGTTGATAAGATAAGCATCTTAAACCATCTAATATTTTTGAAGATAATATGGTGTAGAAAGGCAAACAATTTGACCTTGTCTCGTTTTATCGTAAACAGCTCTGAAAGATTGCTTTAAATTACTTTATAAGCTTAGTGATCATTTTTGCTGCATGTTCATGTTTTGAATGCTAATCCTCATAATAATCTGTCCCAAACAGTGAGAGTATTCCCTTCAGTCCAAAATAAATGAAGCCTGCTCTTGTGTCAGACATGTAATGCTCTGCTAAACACTGAACAAAGGGTTCTTCAGCAGCACATCTCCTTACTCCTTTCATGTGAAAGCCAGTCGTTAATTTAAGTTTTCATGTCTCTTAAACTGTCTACACGGCTGTCTAAAGAAGATATACCATAGCTAAGTCCATCAGATCTAAAACACATCTCTGACACTGACACTTTGATCTTGTAAATTAGATTTTTTTTCCTCTATCTTGACCTCTGAGAAGAGTTACATTTGTATTAACAAATTACATAATTTTCAGTATTTTTGTATCCGGTGATCGCGTATACAACCATTTAAGACCCAACGGCAAGTTAAAAGACTGCAAGTTAAAGGATTAAAAAAAGGGGTTGCTGAAAACCAGACACTGTCTGCACATTCACATAATGTGAACAGAATATACATGCTGCTTAGGTTTATAGCTGCAACAAATACTGTTTTAGCCATAATGACTCTGTCAAGACTAAAGAAGCCATCTCAACCTTGGACCTCCAGTCTCTTTTTAATTACAGAATGGGATAAATTTAAGGAAAAAGCCGCCTCTACTCTTGGACAGACTGTTGGGGGATAGCTCAGCAAATCAATAGGTTGGGTAACGGTTAAGTAAATGTAGTCAGTCTTTTGTCTGGACTCCGAGGACTGATTAGAAAGGATTTTTTCCTATAGTGGCAGACAACGTCCTCACACTGCAATACAATATGTTCCTGTTCATACTGTAGCCAGAGAGGGCAGTACTGCACTTTCTTCCACGTCTCCTCCTGTCCATGCCATAAGGACCGGTGTGCATAATGTGTGTCTATTGATTTGTGCTGAATTTATAGCATAGATATGCCATGGATATGTATACAATGGCAAGAAAAAGCATTTAAACCGTGTGAAATTAAACAATTTTATTCATAAATTTGCCATAAAATGTGATGATCTCTTCATCTAGGCAACAATAATAGACAAATACAATGTTCTTAAGTTGATAACACATACATAAATTATAGTGTTGCTTGTTTTTAAAGAAAATACTAATTACAGGTTGGTGGAAAGAGTAAGTGAACCCACAGACTAATTACTTAAAAACTGTAGTAAGTAGTTTGTACACCTGGAGTCGGTTAATTTCTATTTCTGCAATCACTGTTGCTATCACTATGCTTACTCAAAAAAGATGTTTAAATCTGCAGCGAAATGGTGCCAGGCAAGGATATAAAGTATACAGCTGGCCATGTCTACAAGATGTGTAAATAGTCAATGGCTGTTTATTCTCCATAACCAAACAGAACTGCTATTAATATATGTCGGCATAATTGCAAAGAATATGTCTTGCTGTGGTTTAAACATCTGTCACAGCCACCAAAAACTCAAAAGAAGTGTTAGAAGAAATACACATGGTTTTGCACCAATGAGATTATAGTCTCTAAACACAGTAGTATTTATAGAGTACAGTGGTTCTTCATTTATGGACCAGTTAAGCTTGTTTTTAGTCCTGGGTTTTCCACTCTGCTTCTTTGCCAGAGGTTTGGATGCTACATGGATGAAAAACTTCACTCACATGACGCAGAAGGTCCTGCTAGTGACAGTTGTGTAAGAATTTATACACGTCCATGCAAGAATCTTTGTGAGCTATATGCATGGACAGGAACTCCAGTGTATCCGGTCCTTATGATAACAAACTGTTTTGTGCAGATATTTTTTCTTTCCAAGAGTCAACGTAGCAGATTGTGATTTCTGATCCTATCATGATTAGTAATGTGCATTTAGTTAAAATGTGGCACACTTTGGGTTAATGGCTGGCAAACCCCTAAAAACATGCACCTGATTAATGCAGAAAACTGTCAGGTCATTTCACTTATGAGAAGCTATATGGTAAGTCAGAACGAGGGCACTTGCGTTGAGCGCATGGGAGAATGTGACTAGAAATAGTCCATTACAAACTTGGCTTTAGGAAGCTTAGAGGGGGCTATACAGCTGTGTGATGGGGCTTTAGTATCATGCTGAAGGGAGCCCGTTTTGACAGGACAGTGAATGTGACCCCGTTTGGAATGTAATGTGATGTCTAGATGCAACACAAAGTGCTTCCCATGTCTTGCAAAATATTACTTAAAATATCACAGAAAAACCAATGAGTTTTTGAAAAATGGACATGTCTCCATTAGGTGTATTTTCTACTTAAAAATTCAATTTGTGCAATTTCAAGGGGAATGGAAATGCCTTTAGGGTATCCATGGTGGAACATGACAGAGTAATCTGATGCTACCCAAAAACAACATTGATGCGTGCTTGAGGTTTTCCAGATAACACCTCGACAGTCCTGCAATGCTACTGAGAAAATGTTTGTTGAGTGATGAAACAAATGCTGAATTGTTCATGAAGTTTACATTACTGCCTGAGGACCTGGACCACTCGCCATCATTGAGGGCTGATCCCCAGGTATTCTAAAATATCATATTGGATAATGACATTATTGAACGTTCCTCTTGAATGTTGTGCAAGTCTAATCCAGAGCCAGCAAAAGTTATTTCTGTTGCCAAACTACTGCCAAAAGAGGTTCTACCAGAAAAATTACAATGGTTCATGTGTTTTCAATTTAAGCATATAATGTTTGTCCACTGTCATGACTTAGATGAAGACCTGATCACATTTTATGGCCAATTAATCCAGAAAGCCATTAACTTCTAAAGGAGCAACACAAACATTTTCTTGTCACTGCAAGTGCTAATTTTGAAGCTAATGTCCACTTTTAGATCACTTAATATATTAACTAATATATCCCTAAGCGCATATAGACCGCATGGCCCTCTTCCCCTACATTTGGGAATACATAACTCTCCCCCAGTGCAATCAACCCCAGCCTTTTAAAATAGCCTTTCCAATTAAAAGTGTGCCTGTTAATCCATTCTGATCCTGTTGAAGAGCTCTGGGCTGTTCTCACTGCCCTGCAGTCAGTCTGAGAAGCTGAGCTGATTGATTTTGAACCAATCCTTTCTGCAAGACTGCAACCCGGGATGTAATGATCCAGAACTAAAGCTTGGATTAGGTCACTGCCAGGAAAACGTGGTCGGACCATCCAGCACTTCTGACCTTCTGGACTGTATGTGGGTGAGCCAGAATTACATGGACTGACATGAGATTTGTGTTGTAACTAATTGTAAATCTATTTTGATTACCAAACGAGTCAGTTCTGTGGCAACAAATCTCAATCTTTTGTGCTCCTTCTTCTGTCACATGAAGAATGTAACTGCATGTTTAGCTGAGTTCTAACCTTTAACATAAGGATAGGTATGTTGAGCCGCATTTTGTAATAAACGTCCAAAATGTAATAACTTTGTCATTTCATTTTGTATTAAAGCCGCATTTTGTAATAAACTACCCCAACGCATTTTGCAATAAATGTTATTACATTTTGAGAAGATTATTACAAAATGCACATGCAAGTTTTTTGTTATGTAATAACAATTCTAAAGCATAGTTTATTTGTTTGTTATTGGCCTATATAATTCCAAACTTCAAATAGGCAACTAAAGTTATATTTGGAGTATTATACATAGATTTATTGGGCAACATAGCTCTAAGGGAAATTGCATTAAAAACAAAAGTCACTCTTGTATAAATTCATTGTTAAACAAACAACAATAATAGGTATTATTACATAATGCACCATGTTATTACATTTCCTAGAAAATAAAAAAAGTTGCAAGTGCACTTTATAATAATTTTCTCAAATCTGCAACAACAAAATTCATTAAAAGTTTATTACAAAATTACATGATCTGCAAATCTGCAATAACAAAATTTATTAAAAGTTTATTACAAAATGAAATGAAAAAGTTATTACATTTTGGACGCTTATTACAAAATGCACCGTTATTACAAAATGCGGCTCAACAAGGTAGTGTAAATCACCCAGATACGCATTTTACATCTTCATTTCTGAACGTTTTTCCTACTGTTGTTAACCGTTTGTGCAGTGACATATAGTTGAATATGGGAGGAGTTAATGATCTGTTCTTGTCATGCTAGAAAAGACAAAGGTGTGATAGGTACCAATATTATACACCTGCTTGAACAGTTCCTTTTTTATTTAAGGGAAAGAAGGTGCAGATGACAAGGAAGCTTAATGTTTCTCACTGTGAAAACATTTCCTTGTGCTTCAGGCATGTCCCTTCTCAGCTGCAGTGCCTCTACATACACTTTGGATCTGAGAAAAAAAAAAAGCTTAAATACCCTGACCTGAAAACCATAGTAACAGTGTGCGCAGGCAAAGTGCAAAGTGTTAAGAAATAACACACACACATTTACTCCTTTGCCCTCTGCTCCAGACACAGCACACAGCGGGACCTTGACAGTTGAGCTAACCACTAACTGGCCCCATGCCTGGGAGAGTCACAGCTGCCGACCCTCCCACCCCCGTCAGCCCACACAGGTGAACGGGCTTCATTAACATACTCTGGTGAAAGGTGAGCCAGTCAGTGCTGTCTCAACTCCAGCTGCTGCTAATGACAAGTCCAGCACAATGTGAGGTTATGAACAACACTCCACTGTTCTTACTGGAATGTTGAGCCACAATAAGGCCATTTTTACACATATACATACACGTATTTAAAAAAAACGGATATTTCCCCCTCTACGTTTTGAAAAATACCATAATTTACACAAACCTGCATAAATACGCTGTTAAGGTGCTATGAGCAGCCAAACCTGCAGGGGGCAGTGTAACGAGAAGCATAAAGTCATGCTAGCCAATCAGAATCCTGGAAAAAAATGTCAACAAATGACACGTGTAACTTCCAGTTACTTCCAAGATGAACGAGAGTCTTTCGTTTGGAGTGACAGAGAAGTGGAGTTACTTTTAAGTGTGACTTTAGAATATAAAAAAGGTAAAATACAAGAAAATATTGACGGTGGCCAAACAAATTGTAAACACAGGTGGCACTCATGACGCTGGTGACGTTTCTGTCGCACAATGTGACGTTCTGAAGCCTAAATCTCCGTTTCCCTCAGTTTACAAGCAAACGTGAAGACAGTTCTTGCAAATCTCCACTTTGGCCGGAGTTTTCAGAAATGATAGTTTTTGGTGAATTTGAGCTTCGTTTTCTTGTAAATGAACGGCCAAAACTCATGAAAACACCACCGTTTTTGCTACGTGTAAACGGGGCCTACTGTAAGAGTGGCCGAGTTCTACAGACTACACCAGTGCGGTTTTAAAGGTACAATAACCTTCTTTATATCTTTAAAACTGCACTGTAAATATATGTATTGATGTAGCTTAGAGATGCAGTTTTATCAGCATATAGCTTTGTCTGATTGTCTTTCCCAAGGTTTAACCTTAGATTTTCGTTCTAAGAGCTATAATCAACCATATAGAGTAACATAATCAACCAGCTAAAAATAGCAGCGGCTGCTAGCTGTGTGCTTGCTTTATTTTTAGCCTCTTAGCCTTTGTTGTTTTATCAACATTGGGACGTTCTTTTAAATGTTTGATCAAGTTTGTTGCTCCTTTATTGGTTATTTTCAGATTTAAGGATGTAGACATTGTTATTGTTAGGATTTTTATGGTCAGTGAAAAATGTACACTTTAATGACATTCTTCCCAGTGACAGAATCTTCATAATGTGATTATTGACAGGGGGAAAAAAAATAATAAAGACAATTCTCAGTACCATTACTCAGCACCCTGTTCTGAAGGAAGTACTGCAATTGTGATCTCAAGGCTATCAGAAAACACAAAACAAGTCATCATCCCGTATCTGTGTGATAACTGGATGTAAAGGAAGTGGTACTCTTGTAAGTCCGTATACACTTATTGTGAATGGAAAGATAGCCTAATAGTATATAAAAAATCCCTTCGCAAAGGTAGAACTGCCCATTATTCATCATTGACAGAGGATAATAAAAATAACCCACGTTTTCTGTCCAGCACTGTAGCCAGGCTGACAGACATTCACAATTCTGCTGAGCCGTGCATTCCTGCAGCTCTCAGTTGTGAAGACTGAGTTTCTTTACCGTAAAATCATCAGAATTAGAGAAGACATCAGCCAGGCCCACCCGGTTGCGGCTGTGGGCATTTCTCCAGCTTTAACGACTTCCTTAGGCTCTGACTTGACTCTAGACTGCTTTGATCCTGTAGATTTCCCTGAGCTGAACTCAGTCGTCAATAGAGCTAAATCATCCAGGTGTCTGTTAGACCCCATCATGACTCCACTACTCGAAAAGGTTTTTTCTCTTATTGGCACGACAATACTGGACCAGATCAACCTATTCCTAAACTTAGGATATGTGCTGCATGTTTTTAAAGTTGCAATAATTAAACCTTTACTTAAAAAACCTTCTCTTAAAAAACCTTCTCTTGACACAGACATCTTAGCTAATTATAGACCAATTTCCAATCTTCCATTTGTATCTAAAATTCTGGAAAAAAGTAGTTGCAAACCAGTTATGTGACCATTTGTATAGAAATGCTTTTGACACTGTAGATCATGGCATTTTACTGCACAGGTTAGAGCATGTTGTTGGGATTAAAGGGACAGCTCTACATTGGTTTAAATCATATCTATCTGACAGATTCCAGTTTGTTCATGTACACAAGGTTTCTTCTGTACAGACGAGGGTCTGCTATGGTGTTCCGCAGGGTTCAGTGCTGGGGCCAATCTGGTTCAGTTTATACATGGAGCCCATGGGAAGGGTAATCCAAATCACAGCATACATTTTCATTGCTATGGTGAGACAGGTAGCTCTATTCGTCTATGAAGCTACATGAAACAGAACTGTTAGTTAAACTTCAGGCATGTCTTAGGGACATCCAGGACTGGATGTCCGGACATTTTTTTGTTTTCTAAGTTCTGATAAAATAGAGGTTATTATTTTTGGTCCCAAGCATTTTAGGAAGGGATGGCGATGGCTTCCAGTGCAACTGTGTGAAAGGTTGGTGTTATTGTCAATTAGGATTTGTGGCTTAAACAGTATATTAATCAGGTTTGTAAAACAGTGTTTTTCCATCTCCGTAATATCGCAAAGATCAGGAACATCCTCTCCCAGAGTGAAAAACTAATTCACGTGTTTGTATCCTCTAGGCTAGATTACTGTAATGTTTTATTAGCAGGATGTCAGTAGTAAGTAATTTGCTGAATATCCTGTAGCTGATCCAAAATGCAGCAGCGCGAATGCCGACAGGAATCAGCAAGAGAGACCAAGTCTTTTCAGTGTTAGCTTCACTCCATTGGCTCCCTGTATAACTTGCGCCCTAAACAACCTAGTTCTGCAATATTTGCAAGACCGTATGTTCCTAACAGAGCTCTCTGTTCTCAGAGGGCAAGTTTAGTCGTAGTTCCTAGAGTAGATGTAGATTTGGAGGGTGGGTCTTCTGCTATCAGGCACCATTACTATGGAACCAACTTCCAATCTGGGTTAAGGAGGCTGACACCACCTCTACATTTAAAACCAAGCTTAAAACATGTATTTTTAGTGAAACCTATAGTTAGTGTAAACTCTGGTGTGTTAGGGCCAGTAGTCATAGCTGAAGTTACAGGACAAGACTAGAGCAGCTCGTATTAAAACATAACTTCGTTGAAGATATGCTGCTATAGACCTACGCTACAGGGAGACACCAACTTGATCCACTTAGCAGTGCCCATCATCCCTCCTTCTCTGCTCTTCGTCTCTTTTCTTTCTTCAGATCAACCATCAGTGATTAATTAGAAGTATCACATCAACATGATTGTTCTCCATTGTTCTTGTAGTTTGTTGTGCTGCTCTGCCCCCCCTCCTCCTTTTCTCTTCTTTGCATGTTTGTAGGCCAGACCTTCAGGAGATGCATGCTGACCTGCAGTCCCCCCCTCTGATCATCCCACTGCTGCTTCCACCTGTCAGTGTCTTCTGTGTACATCTGTTTATATAGTCATCCCTGCAGTTAACCAATGTGTCTGTTCCTCTCCTATCTCTGTTATTCATTCTGTCTGTCTGTTTTCTCTTTTCCTGCTGGCCTCCGGCAGGAGGCCCCCCCTTTATGACCCAGGTCCTGCTCAAGGTTTCTTTCCTCCTAAAGGGGAGTTTTTGTTGCCACTGTTTGTCTTAAGGTTTTTCTCCCACTAGGGGAGTTTTTACCTGCCATTTAATTATGTTTATGGAATCAGGGGTCATGTTCTGGGTCTCTGGAAAGCATCTAGAGCAGGGATCTTTAACCCTGTCCTGCATGTTTTAGATTTTGCCGTGCATCATCGCACCTGATTCTAATTAATGGTCGTCATTAGCTTGTCATCCAGGTCTGCACAAGTCTGTTAATGACACAGTCATTTGTATCAGCGTGTGCTGAAGCAGGGAAATATCTAAAACATTCAGGACAGGGGGTCCCGAGGACCAGGGTTGAAGACCCTGACCCAGAGACAACCTGTGTTGTAATAGACGCTATAAAAAAAAAAAAGATTAAACTGAATAGTGAGCAGCATTCCGAGCAGTTGTGGTTATGGAAGCAAACATGTTTCAGTTAAACAGTACAAGCATAACAAAAGCTTGCCTGACATGTATAGATTTACAAAAACATTTGTTTGCATAGATGAGGTTTTATGCAGGCCACGGCAAAGCGATCACTGACATAGAATCTGTGACTTGGAACAGAGGTGTGAGTTTGGTTGCATGTTGTGGTTTTGGAGGCCAGTGTCATTATCCAGCCTCATGAAATCCTCATTAAGGTCAAGTACTTTCATTACAGGCGTGATGGAGATCAATATGCCGCATTTCAAAGAGGGGGGGGGGGGGGGGGGGGGGCAGTGCACATTGTTACACTGTAAAAGTGGCAGTGTCCACTTGGAGCAACTTACTAAGAGGGTGAGAGAGGTGAAACATATTTGTTTGTGTGCATTTTATACCTTCAAGCCTGACAACCAGCGGTACCTTGAGCTCCAGCTCTCGGCAGGCTTTAGTGATGCCATTGGCAATGATGGCACAGTTGACGATGCCCCCAAAGATGTTGACCAGGATGGCCTCAACCTGTGAAAGAAGAAAATGACTTAAACTGGTGGAGACTTAGAAGCAGGATTTACTACATATTTCTATCATTACCATCCGTGTGCAATGGCAGAGAAAAGTAACACTGTAACACATGTTCAATACATATGTAAATAAGTTCACTAACTGCTGCTACATGATCTTTCCAATGTCAACAACATTTCATACGCTGTGAATAAAGCAGCAGGCAAAAAACTCCAAATAAAGAGAAGCAGTGAAATGACCAGCAATAAAAAGAATCTGTGACAAAAAGGGGATGTTCTTACTCTTACTTCACCTGAACTACTCCAAACAAACTTGTATGTTTTGAACAGCAAGTTGTGCAAAATCATCTCATCATTCTCAAGTTTACTTTAACTTCCTTGAAAGTTCTTTTTAGAGACAATATCTTTCTCACAAAATGAGCAACTTGTATCAATAAGAAGAGAAGCGTGGCAGCAAGTGTAGCGTGCATGTGTGCGTTGGTGTGTGCATGCGTGCATGTGTATGTGATTACACAAACAATCTTGCACTTGGTAATTACCCTGGCTAGCTCAGTGGAAAAGTACACTTAGAGCACACAGGATTAATCCTCCATGTTTGTTTATAATCACTGCTAATCTGTTAGCGCCGATTTGGATGAGGAGCTTGTGGGGGTGTGTGTGCGTGTAAGTGTGCGTGTTGTGAATGTGTATGTTTTCAGTGTGTGGTAATGCTGTTTACATCAAGAGAAGATCAAGGGCTTGGATAGCTATCAGAGTGACAGCCATGGCATTGTCCTCGACATGCTATCCAAAGGAGCATCTCCTGCTGAACAGCAGGAAATGACACAGGAGCCAGAGAGCGCTCCAACCAAACACAGATGTAGGCAGAAGCATTAAGACTAATGCAGGAAATGGAGCAAGTTGCTGGGACACTCAAAGAAACATTTCATTCTGATTAGGTTCATTATGCAGAGATGGGACCAGGCAAAACTAAAATAAAACAAACAAAAGCAAAAAAAAAGCAAAGGGGGGGGGTAGGAAAGCTAAGAGTAGAATAAAATCATAAATTAACATGACTCAGATGTTCCTGTACAGGAAATTCAAAGGAAATATTTCAAAAAACGGCATGATGAGTCCATCTCAATGAGGTAGAATGCTTTCAAAAATGTCCTCCATTTTTTTAGGCTTTTGCCAAATTATGAGTCTGAAAGGTTTGACAATTAACTAAAGTGTATTACATGTTCTAGAATAATTCGGACCAATAAGAAAACACATACAGAAATTAACGTTTGAAATGGATCAAAACATTTAATCAGATATTGTTCAAAATTCTTGCATAATGTGTGTTTTTGATCGACTTCAAATGACTACTACTATATATGATTATGGTAAATATATCTGATTATTAATGATTTCATAAATGTTATTGCTAATTTATTATATTTGTCAATACGGCATACATTCTATTCTGCAAGCAATATTTTTCCAGTGCATAACAATATTTCTCATACATTAGCCTCAACTCGCAGATCTTTTTGTCAAGAGTGTACTACAGTTCAAATACTTAGCTTTGTCTCTTATGTCTCACACCTTGTTTTAATATTTTGCTGTTTGTAGCAAGGCTAGTGCTACGGGGGCCCGACCGACAGGATTGAGAGGACACAGAGTTTAGTGCAGAACCCTTTTTATTAACACCGCCACACGCCCAGGACACAGTGCACAAGCACCTCACACCAGCCGCACCTCACGATCAGCAGATCCCTTATAAGGCTGGCAGGGTGGAGAGGCTGACGGGCCACACCTGTGTCCCATCAGCCTGAGTAGCTGCAGCTGCTCCACCCTGCCACACTGTTGTATCATAAGTTCCTCCTCACTTTGTGCAATAATTTTCATCTCGGTTTAGGGAAAATCTAAATTCAGTATTGGGATAGGAATAATTTGCATTAGAAAAAATTAACTATGTTAAAAAAAAACAAGCAACAAAAAAACCCAGCTTCAAATGTCTATTAATCGAGTGTTGTAGACGGAGAAGAAACTGCCTGAGAGATAATGCAGCATTTCAGTTCGTCAGCTAAAGATGGTCTCTTAACCTCTTGTGAGTCTGAAATCCAAAATCAAAAAAAAAAAGTTTAAAAAAAAAAAGTTGAGATGGCAGCATTTTAGCACTGAAAAGAAGTTAGAAATGTAATTTATGTTATTTCACATGCTGTGAACAGATACTGTAAATCTATTCACAACTGGTACAAAAGGCAAGAGCGGTATCCATGAAAGGCTTTATGGAGCTAAAGTGAGCAGAGGACCTTCTTTTGTCGATAAATTGATATGAAACTTATTGACATTTTAAAACACAATGTTCATAATAGAATTACTCGCTTCTTTCTTCTTCTATAATGCATAATATAATTAAAACATTCTGGAAATCTGGAGGGATTTCAATATGTAAAGGGCAATAACACATGCCTAAGTTGGACATCCTTGATCTCTGATCCCTCAGACAGCCCTGCATCAACGGCTGATATAATCACGCGGGGAAACGACTGCAGTGGAAACCTTCTGTCAAGCATTACAATACAGTCTTATTTATGAATGCCATTTAAAATTTCACTGTGCAAAAAAGAAACTGTGTGGTATGGATGTGTTTAGGCTTATTCTGTTGTACATTTTAAAACGTGTTTCCAGGAAGAATGGAACATCACAACACCTGAGATATTTAATAATTTCTTATCCTGTAATTAATTTCCCTTCAGGGATAAATACATTATTTTGTGTTGCAGCCCTGATATGCAAAAATAGCTGCAAATGAAATGAACCTGGAAAAATCATGGGGTGTATGTGTGCATACTGTCTGCCATGAGAAAAGATCAAGTAAATGTTGGGATCACTGCTGTTTTAGGGTGGCACATTTCATATTCTTAGCAGCATTTTCATGTTCTACTATACAAATCTTTACCATTCTAGGCAGCTGGGGCCCGCAGCATTGCTATGACTGGTGCTTCCACCATTTGGAAACACATTTAAAAAGAAGCATGAATAAAAGCTAAAATACAATCTGCCATATTCCTAAGATTTAATTTATGTCCATACATTTGTAAAGTTTTACCTGACCAAGAAAGATGCGCCAAAGATTTAAAAGGAGAAGCTTTGTAGTTAGCCATGTATAATATGAATAAAGTAAATCATATTATACACAAAACACTAAATAAAATATAAAAGTAACCTTGAAAATTAGAATTGAGTTACTTATCATTAATGTATTTCATCAGTTGAGTGGTCACACACACACACACACACACACACACACACACACACACACACACACACACACACACACACACACACACACACACACACACACACACACACACACACACACACACACACACACACACACACACACACACACACACACACACACACACACACACACACACACACACACACACACACACACACACACACACACACACACACACACACACACCACTGGGGGGCAGCAGAGAATTAGATCCAATTTGAAGCATAAAGTAGAAGGACTCCATTCTCCAGCAATATACAACCCATTTTTCACTCTGTCTCTTTTGGGAAGAAACATATTTTTATCCATTCACACATCTCTTATTGACAAGATGTATATTAATGATGCATAAGACATGATTTATGTAGCTTGGCACAAATGTAATTGTAGTTTATAGAAATGAATGTCGGAAGAACTCTGCTGCAACTTTGTTTTATGATTCCTGCTGGTCTTTGGTTTACAAGAACATACAACCTACAAAACATTGTTTTCCCCTAAGAAAGAAATAACTACAAAGAAGTGTGGGTGGGTGATCAATCAACTTTTCATTTAAATCAATGTCTTTTTTTTCAAAAGATATATACAATCAGCCAATATCAATTGTAATAATATAGTGTTATACCACATTAGATAACCTTCTTTCCCTATAAAGTCAGGCCAGTGTGTTTATAAGTCCTGCTCATTGTTGGTAACGTGGCGACTTTGGCGACAGTGACGCAAAGTTACCTGTTGGAGAAACCTTGGCTTCGTTTTGATCTAAGAGGATTACCACGGAACAGCACAGACATTTGCCTCCACCTCACCGCAGATGTCAACTAACTTTAATTTCCTTTTATATGTACACAAAGCTGAAATCATGAAGAGACCAACTATCCAAAGACAAAGACTGCACCTACATCTTTGTGGTGTGTTCTGGTACATCTCACAAATGACTACGAGATTTCAAGAAGACCTGGAAAAAGTGTATTTAAATGGTAGAAACATTTTCTTTTAAACAAAAATAAGTGATTAAAGTTTTTTTGTTTTGTTGTTTTTCGAGTTTTGCCACTGAAATTACATTTTTATTACTACGGAAACAGTCAAGTACGCCAAAAGGTACCCTTACCTTAACACGTATATAGAAAGTATACACATAAACCCTGTTTGCTATCAGGTTTCTTTTTCTCTTTTTTGGGGGGCCATATTACCCAGCTCTACAAAAAAGCAAACATCTGAACCAGACTATAAACAGCAAATAACCACTTTACAATCCCCTCAAGAGATACTTTGATGTGGGCAGAGGTAACAGCTTTCCACTGAAAACACTCCGCCAATGATGGCACAAAAGAAAAGACAAAAATTCCTCCATCAAATACATTTTTAAACAATGTTGTTTCCTAGATCATCTCACAAATTCAGATAAATATATTATCAAAACAAACAAACTATATACATTCATGAACAAAAGAAAGTACAACTTCTGTCATTTCAAATGTTCTATTCAACACAAAAAGATTAATACAAAAAAAATATTTTCTTGGTATTAAAATGAGGTACATAGCACCTCAGATGACCAATAATACATTATGTATTATTGTGCTGTTATTATTCTTGTAAGATGTGTGCCTCTAAAAAATACTAAGACAAATATTTACATAATAAGCAGTAGATTTTCTGTTGCCCTGACACATAAAAACCATAGAACTGAAAAGGGGCATACTTTCTTTTTTTATGAATGCATGTCTTTGTTAAGGATGTTGTCCTTTTATTTACATACCTACTTCAAAATATTTGCTTCTTTTCAGCAGATTAGTAGTTTGTGAATGGTTAAAATATTCTAATGAGCCTACAAAAAAAAAAAAAAAACTGGAGGCAAGTTTAGGTTATTTTTTGCCTTCTCCCATCATAATTGTCTCTACTCAGACTCTCAGCATCACCGTAAACCAGCTGTATGGTATGAAATAGCACTCCAAGCCTTAAGCCCCGAAAAATCTTAAAAAATAAAAAAAAAAATCACAAAAGCATTTTACGTCCTGTAAAAGGACGGTCTCTTTCCTTTAAAGTTTCATTTCAGGTGAGCCAAGGTGGCAGCCGGGTATATCGTTTCATCAGAGCTAAGCATAAAAGCATCAGGTAATGTATAACATACCAGCCCACTCTTTTTTTCCCAGGCAGATTTAAGAGATGAGATGGTTTCTTCAACCTTGGTGCCTGTGAAATGATTCAATTTTTTTGGGAAATAGGATCATTGTTGGCAGCATTCTGATATCTTGCAAAAGCTCCTTTTGTGTCAAAGTCAAAAAAGGGCCTTCACAGAAGAAACTGGCTCTTTTACTTGCCATTATACTTCCTCTAACTGCATTTCAGTCAAAAAAAGAAAGAAATGTAAACAAGACAATTTGATGTGCCCATAAGAACCTCTGCTTCCGTCTGTGAGCCTTCATGAAAACAATCTTGGACACACATTTGACAAAAATGCAAGCACTGTGATGGGCAAGACATGTCTCAGTGTTATAGATCAACTGTCATCTGTATTGACTGAAATATGAGATAACGGTGGAAAGCAACATTGTACTGTCAGGAAGTCCTCAAACTAACTTTTGAAAGGCGGTTACTGGACGTACATGAAGGTGATGCTCTTTTCTCCTCCAAATTCTAATCCAAGAGACAACAAATTCATTGTAATTCTTCTCATTATGCAAGACTCCATCTCATGAGTGGTGCATATTTTGCTGAATTATCACAAAAAAACACAATTTCATGCTCATAGCCCTGTAAGGCACTGTAAATCTCTCTGTAAAAAAGAAAGAAGAAGAATTTTGTTTCCTTTGTACCAGAAAGCTGAGTATAAAAAGGCAGGGCTGGAGATGGGTGTGTGTGTTTCTTTGTGGCCTATTAAGGGCTATTGTTCTGTGTTATCTACTCAAGACAGCTTGTACAGTCATCGCCTGCTCTGGCAATGGTTATTTATTTTGTTTTCAATCTGCTGGGGGCCTAGCGCTCTGCCTTGTGGCCATAGGTTAACATACACAGCTTCCAAAATCAAGCCTTGCTTGCTGGTTCTAATCATATGCCTTCATGTAGCAGCAGTGAAGTGGGTGAGGAACAACTGAGTGGCTTCTTTTCATGGTCAAGTAAAAATGGGTTACCTTTAAAAGTCAATGGGGGCTGCATGTCAGAGATTCTACTTGTCAAGTTTCATGCAAAGACAAAAACTACTACTTGAATCCAACTTTTCGCTCAGATAAGAAATGTAATAAAGATTCAAGTATGCCAATCTTTCATGGGACATTTAATACTTAAGAGTGTCAATTCTGTTTCATCGAAGACCTATTTTGCCTGTGCAAATCTATTTTTTTTACAGAGAATAGAGAGAATGATATAAAGACCAGCTGAGGGAAAAGAAGGTCTTGTAGTTTGAAAGTGAGGTGAAGTGAAACAGATGGAAGATGAGAAATGGAGAAGAAAAGGAACAGAGAGATGTGATGGGAAGTGGTGCGGGCCCTGGTTTCTATTGAAGACTAGGATTGGCCCTGGCAAGGAGGGATAAGAGGAAAATAATTATCCGGCCTGCTGAAGCATGACAGCCCCTTCTTGGGACTGCAGAAAGACAGAATGAGCATCATGTCAAATCTTTGCCATGCCACTGGCATAGATCTCTTTTGACAGACAATGGTGTCTGAAGTTTCAGCGGATGATTTGAGAGAAAAAAAAAAAGAAAAAGAAACCCGAACAAAACTGGTAGTCTACTTGATCCACATTGATAACTGAACTTATCCTACCATCCACAGACACAGACAGTTGACAGATTAAATGAAAAACCTACATCAGACATTTCCCCTTTACCCATGAACTGGAACCCTGAAATACAGTATTTTCAACTATATGCTGTATGCAAGAATGCCAATCCCCAAATCAGTTGGACTGGATACTCTCCAGAGTTTAATCAACCAGGTCTCTGAAAAAATGAGCAAGTGAACTCACATTGAGAGACTGCAGCCCTAACATAGTTCTTTGACAACACCAGCATGAAACTGGTATAACAAAACATCCTATGAGAGAAATCAAATATAATTTAGTGCTATGACGGAGGCTAAAAGGTCTGGCTGGACAGACCGTTTTGGGACATTTTGCAAATCATTAGACAAGCTCCACCTATAAGGGGGTTAAGAAGGGATCTTGTGACCTTTCGAACAGTGAATGACCGCTCAACCAGCCATGGACACATACTGTATGGAATTGCTTTTCAGAGAACAAAACATGGGGATTGTAATTCCTGACCCCTCAGGCAGTACCGTCTTACAACCTCAATCCTACTTTGTATTAATAAGCTTTGCCCACATCTACATCCTTAAGTCTTCGTGCAGGGCTATCTACAACCTCCACTGCCTCATTATTTTTCTCAGAAGTGCAACCAGTACTTCTGCCAGTAAGGCTTTTCTTCCACGCCAAAGGACTTAAGAGGTACTACGGAAGCAGGGAAAGGACTTAAAAAAGACAAATTCTTGGAGATGGCCTTTTTTCTTGAAATGTCTAATGACTGAGTAGCAATGCTGAAGGCCTGTGACATTTTGTCCCATGGCCCTGTTTGACCAACCATTCTGACCATATTCCTATAACATAAATTAAGCAGCAGTCTTTCTGCACTGCTTTTCTATCAGGCTTTACACTGAGGTTGAGTGGAAATAAAGCATAGCCTACATGTAAAAGAAACAATAAATGAGTGTGCGTACAGAAGTGGACAAATCTTTTGGTACCATTCTATTAAAAAATCATCACCGTGGTCATTGAAATAACCTGAAATTGAAAAATGTAATAATAATTTACAAAAAAAAACTAATGAAAATCAAACATTGCTTTTTAATTGCAGTTCAACAAAATCTTTAAAATAAATAAATAAGCCAACTAATGAAATTGGCTTGGTCAAATTAGTTTGTGCCCTAAGCTTAATATTTGGCTGCACAACCTTAAGAAGCAATCACTGCAATCAAGCAATTTCTGCAAGCCTCAGTGAGACTTCAAGACCTAAACTACAGACAGGTATTTTGGCCCACAGACTGCTCCAGCTGTCTCAGGTGTGAAGGCGGGCTTCTCCAGACTGCATGTTTCGGCTTTTTTCAGAGATATCCAATAAGATTTCAATCAGGGATCATAAAATGTCACTTCAGGTTAGTCCAATGTTCAATCTTAGCTATTCTTAGGGATTGTTAGCTTTGTGCTCTGGGTCATTTTCCGGTCATTATGACTTGGAACTGAGACCAAGCTTTCTGAAACTGGCCAGCACCTTTCTGTCCGGAAAGCCTTGAGATTTCCTTGTACCTGCACAGATTTTAAGACACCTTTTGGCAGATGCAACAAAGCAGCCCCAGAACATAACCGATAACCTCCTCCATGTTTAATGTTAGGTACAGTTTTTTTTTCCTATTCAATTCTATTTTATTACCATTATTACTACCATTGCACCAGTTTTGTCTCATCTCCCAAAAGCATATTCTCCCAGAAGCTTTGTAGCATGTCAATATGCATTTTGCGAACTTCCAGAGTGGCGCTTTAATGATTTGCTATCAACAGTGGAGGAGCCAAAGTTATCCACTTTGGCTCAAACAGCAATGAATGCTGTGAGCTTCAATTTGTGGTCAATTTACCTCTTGTGACAATGACAAGGAGGCAACAGTACAGTGGACCCTAAATTTCTGAATGGAATTTGCAACTGTTGTCAGAAGAGGATGGATATGGTCGTATCGTGTCTACGTTTACATGCTTGTCTATAATTTTCTTTCTGGTCTATTTGCACAACTCTCTCCTTTGTTTTTCTCATCCATGTTCAGTATACTGAGCACCATGATCCCAAACAGCAGAGTGATGACTTTTCACCCCCTTGAACCGGCAGACTGAAAGCAAGATTGAAGACACAAGTGTCGCTAATCACCTGCCACATTTAAGTTTCACAATACGTCAAAATGGTCAAATTATATTCAACCTCTTCTAAGGGTAACTCATTTGTCTTGGCCAGTTTCATTGATGTTTTTTATGACTGTTGAAAACACAGATCAAAAGCAGTGTTTTCAATTGTTGATTTTCAGATAGTTATTATCTATTATTTCTTTTGCCAGTTTCAAGTTATTACAGTGACCATTATGGATTTTCTTTCTTTACCAACAAATTTGTCCATATGTCTAACAACCCTGTAAAAGCATTGCACTGACTGCAAGAACAATGCACTGACAGATGTGTTATGGTTGGTGGAGTGGGGTTTAAGTCTGAAACTAAACCTTAAAAAAAAGACACACACAAAAAACTCAAACAATCACAGATGGCAAGGTGGATACACTAACAATTTCTGGGCGACTAATGGTTACAATTTGAGTATAATGACTGGTCTGGACCAAATAGGGAAAGATCTGTTCCATTCAGAGCCAGTTGGTGTTGACAGTTGGGAGATAAAAATCATACACTAGAGCATGTGGTGTTACAATTTTGTTTCTGATTAAGTCACTGCCAACCATTCCCATAAACGCTATTTTTAAAAATGTCTGACAGGTGTGAGAGGGACAAATATCACAAATTAAACAAACACCCTCTAATATGGCAAGCACACAAAAATAAAAAATGTATTGGGACTGTGAGATTTGCCGGTGAAAAGAGGTAAACAGGCAAGTGGGAACTAGTTTTGATATTGTATCATTAAAAAATAAAATAGACTACTCAAGGTTTTTTGTAATTGTACATAGACCAACGTGCAACACATGGGAATGATGCCTGACATATTCTTGTCTATATTACTATTGCTGAGATTTTTCTAATTTTTTTTTTTTAAAAGATTACTAGAAAAAAGCCTTTTCTGTTTTGTTCCAAAAGTTCACTTGTTAACTTCCATTTGTTGCATAAAAGTAAAATCATTTTTCACAGCCCCAATATCTTATTAGAATCTCTTAACTATATATTTATTTAAACCATAGAGAATTATTTTACATCCCCTCACACAAGGCGATCTCAGTCAAGACTGTTCTCTGGGGTTGTTGCTCAATGGTGGAAAAAGTTACCTGTGGTCACAAGAGCAGAGTCATTCCTCTATACGTTCAAGGAGTTGTTGAAAACTGTACCTTCTGAACTCTGCTCCTCTAGTAACTTTCCCAGCTGCACTTGAACGTCATATGTTGAATGCGAATGTCTAAGTGGCGCTTCGATTAACTTATTTAGATATAGTTTTTTCTACACCTACTTTGTGGTCTACTATATTACTGTGGCATGATTGCTGTCCTCTGTTGTAAGTCGCTTTGGATTAAAGCGTCTGCTAAATGTGATGTACTGTAAACACAGAGTAGGCTACAATGTTAACAAGCTTAAGATGCAATATTCAGATACAAATATTTCCATGTTAGAGACCAAGTCCATACATGAAAGAGTTTCCCTTTAAGCTTATGTCTTGAATTACATTTAAATACTGTGTGGGAAGGGCTGCAGATAACTTTTACACACACAGCCAAGTTTAATGACATAATATAATGACAATTTGCATTTTACTATAATGTTATGAGGAGTGATCAGTTCAACTGCAATTAATTGCAGAAAAAGTCTTTCTTTTCCTTGAAAATTTATTTCATCCCCCAAAAAAACATTTTGACTGCATTTCAGCGCTGCTACAAAAAGGACCAGCTAACATAATTTCAATGATACAGTTGTGGGTGTTGAGAAGGACAAGGCTGGAGATCAATTTGTCATGACAGAGTAAGAATAATAGACTGGACACTTTAAGAGGATGGTGCTTGACATCATTGTTCTTCTTCTGTTAACCATGGTTACCTGCAAGGAAATATGTGCAGTCATCATTGCATTGCACAAAAAGGACCTAACAGGGAAGTATATAGCAGCTAGTCAACCATCTATCGGATTATGGGTGGTTCAAATAGTTGCCAAACAGGCTCCAGGGCGCCCAAGAAAGTTGTTTCAGCTGCGGGATCGGGCCGCCACCAGTGCATCTGGATGCACAGTGAGACAAAGACTTTTGGAGGAAGGCTTGGTGTGAAGAAGGGCAGCAAAGAAGCCACTATCTCCATAAAAAAAAATAAAAATAAAAAAAATCAGGGACAGACTGATATTCTGCAAAAGGTACAGGGATTGGACTGCTGAGAACTGGGGAAAAGTCATTTTCACCAATGAATCCCCTTTCTGATTGTTGGGTGCATCTGGAAGAAAGTTTGTTCGGAGAAGACGAGGTGAGCGCTACCATCAGTCCTGCCTCGTGCCAACAGTAAAGCATCCTGAGGCCATTCTTGTGTGGGGTTGCTTCTCAGTCAAGGGAGTGGGATTTCTCACAATCTTGCCTAAAAACAATCGAATGAATAAAGAATGGTGCCAGAACGTCCTCCGACAGCAACTTCTCTTAGAGTAGTTTGGTGATGAACAATGCCTTTCCAGCATGATGGAGCACCTTGCCATAAATGCAAATGTGGTAACTAAATGGCTCAGGGTGCAAAACATAAATATTTTGGGTCCATGGCCAGGAAACTCCCCAGAACTTAATCCCATTGAGAACTTGTGGTCAATCCTCAAGAGGAGGGTGGACAAACAAAAACCCACACACATTGATTATGCAATAATGGACTGCCATTAGTCAGGATTTGGTCCAGAAGTTGATTGACAGCATGCCAGGGACAATTGCAGAGCTCTTGCAAAAGAACGGTCAACACTGCAAATATTGACGTGTTGCATGAACTCAGTGTCATCATCATCATCATCATCATCATCAGCAGTCACTCGTAGTCGAGTATGACTGTCCTCCCTCTTGGTCCTTGTGGGTCTTCAGGTGGGCGAAAAGGCATATTCTGGACCCGATTATTCTTGGGTGTGTGCAGGGGGATGTAGTGGTGGTGGGTTTGGGTTGGTTCTGCTTGGCCAATGTTCTCTCCTTTCTGAGTCTGTGCTTCTCGTGTGCAGCATGGGAGAGGTCAGCGTTGTATTGCGCCGCGCCCTCACGGACAAGATTCCTCCAGGCGACTCTGTCCTTTGCCGTGTGTTCCCAGGTCTTAAGATCTATGTGGCACTTGTTCAGGTTGGAAGAAGGTATGGAAAAGTGGTCCACATTTTCTAGTCTAATGTTATTAATGGAGATGTTCGGGTGTAGGACAGGCGTACGGTCTGTAATTGTCGATAAAAGCTTTTGATACTTATGAAATGCTTGTAATTATATTTCAATATACCATAGAAACATCTGACAAAAACACCTACAAACCCTGAAGCAGCAGACTTTGTGAAAATGTAATATTTCAGTCATTCTCAAAACTTTTGGCCACTCCTTTGTGTGTGTGTGTGTGTGTGTGTGTGTGTATACCTACATACATACGCACACACGCACACACACACCAATTTATATATACAATTGGTAGGAGTTATATACGATGAGGATTTGTCATTGAAACCACATATTCATTAAGTTTGTAAGACAGCATTTTTTCATCTTCTTAATATTGCAAATATTTAGGCTAATTAACTATATATATTTTAATTCAGAACATGAAGGAGATGATTTCATGCTTCCCTTTGTTTGGGACATGGTCGCAGTGTGCTTGGCCGGGTCGGGTCCGCTGCCACATGCCATCAGGGTGTGGGCGTGGTTGGCCTGCCGGACCCGACAGCTCTGGTGGGCGTGCTGCGTATGCTGGCTGTCAAATCCTGCTGGCTGACATGCCACATGCCGTCAATGAGATGCTTCTGGAGAAGACAACAGCTGAGGGCGTAGGTTCTTTTTCTGCAGCACTTTAGCTTGCAGCACTTTAGCTTGCAGCACTAAGTTTCCTTTTTTGATTACTTCCTTTATACAGCTAAGACATAGCAACAGAGGAAAAAGTAATTGTTACAGACATTGCAGTAACCTATCCATTCTACCCAACCTGAAACCAACGAAGAAGTAAAAGTAGAAATAAAAACGGAAATTAAGGAGAGAAAATCTACTAATCAAAATGCAAAAAACATTATATATTCCTACACCGCATGCAAAAATAAAGTAGGCTATGATAATGAGGCACTGTGCTGATTGGCTGCCTGAATGACGTGATACACCGCTACGAAAAAATGGCGGAAGCTCCGGCCGGCGGAGTTAGTTGTGGGCGTGGTTTCACGCATCGGAGGCCAACCGATGTAAATCGTGCCCGTCTTTACATAACGACGGGAGCAGAATCTGAACGGCTCGTAGAAGCCACATCAGACTGGATGGCTCATCCGTACAGACGCTGCAGAATTTGGTTGCTTTCCTCCTTCTCTGAGTTGGCAGGCTGAGGGGAGACCACTTTATATATGTTAAAGCAAGAAAAAAACGTGTTTTTCATAATAGGTCCACTTTAATATACCAATACCTTTCAATTCAGAACATGAATATATATATACATATATACATATACATATATACATATATATATACATATACATATATACATATATATATACATATACATATATACATATATATATATATATATACACAGTATATATATGTTATATTTATATCACCCAGCCCTATGTTAGCATGAGGCCAGTCTATCTGTCAAAGGAATTCTCTCATGTCATCGTGATCGTAACATATATTTCCCTCTCTGCTCATGCTGGCATGGCCTGTATGGTTCACAAACACACTGCAAACAACATCCACAGGCTCTCTGGCGGCTTCAGTCATGCCTCTCCACCCTCCATCCTGTTTACATTAATGCAGTATGTCACCTGTCATGCCATACACAACCAAACACTGGACCTACTGTATATTTTGCAAACATTAAGAAAGTATAATACTCTTCACCCCTTACCCCAGCAGGGGTATTTGGCCATATATATCTGGTGCACTTCCTGCCTATGTAAGTATCTGCCATGGATAGATAATCAGCTGTGACTTGCGCAGAAAAAAAATAAAATAAACAGTCTGAGGAGCCAGAAGAAGATTTGAAGGAACATGATCAGACAATTATTTATTACGTTTTCTCACAGGAGGAGGACTGGCAGTTTTACTAACTGCATAACAGACAACATTAATTTCTGTTTGTAGAATACCATCCCTATGAGGACTGTACAGTATTTTTTACAAAAGGCAAACCATTGATCACTCTTGAAATAAAGACTCTCCTCAAGGACAAAAGGAAAACCCTCAGGACGAGGTGGAGGAGAGGAGCTGAGGAGGGAGATCATGGAAGAAAAATA
Source organism: Cololabis saira (assembly GCF_033807715.1). Lineage (NCBI taxonomy): Eukaryota > Metazoa > Chordata > Actinopteri > Beloniformes > Belonidae > Cololabis > Cololabis saira. Next base: position 34,699,448 of record NC_084594.1, read on the forward strand.
CATTTACAGGAAGAGGATAGAGGACCAGATGCAGTAGAACACCACAAATGTAGTCTGGAAAGACCTTAAAAATAATTTCCGTTACACAGAAAACAACTAATTCAGGTCTTTCCTGTCTGCTGCTGTCATACTTTTAAACCAAGCCCGGTCCCAGTTACACCAACAATTAGTCAGACTAAATGGCCCAAGGACACACATTTATCTGCACCCACCTGTTTGTTTGCACTATTTAGTCACACTTTAATATTGGTGCTTGCAAATCACCAATGAATAAAGAAGAACCTGAAGCAGAAGCAAACAACTAGAATGATGAAATAAACATGAAAACAGCTAAACTGGTTGTTGCATTTAAGCGTTGGTGGTAGTGAATTAGAAGAGGAGACTTTAACTCAAAAGGGACATCAAGAATGCTGAACATCACCAGCTGCCTACATCCCAATCAGCACCAAATCAACACCATGCCGTTTTGGGGGCCACACTGAGGCCCCGTTTACACGTAGCAAAAACGTAGTGATGTTTTCATGCGTTTTGGCCGTTCATTTACACGAAAACGAAGCTCAAAGTCACCAACAACTATCATTTCTGAAAACTCCGGCCAAAGTGGAGATTTGCAAAAACTGTCTTCACGTTTGCTTTTAAACGGAGGAAAACAGACATTTAGGCTTCAGAACGTCACATTATGCAACAGAAACGTCACCAGCGTCATGTGTGCGGCTTGTGTGTACAATCTGTTTGGCCACCGTCAATATTTTCTTGTATTTTACCCGTTTTATATTCTAAAGTCACACTTAAAAGTAACTCCACTTCTCCGTCACTCCAAACGAAAGACTCTCGTTCAATCTTGGAAGTAACTGGAAGTTACTCGTGTCATTTGTTGACGTTTTTTCCCAGGATTGCAATTGGCTAGCAGGACTTTTTGCTTCTCGTTACACTGCCCCCTGTAGGTTTGGTTTGGCAGCTCATAGCACCTTAACAACGTATTTATGCGGGTTCGTGTAAATTATGCTATTTTTCAAAACGTAGAGGGGGAAATATCCGTTTTTGTAAATACCTGGCTATGAGTAAACGTGGCCTGAGGTACATTTACCTACATTTGGCATCAAAATGTCTTGTTGTGGGGCTGTTCCCTGTAATGGAGATACACCAACTGTTGAGGTCCAGTAAAATTACTACAAACACCTGCTAATTAAAACTTATGAAGACAGAATATCCTTTTGTGGTTTTTATAGAGGGCACTGTGGCAGAAAAGACTGGACCAGCTGCAGCCACTCTTCATATTAACCATCTCTGGTCTCAGCTGCTGCTACTGCGGCTGTGACCAGATTGGGACTTGGAGACCAGTACAAAGAGTGCATGGATTTCAGCGTAAATCCGTGTGTGGAATTCTTGCGATGGAAAATTCAGATGTTCACAACTGTGCGTACGGCCTAATCCACGCACGTTTCTTTGAACATCACAATCGATGTGGAATTGAGCGTATATGCGGGAGCACGACACTCCGCCCTGTCTCCTTCCTCAAGTAGAACCATTTGAATATGATAATGAGGATAAATATCCATTAAAAAACGCTCATCCTAATAGGGAACTTGGAAAAACAAGTAAAACAAATAAAAAATAAAAACATTGGCCGTGAGCTGGAGACACTTCTGTCAGAAGTTGAGGCCTGGAAAAATAATTTATCTGGGGGCATTTCTTCCGATTTAAGCTGCATTGCATTATGGGTATTTTTGTTTCAAGTGAGGTGAACCAATACTGAGCAGTGACAAAACACCACTTGTACACCACTGACTGGAAAGAGAATTGTAACAGGAATCGCCATAGGATATATGCCAGGACCAAATACATTGTACCATTTTGAAAAATAAAATGAAAGCCATCAGCAGCAGCTGTTCCTTTGTACTGACAATATATTTTAAAACCTGACCTTTGTAAATCCACACCATAGTTAGTTCTGAGTTTGGTGGCAGATGAGAGTCATGATAATGAGAGAGCTGAACAGAAAGGCAAAACTGTTGATTTACCAGTCAATCTTCGGTCCATCCCTCACCTATAGCCGTCAGCTACTGTAGGGGCACCGACCGAAAGAATGAGTTAAACCAGTTTGCCCAATGAGCTTCCTTCAGTGGGTGTCTGGGCTCACCCTTAGAGAAAGATTGAGGGGCTAGACTCACTTCCCTTTCTGTTGAAAGGAGCTAGTTGAGGTAGTTTGGGCATTTCGTCAAGATAAGTTCCAGCTGAGGCGTATTAGACATGGCTTTGCAGCAGATCCAAGAATCACTGGAGAAATTACACAGTATGTCTTTGTTGGCATAAAAGTACTGTATTTGAGTTGATTGAAGTTTGATAAAAAGTTTCAAAGATGCATTGGAGAAAGGCTGATTGTGATGATCCAACTTAATTATTTGTAAGAGTGCCAAAATAAAAATGTTTCAAGTAATTACTAAGCTGAATCACTCTGAACCCAAGAATGACGATGATCAGAAGAACCAAGCTTTTTCTAATTTCACCATCACTAACACCCTTTTCATGTCCACAATAAGCTTCATTCCTATATATCCTTTTCAGTGTTTCAGATTTTATCTTGGATTATGCGTCCTCACCTGCACCCAAGTTACAATAAGCGATTATAACTTAAACGCATTGTCGATGACTATACATTGTTTGAATTGGTTGATGCTATTTAAAGAAGGTATGATTTTGTATTGTAATGCATTACATCCAAATGTTTCAGAATGACTGTAACCTTAATGTGAGTGTCAAAAGGAGCACTGGTCTTATTTGACAGAAATCTAGAATATATTTTGTAGTAGAATTTCCTTTTTAACTTTTTTTTTCTTTTCTATGTTTCTTTTCTTTTTCTTTACTACCTCTTTAGGTTTGCTTTTAATTTTTGTCTTGTATTGTATATTATGTGTCGGACCCCAGGAAGAATAGCTGCAGTTTTGCTGCAGCTAATGGGGATCGAAATTAAACTATATAATATAACTATATAACCCAGATGTTAAATGTGCAGGAGTGGACATATATGATGCTGCCGGCAAATTCCAAGCTGTATTAAATTGCACATAAAGATGAGTAACTAATCAGACACAACATGGCAAAGACTTCAAAAGAAGTGCCCACTCTATGAAAACGGTCCCAAATACTGTAATACAATCAGTCATCGTTTACATTATTGTGATTCATTTTTCACCTCTGCACAGTTTTAATTTAAGAGGAGGCATGTGATGCCTCAGAGAAATTAGAATATGTTTGTGAAGATGCATTTGGCAAAGGATATAATCTTACTGTTATTACCGTATCTCAGCGTATGCTGAAGCATATTTTTAACAGTTGGGTAAAACATAAATGTCGAAGCTATTAAAAAGTTCTGCCAAAAAAGCTCTTAGTTTAAAAAATACCATGACTCCTATAATAGACATTTTTCTTCAGCATTGAGTGTGTATACTGTCTGTATGCATTTGCCTTTCAATTCACTTCCTCTTAAAGGTCAGCTTTACAAAATATGCCTCACTACACATCTCCTTAGTGATAGACGGGAGCGCATTAGTATTCATTTGTAACATGGTATTTACTCACTTGTTGAAGGGAATTGAGGGCGTAAAAATCATGTTAACTTACTTACTTGTTGTGAAACGTTCCTGGGGCATGTACATGTAAACACTATTAGGTGGGATGGGAATTTTACTGGGGAATTTCAAGAGCACCCTGTGGCCTAAAATAAACAAACAAATAAATACTGGTAGAAAGAATATTATTAGACTTAAAGAATCTTTATTGGAGGCTTAAAATTGAAAAGCACAACAAATAAAAATGAATTATCATATCATAATTAATTCACTTATCCTAATTATATTCTTCATCATGAACCAATTTAAGTACAAAAAACAGATTCCAGGTTAAATATCTCTGGAATTCTGTACAGCCTTTTAATTTGTATTTTATAAAACTAGTAGAGAGGTCATTCATATTGAACATGGAAAAGGTAAGTGAAGTGATCCAAGGCAATAGAAAATGACTGAGGGGGAGACAATCACCTCTGTGGTGAAAGGAGCCTTTTCACATGTCAGTGAGGGATGTACAACTTGTCTCCAGCTGCTCACCTCGGGGTATCACAATGCCCCTGGACTCCCCCCACGCAACTGCACTCACCAACACACACAATGAAACAATATCAGCACAGTGCAGACAAACCATTTTGTGTGGAATTGGAGTGTACAATTGGAGCCAGCATAGGGCAGGCATATTATTCATTCCCGAAGGGTGTCGTGTCACTGCCGACAGGCAGACATAAATATTCTTCAACCCTTTCACCATGGGTTAATGGCTGTCCATCAGACGGCTGACACATACAGGGCTGCATGGGCCTTACTGCACATGCACACGCTCTGCTTTTTCATTGGAATACCAAGGACATTTATGAAGACTGGAAAAAAAGCTGAAAAGACAAGTAGCCACAGGAAGCAAAAAACAAGCAAACACTTTATTTCAGCTTGTTTACATAAGCAAACCCACGGAGAAGAATATACACCTGCCACCCACACACCTGAGGAATATGCACAAATTAGTATTCTAGAGGCACCCACGTAGATTTGCGTGGATACCTTTTAGCCAAGTCTGAATGATGCTTTACTTAAAAAGATGAACACAGTTCTGTGTCTAGCTGCGCTTAAAGCAAGAATTATTTCATTAGATTGAAGGAATGCATAATGCTATGGGAATGGCATACATAATCACCTCAGAGGCCAGGTACAACAAACCAGCAGCTGAATATGAAAGAGCCAACATTTTCAGCTTTGTTCCTAATGCTGTACGCCCAATCAAAATTAATTTATTTTAATATATGCACACAGAAGGTCAATTATCCAAATGATTTCAGTTCAGACTGCACCTGATTTTGGGAGCCAATGAGGCATCGAAAGGGCAGATGGGTGTGCTTTGCAAGGCAAATCATCACACCAACCTTCTTTCTGTCACCTCCCCATCGTTTACACCTCCAAATGTGCAGGCCATCCACTCACCTTTAATGAAGTGCATTCCACTAACGATAAATAGCTTAATATTTAAATTGGGCAAAAGGGAGTACACCTATAACAATACTGTCAAAACTTACTTAAACTGAAGCTGGTTTTGAGTTTCCCTCGGGATTAATAAAGTATCTACGTATTTATCTAGTTTGACCAAAAGTATTCAAAAGCTAAGAACATTCCATGTGATAATGTTTGAGTATACACTAATTTTGAATAGTTATAACGAGCAACTAGAACAAATATTATTCAAAGTTATAATCTGGTTAAAGGTCTGTAATAACTGGCAAAACTAAGCTGGGTAAACACAAAGCAAAGGCACGAACAAAAAGGTAAATAAATAAATAAACAAACTTGTGCTCTTTGACATGTTAATAGAGAAGGTAAGGCGTTTTACAGAACAACTTCACATGTTTGTACTGTTTCTTCTCAAAATCAATGTGCTAATATAAAAGTTGTAAACAATCGCTGGCATTTGCAGACTGGTATTTCTAAATAGACAGCAGCACTTAAGAACATCACTTCACTTCAAACTGAATTTATAGCCACTGTCTTGAGCAGGATTCATAAATGTCAGTGGGTGATAGGCTTTATTAAATGAGATGCCAACACTCTTTCTAAAATCAGTTTAAAACATTGTGAAAGTCACTTAATAGCACATTCGTTCATAATCATTGACTGCAGGTTTGACAACATTAGTTAAGTTAGTTAGACTTGACTTAACACCAAGTTAAGTCAAGTGATTCTTATCCATGCGGTTCAAGGGATTTAAACTAAATCTTTTGAGGAGCAAACTTCAGTTGGAGGGCTAAGAATGTCTGAATCTCTGGCAAGATGACTACATAATAATATTAAATTGTAAGAAGTGCAAACATTTGTTAGGGACAAAAACGACTTGAATCAAAAGAGTTTAAAATGAAAAAAGAATGTATGTTAAAGCATAATGGCCATTAATGTTAGCTCAGTAGGCCTTATGCCAATGTCAGATTAAAAGTCAATTTTAAGCCTCTTAGAAGCTGGCCCCTGTAATTTTAACTTTGCATGTATAAAAAGGGCTGTTTTCATTAATCTGATATCACTTCCATCTTAAATCCTTACTAAATGACTACAGAATGTCGGCCATACCACTGTCAGGAGACAAAATGTGTAGAAACATACTGTTAACTGATCCAGTTCTGTGGAAGTAAAGGCTATGAACTGTCGTCCTCCTTTTGCGTGTACTGACAGTCAGACATTCAGTAGTCCATTAGTACTTAGGACTTAAGATGGCAGCAACAGGAAGATGATGACAGGTAAGAAAAAAAAAAAGGCCTTTTTATACACCGTTTGGTTTTTGTTTTGGTCCCTAAAAATCACTTGCACTTATGACCATCACCATAATCGTGATATAACTCTGGAATGTTGCTTTAAATAAACCCAAAGAAGTTATCAAATTCAGGCAGCACGGTGGCTTAGTGGTTAGCACTGTTGCCTCACAGCAAGAAGGTCCCCGGTTCGACTCCCAGGCCCGGCAGGGGCCTTTCTGTGTGGAGTTTGCATGTTCTCCCCGTGCTTGCGTGGGTTTTCTCCGGGTACTCCGGCTTCCTCCCACAGTCCAAAAACATGCATATTAGGTTAATTGGTGATTATAAATTGTCCGTAGGTGTGAGTGTGATTGTGAGCATGGTTTGTGTGTCTATATGTGGCCCTGTGATGGACTGGTGACCTGTCCAGGGTGTAACCCCTGCCTCTCACCTAAAATAAGCTGGGATAGGCTCCAGCAGACCCCCGTGACCCCGCAAGGGATAAAGCGGGTAAGATAATGAATGAATGAAGTTATCGAATTTACAGATGTTCAGATCTTTTCAGATTGTATTACATTTTTTTTCTTTTTGCAAGCGGGAAAACGTTTTCCATTCGGGGCCGTCAAGCTTGTTGTTTGGGCAAGTTCAACACTTTGGCCCACAGAACAAGTGGCGGAAAAAGCTTAATGTCAACCCGTTACATAACCTGGGATTTTGCTTCATGATGTTATTTGCATGTAAGATAAATTACACATTTATTGTACAATCTTTAATTATAAAATTTAAGGTTAGACCAAAATCCATAGATCCGCAAGGATTAAAATTAGATGGTGATATAGTCAGTATTTCAACTATAAAGAAAAAGGCTATTGAAAGACGAGCCTCCACATGTAAACCTCCTTTCTACAAGCCACTGATTTATTTTTCATTCTCATCAGAGACCAATTTCTGGCAGTTATTGAATGGTGATGACTGCATCTCGGCGCCACTCAGCTTTGGCTAAATGAGTAATTCAGAAATTGATAGAGCAGACACAATTCAGTCTCCGTTCCAGCTATGTCTCCTCCGCCTGCTCTTCCAGTGGGTCCTCAAAGGTCTGTGGAAGCGGGTGCTTAATTGCCAAACACACCTAAACCTGGGTTCAACAGATGGGCCCAATCTGGGTTTAATATAAGATAAAAAACAACAAAACAAAAAAACAGACACGGATATGTACACTGATTGGATATGTCTGTACCCCCCCACCCCTCTTGCTGCAGTGAAAGCTGAGACAAGTCCTCATGTCTGATCAAATAGCAAAGTGGACTGTATTTTTTTTTTCCAAATGTGAAAGAATGTTTTAGTTTCAGTTGTCTTAGAGCAGGAGGAGAAGCCAGTGGCTGACATTTTGCCCTGCTGACTTTTGATGGAGCTCAAGAGAACAGAGCGGCATATCAACTAGCCATTAAGGCTTTGCTCAGGTATTAGAGGATCAGAGGAACCAATAAAAATCTCGGAAGAAAAGAAAGGCGCTGACAAGACCACACGTCTTGTCTGGAGGCTTGCTCCATGTCAGATAGGCCATACAACGTAGACATATAATGTGACCCTCAATCTTTAACTGTAATTTGATGCCATTAACCTTATGAAGTTGTTAGACTTTATCCTTATTTCATTTTTAGACATATGAAGGATGGTTTTAAACATCAGAAACAGATTCTACATAACCTGGTACAAAGCTCCCAGAAAAACAATTAATCTATTCTTGATTTTTTTGTATTTATTGATTAATGCTGTATAACAACACATTACATTAAACAATCTTTTTACAATTACTTGAAGAAAATAAACTTATCACAAAAAAGTAAGGAAATATGTGTTTGCTAGATTATTTCTCTGTTGCAACAATGCTTCTTGGCAATAAATCTTAAACTGTTGGGAAGCTTGTTTATTTCCCTTTTAAATGCCACACTTCTATGGAACATGCATTTGTGGGATGAGCAGCAGAGCTGAGTTTGTGGGTTGCATCCATGAAAAATTTGCCAAATCTTTTCTGCCATTGCCAAACAGCTTATTTTGCGGTTTCTTTTGAGTGTTGTGAGCTTCTAGTACACTCAGTTGCTGCCAAACAGGCACCTGATTGTGGAGGAAGGTAATATTCAGCAATGAATCCAGATTCTGCCTAGGGCAGTTGGATCGAAGGGTCAAAGTGTGGAGAAGATGCAGAGAACGCTATGCTGATTGCTGCATCGATAGAGAAACATCTTCTGGTGGAGGCAGTGTGATGGTGGAGGCCAGGGCAGCATCTCCCTCACTGGAAACACAAGCCTCTTCAACATTGGAGGCAATCTCAACACAGAGAGAAATCGAGAAAAGATTCTGCAAACAGTGGCAATCCCATATCTCTAGTCTGGAACACCCTGTTTGTTAAACGAATAAATTATAAATGATTAAATTGCCAATATGCTTTTTATTCAGACTTTAATCATCCAATCCACCAAACAAGAATCGAAGGTGTTTGGTCTTGGCAGAGAAGATTTGGCAAGTGTTTCATGGGTGAAACCCACATACTCTTCATACGCTCTGCTGCTCATCCCACAAATGCATGTCCCTTACGGCATCTTTTAAAAAGGGAAAAAAAAAAACAGCCTTTCAACGGTATATGATTTATTGCCAAGAAGCATTGCTACAACAAAGAAAGAATCTAACAAAGAAAAATGTCCTTACTTTTTGTGCAATGTTTAAAAGCAAGAATGGAAAAAGGCTTGCTTTTATATGTAAAGCAACTGGTCTCCTCACCTCCCGATTTGCAACAAAAAATAAAATAAAAGAGGGGATGCAAAACAAATCAGTGCTTTCAGTGCCATTTTAAACAGCATTCCAATTTTTATGGAAAATGGGCAAACGTATTACCATCTACAAATATAGGAAACACTTTTCCTTTAAAAGACAACAACATTTTTCCTGCTGGGGACATTTCCTTGAAATACAATTATCTCAAGATAATTGAAAAATTATCTTGTTTTCTCGTTAATGTGACATGTGATGAACAGTAATGTGTAAAACTGACAATTTGGTAACTTCTATGTCAGCCACACTGAGCAGAGTGAGAGGTGAGGAAGAGAGGGTTAAGTGTGATGTAGTCTTTAAACACTATACCGAAACATTTGTTTTTAAGGAAACACAATCCTAAACTTACAACAGTTTTCAGCTATTATACACAACAGCAAAGAAAGACAGAAATATCATGAAAAGTTGCAAAAATGATTCAAGGTGCCATATGTAAAATGTGCGTTTTGGAAATGAATAGGAATTTGTCAAATCATTTCTGGGAAGCATTTCAGACAGCTAAACCTATTTATCAATATGAGTTGGTATGAAGGCTCTTTTACTTGAACATTCATATTGTTATAGCAGCTCAGTTAAAGTGATGGTATTATGTAAGGTTACAAAAGGCTACAGTGAACCACTCAGCACTGTCGACTATCCTGCCACAATATTCTCCAATATTTATATGAAAATATCAGAAATGACAAAACTGTACTTAATTCTGTTCCTTTTGATAACATTTGATTAAATCAAAAGGTAACAGTAAACTTTCAGTTCATTAGAGGACCTATAGGATGTACACAACTCTTGTTTTTATTCAAGTACCCACAAGGGGAATCATTGAATAGTTAAGGGATTTTATAAAGGTGAAAAATAGTTTTGAAATGAAAGGAGAGAGGGTAAATTACGTTAAAATGAGTCCACCTGATGAAGGAAAAAGAGGTTGAGAAAAAGAGCACAAATGTTAAAGATGGCGTTTTGTATATATTAGAAGGCCTTAAGTACAGGTGTAAATGCACCCCAGATGCATTTGAGGATCCAATCACAGAAACCACATTTGAAGGACATCTCAGCCAGATGCAACCTCATTCTTTAAGCAACGGAAACTCAAAGCATCCTGGGCCACACTGAAGGAGCACCTACGTAATAGACATCTCTGTCTCAGGTGAAGGACATACTCATTTGCACAACAGCAGCGTCATGTTAAAGTGCGAAACAACAAGTGGCAGGAACAGACAACCACAATGTCATGGACCAGTGTTGTTTTGATTTGCGAACATATACACACACAGACACAGACACACACACGAGTTTGGGTTTATACAGTCTATAGATAGAGCTTACATGGTAGTACAACCCCCAAGAGAACAGAAAAACAAAAACAGTTGACAACATATGACATAGGTACACTGGTACAATTAGATGAGAAAGGATGACACTGAGAAACAGGAGGGAAAAAAAAGACTCCTTCACACTGTGTATAAATACATAGTGCGAAAGTGCAAAAAAACACCTCAGCACCAGAAAAACAACATATTCATAACAATTTTAACAACATCATAATGAAGATGTATTTGGAGGGGGGTAGGGTGGAGGGGTGGGGTTCCCAGCACAGGCCACTCAAGTGAGCACCGCAGCCTTCACGGCTCTAAAACCTGGAGCCAGGGAAGGCGTTGAATAATGGGGGGAGGTGTATCTATCATTATGTGCATGTGTGTGTGTGTGTGTGTGTGTGTGTGTGCGTGTGGTAAGTCTGTGAACTCTGCCCGGATCTACTCCTCAGCCATTGTCATCGATGTTATTAGCCGGCTCGGTATAGTTATGATACAGTTCCAAAGGTGTATGAGCATTTCCTTGATGGTAAATATATGCTGCAAAATCCAACATTTCCATGACAGATGTTGGTTAATCATTTAGTATAAAACAGTGTTTATACTGCGTGTTGTTTGCTTAAGATCATGCATTGTCTGTAAAACATTAATGAGTGTTGACTGCACAGAATTTTCCCTGTAGCTCCTAATATTGTACAATGTAACACACCCTCGGCCCCCTGGGATGGCTGACTTAGCCATGGCTGTTTTGTTTTTCTAGTATCCCTAAAGGAAGTGCTGTTGGGTTATCAGACTGCTCAGTCTGTAATACGCAGGCTGTCTCTCTGGTAGTTGGTTCAATGTGGCAAAGTCCACCTGCATCTCTGAACTCTGGAAAACTGGTGAGAGAAACTAATTCTGCAACATTTTGACAGTAAGCTTCCATTATGACATGAGCCGCCTTATAATCAGCAACAGCATGAGACCATGAAGGTTGAATCCATGGACTGGTGACATAAATCAATGACATCAGTCCTATGTCCAATCAAAGCCCCACACCAATACTGGATCACATCAGTCCAAAATGTTATTAGGGATTAGTCACTGCAATAACCATGCGCCATTGCCTATTATACTGGCTGTACATGTCTCCTTTAGCTGCGATAATGATGAGCACGTTATATTCATTCACTGATGCACACCGGCACTACACTGAAAATGCTAAAGTAGGTGTGAGTGTGCGTGTGTGTGTGTGTGTTACACTTGGAGGGTTTGCCACCGAGTGTGGTCAGAGTGGTAAAACTCCATTTAATTCTCTTTTCCCCCCCTACTCAATAAATCCTTCCCCCGCAACTTCATAATCACCTCCGCTCCCGTTTTCAGTAAACCCGCGAGGTACTAAATTCATCGGCCGCCTCCATCTCTGTGCATGAAGTCTTTCAGTTTCTTAAGAATAAACAGGAACACTTCCATTTTACCACTTCATCAACTCTCTGTCTCATATACCAGTCACCCACAGATGGCTCCCACTTGCCTGTGTGTGTGTGTGTGTGTGTGTGTGTGTGTGTGTGTGTGTGTCAGTGAACGAATGGAACTTCTCTTGTGTAAGATGAGCGCCAGTGATTACAGGCCGAGACAGTTTTCTAATTATTCTGTCAAACATCAATCCTGTGGGCTGATGCAGGCCATCCTGTGGCCTGATGGACAATGTAATCACTGCTGGGACAGCCCTCCACCCTTTCCCCAACCCCTACTCCTTCACCCGTTTTACCACTCTCCCCACACATTCCTTTTTTCCCTGACCCCCTGCACTCTCTCATATTCCTGTCTTTCTTGCTGTTCTCAACCCAGCCAGCACTTCTTCTTCTCTGCCAGTGTGCTGCTACTCATCTTCCTCCTTCACACACTACATCACCTCTGCCAATGCTTGCTACAAGTTACTCTCTGTTTGTGGTACAACGGCCAAATGTTGGCAAACGTATACAAATAGCAAGAGCGAATATACAGAGGAGGGAGACATTTACAAGGTCACCTTTGCTGCTCAGTACCAAGCTTCTTTAAGTTTTACTCCATCAACTTAATGATACACGGAATGATGGCAAGAAATATAAAAACAATTCTGATGTAGTGTGGAGCTGCCAAATCTTATTAAAATTTTAAGTAAATATTAAGTTATTGTTTGCTATTAACTTCTAGCGACTAAATCTATGATCAATTAAAAAAATAAACAACAAAAAACATCACTAATGTCCTGTTGTTTAATGTGATCAGAGTGCCAGTGTCCATTCCTTTTACATTTGGCTGTTATTGTTTCCTCGTCTTGTTCCCCCCCCCCCCCCAAAAAAAAAAAAATCACTGAGTTTGTATGTGTATATTTATGTATGTATGTGTATGCATATGTATGCGTATATATATGTATATATATTAAATATAGTAATAATGCACATATATATACCTTTGGTTTCTACCTTCATGGTATCAATCATTAATCTGTGTGCAGACAAGGTGAAGAAAAGAAAAAAAAAAAAAAGTTTTACTCCATCAACTTAATGATACAAGGAATGATGGCAAGAAATATAAAAACAATTCTGATGTAGTGTGGAGCCACCAAATCTTATTAAAATTTTCTTAAATATTAAGTGATTGTTTGCTATTAACTTCTAGCGACTAAATCTATGATCAATTAAAAAAATAAACAACAAAAAACATCACTAATGTCCTGTTTAATGTGATCAGAGTGCCAGTGTCCATTCCTTTTACATTTGGCTGTTATTGTTTCCTCGCCTGATATTCTTCATTTTAAAAAAGGCAGGAAAACGTCTGAATCATTGAGATGGAATGTAGAATAGAGACCTTTTGGCTCTGGCATGTTGACCTAAACTGTAGAGAGCTGCTCTGGGGATGTTTGAATTAAAATTTAAAAAAATAAAATATTGATTTTTTTTTCAAAAATTAATGCAGAACTTTAAACTGTGAGTGATTTAATCTCAGGTTACGTCAGACTGCAGCTCAATTCAGATTTTTGCCCATATGTGACTTATATCAGATCTTTTTAATGGCAGTCTGAATGGCGCAAATCTGATTTTTTCAAATCCGACCCATGCCACTTTCCTATAAATCTATTACATAGCCTATCTGTGTCAAAGCGACAGCAGTCAGAACAGTCATGTCGCATTTCTTCTGACTTTGACACATACGTCTGTACAGATTTACCAGGCACTACTGCACAAAAAGCCATCTTAACAATTGTGCTCTAATTTTTCTCAATCTCCTCCTTTCCTTCATCAGGTGGGCTTCATTTTGTTCAATACCAAAAAGTTGCAATACTCGGGAACCTCTCTTTTTCAAGATGGGAGCTACTGGCCCTAAAGACCAAGGCACACGCTGGAATACGACACCATTCCAGGTGAGCTGAGGAGACGCCGGGGCTGCAAGGCTGGCAGTAAACTAAAGGCTAGCGGACAATCATTTTAAACCATCAATCCCGCCAATAATTATGGGAAACGTGAATGCCTCGCAAAAGAAGATGGATGAGTTGTCCGCGCTGATCAACCAGCAAATATACTGCGAGTGCAGCTTGCTCATCTTCTCAGAATCATGGTTAACGATCCAGCACTGTTCCTGGGGGCACGAGGTGGTGTGAGGACAGCGGTGATTATGGAGGGGCAGGGGGAAGGAATGGGGGTGTTGTTCTCACAGCTAACTGGGTGTGCAGTTGTGTTCTTGTTTGTTCTTTTTTATTCTGGTGTCTGTATTTTTCTAGTCAGTGTGTTCTGTACTTTGACTATACGAGTATCTGTTTTACTTTTAGTTTCCACTCTGGGCTGTCGTTGCTACTGGAACTCCAATTTCCCACAGGTGTGTCTGTGTGTGTGTGTATATATATATATATAATATAATATATTATATATATATATATATATATATATATATATATATATATATATATATACACACACACATACATATACACATATACATATATATATATATATATATATATATATATATACATATATACACACACACATACATACATACATACATACATACACTACACTGCATACAGTACATACACAAACACATATGCACGCACACACAGTAATAGACTGCATGAGTGGAAATGACAGGAACATGAAGGATAGTATTTGATGATGGAAGTATACAAAGATGTGAATATATTTTGAACATAAGTGCATAAACAAACATTATGATGACAAAATGAAAACCTCAAAGAAGGAAATATAGAAATAAATAAGCCAAGGTCTAAAAATAAACCTTGAGCTTGAGCAATTGCACACAACGCAATAAAAAAAAGAGACAATTTTTATTGTTGTGCTCAGTAAAGAGTTTGCAAACATGTTGCTGCTCCCTCTGCCTTCACAAAACTTCTCATTTTTCCCAGTGCAAATCTCGTGTCCATCTATATCTTCCTCTGGCAGTAGTGATTGAGAGTTTAGTGATTGAAATAAAACTGTGGAAGGGCAATGTTTTACACCACGTTTGCAGCTCGGTGAAGAAGACAGACTGCTGCTAGCAGGCAGTCATGTCAGCCCTGACAGAACTACAAGAATTGAACTTAAACCATTAAGTCTGATTGCATATTCTTCCAAAAGCTGCAACTAACAAGAACATGAAAATCCAGATATGGGAAATGTGAAGTAAGGCCTAGTTAAAACCTAAAATGTCTGAGTCTGAATACCTGGTCAATTTTTGCATATACAGTAAAAGAATGTGTAAATGCACAGCCTACTAATCTCAGAAAGATGGAGTTCATTGACTGTTTCAAAGCAAATAGATTTTCCCCCATACAGTATGTCTTCAAATAACCTTGTACTTGATTGGCAGCCTGTCTAGGCTGTACCCCTGCCGTTCACCCAAAGAGAGCTATGATAAGCTCCAGCAGATCCCCGTGACCCTGAATTGGAATAAGAAGGTATAGATAATGGATGGATGGCTGGATAATGGATATTGTATTGATGTGAATGCCAATATCCGCCCATTTCTGTGGACTACATTTTCAGCCAGCTGCACTGCTGCCCATCCTATCCCAATACAATGCCAGATATGATTTCTTTGGAGATATTCCAAGTCAAATATTTTATGTGAACCTCATTGTCTTTCCATTACACGAGATAATAAAGAAGAGTGTGGATCAGACGAATGGATCCTATCAAATCAGGCCTGGTAAAGCCAATTATAGTGACAATAATCTCTTGTTGTACTGCTCTCGGCATGTCGTACCATTCAGTGCAACAAATACACAAGATGAGTGGTGGAGGGACAGCAAAAACAGATAATATATTCTGAAACGGTTGCTAATTAGGTTACAAAGACGACATAAAAATCCATATTTCAAGATGATGCTTTTGGGTTTTTAACATTATCTTGGATATACGGGCTAAATCCTATTAAAATTAGGAGATTAATGCGATTTGTTTCAACAAGATCCCTTCTTGGCTTTAACAGGCTATGAACAACAGCACAATGTAAACACGAGGCTAAATATACACAACAGACATAGCAGATATACACAAAAATGATTATCCATTTGTTTTTATACTAACTTACTCCAGCATCCTACAGGCAAAGGGGAGGAGTTCACCCTGGACAGGTCGCCAATCCACTGCAGGGCCACACATATAAACTAACAACAATTCATGCTCAACCTCACTCCTATGGGCAATTTGGAATAATCAGTCAGCCTAGGATGCACGTTTTGGACAGTGGGAGGAAGCCAGAGTAACCAGAAATAAACCTGTCCCAGCTGCACACACAAAGACTCCTGCCAGGAGTCGAACCAGCAATCTTCTTGCTGTGAGGCAACAGTGCTAACCACTAAGCCATTGTGCTGCCCAAAAATAGATAAAGGAAATAATAAAAATAATAAAAAACAATATAAAGCCTATTTCTAAAGCCCATTCACACAGTCAGTTTGTTTGATTCCGCCTCGTTGTGCAGTATGAAATGCATGGAGGGGGAATAACAAAACATTTCATTCCGTCGTTGGCACGCCACTGTTCCACCACGAGGGTTAGTAACAGGGACAAAACAAGTGTTGTGTGAAATGGTGATCACACAGGACTGTGCAAACTAAGAGGATGCAAACTTAGAGCAGACCACAAAGAGGGACAACGCCCAAGTTACAAGCCAAGATGCCATTGGAAATACATACCACCAAGTTTGCTTTCACAGCCACCGGATTTGGTCTGCTTAAAATTAACTCAAGTTCATTTAAGTTCTGTCATTGTGCCTTTTGTGACACCATGGCTTCAAAAAGTTCCTCTCCAGCTGGAGCTGCACTTTATTTCCAAATTGAAAATAAAATGAACTAACAACTACAAGCGATAAAAAAAATAATCAAATGATGACAACTAATCCACGTAGGCTGGCCAAAATAAATCAATCAATCCACTTTATTTCTATAGCACTTATCACAGATAAGAATCACAAAGTGCTTTACAACAAAAGGCAGAGAAGGATACAATAAGAAGTATAAAACAAACAGGGATTAGAAAGAAATAAAAGTAACAAACTATAACAAGAGGTACAGATACATTCCACAACACAGGATCTTTGTATTGTTTATATAATTTGTGTTTCTGCAGTAGATAGATCTGACCAATAAGAAGCAAGGACTGCATCTAAGCATTTTTAATTTTTGTTTTGTTGTTTTAATATTTGTTTGTGTGACAAAAAACAAACGATGGGCAAAATGCTATAGGTTTACCAATTCATTTAGTGATTCAGACCAGAAGGAAATAACTACAGTAAGGTGGGGAAGCACCCTACAAGTGCAAGTACCGTATTGACCCGAATATAAGACGACCCCCCCCTCTTTTTCAAGACACAAGTTTAAAAAAATACTTTTTGAACACCAAATTCAATTTTTTTACAGAAAATAATTGCAGTACATCTGAAACAAATAATTATAGCAATATATTCGAGAGAAAAAGCATGTTATTTTGCATCATTCAAATCATCATCTTGAAGTTTGCATCATAATTTCTCCTCAGCTGCCGGTTAACCTGCCAATCTCCACCCACTTTTCTGCAGATTTTCGCTATGTTTCTCCTTTTTCTGTTATCTCTTCTCTTATTTTCTTCTCTTTTCTTTCTTACCGCTATTTTTTATTTTTCTTCTCTGTGCTACCGTTATTTTTATTTGTGTGACAGGGGTTTGCTTTGGCCTGGGGAGTTAAGTTCAGCATTCGCTTTAAAAGGTATCTGGCGCCATCTAACGTTGTGAATGGGTATAACGTCTAGCCCCCGAATGTAAGACGACCCCCACTTTTTCAGTCTTATTTCAATGCAAAAAACACCGTCTTATATTCGGGCCAATACGGTATTCAGAAATATTTTGCAGGACAGAGTGTTTGTTATCATATTTCTTTGCAACATTATTTTAACATTTTTATTTGTGCAGATATGGTTTCTGTATGTTCTGTGAAAAAGATTTGGGTTTTGGGCTTTTGCTCCTCTGTGAGCATAAGCTGATACGTTTGTCTTAAAAAACAATGTTAAGATAACTGAACTTGTTGATGAAGCTTAGCTCATTCAGTGCATGCAACAAGATCTGGCATATATTCTACAGGTCTGTTGTAAAGATTGCAATCTTATCCTCAGTCATCTGTTGAGGTAGCAGCATCAGAGCTACAGAGGGATACTCCAAGGATACTCCATAAAATGAAAATAATAGATAACACATAGTATCCGCTTCAGAAATAAAGTGATTCAGCAAAAGAGTGTCTTCACTTGTTCAGAGCTGCTGCAACAAAGGCTACTACAGAAGATCCTTCCTGACCACAGCAAAAGCATCTACAAGGACTCTTTCAAAAGACTTATTGACAGTAATAAAAAAAAAAAAAGATACTTTCCATTTGGGGAATGAAAAAATATCATTGAGCTAATTATTGAGCTATTATTGAATACAGATTAATTTAATATTTATAAAGAGTGGCACCAACTTTGTTCAAACACCTAAACTGAGTTAAAGGGGACCTATTATGGCATCTAATACCTATTTTAAACAGGCCTTGAATGTCTTAAAACCAAGCTATTGATTGTTTTTGCTAAATGAATTAGAAATTCAGCCTCTAAACCATGTCTTTATCATCCCATTCTCTAACCTAATTATCTATGCAGGATTCTGAGTGGGCGGGGCTATGATAATGAGGCTCTGTGCTGATTGGCTGCCTGAATGACGCGATACACCGCTACGAAAAAATGGCGGAAACTCCGGCCGGCGGCCGGAGTTAGTTGTGGGCGTGGTTTCACGCATCGGAGGCCAACATACATAACTACATAATTACATAATTACATATTACATAACGACGGGAGCAGAATCTGAACAGCTGGTAGATCCACATCACACTGGACGGCTCATCCGGCTGTACAGACACTGCAGAATTTGGTTGCTTTCCTCCTTCTCTGAGTTGGCAGGCTGAGGGGAGACCACTTTATATATGTTAAAGCAAGAGAAAACGTGTTTTTCATAATAAGTCCCCTTTAAGAGACTATTCTCTCTGCCATCTGGTCCTGTCTCCACCCTCCTTTGGACCCTCACCAGTTTGCCAACAGGGCAAACTGCTCCACAGACGATGCTATCAGCACAGGGCTCCACACTGCACGAACCCACCTAAGACACAGCAGGAGCTACATCAGGCTGACATCATATTGACTTTAGTTCAGCATTCAACAACATTATCCCAAAGATTCTAGTCGGGAAACGTTCCCAGTCGGGCCTCTCCATCTCCACCTGTCACTGGATAAAGAACTTTTGAACAAACCAGCCAGTGCAGCTGTGTGGAAATAATTCACTCTTTCAAACTGCTGGGCTTGCACATCTCTGACGACCTCTTCACCACAGCAGTGGTCAAGGAGGCTCAGCAGTGACTTTGCTTCCTGTGGGCACTCAGAAAAAATTAACCTTGAGAAGAAGCTGCTTGCGACTTCCTCCAGATCCACAGAGAGTATACTGACGTACTGCATCTCGGTGTGGTACGCTGGCTGAGACAGCAGCAGACAGGAAACCACTGCAGAGAGTGATCAACGCAGCCAAAAAGATCCCTGGCACCTCTCTTCCCAGCCTGGGAGACATCACCAGCTCCTGCTGCCTCAGCACATCATGAAGGACAATTCCCACTACGGCCTTCACTTGTTTGACTTTCTGCCCTCTGGACGGTGCTACAGGTCACGCAAACCACGGACTAACAGACTAAAGCACAGTTTATCTACTCGAGCCGTCACCACATTAAAACAATCGAAACACATATTACCGTTTCAGCATACAATTACATGTGAAACACTGTTTTTACAGTACATGTGAAATATTTTTGCTACTTAAAATGTTCCATGAAAGTGCAACTTCATGAAAGAGATGTTTACACTGTTAATATATTTATCAATGAACACCTAACTTGTCAATGACTTTCTTTTAACTGCCGTCTGTCTATTTATTATTGAGTCACTTTATTTATTTTATTATCATAATTATTATTTCTGCTACTATGTGGCATTTTTTTTCTTCACCTTATTTATATGCACCTTTTGGATCAGCAACCCTATTATCGTTGTATGTAAATACATTGACAATTAAAGCTGCAAGCAGCGATGAACGGGCCCTCGCACCCTTGTGCACGTTCAGGCTGCAGTGGAAGCTTGTATGACTTGCATGTAGATTCTTCAGGCCTGGACATTTAGCGGATGAAACCAGCCACAACTCTCTATATCAAACCATTCAAAAGTTATGCCCGAAAGTAGGAACTATCAAATATGGACCAATCAGATGAAGGGTGGGTGCTCCATGCTTTTTGGCGTCTAGCATCGCCACGGTAACGCTTTTGACTAAGTAATGCCCATCGTCGCAGGATGGAGACGCACATTTTGATGTATAACACACCTGGGTGCATGTTACGGTTCGGGCTGCATTGATGGCCGAAGAAATGGCTAAATTGCGCCAAAATTACACGATTAATTCAAAATGGCCGACTTCCTGTTCGGTTTTGGCCATGGCGCCAAGACACTTTTCGTTAAGTTGCGACATGATACAGGTGTGTACCGATTTTCGTGCATGTACGTCAAACCGTATTGTGGGGCTTGAGGCGCAAAGTTTTCTAGGGGGCGCTGTTGAGCCATTAGGCCACACCCATTAATGCAAACCATGAAATATCAAATTTTTCGCCAGGCCTGGCTTGCGTGCAAAATTTGGTGATTTTTGGGGCACGTTTAGGGGGGCAAAAAGGCCCTCATTTCGTCAGAAGAAAAATGAGAACGAGGATAACGAGAACAATTCCTACAGATACAATAGGGCCTTTGCATTGTCAGTGCTTGGGCCCTAATAACACTGAGATACACTATTCAAGTGGAATGGAAAAATGCTGGAGCCAGTGATTTTTGCTTAACCAACAACAGACACCAAAGGTGGGCATTTCTGGAGCTCCTGTTCTAGGTGTCCTTTCAATGCTCAACATCCAATATGATGCAGAAAAGATGGCTCTATTCCCCACAGTTACAGAGTGTACGAACAGATGAGCCACATTGAGTAAACACCTAGCGATACAGCATAAGTGAGGTTTTCTCATCTCTGTATATTGTGTCTTACAATGACTACAGTGATGCACGTTCTCAGCAGCCAAAAAGAAAAGGCTTCGGCTATTTGCTACTTCAACAGCTGATATTTTCATTGGACTAATTAATTAATTACAACACCATTAAAATGTAATTAACCTGTGTTCTGATAATTAAGAAGCAACCTTTTTTTTTCTCTTTGGTAAATAGAAAATCACCCGCATTAATGTCCCTGTGACACAGGAGAATGTGCAGTGTTTGCGGTGTCAGTGCACAGCTTGCTGAGCACAAATGACCTCATCAAGCGAGTGTTAGTGACCTTGCATAAAAACATTGTGCACACATGAGCGCCAGGGGAGCATGAAATGAAGGGGGTGTTTAATATTGACACTTTTGCCAAGTCTCAAAACTGTAAAGCTCAGTATTTTCTGTGAATGTGAATAGTACTATAGAACACCAATTCGCATTTGCTGTTAACAGTTATCAGCAGTTCACATATTTGCTTCGTGCCTACCACTTCTGCACTTCTATACTGTATGTTCACACATAAATGTTCTCCTGGACATTGATAGTATATTTCTGAACTTAATGTCTAATAATAAAGCCACTTATTTACATCCCCCCCCCCATTTTTATCATCAGGAACATTGAATTAGAAAACAGTGAGAGAATAATACTCGTAATAATTACGCAAAAGTAAATAGTTAATAAATGATACACACAAAAAAAAGGTCTTTGACAAGTCTCTGCTTTGATTTGACGGTGAGAATGTTGCTCACATATGAAGGGTCTCAGCTAGGCTCCAGCTGACAGAGCTCAGGCATGTGAGGGGAGAGGAAGTGAGCGCTGGGACCCAACAGTATTTAACACGCTGATACATTTAATGCTAAATGCTTTTCTGAGGAAAAATAAAAGATACACTGAGTGAGAAACAAAATTAATACACAGTACTACAGCTTTATGAGGGAAACAGTGTCCAATTAAAATGGCATAACAATCTGTCTTAACTTACATCTTGTTTGAAAAAAAATACTGACATCAATATACCGCTGAGGTCAAATTTAGCAAAGGTAATGATAACTCTCCACAGAAAGATGATGGATGTGGGACTGGAAAGGTGAGGTACACTGGTAATGACAGTAGATGGCATGGATGAAAGAAATTACTGAGAGGAGGTGAAAAGCAATTTGTCAGGAATGCTAGCTTGCAACAGTGCAGTATATGTTAATGAGACAGTACTGAGAGTTATTGTCTGATGACTGTTTTGAAATCCCATGTAGAGTATAAAAACAACGGACCTGCTACTCTAATAGCATACAATTTATACCAGATGTAAAATTGCCAGGACAACAGATTAAGCTTTCTTTTTTCCGCGCGTTAAATCTGAATCTAATCATTGGATGTCTCCCGGTAAAAAAAGACGTGCAATTAAATGTAATGATTTTTCAGAGTTTCACTGAGGATCTGTCTGAGAGGCTATAGAAACGAAAGAAGAGAAATATAAAATCCAAAATGGTAATTACTCTGTAATGGTTCTGCATTCCAGGACTGTTCAACAGCAATTTTATTTCCATTTCTTTTCGTATCTTGTGAGGAGGAGGAGAAACAATCAAGCCAAATGAAGGTCTCCTTTTTTAATGATTTCACTCCGTCTCCTCGACAACACAAAGTTTTCCAGTCACATGCAGCTCTCCCCTCTGCAGCGTCGGAAGGCCTATCTTATCGCTGGCTGTCTCCCGTGGCCCCATGGTGTGAACCAGGTGCTGTGATGACAAAATGCTCCTGGCAGCAATAACAGAACAGAGAAAACTGTGCTCAATTAGCCTGAGCTCCAACACCAGATCCTCTATTGATTTCCCACAGATAAGGAATGGCAGACAGGAGAAAGCTCAGACGGACAAAACCAAGGGACTTTTTTTCCTTTCTTTCAGTGTGTGTGCATGTGTACGAAACAACAGGGGACAAATTGGTGTCAAGACAAGGTGCTGAGGTTACATTACAGTACATTACATTGTGTTTAGAGGACACTTTTATCCACAGCGACTTAAAAAAAGAGGAACACAATCAGAACGTAGAGGGGGACTTGCAGTATGCCAAAAGGGCAATTTCTAAAAGGAAAAAGGCAATTATGAAATGTGAAAAGAAAACACGTAAAAAAAAATACAGCAAGAGAATCACCTCGAAAAAAAAGAAGGGAAAAAGATAGGAGTTAAATTTTGTTAGTTAGTTTAGGCAGCTAGGAGAAAAAGTGAAGACAGGAGCGATGCATTTGCAAAAGCTTCAGCATCTTCAAAAGCTTTGAAGAGGTGAGGTGAATGTAGTAATAATCCATCCTCCTTATGCATACTAGTTAAGTAATTGGATTGTCTACTGAGTGTGCTGTGGAAAACAACGCTGGTCTTTAAAATCATGCCGTGCACTTCTAATGTAGATCAAATGAAAAAGAAGACAGACAAGGCATTAGTTCCCTGAAGGGCAAATCAATCCAACAAGTCATCAGCTCCACGGTACAACTCTAGCTGTTCCCATCTTTCCTTAAAATTAGCCTTCAGTCGAGGAGTGAGAGAGAGAGTAGGGAGTCTGACAACGCTGTTTGCCCTTCACTTATGGGCTAACCTTTCCTTTTTAAGTGAAAAGTGTGTTTTATTGCCCAAACTCATGATGTGATGATTAATTCATGATCAGCAGGAGGGAGAAGGTGTTGTTCCATCAATGTTTTTAATGTGTGTGCTGAAGAATCACATTAAAAAAAGTCATACAGAAAAGAAATGTGTTAAAGAAAGTTTTATCGAGACATTGTGCCAGCAAATGTTTAACTCTCGACCTGCTGGCTACCTAAAGAGATGACTAATACTTACTGACATGGAAGAATAATTGGGTGAATAAAATGTTGAAGACTTCTTTCCCCATTTGTATTAAGGTTATTTTTAAAGTAAAGTTGTTTTTCCCAACTACTAATTCACTGTATTTTTTCAGGTTAGAGGTCACCACATTTACCTCTACCACTTTACCATTTACCTGTATGAGAGCCATGACTAATGTAGCCAAAACATTAACCATTTTAAAACACTATTCATTCTAGTATATTTGCAAACTACATTCTTTTTGTTTATTTCCAAGTGGAAATATGATGTAAAATTCATTGTTACAATGTTTTCTAACCAACTTGTGTGTCCCTGGTCTGTCTGCAAGCCCACATAAGAAAATAACATCCCCCGGTTTTTCTTCTATTTCATTCTTAATCAAAAATTGTGTATGTGAACAAACAATTAAGGTATAAAACATGTGATGTGTATAAATAAATGGGCCTTTGGCTGATGAAATGTTTAATCTCAGTTGCAAAAACCAGTGGTACGCCTTCATTCAGTAACTTCCTCACTATCGAAGCTTCAGCAAAATATAAAATGTAATAGCCGTGAGCTAAACCAACTGAATGTGCTGTTGTTGGCTTTAGGAAAGGTCTCATGCACTGCATACTTTTTAACTCAAGATAGAAAAGGTAAAGTCAGAATAGCTCAAGACTGTCTTTAAGGTTGAATCTGCCCTTTGCCAAACAGGAGAGGGAGATATGGTGATGCCGGAAGATTGGATCTTTCTTCCAGTGCAATCTAGTCAACATGTTGAAGAGGTAGTTGAGGAATAAAAATGTTTGTCTTGTCCTTCTATTCTGTCTCTGAACCTTACCAACAGAACAGCAATACACAATAAAAAGGGACAAAAGTCCTGCCGTGAGCAGTCTCCGACAACGAGGCAAGTGTTGCAGGCCAAACACGACATCTACCGACAGCACTGGCCTCCCTTAACATAACAATATGCATCAGTACACGACTAAAACCACATAGATGTACCATGCCAATGATTACAAGACGCTTTAAACCCAACACAGGATGATCAGGAACATACCTGACAGTGGGATCCATCACCAAACCTCTTAATGCCAGATCTATGTTCAGAGGGAGAGGAGCTGTGGCTGGCAGGACAAAGGGAACTATAACATGCAAGAACTGATACAGATGGAAAAATGTGGTCCACATAAAAAAAGTCACATTGGATCTAATGTCACTTCCTGTTAACTGACGAACCTGATGAAACCGTTACTGTTCTGTGTCTGTATTTTTCTTCATACATATAAAGTCTGAAAGGGAATCAATGTATAAGTATATCTATGTTGCACAAGGCCATGATTTGAGTTTCATTAAGACTGCTTAGCTGGGTATTTAACTTTTGCCCTATATCTTAGAAGCTTAGGACGGACAGCCTTGAAGCTCATATATGCAAACACACACACACACACACACACACACACACACACACGACTACTGTATATGTTAGAATGGGAGTTTTTTTTTTAGTTTTTTGCTTTTTAAATCAGCATGTAATAAACTTAGATGATGACTAGCCTTAAGCATTTCATGAAGACATTTGATGACTAGAGTCAATGTACTCTGGGACTGGACTAAACCATGAGCCTCCCTCATTGCTGAAGTCATTTTAAATGTATAAAGGCATCTGATAACACAAACAATCCCAACCTCATATCCGTGGCTTTTTAGTTTTACTGCACTGTAAGCAAATCTGCAGGAAAAACCATTATATAAGGTCGATCCTTTCTCCAATAATGGAAACCGATACAATAACCTAGCCAGCATGTAATTGAAAGGCAGCAACATATACATCAACCATTGAGTCACTGGTCCCTCACAGCACACAAACTGTGGGCTTGTCAAAAGCTACGCTCACTTTTGTTGTATGGCTTCAATGTAGAAGTCCCTGTGGGTTGTCTGGACTGAGTTTGCATGCCCCCATGGCTGGTCCCCTATTTAGTACTTGTGTATTACTCTGCACAGTGGGAATGAACTCTATTACAGGGGTAGCTTTCTTTTTTTCTTTCCCTCCTCTCTTTGGCTTATATTGCTTATATTTATTGCACAGGGGACCAAAGTCTCCCACAGGTCTTCAGCTCCGGGTCAAGACGTGATCCCGCCCCAAAAATAAATAAAGTATGGGAGTTTTACATCACAGGTGATTCTTGTTGGCGTCTCTGAAAGGCTGCGTGTTACCAGATGTGTGAATACTGTTGATCCATGAATACAAGCATGTATTCACACTTATTAACATTTTTTTCATGCCAAAAAGAGCTGTGCAATTTCCAACATAGTCATGTGCAGCCTGAGGAAACAGTGCTTTTAAATCATAACTCCTTCCCGTCTTTTCTCAAGAGGACAGGAGCATGTAATTTTCAAAACAAGTTTGTTAGGCTCATCTGGCTTGGACCGAAGCCTCTACCTTTCAATTGACACCATACATGCTGAAGCACATTAGACACGGGATCAGACATCTCCACATGGGGATGAAAAAGACTGTGCTTGAGCTCCTGCAGGATTTAACTAGCAGGCATGAAACTAAGGAAAGCTCCTCATAGTGACTTTAACAGGATTTAGTGACATGAAAGGCTACAGGGGGAGAAAGGCACAAAGAAGGAAGAAGGTTGAGAGTGGGGAAATCAGGAGAGATGACTGAAGGAGGAGGAAAAAAAATACAAGATAAAAAATGGTGAATGATATCAATAAATACCAGAGCTGTAAGAATATTAATAGTAGCGTGTTCCCTTTGGAGGGGGAGATGGCCCTGGAGTGTCCCTGAAAGATGAAGGAATGTGCTTGAAGGGGGACACAGGTGAGTTAAACCAGAGTCACTGAGCTGGAAAAAAAGTAAAACTGCATAGTTTTCTGTGAGGGTAATCGGGGGCAGGAAGCACTGCAGAAAAAACACACTTAATAATGCCACATGAACCCCAGCTTCCTAACTGTGATCACACAAATGTGCGAGTGAGAGCAAGATTATGCTAAATGATGCGCAGCAAGATTATGCAATAGTATTTACAAATACATCTGAACACACCTCCGTATTTGCCTGGGAGGTGGATCACCTGACTAAACTAAGCTCATGTGCCAAGCTGTCTTTCACCTCAGAGCCTTCTCATTTTGCATGACTAGTTGACTTAACAGATCGTAGGAGCATAAAATAACTGCTGCAATATGTTATAAGCCTAAAGGTAACAAACCTCCAACACTTAAATGCAAAAAAATAGATTAACAAACAGCTATATGTAGCAATGACTGAGGATGTCTCAGTTTTATCTTGGATCTTATAATTAAGATATCTGAAAGATAGGAATATAAGATCCCTGAAAAATAGGAATAGGACAATTGCATAGCTTGATAATATCAATTTTATATAAAAGAACAGAGCAATACCACTTCACTTGCTTTCCTTTTTTTTTACCTCCATTCTACATCAATTTCTATTCCTTCAATTTTGGCTCGGCACTTGGGCAGAGGAACTGAGTGGGAGGGTGAGCATTCACAACACACAACAGAAATGTGACTCAAACTTGGCTGCCAACATCAGTGGAACAAACCCTTGTGAGAGGGACAGTCTTCAGTCACCTGAACAAACAGTTCACTCTTTACTTAGTGTCGGCTGATTGGACGGTTGCTGTTTACTGAACTGTGACACAATCAGTGTCATATTAATGACAACACGGGTCAGCAGGGAAGTGTATTCAGCATCGCTGTGTGACATGTATTCAGACACATATTCAGGTCCAATGGCCACTTTTTGAGTGTATCTAGTTGTTTTCTAGATATTTTTTCAAGATCTCCAGGGACAGGAATGAAATAATGATAATGATTGTTCAATCTTGCACATAATGTGAATTTTGTAATGGCTTAATTCAGATAATTTTGTCATGACATCGTGGCATAACGAAATCACAAAATCAACTACCATGACATGTAATAGTAAGTAATAAGTAAGTGTGTTTAAGAGAAATTCCATCTCGATTCTATCCCATAAAATACTAAAAAGCAAAAAAACAACCTTAAGCTCCGTGAACAAAATAAATCTCGAGTTGGACAAAACATCCATCTGAACTTCCTTTATGGCACAGGCACAAGGCAATAAGGAGGTTATTTGGCAGTTGGTATTGCTGCCCGCTACCGCTTCAAGCCTACAGGTGATCTCAGGGAAACCTCAATAAATTCAGCCGTTCTGTCAACAAACTCTTCTATGCATGGATATGAAGAAAGTGGAACTATTTATTTCAGCATGGAAAATAAATATGTCACAGCTTAAAGAGCTGAAGGCTAAAAAAGAAGAAAGAAATACTAAAATACCTTATTTTTTTTGTGGAACTGTATAGCATCACATTTACTTGGTTTACTGCCTGTAAAAGTCATAGCGCTCTCTAACAAAAAGGGTAAATTCATTTATGTAGCATGTCCACCTGCAACAGCGACAAAAACTAATTTTATTCACTGTAAATAAACATTTTAATAATACAAGCACTCAATAGTTTGCAACAATAATGGTGTGAGAAATCAGATAGGGACAGGAGTTGCAAATTAGCAATAGCTATAAACTCTATGTGCAGAACATCAGTTGCTGTCATTGTACTGAAACTATGTTTAAACTGCATTGTCCCTATCAACTAAACCAATAAATAAAATATTTAACATCAGGTATTTTGTTTTACTGTTAAATTTATAATCCCTATTTAATCTATAATCAGAAAAGGGCTGAAAATTTGAAAGTTATATGGAGCTGGGCTTTGATATCTAAAGTAAACATAACTTATTTACTACTGAAGTCAATTTGTGCTTCATCACATTCAACTCATTTGGGTTGTGATTAAGTGTTGCCCTCTGCTCATATTTTTTAAGATTGGAAGTGGTAATTTGTGGATTAAAAAAGAGGAAGAAACTAAGCACAAATGAGCAGCTTGCTCAAATTGCAAAATGATTTGCATTCCCTCCACAGTTGAGAGCATGTTCCTCAGACACCCCAGCAGAAATGCTAATGGTGCTTCCAGCCCTATTTAATGTCAATCCTATTCGACTTTTTTCACTGTCGGGGAGGAGTTTCCTGTTGCTATTTCCATACGCAACAGCGGGAGGGCCAGGCAGAAGGCTCATCCCATTTGGATTTGGAGGAACAGCCCAGGACCAGAGGAGAAGGAGGAGGTCTTGCTGTCTATGAAGGATTTTTTTTTCTTTCTTCTTTATTCTGATTTTGCCTTTGTAGACACTGCACTTATTTTCAAAGGTTATTCTAATGAGGATGTTAGTCCCATACAGGGAAAAGTGACAACAGAGTCTTGCTCGCCCCTGTTGATTGCATTTCTTTTTCATCTGCCATATTCATTTCCCTCCACACTCTACTGCTTTTAATTCATGAGGTAAAATCGATCAAACAGTGGATATTTGAGTGAGGCAATGTATCACCTGCTGGGGTGTTAAAGCTAGCAGATTTTCTGCATTCATCTATAGAGGTGTGGAACACTGGTCTGTTCAGTGCAGCGTTTAAAAATGTCACGATGAAAAATTAAATGACATTCTAAGGTTTAGATAAAAGCTCTGTAATATTGAATGAATTGAAGGAATATCTGTTATAAAAGCATACTATATATCACATCCCATACAGCTAGTATTATTCTGCAGAGGTAAGAAAAGAAGACTCAAATACAGTTCAAGGGGGTACCTTTGCTGCGGTGGTTAAGCGATGTACTTCTCTAATCAAAGCAAAGATCAATGTGTGGAGCTGCGGTTTTCACCAGATAAAGCGTCTTGAAGACACTTACAAACGTTTTAGGGAATTCGATGTTGTAAGCTGATATCTGGGTCATACATAACTGGGGCCAACAATGTATGTGACTGCAGATGACATACTTTACTGTAGATGAAGATTTTGGCGAAAAGTGAAATTGTTTCTTTCCCGGCCAGACTTCGAAATGGTTATCCACACATTAATTTTGTCCTGTTTGTATTACTGTAATGGACTTTATGTTGCAGTGTGTCAGTCTTTCCCTCACACCTGCAGCTGCTCTAGAGCACCGCTGCACGACATTTTCAACTGGTAGTCATAAAAGAGAGCACATCACCCCTCTGCTGACTTCACTCCAGTGACTGCCTGTGTGTTCGAGTTCATTTCAAAATTATTATGTTTGTTGTTTATTGTTCAAACAATCTTGCGCCGCTCTACCTCTCTGAAGGCGCTTACATACTGGCATTTCTTTGCGGAACAATTCTCCCTTTTGTCGGTCACGGTGCCTGTGCTGCATGACCCCTACTCTCCTGCTCGGCCCCTCAGGTCGCCCGCCGATACCAAGGTAGGAAGAAGCTCAGAGGGGACAGAGGGGACAGAGCTTTTTCTATTGCTACAATTGTGGAATAACCTGCCCTTGCACATTAGCGAGGTCCATTCACTGTCCACTTTTAAAAACTAGGTTTAAAACTCCTTTTCGTTCTTCAACCTCAGCGAGACTTTGTTTATTATATTTTAGGTGTTTTAATTGGTCTTATTGTGTTGAATTTCAGTTGTTCTTTTTGTCATGTTTTACATATGTCTGATATTATCTGCTTAATGCTTCTTATAGTCTCATAGTTTTTAGTATTCAGTAAGTGCAGCACTTTGTTTCAGCTTTTGTTGTAAATTGCCTTTTAAATAAAGTCTCCGATGGTATGGTTAAATTGCTACCATTGGTTATGTTTATTTCTCTTTCCTGTCTTTTAACCTTACCCTAAAGTAACTCCAAGTTAGTTTACAGAGTCAGCCTCTCTTGTACAGTATAATATATTTTAATACACTAGAATTTCCTGTAAAGCTGTCCTTATTTGCTTGCTTTCTTCCATCACTTATCATAAAAATAACTTGTCCAACAAAAAAATAAATAAAAATAAAAAGTAAATCACTGAAATGCATCCGGTTAAGTTTAAATGAGTTGCTGCCTCCAACTGAGCACAACAAATACACAGAGAAGGAAACTGAGCCAACGCACATGATTGGCTATTTGACATGCAAAGTAGCTACCGTTTGTCCAAACGCTGATAGATCTGGCATGAGGTGCTTTATTGGAAAAAAGATAGAAAGAAAAAACCTGGTGACATGTGAGCTAGTATGAAAAAAAGTATCAATGCAAAAAATGACACAGAAAAAAGAGGTTATTCATGGGCATCACTGGGGGAGGGGTTTAAAAACTTAGCTGAAGTCATGTCTGGAACATAGGCAGTAATTAGTGGATCAAGAATAAATATTAAAATTAAAAAGCACCCCAGCTTCAACCATGTTATGATCCTCCTCTGCATGCTCGCTACTTGCAGCAGGAGCAGCACTCAGCAAACAGCAATGCCAGCCAGATATTCACGCATTCAGTAAGTAGTTCCAAGGATGTCTCACAGTCGTGTACTTTGAGCCATGGTTACTAACATTTAATAAAATCCAAATTTTGCTGCAAAAAAACCTCATATCACTTTTGATATTGTAGAGAGAGAGAGATATTATAGAGCTGACATTTTTTCCATTGTTTCTGTTGTTAATCAGGCTGTTTTAAATCAAGAAACTGATGCTTGTTTCACAATCACAGTTTCAATCATCACTATGTTCACTTACTAGAAGCCAGACATGAGATGAATGAAAGATAACTCTTAATTGTAAAAAAAAACGTGTCCCTGTGTGTGTGTTTGCTTGCGTGTGTCTGTGCGTGCTTAGCACCCCTAAAACTCTGATCCGAGAATCGCCCCTGAGGTTACCTAATGCATCGTCAGAGTATAGAAAATTAAAAACAGGGTAACATCTTAATTTGCATCTTATTCAAACAAAAGAAACACATTACAGTACTTAGTTCTTATTACACCCTAATTTTAAGTTGAGTGCTTCACAATCTAAAAAACACAAGTGACCATCGCCGTACCCTGCCTTCATTTAAATCTCAACAACACAGTTTTAAAGTTCTGTTGCACTATCACAGCGAGTATTTACCTCCAAGTCAAAGAGGCATGCATCACACAATATGTTTAAAAATAGCTGGACTGAGGACTGAATGCTCATCTAGTGTGATGTTTTCAACACAACCAAGAGTCCCAGAGCGGATGTCACAGAGGCAACAAGACATGAGTCCAGTGCTGTAGGAGTGACAGCAGTGAGAGAATTAGTAATGTGATGCTGGTCAACACAGAATCAGCACTGTGGTATTGTTACAAGGCTCACACGATCCTGCCTCAAGTTATTAGCTTTCTGAACATAGAATGGAGTTGTTTGGCAAAATCCCCCAAGCTGCCGCTCACTCAGACCTAACCTTCTCAGAAGCATGCTCTTGAACAACTTTGCTGGGCGTTAATATGCACATGCACATCAGAACATTATTGGCAGAGAACAGCACTTCAAGCATCAAGCCTTGAAAAGTGAAATGATGACATAATTAATAAAAACCTTATGTCTGTTTCCTAAAGTGAAACATAAGTGTTTGCCATTCCCAGTTTAATGAGTACCATATGACAAGATGCATGACTTGTATAGGGGGAGAAAAATAAAATCTGTGTGGTAAAACGACTAAAATCAGTTTCTTTCTCAACAAAAAATAACAACCATGTGTTTGACAGTTTGCTCCTACCTTTGGGTCTGCGGTGAGCAGCTTAAAAGCCTCGTACACCTGTCTTTCTTTGACTCCACCGCCGAGGTCCAAGAAATTAGCTGGCTTGCCACCATGCAGGTCAATGATGTCACATGTAGCCATGGCCAAACCAGCGCCGTTCACTGGAAAAGAAGGCATAAGGAATACAAACTATTATTCAACATTCATTTTAAAAACACACAAACTGTGGGGAAAATGTAGATGGTGTTGCGTCAAAGCAAGGCTTTTTAGTAATACCGATAAACATACTCATCTCTTTGCACTTTTATAATGGATGTTAATAGCAACGTAACCTAAAAATGACCTAAAGTACAATTAATTCAGTATAATGAGGTTACATTTTTACACGAGGTAATGGCTTAAGTCCAGAAATTGAAACAAGAGTCCCTGAGAGCAAAGAGCAATGTCTGCAAACAAGCACTAATTAAAATAACATTACCGGCACTGCCAGAACGCTGGCTATTAGAAACCTAACAAAGGAACAAAGAACTATATTATCTACAAAATAATAGAAAATAACTTAAGAAAATGCAGCTACAAAAAAATTACCATTTGTTTGTTGTTCAATATTCAAGGCCCTAATATTCACAGTAAATATTCAAGCTAATTGGGACGTGTCTAAATGGGGGGGGGGGGGAAATATATATATATATATTTTGAAAAAACTTGGTCTGAAGCATCTACCCAACCAAATGCTTTTCTATAACACAAGCTTTCCCCTTCGTTTTAAGTTTGAACATATGTAATTTAGCGCAGAGTTTTGCACCAACTTCAGAACAGAGTTACAATACTTTAATTTTTTTTTGATAATTTTATTAGGGCCCTATTGTAACTGTAGGAATTTTTCTTTCTTATTTTTTATTTTTCCCACGAAAGGAGGGCCTTTTTGCCCCCCTAAACGTGCCCCAAAAGTCACCAAACTTTGCACACAAGCCAGGCCTGGCGAAAATTTTTATATTTAATGGTTTGCATTAATGGGCGTGGCAAAATGGCTCAACAGCGCCCCCTAGAAAACTTTGTGCCTCAAGCCCCACAATACGGTTTGACGTACATGCACGGAAATCAGTACACACCTGTATCATGTCGCAACTTAAAGAAAAGTCTCTTGGCGCCATGGCCGAAACCGAACAGGAAGTCGGCCATTTTGAATTAATCGTGTAATTTTGGGGCAATTTATGCCATTCCTTCGGCAGTTAATACGGCTCGAACCGTAACGTGCACCCAGGTGTGTTATACATCAAAATGTGCGTCTCTATCCTGCGACGACGCACATTACTTTTCTCAGTCAAAAGCGTTATGGTGGCGACGCTAGACGCCAAAAAGCGCGCCCCCCTTCATCTGATTGGTCCATATTTGATAGTCCCTACTTTCTGCCATAACTTTTGAATGGTTTGACATAAAGAGTCGTGGGTGGTGTCATCCGCTAAATGTCCAGGCTTGAAGATATCTACATGCAAGTCATACAAGCGTTTCCACTGCAGCACGCCTGAACGTGCACAAGGGTGTGAGGGCCCGTTCATCGCTGCTTGCAGCTTTAAGTTTTATTTAATTTTTTAGTTTGCTTGATGATTTCAGTTTGGTTTAAGTTAGTTTTACAAGAGCATCAGTAGTTTTAGTTCAGAAAAAAACATTTAGGTCTAGTTTAAGTTTCAGTTAAGGTTTGAGGTTTAGTTTTGAAGTCTTGACTTACAGATATTGACAAAAAAAAATCTAGGATGAAAGAATCCTATCAACAATTCCATGCAGTGCAAAAATCCTTTATTCCTTCCTTTGAGTAATTAGAATTAGAAAAATTATTAATATAAATGTAGTTTTTATTTAGTTTTATGAACATTTTTATTTGTAATTCAGTTAATGGGATTATTTCTTTCCCTGTTAGTTTCAGTTTAAATTCTCCATTAACTATAATAAGTCTGTTTCAGAACATAACCATTTCACTGTGCCTTGGACGTGTGTTCTGCAAAGCTTTTCATAAGAGGGATAGGTTAGAGTGGAGGTAAGTGGCTGACTCCACCCCTTAAAACAAGCTACCAAGAACAGAAATGTAAAGAGATTGTGGAAAATTGACATTTTTGGACTGTATCCATGAAAAAATTTGTTTATAAAAGATCAATATCTCAAAACATTTAACCAGCTTTTATTAAAAGGGCACGTTTCCTTTAAGCATCACAAAAAAATATCCAAACACGATGCTCAGTTTAAGGGAAAGTAGTGTCAATTACAAGACGGCTTGCTTTGTTTTTTGTAGACTTTGTCATCATTTAGCAAACAGCCTCAGCAGCTATCCTAATGGGTTCTGCAGGAGCCAGTTGCACAAGAATGTCTTACCTCATTTGATTTAGCCAAGCTGAACTCGTGTCCTGGCAAGCTTCCCGACAGAGGTTTCAATAAAAGGCAAATTTGCTTTAACAGCTGTCGCTTTGGTGGCTTACAGAATTCTCAAGGAACCTGCAGGGTCTTAAAAGCTGTTATTACTTTAAGAAAGAGGGAGCTGGGGATGCAAACTGGCGTTCGAGCATTTGCTCGGAGGGGGAGTAGTGCAGACAGACATCTAATGTGTATATGAGGCCACAGGGTAAGGAGCTAGAGCACCTGTTAATGCTGGCATTCACTGTAAATGCTTTGATTTATGACAAGAGAGGGTGCTCTTAATGAGAATGCTAACAATCTGGCTCACTGGAGACTTTCTGAGCAGATTATAGCTAATTAGAACACATTGGTTATGGCAGCATTTGTTCTGGAGTCTTCAGAAAGCAGCTCATAAAGCAGACTGGAAGAGTGCCTGGACTGCCTTTACTTTGACTAAGTTTTAACTCTGAGTTTTTCACTTGTGTGACTTAAGAGAGACATTAAAGCCATATGCCAGGAGGGCTGTTCTTATGGGGAGAGACTTCATTTACTTGTTGGTGTATTGTATGTGTGTGCAGGTGAATGAGTTTTATTACATAGCTTTGTATTCATACCAAAGCAGGCAATGTTTCCATCCAGTCCAATATATTTGAGGTCCCACTTGGCCGCCTCCGTCTCTGTGGGGTCGCTCTCAGACATGTCATCCATGGCAAACACAGCTTTCTGACGGAACTCAGCATTGTCGTCAAAGTTGATTTTAGCATCAAAGCAAACCACTGGGGTAAAGATGCAGACGAAGGGAGAGATGACAAAGAAAGAGTTACAGTTGAAGACAGTACTATGAAAAAAAAAAACCCACAAGAGAAAGGTGTTGATGTTTGGTGAGAAAAAAGACAAGAAAAAGACTTCAGACACAAAAATCTAGCCAATTATTTCCACACTTAAAATAAATGAACTGAAAGGTGGTTCTTGGTCTTAATTATTTCAGAGCTTTGCTCACTAAGGCCAGTGTTTTTGACACTACCATTAGAAATGATAGTAAATAGACATTTTCCTTAAACATGAAAGAGAGTAAAGTTCAAAACAACTAGACTTTGAAAAAAATAAATTATTTAATGAAATTATTAAAAGAGCTGGGGCCTCATTTAAAATGGAGTGCGTAGGATTCATACTAAAAGTGCACGTACGCCCAAAAGCCGAAAATGGCGGGCGCAAAAAAAAATCTGGATTTATAAAACCGCGTGCACGCAGACTTCCACGTAATGTTCTCTTTATAAATCACAGTCCAGCTGGAAGGTTGCGCACGTGAATCCGCCTGGTATCCCGCCCTCTACACGCCCACTTTCTACCGAAAATGGAATAATTTTGCATATGAATGAGCCTGCTGAGCATGCGCAGTGGCTTCCTGCAACCTGTTTGGCTTCAGAATGAATGAACGTGTCGAGCCACCGTGCCACTGAATTTCACTGAGATCTGAGATCTAGATGTTGTTGATGAGGTGGAGGACAGGAAAACCACATTATTTTGTGGTCACAGTAAAAGTAGAAAAATAAATAGTATAAAATACAGCGAGTGAGTGGCAGCACGCCGTTGCTGCGCGGAACGCCGTGAGTGCCCCGGCGCAACAGGGGCACGTCCCCCCGTCTTTTTAAAATCATGTTTTTGTCCCCCCCACTTTTTATAGTTTAAAAACTAACGGTAGGATCAGCCATTAACTGCAAATCACACCCTGTGTGAAGGGCCCGGCAGCCCCGCTTCACCCCCGCTCCCACTTCTCCTCTCCCGTCTCCCCTCAGAGCTGCTCAGGTCGGGTAATGGTTCTGCGTCACTAACGCAGAGCCTACGGCGTAGGTGCGCGTCGCCGCGTACCCTACGCCGTAGGCTCTGCGTCGTTTTAACGCGGGACCATAATTTAGGCTTACACCCGCACCTAAAGGTTTCACGCGCGCGTAAAACTCATTATATATATAAAAATATCTGTGTCCCTTTAGGGAAGAAATGAGGGGCTCCGTGGAGCCCCTAAACGCTCTACGAAGCCACTCATTTGTTCTGTCCTAAAGCGGTGTGTGAAGAGGCGGTTGCAGCAGCAGCAGCACCAGAGTCCTGACTGACTGAGCTTCACACACAGAGGGACACGATCAGCGCTATTTTATTTTAAGTCTGATATATGTTGTGATATGTGATGACATTATTAAGAGTATGACATGCATCTGGCTTCATTTCACCACCTCACAGCCTGCGTCGCCAGTTCCCCGTGTCTTAAGTAAATTCTTACGGGAGGGTCAGGGTTGCCGTAAAGATAAGCAGATTTTTCGGTTAGTTTTTTCTTTTTAGATCCGAGGCTTTGCGTAGAAGGCGGCTTCCGCAACTTTCAGGCGCTTTTTCTGCGCAAGCAAGCTTTACAGATGAGGCCCCTGACATTTAAATAGTGGCTTAATTTAAAGGAACAATTTACTTGAATGAGACAATCAATTATATATAATGACATTTTATCGTTTGTTCAACCCAAATTTGTTCTTATAAACAATGCTGAAATTGGCTGATGTGTGTTGTTTAAAGGGGACCTATTATGAAAAACACGTTTTTTCTTGTTTTAACATATATAACGTGGTCTCCCCTCAGCCTGCCAACTCAGAGAAGGAGGAAAGCAACCAAATTCTGCAGCGTCTGTACAGCCGCCCGGATGAGCCGTCCAGTCTGAAGTGGCTTCTACGAGCCGTTCAGATTCTGCTCACTTTCATTGGCCTCCGATGCGTGAAACCACGCCCACAACTAACTCTGGCCGGAACAACAACAACTCCGCCGGCCGGAGCTTCCGCCATTTTTTCGTGGCGGTATATCGCGTCATTCAGGCAGCCAATCAGCACAGAGCCTCATTATCATAGCCCCGCCCACTCAGAATCCCTCATAGATAATGAGGTTAGAGACTGGGAAGATAAAGACATGGTTTAGAGGCTGAATTTCTAATTCATTTAGCAAAAACAATCAAAAGCTTGTTTTTAAGACATTCAAGGCCAAATAGGTATTAGATGCCATAATAGGTCCCCTTTAATATTTCTGATATTGTGTTATTCTCTGTGATGCTCCTCGAGCCTCACCTGCTCTCTGTACATCTACTCAAAAACAGCTAAACTAAGACACAATCCCAACAGTGTGTAAATCCAATTGCTCTCTTTCTCTCGCATAAGCGCATAAAATGTTTTTGTGCATGCTAAAAGCAGTCCAAGTCAAGTAATTTTAGTATAAAACAAATAAAACACCCAAAAATAGGTTGTTTGGTATAGAGCTTTGACTCTGCATGACTATGTTTAGCTTCACCTTTGTCTTTGGTTAAATTGATTAGGCCTCAGTCTCTAAGAGATGGGCCAACAATAGCACAAACCCAGCCTTGTTCAGAGTAACTGAGTGCACTGAAAGTCAGTCCATCTTGCATCATTTCTATTCATCCCTTCTGTGCACCATGGCCTGTATTGGCTGGATATTATTGAATAATATTACTGTAAGTTGTATGTGTGGATTTCCCACATGAGCCATCCTTCATTTGTAGGATTCCATGAAATCATTTCACATACTTCCAAAAAGAAAGTAAAATCTTCCCAGTTAATTTTGAATGAAGACTCCTAAAAGGTTTGATTAGAAAAATAAATGCTGGAAATATGTTGTGTAAATGACACGCAAACAAACCAGCACAAATAAAACACTGAGGAAGATACAGCCTCACATGCAGCTAGCTCTCTGGTACCTAAGAAACGGACACTATATCTCCTTTACATCAAGTTCATTTTACTTTTGTTCAGAAACTTTTATTAGTGCATTTTTGTCTAAAAAATGAATTTAACTCGTAACAAGAAAAACAAAAACAGATGTCTTCCCTTGAGAAATTCTGCTCCCTAGTACACATCTGTTGAATACAAGGAAACGGCTATGTTCCCTGGCAACGTGTTAACAAATTGATCCATAGATGTGTAGAGAAAACAGCTCAAAGTTTTTTGAAGCCAAAACTTTCTTTTTGGTAGAAAAGGAAATTCTTTTCAAACAAATGTTTGAAAGGAGGCTTTAAATGGATCAAAAGAAAATTAAAGTAGATCAAAAGGTTAAGAAGTCCTGACTTGACTGTTGTCTTAGTAACGTATCCACTGAAACTAACTTTCAATAGACAAAAGTTCAAGTTGTACTGTAGCTTAAAAATTAATATAATTCTGATATTTGCGCCACGAGTTGTATAACAAAGTTTAAGACATAATATTACTTAGCAAGACATAAATGAACGATCCAGTTAGACATAATAAATCGTTGGAATTCAATGCCTCATAATCTGAGGAAAGAAACTGCTTCCACTCATGATGGTACGTCACCATAATCTTATCCTGCTGGAAGCAGGCTGACCTGACAGGTGAGTTTGTCTTTCAGTATCATTTGATTTCTGTGCAGATACGTCAGCTCTTTGATATCACTGAGTCTCTGCGTATGATTACAAATGATGTTCTGAGCAGTGTATATCATCAGGTTGCAGAACCTTCCTGTCGCAAGATGTGCACACCCCATGTCAGTTTGTGATGTTTCCAATTAGGATACCTTCCATTGCTCCTTTAATGAAGTTTGCAAGAACTTGGCATAGAAGTTTACCCTTCTCAAGGTTTCTCAGGAACTAGAGTCACTCAAGGGATTTCTTGACAGTTTTTCTATGATATTTATTTCCAGTAGGATAAACATATTTATCTCTTACACCTTAGCTCCATGTTGGTTTAAAGCAGGGTGTGTATTTTGTGTTCTTTCTTTCAAAATTAACAAGGTTTGTGATTTTGTCAACATCAAACTTTTAATGTGAATTGTACAACAAGATTGTTGATGTACTCATGATATAAAAATTATTAGAGAATAATAGTTAATCTATGATGGTGGTGTTATTGACCAACTTGAATTCATTTTTATGTTGGGGAGAGTCAACGACTGAAATGCTTCCTTTTTGCCATCCACTATTAAAGCTTTCATAAAACTAATAATCAAGTAGAGACAATTTCATTTATTTTGCAGAACATTGTTATTTTTCATCTCAACTGCTGCAGCGCTCGTCTAGCCGGACTCCCAGCATGCATCAGACTACAGCTGTTCCACAATGCTGCTTCATGTTCGTGGTTTGACAA
Organism: Cololabis saira; assembly: GCF_033807715.1. Lineage (NCBI taxonomy): Eukaryota > Metazoa > Chordata > Actinopteri > Beloniformes > Belonidae > Cololabis > Cololabis saira. The sequence continues at coordinate 34,739,407 of NC_084594.1, forward strand.
ACCATCAAGTTCAACCCAAACATTCCTCTTGGAAACATTTTTTGGAAATTATCTAAATCTAATCTATGCCAAATCTATATACAAGGGAGTTGCAGTCCAGACCGTTTTCATTTGTGGTTCCATAATCTTGGAACAGGCCAGTAAATACTATCAGAGAAGGGACACTGATCTACCTGCATGAATCTTTTCAACAATTGTATTTTCAGAGAACACGTCTAACAAGCTTAACATTCACTTCATTCAGTAGTTTACCACTTGTGGCATCAATGAAATTGATTAAACCCTTAATGCATATGCCAGCATGTTTTAGTGCACTAAAGCCTCAATGTTCTTTATCACTTGGAAGGCACTGGATGAAAGCGAGTGATAATTAACTCATGTGAATGTAAAATCATCTTGAAATAAAATACAATTTAACTGTCATGCCAATGTCAAAGTAATATTTTTGTACCCGGCAAAAGCTTACATGGGCATTTGGGTAAATGCGAAAAAAAAAAAGTGAATGTTGAAATAATTTTCTCACTGGCCGTCCAAATTACAGGTACGTTTCTGTATTTTATTATGCACTTTTTTGTTTGTTTTAAATGATATAGGAACAGAGATGTGCTCAAATTTCAATGGGTCTATTGTCACATTGCACAATAATAGCACAGTTTTAATTGCATGATATATTGAATATTAATGTTGATATCAATTATATTAATATGAATATTAATGTTGAATATGACTTCTTTTAGACAATAGATTTATACTGAGGGGTAAAAATCAAATCTTTCATTTCTAATGTGTTGTGCCTTTCAAAACATTATTCTTTAGCACACAGTGAAGTCATTGATTTCTAAATATAACAATTTCTTATTTTTGATTCATGCTTGAAGTCTTTATTATTCAAGGCAAGTTTATTTGTAAATCCTATTTCATGTACAAGACCATTCAAAATGTTTTACATGTTTTACAAGATCTTTAAAAATATATTAAAAAGTAAGAGTATGGGGCCACTCGGTGGCGCAGTGGGTTAAGCGGCGGCTCATATACTGAGGCTACAGTCCTCCTCCTGCAGCGGTCGTGGGTTCGAATCCAGCCCGCGCACCTTTGCTGCGTGTCTTCCCCGTTCTCTCTCTACCCCTTTCCAGTCTGCATCTCAATAAAGGGCCACTAGAGCCCAAAAAAATCTTAAAAAAAAAAAAAAAAAAAAGAGTATGAAGCAGAAATTAAAAACAGACCTAGGTTAAATAAGAAACAAGAAATACAGGTTGGAGTGCATTATAGTGGATAACTGAAATGTAGCAGTACATAAAAAGGGTTTCAAGTTTGATTTGAAGTTTCAGCAGCCCTGATGCATTCTGGGAGTTTGTTCCACAGGTGGGGAGCATAAAAGCTGAAAGCTGCCTCGCTGTGTTTGGTTCTAACTCTGGGTACAGAAAGTAGGCGTGACCCTGACGACTGTAGGTTCTGGTTGGTTCATAATGGAGATTAGAGATGTATTTGGTCCCGAGACTATTCAGAGATTTATAAACCAACAGCAGGATTTTAAAGTTTATTCTGTGACAGACAGGAAGCCAGTGTAAACATTTAAGAACTGGAGTTATCTGGTCAACTCTCTTGGTCTTAGTGAGGACTCTGGCAGCGTTCTGGACTAACTGCAGCTGTTGGATAGATTTTTTTGGAGACCCGTGAGAACAGCGTTACAGTCGTCCAGTCTACTGAAGATAAAAGCATCAACAAGTTTTTCTAAGTCCTGCTGAGACATCAGTCCTTTAATCCTCGATTTGTCCTTTAGGTGATGTCAGGCTGACTTCACGACTGTCTTGATGTGGCTGTTAAAATTCAGGTCAGAGTCCAAAACCAATCCAAGATTTTTGGCTTGGCTCTTGGTTTTTAGCTTCACTGTTGGAAACTGAGTGCTGACTTTTATCCTTTCTTTCTTGGCTCCAAACACTATTGTTTCTGTTTTGTCTTCATCTATCCGAAAAAGAAATTCTGGCACATCCATTCTTTAATTTGATCAATGCGTTTGATCGATGTTTGAATTGGATTATAGTTCCCTGATAAGATGGTCATATAAATCTGTGTCATTTGCATGGTTACGGTAACACATTGTGTTCTTTTTTCATAATTTGAGTGATTGGTGGCATGTAAATGTTAAACAGAGGCCTCAGAAACTGACCGTTATTTTTGTTAGTTCTGATTTGTAGTTACCTAAACACACAAAACCCACACAAAAAGTGCTGTGTCAGAAAGTCCCAAACAGTTCTTCAACCGGTCTATGAAGATGTTGTGGTCGACCGTGTCGATGCAGCACAGAGATCAGGTAAGACCAAGACTGAAATGTTGCCACTATCCGTAGTGTCAACTACAGATAGTTCACCTAACTTTGTCTTATAAATTCAATATAAACTTAACATTTAAGATATGCTCTACGGGGAAATAAGACATTTTGAAAAAATAAATAAAAAATACAACTTTAAATTCTGATAACGATGTTAACTGAATTACAGAGCATCCTTGAGTAGTTATTCTTAAATCAGGTGTAAGGACAAAAAATCTTCCATATCTTTTTGATGATCAACTTTACACCCTCAGTCACCATCAAAAAGGAATCATCAATAAGCATCAGCACGATGTGTTGGAAACCACTACTCCACAAGAAGCCATTTGGAATTTAATCCAAAGTCATGCTGACAAGAGGCTGATGTCAATGTGTTGCAATTACTGTACACTTTGCCTACTTGAGCGCACTAAGACCTGAGGAGATGGCATGCCCGCATCTGTGAGTGTGTAAAATGTGTCCGTCTTTAAACAAAAAGAAGTAAAATGCTAAATTAAATAACACAAAAACAGTAAAAGGGAAAGTAGTCAACACACCACACACACACACACACACACAAACACAAACACACACACACACACACACACACGGAGAGTGTTTTCTATGAAATGCAGTACCTTGTCCTTCAGGAGTCTCTCCGAGAGGATTGACTTCTACTTGAGTGGCGTCGACTTTCAGGAACAGATCATAGAGCCTCTTAATCTGATCTGCTGCCTGCAAGGTCCAGAGATGACAGTAATTACCTGAGGTTTTGACACCGAACACTCCGCTCCGCCAAAGCCACTCAGTATCACTCAAGCTACATGTAAAAAGGCAAATCACCTTTAATATCACGCTGTCTGGGCTTGTTTTGCATTACTGCGTATTGCTCTGTGTGCAAGGAAAATTTCCCTCACTATTTCAAAACATGTGACAACTAGCAAAAAAGACGAGGACTGAAACCTACATTTGCACAGTTTGATTTAATATTATTCCACATAGGATTACAATTCAGATTTCAGGAATTTGAATATAGTCGCTTTTTCAATCAATACTTCTTTTAGTCCACATAGTTCAATATGATTAAAAAAAAAAAATTTAAATAGTGAACATAGCATCTAATATACAACCATCCTAAAATAATTTCACTAAATCATCATTAGTCTAACTAGAAACCCTTATTTCCTTTAAAAATACAGGTGTGAATGCTAAGAAAAATGTTTTCTCTTAAATCTGCTGAAACATTTTAAGAACTTGCTAAATTTTGAACATGAATAATGTTCAGATTTAGCAGAATTAAGCTATGGCTGAATGGCTGAAACCAATTCTTGTAGCTGAATTAATTGTTTTATATATAGTAGGTACGGAAAGTATTCAGACCCCTTTAAATTCTTCCCTCTTTGTTTCATTGCAGCCATTTGCTAAAATCAAAAAAGATCATTTTATTTCTCATTAATGTAGAGTACACTCAGTAGCCTACCCCATCTTGACAGAAATGTAGAAATGTATTAAAAAAGAAACTGAAATATCATGTGGTCATAAGTATTCAGACCCTTTGCTCAGTATTGAGTAGAAGCACCTTTTGAGCGAGTACAGCCATGAGTCTTCTTGGGAATGATGCAACAAGTTTGTCACACCTGGATTTGGGATCCTCTGCCATTCTTCCTTGCAGATCCTCTCCAGTTCTGTGAGGTTGGATGGTGAATGTTGGTGGACAGTCATTTTCAAATCTCTCCAGAGATGCTCAGTTGGGTTTGGGTCAGGGCTTTGGCTGGGCCGGTCAGGAAGAGTCCCAGAGTTTAGCCCAAGCCACTCCTTTGTTATTCTAGCTGTGTGCTTCGGGTCATCATCTTGTTGGAAGGTGAAGCTTCGGCCCAGTCTGAGGTCCTGAGCTCTCTGGAAGACGTTTTCTGCCAGGATATCTCTATACTTGGCCACATTCATCTTTCCTTTGAATGCAACCAGTCGTCCAGTCCTGCAGCTGAATCCCCTCCATAGCATGATGCTGCACCACCATGTTTCACTGTTGGGATGGTAGTGGGCAGGTGATGAGCGGTGCCTGCTTTTCTCCACACATACCGCTTAGAGTTAACGCCACAATGTTTATTCTTGATCTCTTCAGACCAGAGAAACTTATTTGTTACAGTCTGAGAGTCATTTCTGTGTTTTTTGACTAAATCTATGCAGGCTTTCATAAACTCTATGCAGGCTTCCAGCTACACAGGTGTGTGCCTTTACTTATCAAGTCCAATCAGTTTAATTAAACGCATCTGGACCCCAATGAAGGAGCAGAACCATCTCAAGAAGGATCAGAAGAAATGGACAGCATGTGAGTTCAATATGAGTGTCACAGTAAAGGGTGTGAATACTTATGACCACGTGATATTTCCGTATTTCTTTTTTAATACATTTGCAACATTTTCTACATTTCTGTTCTTTTCTGTCAAGATGAGGTGCTGAGTGTACATTCATGAGAAATAAAATTAACTTTTTTGATTTTAGCAAATGGCGCCAATGAAACAAAAAGGGTAGAATTATAAGGGGTCTGAATACTTTCCACACCCACTGTGTATATGTGTGTGTATGTATATATCAACTTTTTTTTTTTTAACGTATGAAAAAGTTGAAAGGCCTTTTGATTTGTTGAAGTATTTGATATGTGAGCAGAAGTACTTGAACAGCCGAAAGGTAAAACTGAAATAAAGCCAACTGAAGTTCATATACCTGTAGGGGATTAAGGGACTGTAAATCATTAATTTGGCTGAGCCTCGCTCTTATCTTTCCTCTTTTATGAGTCTTGATAAGAGATGATAAAATGACAGAGCTTGTGTAGAGACTACAAAATTATTGCCTTTCAACATTGTTACTTTCAGAGACCAACCCTTCTATCCATACCTTTGTAACCAATTCATCCATCCATATCCCAGTCCATCTATCCAATTGTACATTAACATCACTTTCCATCCATCTTGCCCTCTATACATTAGGATCTCCATCCATCCATCCATCCATCCATCCATCCATCCATCCATATGAACACTGCACTCATGAAATAGGAATAAAACATTTTATCTTCTCTATGAAATTGTTGTAAATAAAAAGAGGAATGTTTCTGAGAACCAAATTATCCAAATTTTATGGACAACAATGTCTATAGAGTTATTAGGATTCTGTGCGTCTCAGATCAGCCCTTTGATTTCACCTCCTCATTAACATCTTCTTGGCAATGTGACACCTACTCCTCCTTAGTGGGTTGTATAAGGCAGACTATAAATCTATCGTCAGATATCTGACAATTTCCACTGTGCGCTGTCAGATAATGGTTTATTCTATTACAGCCATTTTGCCACTGTGACTTTTACAAAAGAATGCATCAATGTTTTGTTGTTTTTTTTCTAGATGTCAAAGATGAAAACACAGCAGTGATGTAAAAACACTAGTCATTTCTGTGTTTACACAAACACATGGCTTTGGGACTTGCTCTGTGTGAAAGATTTCAAATTTATCTACATTTTGATGTAGCTGGCTGAAATTTAAATTTAGAGGCAGTGAAAAGACATGAAATCAAAAACAAATTCTCAAAATACGATCTTGGCTTATGCTCTCAGGGCAAAGCGTCTGCTCCAACTCACTAAATTAGTAAGCCACTGGCAAGCTGATGAGGATCCTATCATTTGAGTCAGGTGTGTTGGAGCACAGCAACATCTAAAACATTCAGTACAGTGTCCGATGAAGACTAGGTTGAAAAAAAACACTACTCTAGGTCATGCAACCTCCATTCTGATTCCGCCAACATTCTGTCATAGAAATGTATTATAAACTCAGAATAGAGCAGAATAAAATTCTGAAAGTATGCTTAAGTACCGGTAGATAGCTCTGAAAAAGCACAAAGTTTTAGAAAGACTAGGTCTATCATTTTCAATAATAGAAAAAAAAACTTGAAAATCTGTAATGTTTTGATAAGTATAAGGATTTGAAAAACCAAAGGTCAGCTCTTTCAGAAATGTCCTGAAAGAGGCTTACATTTTTGATATCTGAATAGCTGAACTAGAACAACCTAGAAAGAAGTAGTTGAAAAAAAAGGGCAAAAGATAAAACAATAAGGAGCACCAGCATCACAATGCTCACTCAGCAGTTGCACATTTAGATTTCAAAGGGGGTTCTAGTCTCTCTTGAAATAATTATTGGCATGCACACACAGTTTCTCTATTATCACACAGCTTATTCCAAACAGAAAAGCTAATTTAGAAGAATTTTAATTCCATCTAAATCACAGACTCGCAGCCCACTCACAGCAACCAAGGAAGAGCACACTAACAATGCAGACACTCTACCACTCCTTTTCTTTCTCCCCTGGCCTGCTTACAAAAAAAAAAAAATCAATGTCCTTTCAGCAACCTACAAATGAAAGAAATCACACACAGTGGAATGCAACTAGCATGGGCACATCTTTCACTCAAGTTGATTTTGCAGAGGTAGATTTATTTAGCCGATTTATACATATTCCATGTGTTACTCTTTTGAGCTAATCTTCTCACCATGGTGCATGTGGAAAAGAAAACAAATTAGGGATCTGATGCCAAGGCACAGTTAGGTTTTGAGAACAACTCTTCACACTTGCCTGTGGAACACTAATGAAAGCAAAAGTATGGCATGTTTGTAAAAGAGCATGGATCGGTCAGTCTATACGTGTCCGTGTATTGTAAAGCTTTCTGCCTCTTTCCTCTCTGCATTGTGTCGTGGAAGGCTTGGATACATCTATTACCTCTCTTTGCAGAGATCCTTTGAAACCCAAATTAGTTGCCATGCGAAGAGCCTGTTCATCTTGCACACCTTCAAATATGTCTATGACTTCCTGTAAATATAAAAGTGAGAGTAAAAGACAAAAAATGAAAAAAAAAAAATTATCTTGTGTAAAATTCTTGCCACAACTTGGAATAATTAAAAAAAAAAAATAAAAAAAATTCTGTCAATGCTACAGTAAGCATTTGTAGAAACAACTTAGTACAAGAAACAATTAACAATGTAACAGTTTGAACTTTCGGGTAAATTTCAGATAATCATTCAAAATTGCATTGATGGTTTTCATTGGTAGAAAAAGAAAGAAAAAAAATAACCTTGAAGATGAGTTCTGGGGAGCTGGCAGCCACCTCCTCGATATCCATACCTCCTTGGGGGCTTCCCACCATGACAGGACCATTACAGGCGCGATCCATTAGAATGGCAAAGTAAGTCTCTCTGCTAATGTCCAGGGCTTCAGCAACCATCACCTGAACATGACAGTTAAAGAAAGATGACTGGTTGGCAGAGGGGCTGAAGTTGACGTTAGGCTGTGACAAGGACCAGTAACGTTTGTTTCCCCAGGAAAGGAAACGAAGCCAATTTTCTACGTGGTTTGTTTTAGCAGAACTTTACATTTTATCTTATTCTTAAAGTTTGTATAACATTTAAACAAACACAAAAACTAATAACCACAATCTAAAGATTGTGAGAGTCTATTAGTTATCGCTCTTGGGAATCCATGAGGGGTAAAGAAACGAAAGCAAATGAAGAATTCTATGCTTGGACAGGAAGCAAAACAAGAGGGGATGGAAAATATTAAAGGACACAGCCCCACTTACAGTATATTACAAAAATGTTGTTGTCACGCATAGATTTTTTTAAAGTTCCTGTTTCCCTCAAATTAAACAGTCTTTTCCTAGAACCTGGTTCTTTTTTCAGTATTGATTTGACTTGCAATCTCAAGTGATCATCTAAAATCTCTGGCTCATCATCCCCGCTTATCTCTTGTCATCCCACAGTGCCAGGACAGCAAATCCACAGCATCGCAGAGCTGTTGGCCCTTTCAGTGCTGTGTTTTGCTCTGAGATGCAGTCCAAGTGGAGGGTGGATATGAGTCAACCCAAAACACCCAATTCAGACTAAACTATCATCATAACCCCCTTCTGCAGTCAATAGCTGCTCTTGTCAGGTTTGATAAGCTTTGTCACATGCATATGCAATGTTCTTGGTAAGACACTTGGTCTACACATCCAATCAAACTAGTGTAATTAAACATTTGTCCAACTGATTTAGTTGTTTGTTTGCTTGAGATAATTCTGAGCTTAGTTTGCTACCGGTGGTTTCTTTTTCACCCACTTTATTCCACCTAAACTCTGCAGAAGGAATGGGGGCAGGGATTAGGTGGAGGTGGAGGGGAAAGCAAGGGCAAACTGATAAAAAAAAAGACAAAGAAGAGGAGCACAGGAGGAACACACAAGCCAGACATAGCGGGCTTCATCACCTGGAAACGTCTGTTTTCAGTAGGCACTGCATGCCGCATGTGAGCAGAGAAAATGATATTCCTGCTAGTTAGTGGCTCACAGAAACAGTTGTTTACCAAACACTTTCAATTCACACTGAGCCATGCTCAATTTATGCAATGAGTCATAACACAGTAAACAACAGCAGCCAGCTATTAATAAATGTATCGAAGGAAAAAAAAAAAAAGACTGCTTTCTTAGACATTAGTTAGGCAGAACAGCATTACTGGACAAAGAGTGCTATGAAATGAGGTCAGTGAAAAGAATAACACCGAACATCAATAAATCAAAAAAGAGGAAAGTATATTTTCTTTGCCCCTGGCTCACCGTTTTTACTTTGACTCCATCTTTAGGTGTCTGTTTAGTGGTCAGGTGGAAACCGAGCATCTTATTAGCCAGCTCACCAACCACCGCAGGGCTGAAGGGAAGAAAATAGATTGAAAACAATATGATCTATTTGAAATAGAAACCTCTCTTTAAAAGTAAAACATCAGTTTAAAAGTGTACATTATATAATTGATGAAAAACATGAAAAGCAGGTAGAGACTAATCTTTTTACACTTCTCAAAAAGCTTTATTCGCATAATGCATCACGTTCTGACCGTGACTGTAACACATTCTGATCATACACAGTTTTGGGGGCCACTTTGATACACATATCTGTGCATGGGCCTTTACTTATTCACTTTCAAAGCACCCGACATCCTGGAGCCACGTCTGTAAAGCTGTTCTGGTTTTGTATGAGAATACAAATGAAGCTGGGAGATGCAGTCGTCCTTTGATAGAAGAGGAGAGGATGAACTGCACACTTATGTTACTGTCTGGGGAAGATGAACTTCGGTTTATTCCATTTTTTAAAAAGTCTGCAGCTGGTTCAAACTCCAAAGTAGGATGGTGCCATTAAATGTCTGACAATTATCATGAACTGCCTTTTTTCTTTGAAGTCTGCAAAAGGTGTAAGACACATTTTTAGGAAAAACACAACACTTCAGCAAGTGGAAACTTGGTGGAGGAAATTGGGATGCCAGAGCCACGAAAAAGTGTTTAAAATGGTTTAAAATAATTTTCTCAGCTTTTTGCAAAATGTATGATTCAAGAGCAAGTCCTTATCGGATAAAATAACCAGTGCAACTGATTTAAAAAAAAAATAATAACATTTTTAAACAATACACTATGCTTCAGATAACTTTATAATCACTTTACTACAACTAATTAAGAGCGTTTTTCAAAAATTTGACATTTGAAGTTAAGGGGGAAAAAGGACAAACAAAAAACCAAACAAACAAAAAGAAAAAGATTCATTTCATTTTTAGCACAAGAAATCCTGACAGTATTTTGGCTCCAGGTGCAGCTCGAGAGAGCTCTTTTGAACTTCCTTCCTACAAGAGCCACAGTCACACGAGAAAATGACAAGAATCTGTCTCAAGTCACAGCTTGAAATGCACATAAGAAAAAACACTTACTCCTTGGTTAAATGCACTCCACCTTTAAGGCCACTGTCAAACACACCTTTGCCTCTGCCACCGGCCAGAATCTGAGCTTTCAGCACAATTTCCTTGGCATCTGAAAGGCAAGCGACAGAGAGAAGAAATTAAGAGAGAAAGTTGGACAAGGCACTTGAGTTTGCCACAGGACTTGAAACGCCCCCTTAGCTGTGGCCCTCATTTCTCAGCTTGAGTGAAACCAGAAGTGAAAAGGAAGACAAAGATTTGAGTTTGTATAATTGTCAAATGTGGAAACAAATGGAGATTGTGTCGGTATAAAAATGTGACGGGCTAAAATACGTTGGCAAACCTGCAACAGGGAGTTGGTAGTTTAATAGGTAGTTTAATGCCAGGCATTAAAACAAATGCAAAACCCAAGGATATAACTAAAGATTATGTGACTGGTTTGGTTTTTAAGTGTATCTCATCTCAACAGACTTACCTGGTAAAATAAAGGTTAAATAAAAATAAAAAGTATGCACTTTCCCCTTCAGTGAAGAATGAAGCACTGAACTGAAATGAAACATGTAGCGATGAATAGAATACTAAAATGTACGGGTACCATGGGTGCCGGTATAAGAAATAAATGCAACAATTAGGCCTTCAAGATATAAAATGCCAAGTTACAATGGCATAGTAATAGCTTTACTCCAGACCCCCAAAACCAAAAAAGAAAACAAGGAGAAGTCACAGGTCACCAACAATCTGTAAAAACCTCTAAAGGCAACAAATGTAACCAATTAAAAATGTCAAAACAATTATCCTTATAATACTCCAGTTCAACAGAGATATTTCAGCATGGACTATAGATCGTCTCATGTCCTGAATTTACAACTGCAACGAAAAACTATATGCAAAAATACCACAAACATTAACACAGGCAGTTTCCTCAGAACTGATATTGTCCAAGAACAATGTAAGGTAAAGAAGAAAAATATAAGTTTTCAATAAAATCTTCCCGCAGTCATATAACCAGTCTTCATAACCTATGCTGTCAGTGCCACTGTGCAAGAATTTGCTCATCAGAAGGAGCCCCCCAGCTGTCTGCTCAGCACCCTGCATGCACTCTCCTCTATTCAGATAAACCAAGGACACTTGATAAAAGATGGTTTCTGACAAGATAATGATCATCTCGCTGAGCTAGTTCAACAATTGACAGGTGGCTGACACAACCTTGTTGTCAGAGAGCAGCCCCTCCCTTTAAGCTGTGTGTATGTGTATGCATAAAAATAATAACAATAAAAATGTAACAGGTGGTGCAGCAAAGACATGCGACCACAGGGAGATTGCACTGTTTAGATGTGCAGAGAGCAAAGGGATTTTATAATATGCTAAACACCTTTTATATAACATATTTATTTATATATATATATATATATATATATATATATATATATACACACACACACACACATATATATACCCACACACACACTGTATATAAAGGTAGGTGGAGAGGTCCTGCCCCAAGTGGAGGAGTTTAAGTATCTCGTGGGAAAGATGGAACGTGAGATTGAAAGACAGATTGGTGCAGCGTCCACAGTTATGCAGTGGGTGTATCAGATCGTCGCGGTGAAGAAGGAGCTTAGTCGAATGCCAAAGCTCTCGATTTACCCATCAATCTATGCGAATGACAAAAGGACAAAATTGCCATTTGGTTTCCTCCGCAGGGTGGCTCTGTGCTTCCTTTGAGATAGGGTGAGAAGGTCAGTGACTCAGAGTAGAGCCGTTCCTTCTTCACATCGAGACACATCAGCTCAGGTGGCTTGGCCATCTGTATCGGTCGGATAGCCCCTGGACTCCTCCCTAGGGAGGTGTTCCAGGCATGTCCCACCGGGAGGAGACCCCGGGGAAGACCCAGGACACGCTGGAGAGACTATGTCTACTAGCTTGCCTGGGAACACCATGGAATGGCCCTGGAAGAGAGGGTGAGGGAGATCTGGGCATCTCTGCTAAAACTTCTGTCCCCACGACCCGGTCCCAGATCAAGCAAATGAAAATGGATGGAAGTAATATATAGTGGGCCAAAAAAGTAGTATTTAGTCAGCCACCAATTGTGCAAGTTCTCCATATTAAAAAGATGGGAGAGGCCTGTAATTTTCATCATAGGTAACTTCAACTATGAGAGACAGAATGGGGGGAAAGAATCCAGGAAATCACATTGTAGGATTTTTACTAAATTAATTGGTAAATTCCTCGGTAAAGTAAGTATTTGGTCACCTACAAACAAGCAAGATTTCTGGCTTTCACAGACCTGTAACTTCTTCTTTAAGAGGCTACTCTGTCCTCCTCTCGTTACCTGTATTAATGGCACCTGTTTTAACTGGTTATCAGTATAAAAGACACCTGTCCACAAGCTCAAACAGTCACACTCCAAACTCCACTATGGCCAAGACCAAAGAGCTGTCAAAGGACCTGGGAAACAAAATTGCAGACCTTCACCAGGCTGGGAAGACTGAATCTGCAATAGGTAAGCAGCTTGGTGTGAAGCAATCAACTGTGGGAGCAATTACTATAAAATGGAAGACATACAAGACCGCTGATAATCTCCCTCGATCTGCGGCTCCACACAAGATCTCACCCCGTGGCGTAAAAATTATCACAAGAACGGTGAGTAAAGATCCCAGAACCACACGGGGGACCTAGTGAATGACCTGCAGAGAGCTGGGACCAAAGTAACAAAGGAACCATCAGTGACACAGTACGCTGCCAGGGACTCACATCCTGCAGGGCCAAAAGTGTCCCCTTGCTTAAGCCAGTTCATGTTCAGGCCCATCTGAAGTTTGCTAGAGAGCATTTGGATTATGCAGAAGAGGATTTGGAGAATGTTATATGGTCAGATGAAACCAAAATAGAACTTTTTGGTAGAAATACAACTTGTTATGTTTGGAGGAGAAAAAAAGCTGAGTTGCATCCAAAGAATACCAAACCTACTGTGAAGCACGGGGGTGGAAACATCATGCTTTGGGGATGTTTTTCTGCAAAGGGACCAGGACGACTGATCCGTGTAAGGGAGAGAATGAATGGGGCCATGTATTGTGAGATTTTGAGTGAAAACCTCCTTCCATCAGCAAGGGCATTGAAGATGAAACGTGGCTGGGTCTTTCAGCATGACAATGATCCCAAACACACCGCCCGGGCAACGAAGGAGTGGTTTCGTGAGAAACATTTCAAGGTCCAGGAGTGGCCTAGCCAGTCTCCAGATCTCAACCCCATAGAAAATCTTTGGAAGGAGTTGAAAGTCCGTGTTGCCCAGCGACAGCCCCAAAACATGACTGCTCTGGAGGAGATCTGCATGGAGGAACGGACCAAAATACCAGCAACAGTGTGTGAAAACCTTGTGAGACTTACAGAAACGTTTGACCTCTGTCATTGCCAACAAAGGGTATATAACAAAGTATTGAGATGAACCTTTGTTATTGACCAAATACTTATTTTCCCACTATAATTTGCAAATGCATTCTTTAAAAATCACATAATGTGATTTTCCGGATTTCTTTTTTCCATTTTGTCTCTCATAGTTGAAATATACCTGTGATTAAAATTACAGGCCTCTCTCATATTTTTAAGTGGGAGAACTTGCACAACTGGTGTCACTGTTCATAAACAAGATAAGGTTATAAAGCAAAGATATATTGAATACACAGGCATATGTGTATCATAGATATATGTATGAGAAATCTAAGCAAAGACATGGATATATAAAATGCCTTGTTTTTAAGGCAAAAACACAGTGAATATAAAAGAATTGCAAGTAAAATGCTAAGTAAGGTAATGGGGTGAGAACAGGGCAGTTCCAACACTGCACGAGTGTTTGTTAACAAACTTTCTCATCATGTGGCTTGCAATGTGATACTGTAACAATATCAACAATGAACAATTGTAAGAGAGTTCTGAAAAGGAAATTTCCTGAAATCAATATGTAACTTCATAAAATGCACAAAATAAGAAAAGAAAAACACATTATGAGATAAAATGTGCATATAATTCTCAAACACCCATCTGTAATTTTTACAGAATCATAACAAATTCTCTGGTTACAAATGAAACAACTATCAGTTGAAATGTACAGAGGATAATGATGATCACAGTGAACACAGTGCATGGCAAAAAGCAAGGTGAAAGGTGATCATTATCTGGTAGTATGACAGACACGATAGGCCTATAACGCTCAGACAAAGGTTGGTTGATAATGAACATGGAGCACATGGAGCACGGTGAGCTGTGACTGGAAAAGGAGTAGTAGTATGTGGTGGAGGAAAAAAAAAAAAAAATCAAAAACAAGTCTTGCTTTTATGTTCGGCCCAACACTGCAAAGTACAAGAGGAGAGAAGGTCACAAGGCTGAATTTAATCAGTAAAGACACCAGTGAGCGCTGCTGAAGAGTCAGAGCTTAGGGTGTTCATGCAGTGGAAAAATGCAATATTAAATCTGTAAACTAAGAGGTCAGGCTAATGAGGGGTGACGCAGATGTGTGTTCTAACAGACAGCTATATATTGTACATTCTGTGCTAGATGCTTCATTAAATATTTGTTTTCATTACTGCATGTTGGATGCACAGAGCATAAATGTCCTAGATAAATGAATAATTTCTTTACCTGGTGCAGCCACAATAATTACAAACACCTCTAACAGAAATAGGTCTGGTTATTAGCTGAATGAGAGCCCTTTTTCTTGGGGGGAAGGGAAACAGCATTGTATAATCAGTTCTCCACTTCCATTTGTGTCATACATGGCTCACTGTGAAAATGAAGAACAAGATTTTCATATCAATTTATCTCCTATTTCTTGGGGATACAGGGGAGAAGATTAAACATCATAACATCCAGTCATATCGCATGCATTCTGAGTAACACTGTCATCATCCTCAGGCCTTACTCATTTTCCAGTAATGAGTGCAAATCAACTCGCAGTATGCTTGTCTGTGACAGCAGCTGGCACAGAGGATGTTGCTTCAACAATAAGTCTCTCTTTTACCCGGCTCATTCAGTGAGTTGTTGAAAGGCTTACTCTCTCCTTACCCCCACCACCCCCCTTGCAATGTAGCTCATGGGCGGCCAGTAGTGCAGTTAGCTTTGGTCTGATCGTTAATTAAGCCTTCAAGGCTTTGCCACAAGTGGGATGTTGGCTGGTATGGCCCAAATGTAGGCCGTCCAGAGAGGGGAATATAAAGTTACAATTTGCCAGGAGAGAGGAAAAAGATCATGGTGGGCTTTCTCCAGCGTCAGTGCAAGCTCCAATCAAAGTAATGTGTAGATGAATGGGGAAGACAAATCAAACTCCTGGGAGAAAGGCAAAAAAACAGAGACTGTGACCATTCTCATGGATGCATGCAATTTGCACCAATGGTAAGTAGCAGGAACTCGCAACATCTGCGCTCATCATGACCTTAAAGTTTCTCAACATAAAACAGGTGCAAGGCGATTGCTGTCAACCAGGTGGATGTTAGTTATTCTGAGAACAAAAAGCATATCAGCCTACAAGATTAACATGATCAGTACCGTGGGTGTAATTGTGTTTTCTCTGTCATTTTTTGGTTCAAGGGTTCCTTCACAGGAAACACACATTTAAGTCGTGCGTAGCATCCCTTCAATTACGATGTCAAATGCACCTGAATAGTTTAATAGTTCTTTCATGAAAGAAAAAAGCCCATCAAACATCTTTAGAAGAAGTAAAGGGTCTGACTACATGGAAGTGACACACCGATAAGATAAACCACAGGCAAAGCTGAAGCAAAAGACGACTTTGATATATATCCTCATGTTTACCTATCCTCAGTCTTTTTGTGGGGTAATGGAAATTTAAATCAATAACACGCTGCAAAAAAAAAAAAAAAAAATGAACTGCATGATAGTAAGCCCTTAAACAATTCCAATGTATAAGCATAAAACGGAATATATGCAGATTGTTTTCCATTTTCTATTGTATGTATTAAATAGTCAAACTAGGTCAAGTTACTTTTGCTGAATATTTAGTATAACAGCCTTGCCAACACATCACATTTTAAATTCCACATAAGCATGGGAATGGGAAGGGGCTGTACACAGAGTGGGTCAGATTGAGGAGGCAGTAGCCGAAGCAGGGAAGCCCAGACTTCCCTCTCACCAGCCACTTCCTCCATCTCATCCATCGAGATCCCAAGGCATTCCCAGGCCAGCCGAGAGACAGTCCCTCCAGCATTTCTTGGGTCTTCCTCCTCCCAGGAGATCTCACCAGGGAGGCATTCAAGAGGCATCTTCACCAGATGTCCGAGCCACCTCATCTGGCTCCTCTTGATGCAAAGGAGCAGGAGCTCTACTCTACTGTACACTTCTCACCCTATCTTTAAAGTGGAGCCCGGACACCCTGTGGAAGAAGCTCTTTTCCGACGCTTGTACCGAAAATCTTGTTCTTTCGGTCACTACACACAGCTCATCACCATATGGGAGGGGAGTTATGTAGACCGACTGGTAAATCGAGAACTTCACCTTTCGGCTTTTCGCTCCATTCTTCCCTCACTCGTGAACAAGACCCCAAGATACTTGAACTCCTCCACTTGGAGCTAGGGCTGGGCGATATGGACCAAAAGTCATATCTCGATATTTTCTAGCTGAATGGCGATACTCAATATATATCTCGATATTTTTTCTGTGACATAATTGGGGTTTCCCCCAAAGCATTATAGCATAGCATCTCTGTTAGCTTCATTTTTTTCTGAGGCAAACCCTTAAAAAAACAGTCAGTTTTAATACAACGCCTCGTGCCAAATGTCACACAGGTTCCTTTATTAACAGAGGTCTGCACAATATCAAAATGTATAAAACAAATGAAATAAAAATAAACTGCCTGCATATATAGAATAAAAATGCTTCTTGAATAAAATAAAACAAATATCCCTTTCCTGCATAACAATTAAATTAAAATACACTGTACAATTAATACAGTGACAGTAACAGGCAGACTTTTCAACTGAGGTTGATAGTTGTGCAAATAACAAAACATGTGTGCAAATCTCAAATAAAACATTCAAGTCAATTTGTCACAAAATAAACTATATCAAAATCCAAAAAAAAAAAAAAAAATTTTTTTTTTTTTTTTAAATCGATATAAACGATATTGTCTCGTACCATATCGCGTTTGAAAATATATCGATATATATTAAAATCTCGATATATCGCCCAGCCCTACTTGGAGCAGTATCTGATTTCCGAGGGACTTTTACGATTGAGGACCATGGTCTCGGATGTGGCTCATGTTCAATAAATACCCATTTGTGTGATTTCATTTAACCAGAGCTGTAAAACTGATGTTCATTTTGGACAGGTTTACGTTTCCATGAACCTTTACCATTTCCGATTGTGTCAGACGTGAAATGGCTCTATCTATGCATTGATCGGTGGTGAACCAAAAGAAAGATGCCAAAATAGATCCGTTTTGCATTTACTTTGACAAACACCAACCTTGAAATTCTTGAACCAAAATACTGTTGTTGCTCATGCAGTCGAGGCTGAAAGGTCAGCCAACACAGATAATTAACCATCCCCTGCTATGCATAACAATAGAAAAACATATTCCAATTAGAGGAGGAAAAAAAAAGTCAACCCACTTTGATTACTATAACTAAAAAAATAATTAAACAAAATATGTTCAACCCACTGTCACTGTATCTTTGTCATTACCGTCTACAGTAATGATGCAGTCTTAGTGCTTCAAGAAAAAGAATTGCAGTGTCCCAGAAAGAAAACGGCACCTCTATGTGACAGCTCCTTCACTCACTGCTTGTGTGACAGCTAAGTCCTCATTAGTGGAGAAGTCCACCTAGCTTTCAGACAGAGTGCACCTCTAATGACAACCTGAAATGGCTCAGGTCTTGGAGAAAGAGCCACAGTTCAAACCCAGCACTGAAAGTTTGCCAATGCAACCAGAGGGGTAACTGTATTGATAATGGTGTTGTGGACAATAGACACTGAATGACCACAGCTGTAAGAACAAGGTTTGTGTCACAGTGAAACCTATGCATGTTTGTGAACTTCTATCAAGCTACACTGTGTAAAACACAAAATAATTGGGGAGAATATTGCCACAAAAATGTAACCACGAGTCCATAAAATGAGCTACTTGGTTTTCATTATGGGCTGAACAGATTTCATCAGCTCCAAATGAATAAAAAAAAAAAAAAAAACCTGAACCAACATCTGCTGTAGCGTTCTGCTGATGCATCAGAGGGCAGGAGCCCTACTTGCAATGCAATTTTCACTGATGACTAATGAAGTGTGCCTAATGGTTGAGGCTCCTTGTAACAAAGTGCAAGGTGCTTGTGATATTTCTGTGGCTTCTCCACCTTATTTACTCTTACTTTCAATTTTACAGTTGAAAGTAGTTGTATTATCTATCAAAAACAGCAACATTCCGACTTCTACAGGCACATTAAAATCATTCTAGTATGATGAAGGTGCGTGTGTGAGGAATAATCCCAAGCCTCACGCACAGCATGAACAGGTTAGGGTGTGTAATGAGGAGGAGAAATCACTAAGCCGCTTATAGAAATCAGCTCTTTGAGAGACAGGCTCCTTTACCCTGCAAAGCCTATTTAAAGCTGTTAAGACAATTTCAGATGTTTTCCTTCCGTCGCAACACAAGATCTAAGAGCCTGTTGATGTGAGAGATAACAGGTCCGTGGAGAGGTCTGTCCTGTGTGTGTCTGGGCAGACTTGCTGGTCTCCGTTAAATATCTCATGTTTGCAGATTCTAAACAAGTCTATGTGCATGCGTTTTTGAAGTTATACACCCTGGGGGGTTCAGCTTTGGCCAAATGTCGACAGGCCTCTGAATCAGTGTAAATAACCTTTTGTTTCGTATCATCCCCCCACTTATCCTTTCCTCAGTGCGTGCTATGCATGCTACCTTGGCAGGTACTGCAGGCGGAAAAACTGTAAGTGAACATCTGTCTTCCTGCGTGATGTGTGAGCTCTATCGAGAAATGAGAGGTCTTCTGTCCATCAGCAGAAGACTTGCGGGGGGGGGGTGAAGCAGAGATGTGCAAGGCTCACCTCACCTAGCACACTAGACTGTTTATTTATCCCCTGCAATGAGATCAAATTGACAAATGAATACCATGTTTATTTAATATTTATTTAATAGCATAACCGGAAAGGTGTTAAGCGACACAGACAAATAAAGGGGGGGGCTCCTGTATGAGTCTGAAAAAGAACGAACGAAAGAAACAAACAAGAAACAAAGAAAGAAACAAAGCATGGGCAAAATACAAAGACGTGGGAATGCTACAAAAAGCCAGAGAGGCAGTAAAAGGCCAGAATGTAAGTGGGATAAGAAGGAACAATGTTGTTTTTATATGGCATTACCAGTTAATAGTTATGTAAATGAACCTCAACCCATTTAAGAGGAGGTTATTAACATAATATGTGTTGCAAACTCTGGCCATGTAAACAGCAGCATAATGGCTAATGGTAGTCAATTTGTCAAGAGAATTTCTCTTGCAGTGCATGTACCAGATGTATTAGCTTCAATAATTACAGTCAAATCATCCAGACATTTTAATATGCTGGGTTTTGCATTCAGTTCCGTTACCTCAGCGAACCAAAAATGTCAGGGGTGTAAAAGAAAGCTGTCTCCCTTCAAGTGGAAGCCATAGGCTCGAGATATGAACCCGTCCAATCCAAATATGCATTTATCACATAGGGCTCATGTCATGAAACACAATCTCGTCGGTAAAGTGCTACATAACTTCCCCTGCACTGCATACCATTTCTGCTTGACTTTCAACTTGAAAATAAACATCACTGAACAGATTAGAGATTCTCTCTTCCCTAACTGTGTCATCCCCAGGAGACAGAGTGTTTACACTGAAAACAGAAGAGCAAGACAGCAAACAAGGTGGTAATCGCTTGTGAAATACAAAGGCTGCATAATATTTTGGAGTTCAGGAACTCAATGCAACATCAGCTGTCTCCACAGATGAGCAGCTGGTTGAATTAGACCAATGAGAGGAGAATCTCCAGGTGGCATACATATGCAAAATAAATACTTTTGAGAGACCCAATGTATCATGTGCTACTTCAAACAAATAAAAGTGAAAGGGACAGAGTTCAATTGACACTACTCAACACTAACTGTTACTGTCAGCACTTTTCACCAGAGACTCATTTTCCGAAAGGGGAAGATGAAAAGGTCTTAAAAGGGGCTTGAAATGTTGACGTGCACAACGCAGCTCCAATGGGCACATTGTCCAAGAGACAGAAGGGGAGGCACAGTGAAGACAGTTCTTGCTATTTTCTCTACGCTTTAACTATGTTTGAAAGAAAGTTATTTTTGGTATGTTTGTTTTGTCCTTTACAGAAAATGAAGTTTTAGTTCTGTCCAAACATTTGCAATTGATGAGACAGGATCTGCATCACAAAAAAAACAAAACAAAACACGGAGTATAATGAAATATGATGTTAAAGAACATGGGTCTCATACAACACCATTATCCAAAATCTAAGTGAAAATTGTGACAAAACTGACAAGAGGACAAAAAAGAAATACTGGTGGCAAATAAGGAGATAAAAATTCTCTGCATTGCTTCTTACAAATTCACTGTTCAATGAAGCAGATAATGGCCTTAATAAAACATGGACTTTAGTATTAAGCAGATAATGGCACTACCATCGGGCAAGTGTTACGACACCATTATATAAGAAGAGCCATGAATGAAGCTAATGTGCCACAGACGGACATCCATAACCTACAGATCAGAGCCATTTTGAAGGCCTGGCCACTATTAAGTCCTACTCTGCACACTTTTTTACAAAAAACCCAAAAAGTAAAAAATGAATTGATTATGCAAGTTTTGCACAATGAACATACTGAAATCATGAATCATAGAACTAATACTAATACTACTGTCTTTGTTTCTTAAAGAGCTGTAAAGACCAAATACTTTACTGGGACTTTTGTCCATTTCTTTTTATGTACAAAGCCATATTGCTCACAACAGTCATAACAGAACCTTTAACGGAAGGAAACTTAAATAAAAGCAGCCCATATCTGCATGCCTCTCCCATTTTGCTCGGGCCTGGCTTGAAATGGTGTTTCTGTGTCCATTAGTGATTCATCACAGACCAATTCACCTGCTTCATCATGAGTCCCTGTCATTTCATCTGTCCATAAAACCTACGAAAAATCGGTCTTTAGGTACTTTATGGCCCAATTTTACCGATATGGCTGCACATGGCAGATAATGATTCATGGATATGTGAAGATGCCCTCAAAACGACCTGTGTTAAGTCTAGCTTAAATAATCATGTTTTGGGTACATACAGTGACATATGGTTTTGTTGGGCAGGGTTAGGTACAGTTGAGAGTAATTGTTTTCGTATTATAGAGAGGCATTGCTATATTGATCTGATTTTTAATACAACGCACACATTGTTAAAAAAATTGAGTTAGGATAAATATGAAAATGATGCACTGAACACAAAATCAAATTCACATTTCCATAGTTATGAACCTGTTTATAGAATTATATAAAACAAATGACTTAAGGGAAATAGACTGAAAAACAAAAAATAAAAACATTAATACACTGTTATTTTAAAAAGGAGCCGTCTGTAAGAAATGGCCAAAACTGGTACTGCAGTCACTTTCAAAATATTGTTGAGCGGCGTGTACCCTCCCCCTCCTCCCCCCGACCAGAGGTTGCCAGGTAGGCTGCAGAATGCAGCAGGAACGTAGGCTGCCATGGCTGCCATAATTAGAGCCGAGCTGGCAACCCGGATGCCGAAACAATACTGACTTGGTGATTGGGAGATAGGTGGAGGGTGGAGCTTCAGAAACAATACTGACTTTGTGATTGAGAGATAGGTGGAGGGGGGAGCTTCAGAAACAATACTGACTTGGTGATTGGGAGATAGGTGGAGGGTGGAGCTTCAGAAACAATACTGACTTGGTGATTGGGAGATAAGTGGAGGGTGGAGCTTCAGAAACAATACTGACTTGGTGATTGGGAGATAGGTGGAGGGTGGAGCTTCAGAAACAATACTGACTTGGTGATTGGGAGATAGGTGGAGGGTGGAGCTTCAGAAACAATACTGACTTGGTGATTGGGAGATAGGGGGAGGGTGGAGCTTCAGAAACAATACTGACTTGGTGATTGGGAGATAGGGGGAGGGTGGAGCTTCAGAAACAATACTGACTTGGTGATTGGGAGATAGGTGGAGGGTGGAGCTTCAGGCCAAAACAAAAAATGACAACATAAACATCAGTTGAGGGCTGCAACTCCTCTTTTTAAACTGGAATATCCTGGCTTGAGTGCTGTTGTCAGTGACATAAGTATTTGAAATGAACATGATTTTTAAATGTCTGTTGACATATCGGGGTCATTTTATGATTCGTTTTATTATTGCTCTTACATACAGCTCCTTTAAGAGTCAACTAAAGAGTTAAATTAACAAATAAATAATTGGAAAACAGTGTAGACATATTGCTAAATATACAGACCATTTTATAGAGAACCTCATCAACCTATTAAGCTTATATTAACATTTTCAGGACTAAAGAACTTGTTAGGAATCGTCACCTTATAGTTATTCCACATCTTTTACTTACACTCTGAAAATAAGGCACATTAGGTCCTTTTTTCAAAACTGAAACAATTTCATGAAGTTTTAATGAAATTCCTGTCACATGCTTTAACCAAAATTAGAGTAAAAAAAAAAAGACTAAAGCACCCTATTAAACTATGTCTGTATACCTCTGTTCACAACATTCCCTTCTATGTGGACAAATTCGTTGATACCCTTCCGTCAAAGAAAAACCCACAACAGTTACAGAAATAACTTGAAACTGACAAAAGTAAATGATAAATCACCTTTTACTGAGTACTGACTAATGAAAATCACATATTACCTTTCAACTTTGGTTCAAAAGAATCATGAAAAATAATTATAATTAAAGCTGCAAACAGCGATGAATGGGCCCTCGCACCCTTGTGCACGTTCAGGCGTGCTGCAGTGGAAGCGCTTGTATGACTTGCATGTAGATTCTTCAGGCCTGGACATTTAGCGGATGACACCACCCACGACTCTCTATATCAAACAATTCAAAAGTTATGCCAGAAAATAAGGACTATATAATATCGACGATCAGAAGAAGGGGCGGGGCAAATTTGCACCAATTATGTTCAAGGAATCAAAACCGAGTCCGATGACACCACCCACGAGTCTTTATGTCAAACCATTCAAAAGTTAAGGCAGAAAGTAGGAACTATCAAATATGGACCAATCAGATGAAGAGGGGGCACGATTTTTGGCGTTTATCGTCGCTACTAGGGTTGCACGGTATACCGGTACCAGTATAGTACCGCGGTACTAGAGTTTTGAAAACGGTACTATACCAGCATTTAAAAACAAACAGTACTTTTATATATTTTTTCTATGCAAACGAATTGGTAAATTGGAGCCTGTCTCTTTAAGCACGGCAAGCTCAGCGAGTGTGACGTAGTTGCAGAAGCAGAGCCGCCTCCCAATCGCATGCGGAGGAGAGAGAAACGAGAAGTTGCGTGTTAGACAGAGCGGGTTGAAATAAAGTTGAAATAAATAGAGATGGCAGCTGAAGAAAAGCCCGTACTTGTGGACAAAATGGGGGCCCGAAGTACGGTGTGGAAATATTTCGGGTTCAAACCGAGCGATAAGGGCGACCCGCTGAACCAGAAACACCACAGTGCGAGCGCTGCTACAAAGTGAGTCTCGCAAAAGGAGGCAACACTTCAAACTTGTCCAAACGTTTAAAGGACAACCACGCGGACTTGTTCCACGACTTCAGTCAAGAACGACAGCTGATAACTTCGTTCACCAATTCACTGCACTGTCATGTCAATGAAAGAAGTACAGAGCCTCTCCCAGCCCGTAGTAAACCTACAGCAGCCTATACAGAGTTAAAACAGGTCCATGGTTATTAAATGCAATTTTTAAAATATTAAAAAAAAATAAATTACATTCTTAAAATATTTAAATAAATTCCACAGACTAGAATATAACTTTAATATATTTTTTTATATTTTAATATTATTTAATGTTTCATATATATTATAAACCATTAAGGCAATGAATTATATTAATGAATTAATATTATATATTGAAACACACTTTTGTAAAACATTCCATTAGACTACAATATCTAATCCTATCCTAAAGGACTGTCTCAGAAAATTAGAATATTGTGATGAAGTTCTTTATTTTCTGTAATGCAATTTAAAAAACAAAAATGTCATACATTCTGGATTCATAACAAATCAACTGAAATATTGCAAGCCTTTTATTATTTTAATATTGCTGATTATAGTTTACAGTTTAAGATTAAGATTCCCAGAATATTCTAATTTTTTGAGATAGGATATTTGAGTTTTCTTAAGATGTAAGCCATGATCAGCAATATTAAAATAATAAAAGGCTTGCATTATTCAGTTGATTTGTAATGAATCCAGTATGTATGACATTTTCGTTTTTGTAATTGCATTACAGAAAATCACAATATTCTAATTTTCTGAGACAGTCCTGTAGATGATAGAATGAGCCTCAATTTATTTTTCTAGTTATGCCCATTTAATGTTTCATGTGGCCTATAGTTTCAAAACACAAACCTTTTGAACAACGAGAACAAGTAAAATAATGCAATGGCATTCAAATTAAAATGACCATGTTAATTAAAATACTGTACCCCCTCCCTCCCCCAATTACAGAAGTCTAGTGCTCCTGGCTCAGAGAGGGTGACACCACCCACTCAGAAGCAGGAGTTTTTGCTGCTACAGTATTTTATTTAACATGGTGACTTTAATTTGAATGGCATTGCTTTATTTTACTTGTTCACACTGTTCTAAAGGTTTGAACATTTTAATATCCCATGCCAATTATTTATTTTATTCATTGTTGTTATTGTTCCCAAAGTCTGCTTTAAAATAAAGGAAAATATTGACATTTGAGAGTGTTCCACCTTTTTACAAAAAGTATCGAAAAGTATCGAAATACATATTGGTATCGGTATCGAAACAGAAATTTGGTATCGTGACAACCCTAGTCGCTACGGTAACGCTTTTGACTGAGAAAAATAATGCGCATCGTCGCAGGATCGAGACGCACATTTTACACCTGGGTGCACGTTACGGTTCAGGCGAAGAAGCGGCCGAAGAAATGGCATAAATTGTGCCAAAATTACACAATTAATTCAAAATGACCGACTTCCGGTTCGGTTTCGGCCATGGCGCCAAGAGACTTTTCTTTAAGTTGCGACATGATACAGGTGTGTACCGATTTTCGTGCATGTATGTCAAACCGTATTGTGGGGCTTGAGGCACAAAGTCTTCTAGGGGGCGCTGTTGAGCCATTAGGCCACGCCACTTAATGCAAACCATTAAATATCAAATTTTTCGCCAGGCCTGGCTTGCGTGCAAAATTTGGTGACTTTTGGGGCACGTTTAGGGGGGCAAAAAGGCCTTCATTTCCTCGGAAGAAAAACCAGAAAGAGGATAACGAGAACAATTCCTACAGGTACAATAGGGCCTTCGCACTGTGTTCGAGCCCTAATAATAATAATGAAACTGGCCGGGACACACAAAATGATTCCACTTAAAATGATTGAAAAAGATTTGACCATAGTGACACACTAAAACATGACTTGTATTTAACACCACAGGTGTATAATCTTGCGATCAGGCAGTCTGTCTATTCAAAAAGTTAGGAAAAGTAGTCACTCTGCTGTTTGGCATCATGGTGTACGCAGCACTGAACAGAGAAAGCAAATAACAGACGTCTGAGGAGATCGGACAGAAAATCATAGACAGGACTGTTAAAAGCACATTAAAAGTAAATACCACATGACCATCTCCAAGCAGCTTAATGTTCCTGTGACTGCAGTTGCAAAGTACTTTCAAACGTGTAGTGTCCATGGAACTATAGCTACTTGTCAATTTGGATTAGGACTGCAAGTCTGGGGCAGATGCCAACAAGAAGTTTTATTTCTTAGGTTGGAACTTGGGTGAGGTTTTGACAACCTAACATAAGAATTTCAGGTCAGGTAGAATGGTAACTTGAGGAGTAAACATAAAATCTTTTGAGTCTATTTGTGGTCTAATATAACACATAAAATACATGTTTTTTGATCTGTAGGAGGAAGCGAAGGAGAAAATGCAAACTCCACACAGAAAGACTCACTATGAAACATTGCTAACCACTTAGTCACCATGGTGCCCTACTCTTTGTTTTTTTTAGTTTGAAATGTACACATTTCTGTCCTCAAGAGTGTCTTTTACCCTTAAGCTGCCGGGTGTCCGCTGAGTCTTGTGCTGAGAAGCTGGCTCTTCTGTGTCGCGTAATGCGTTTGTAGAGTTGTTGTTTTTCAAAAAAACAACCATGCAAGACCCACAGGAGGGGATGGGATGGTAAGTGATTAAAGTCACAACTTATGAGGCTCAAACTCCCCAGCAGTCATTTTGAACCACCAAACCTTTTTAAGTGAAAGGTGACATGTCTTTAAGGAAGAAAAAGATGTTCATTGCCTTCCATTTAGGGCTGGGCGATACGACCTCAAATCAATATCACGATAAATTGGGCAGTTTTACCGCGACAACGATAAATGCACGATAAACGCAATGGTATGGTGTACCTTTTGTGGAAGGAATTTGTCTTCGTGCCATATTCTTCATTATTATTATTATTATTATTGACACCAGTGGTCCCATTCTGCTCTAAACAAACAAAAAATAATTTAAATAAAGAGACAAATTTAGCCCCAAATTGGCCCCCTGAACGGTGGTGGTGTCCCCGTTTGTGTTTTGTGCGTGATTAAGTGTGATGTGTGTTGTAACTAAAGCTGGGCATACACTGTGCGATATTTTAAATCGTTTGATTCAGCCCCATCTCACACTGCACGACTAGATCGCTGTGTTCAAAAGTTCACAGCCCACGATTTATGGTCTCACACTGTACGACCCGATGCTCTGATGCGACCCGTCTGCTCACACTATACGTTCATAATCCTCACGTCAGACTTCTGTGTACTGGAACTCGAGGCCGGTTTTGGGGCAGGGTTGTGTACTGTTTCTGATTGGGTGGGCACTGCGCATCATTTTTAGACACAACAATGAACGCATACAGCAAAAGTTGTGTCTCGGCGGAGGGACCCGGCGTCCCAGCAAAATGAGCACAACAGAGAAGAGTTCAGAACAGCACACAGAAGGCTGATTTATGGTTCCGCGTTACACCCACGCAGAGCCTACGGCGTAGGTTATGCGGCCACCCGCACCGTACGATGCGGGTCGCCGCGTAGGCTCTGCGTTGGTGTAAGGCGGAACCATGAATCAGCCTTTAGCAATTCGTGCCATTCTGTGTGGCGATAAATGAAAATAGATCAAACAACGTCGTGATTGGACAAGGAATTGGCTAGGCAGGGAAATGGAAAACGTGGGAAATGCTGTCTTTTTTTCTGCTATTAAAACATGATTTGTAATGTGAATTTGCAACACTTTAAACTACAAATAATAGTTTTTGACGTGACATCAGAGTTTGCGCATGCTCTCTGCGAAAGGATGAGTCCAATCGGGTCGTAGCACTGCTTCAACTGTGCGATTCCTTCACGAGGAGCGACCAGGATTTCAGACACGTGTGATTTTATTGCGAGCACACGATTCGTGATCGGGAGTGCGTTGTGAGTTGATAATAAATTTGTCTGCGGCTATGTCAGCCGCTTCTTCGTTTGAACCATCAGCCATTTTCTTTGGTTTCCCTTCTTGTTCAGACTGGATGGGTGGAGCACACAGTCAAAACAG
Source organism: Cololabis saira (assembly GCF_033807715.1). NCBI lineage: Eukaryota > Metazoa > Chordata > Actinopteri > Beloniformes > Belonidae > Cololabis > Cololabis saira. The sequence continues at coordinate 34,767,299 of NC_084594.1, forward strand.
ACAGTTTATTTTCTTTTTCTTTTTTTTTTACCGACATGGGAAAATTGACGTCGGTCATCACAGTGAATGTCGGTAAGGGTAAATTTTCGGTTTATCCCCCAGGCCTACTTCCACTCACTCCTTTTAAGAAAAGACAAGAAACATTCTTGTGGTAACACTTTTCAAACAAACCATTTTCCATCAGCCTTATTTTAATTATACTGTTGTGAATTTTAAAAATGCAGGAAATGTTAATTACTTGGGCCTGTAGGGCCTGAGACTTTTGCGTTCTTTGCAATTTTCTAAGCACAGTAGTCTGACCTTGGAGTAAACTTGCTGAGAACTCCTGGGAACATTTAGTGTTGCATCATAGTTCATCACAGTTTCTCATGTCTAAATACATTAAACCTTAGAACTGATAACGCTGTAAGATGTGATAATGTAACAGGAGCAGGACTCATTTTTTAATGAATCCAGGTCTGTAGACATATCTACAGCCAAAACCAACATTAAAAACAACTACCTGCTTTGTCAAAAGTGTGAGTGATTCAAACAAGTTAGCAATGCGTTAAACATATAAATCTAACTGCGAGGATCCAGGATAACACAGAATAGCACAAAATTATAACTAAACTGGCATGCCATGCAAAAATCCCAGACAGAAAAATGGCAATATTTTAGCTCTGTTTAGGTTCAGTCTTTGGAACACCTTCCAAAATTCAAAGGAATCGTACTCATGCCAATACTGTTTGTCAGTTAATAGAATAGAATAGAACAGAATTCTCCAGATGACTCTGGTCTGTGAAGAGTTAAAAGCAATTGCATCCTCTGTGGATCAGTACGCTCTCTAAGCAAACTGCTGGGGCTCGAAGGAGGGAGGAAGGCAGTACCTGATGTGCAGAGACACCAGTTGCTCTAAATACTTCAAGATTACAGATGGTAGGACTATGACTCTTTTTCGGGAATGGTAAAGATGGTGGAGACATTCAGACATGTAGAGACAGTAGCATGTGTCAGAGCCAGCTTGGTGAGGATCCTGTCAGCTCGCTGCACATGCTTTGACCACTTCCCTCAGTATGCCATCATGACCCATGATATCAAATATTGTATTTCTTTATCATTTGGTTCATACATTTTTACTTGAGATGATTAAATAAAATGCTTTAAACAATGTTAAGTCTAAAATTTCCTAATCTTGATCCCAAAATTGGGATCTCCAACGTGTCATAATTGATACAAAATACCAACAAATTGCAAAACTGTAAATAAAAGCTGAGAAACGCAGAATTAAGTTTAAAACGCAACAAATATTAAGGTCTCACATCCCTGTAACCATAGTAACTCATTGCCACTGCTGTCTGCTGAGAGCAGACAGTGAGAAAAGAAGTCAATTTGCCTTCTAACCAAGTTTTTTAGGATGAGACAGAATCACATGCTGATGAAAGTTAACTTCACTGAATATTACTACCCGAGACAAAATGATTCCTACAAACTATGGGTGGAACAGATTGCACATGAAGCAAGGGCACAGCAAACTCAACAGCAATGGTCAATGTGTAAACACCAACAGCAAACTGGCTGATATAAGTGGTGCAATCTGATCACTGCCTGTCAGACATACAGAGACATCCAGGGATTATAAACTATGCTACGTTCAACTCAGACAATACAATGGCAAAGAAATATCCAAAGTGCTCTGTGCCCAATTCAGTGAATGGTCTCCTCACTTCCAAAACACTGAACATTATGAGAAAAGGTGATGCAACATATAGATACTGCCTCGTCCCACCAGGAAGCAAAACAGCAAAATGACAACATAATTTTATTTCTGCATTGTACTTGTTGCTTGGTATTACGTTCAGGTAAATAAAGACTCAAATATCAAATATGGATACGTTTGTATAATATGTATAGCAAAAAACAGAAAGACTCAAATATGAAACTTAAAAAATAAATGGTCTTCAGTGTAAGAATATCATTACACCAACATAATTTCAATGAAATGGCTGCTTGCGATTATATAAATTTCAAAAATATAATTTGTAAATAACTTGATTAAGTTTGTATTTACATTTTATAACAGTGACTTAACCTTTTGGGGCACAGTACTATAAATGCAGAGCTTAAACTTTCACCACCAATGGCCAAATAGCAACACTTCATATATTAATCAGACATTTTGCCAGATCGCCATGTACCTTACATTTTCTCCATTTCTTTCAAATTAATATAGATTTATAGTGGAAAAAAGGCTTTATTAAAGTTGTAGCCATCAGCTGTATAGCTCAGGGTGAAAAATAAATTCTAGCCTGAAGAAACTGAAAAACTAATCTTATACCCAGCTCTTAACTCACTACAAGAGACTTAGTATGACCCCTCAAACTTGCACCCGATTGCAAAGCCAGCAGTAAATAAGGATAAACACAACAATCAGTGGGCCTCTACAAGTGTATTTACAAGCCGACAGTCCCTCTTTGTATCACAATCCAATTATGCAGTGATAAAAGTGATAGAGTGCATAACGTCAGTTTACATCTTGGTGAATGCCGTTCTGCCTAAAAACCAATTTGAGTGAGACATATCTTTGCATAAGCTTGCTTTCCATGAAAAGTTCAGTTACCTTCCACAATATAGGCCATTCTAGCAGTTGGTTTCTCATCTACAGTGGGGCAAAAAATTATTTAGTCAGCCACTGACTGCAAGTTCTGCAGCTCAGAAAGATTAGAGAGGTCTGTAATTTTCATCACAGTTACACTTCAACTATGAAAACGAGGAAGAATAAAAATCCAGGAAATCACATTGGATTTTTAAAGAATTTATTTTTAAATCATGGTGGAAAATAAGTACTTGGTCACCCACAAACAAGCAAGCCTTCTGGCTCTCACAGACCTGTAACTTATTCTTTAAGAAGTTGTCCTCCACTCATTACCTGTATTAATGGCACCTGTTGGTGTGAATAAATCAACTGTGGGAGCAATTGTAGGAAAACGGATGACGTACAAGATCATTGATGATCTCCCTCGATCTGGGGCTCCACGCATGATTTCATGTTATGGGGTCAAAATGATCATGAGAACGGTGAGCAAAAATCCCAGAACTACACGGAGGGACCTGATGAATGACCTGCATAGAGCAAGCTTATGAATGCTGTTCTCCCTAAAAATCAAACTGAGTGAGACATAATATCTTTGCATAAACTTGCTTTCCATGAAAAGTCCAGTAACCATCCATAATCCAGGCCACTCTAGCAGTTCATTTCTCATCTACTGTAAGTGAAGACAATGGACAATGAAGTTAGATGAGGATGAGATGGAGGTGATCAAGTGGGGTAAACAAACTAACAGACTTGCAACCATGTTGTAGAGATTTACTAGCAGAGCCATTCAGCTCACATACTCACCCATTAAATTGTTAAGTGGGTTTTTTTCAGTGGCAAAAGGTAGGTGCCCCTTTACCCGGCATAATTGCCATAATTTACCATGTGAACATCCCATCCATTCCTGTAGTTAAGTAATTTGAGCATAATATTTATTCCCAAAAAATTGTAAAACAGCCTCGCCTGTCACACTGATAGAACCATAACACACAAAAAGAACTGGATCCCTCAATGCCTATGGACTATTGATAATAAACAATTCATAAATGAGATGGCTTGAAAAACCATTTTTTTTCTCCAAACTTCAGCGCACATGCACACGCACACGCACACGATTAAAAACCTGTGTGTACTGTAAGAGTGCTGGATGTGGGTGACTGGCTTTGGATAGACAGCAGCAGTTAGTGTGCCACTCTCAGTGTCCCAGCAGAGCTTGCATGACAAAAGCTTTGGACTTTCTGATGACTCCCAGCGGAATTCACCCAGTTTGGCAACACAGAAATCAAACCCCTTCTCAGTGTGAGCTATTAGCTGGTTGTGAATCACCCATCTGCCACAATTTAATTTTGTAAGACTTGTCATTCAAGTTAAAGGGGAATCAATGGTGCATGTCGGACATATTTTATTTTAATTTTTTTAATGATTTGATGGGAAAGAACAGTCTTAAGTTGTGCCTCGGGTAAATGGAACAAATCAATCCGTGTTCATTTCTCAAGAACTGGTTTCCTCTTAAGTGTGTAAAAGTAGATGTTTATATGAAACCACAATTTAACTGCCAAGTTAACCACTTTGTGTTTAAGTGAGTGAGAGGATAAAATAATTGTTAATGTGTATTTGTGGACTTATACAGCCAATAAATGACATTTATCTGGATGCGTTTTCATGCTTGAGTAGATCACTCCACTGCATGTGCAAGGTGACCAGAGGCTAACAGCAGGATGTCAGAAACACAAATCTATATGAGTATGCCCTAGTCAAATCAGTTATCCTAACTATCCACATCTCCTGTACAGAATAACACAATGAGTCCAGAGCATAAAGTTAAAGCCCTACACAGGACTGGCTCCACATCCTGCCTTTCCCCTCATGCCCTGGGAGCCTGAATTTGGCATTTTCACTCTGTTTATCAGCTTGACAGATTTTAACTAAAGAGGTTATTAATCTCCCTCTTTCCTTCACCCTGTCACATTCATGCATGCCCTAACATAGCCCAAGGGAAGCCATTCACAGACTGTGTATTTGAAGAAACGAAGCATTCATGGATGCTCACTTGCATGCTTTATTAGTTAGCCAGCAGCAATCATGGGATACAAAAGTGTGAGGCACTAACACAAGGACACCATCCACAGCTTGGTGTACTAAGGAAGATAAAAGGATAAAGCACGCCTAAAGTACATTGTAAGCATCAAAAGCTTCTTTAAGTAAAATGATCACAAACCTCTGCATGTGATTATGTTGCTATTAAATTTGGTTTGGATTTTAAATAAATATTATAAACAGCAGTCATGGCCATAGTCGCAGTGAAACTTGAATGTGCCACTGCTGATAAAGACGTGCTATTTAACAAGTCTTGTGCATTTCTGGAAAGTAATGGTTCTGAAGAGAAAATCTCAGTTCACTGTAACTGTGCTTGAAAGTTTTTACTGGTTAAGGCAACCAGTAAAAATGTAGAACTGCAGTTTTGGTATTACATCTTCTGAGGTTGAAATACTACAATGATAAAGTCACATTCAGGCACCATTATTTCAGTATAAAGTAAACTTTCCAATAATGTAAGCATGCAACTTTTAGTGGTGCCACTTCAATGGTAGCCCCAAAACTATGTCATGAATGTTGACAAATGTCACTGACTAGAATTTAAGAAAAACACATTCATTCTGAATTACAAGAAAACAAACTATTGAATTTGGTCTTTGTTTCTCAAAGCTATCTGTTCATTTCTAACTCCTTCGGACTGAGTTTTCTGATTCACCATTAATCCCAGACTGATCAATATTGCGTATGTCAGGAAAATATATATCCTCTACTTTGCGTTGAGTTAATCTTTGATGACAGCATAACTATTTCCTTGAGCCTCCCAACACATTATTGAAAGGACAATAAGAAGGCTATTGCTGTATCTGGAGAGGACACTGAATAAAATACAAAATTAAGGGTGGGGATATATTCTGCATGAGTTTAACAGTTTGGTACAAGGAAGCAAAGTAGAAACGAAAAGACAGGAGACAGAAGAGAAAGCTGTGTGTGGAAGCATACGAATGGGTGCTAGACTTTCTTTGTTAAGGTACGTACAATGCATTCCTGAATATTTATAGTCCACATATTTTCTGTCTGTTCTTTACACAACTCCCCAAATGTGCACGGGGCAATAATCCAAATTGTATCCACAAATAAATATTAGTCAGGAAAAAAATGCAATGAAAAACAGGAGTAGGCATAAACACTAACCTTAAAAAAAAGACCACATACGCATATAGCATAAAGATGTGATTAAACCTGATAAAACCTCAACCCGTATTAAGCCACAGCCATTTGCACATCCTACAGCAGGACCAAAGCACCATTCTCCACAAATAGAACTGTCGGATGTATACTGTATCCACCAGTACAATTACATTTATCAGAAAAGTAACTCATTGTCATCACTAATGTAATAAAGAACTGGCTTATGTGTATTTGTGGTTAAAACAGAATTGCAAAGTGAATATACCAAAGTGCAAAATCTAAATCTGTACAATGTGAGAAAATGATTAGCGAAGAGCAATCGGGTATATTTTAAAGTTTAAATAAATCCGCTTTAGGGCCCAGAACAGTCCACTAAAACAAAGAGACTGATTAATAAATTTACATATCCAATCAGAAACTGATACTCTACAAAGTGGAGGCTGAGTATGGAACCTATATCCCGTTAAAAGAAAAGGCAATAGATTTTCCCAAGGGGAAAAATGAAATACTGGTTGCTGTTGTTGAGGGCTGAAGAATAACTTGAACTCAATTCTGTTCAAATTTGATTTTCTGAATAATAGCTGTAAGTTGTAGGGTTCTGATAAAATACTGAAAATGATAAAGGCTACAATTTAGTAAGGAAAATATAAATGGAACATCATTTATAGAAAATTCACAAAACTTTAAAGGGCTTCACATGCCAGGATTAAATTAACTACGTACCAGTTATTTTATTACTTTGTTTGCAGTCAGGTAATTTTTGTTTTCAGTTCATAATTCAATTGGAAAAATCTAGCCTTATTGGACTTTAAAGGAGTGCATTGAGGTCAGGTTGAATTTCTGAGGTGGATATGCAAAGGACAGCTGATTATCAGGAAGAGATGATCTTTTTTTGGACGTCATCACTGAGTGTTTCCTTACATATGTCGGTAGATCCCAAGAGAACTGGTATTTTCTGGACATGTATTCTCATGTAAAGGAAAGTTCTCCCCCTTTGAGAGATGAATAAAAATCCTGTAGTGATGCTGACTTTAAGTGCTCTGCCGAAAATGTATCTGACTGCAAGTCAGTGAGTTCAAGCTGAACATTGCTGTGTGCATCATCCACACTACTAGTGAAGGGAGATGAAATCATCAGCAATTACTGTAAGTTGCTTAAATGTCTTCAAATTGCCTTGAAAACTCACCATGTAATGCCAATAACAAGGCTCAGTACCTGCAGCGATGATTAGTTGATGGAGTGACTTCAGTGTTGGTGTGTGGGTGAGAATGTTGCTCTCCAGCTGATTTGAAACTTGCATTGTTATCATCATGGAGAACCAGCAAGTGAAGGTAAGTTGTTAATATCTGTCCTTTCTTTATCATGTTATAATCCTAGGAGATCTCGGCTTGCTTGTTTTGTCCCGCATCCAAGCGCGATTGCTGTGTTCATATATACCAAACGAACTGATCTTTAGGGGGAAACGCTCCCTGTTTCGGAACAACTGCCCCAAACGGGACAGGCTTGAAAGCACCCATAGTTGCAGATTCATTTTTCGTCACCGCCAGAATCTCACACAACTCTTATGAACAACTCCTTAATTCCACTGTCTTCCTCCATTCACCAATTGTTAAATCAACTCTTACTTTAATAGGAAAACTTGTCTTTATTACTCAGAATTTGCAAAGCTTTTAAAACACTATTCCTATTTTTTTTTCTTAATATGTTACCTTTTTGTACATGTCATATGTCGCCTTACCTGCGGTTTTAGAAAATAATCCATCATTCATAACTGTTTGTTTATGCTTTTCAAAACCTCTATTGGAAAAAGAAACATTACAGATTTTGGTGCAAAAATGATAGTTTATGACAAACTTTGTTTAAAAAAAAATAGTTTCTCAAAAAGGCACTATCCAAAAAAATAAAGTTAAAACAACAATATTTTAATGCTTCTTCAAAAATAATCAATCCAACAAATTCAATTCTAATAATCTGTAACTGGACAGAAAAAAAACACAGATGATAACTCACTAACTCGACTAACTCATTTGATTTAATGAAATTCGTTCATGAGATAACCAGATAACTATCCTGATCGTCTGTCTTGGTGGCGAGCTCACATAAACATCAAAAACCGCAACCAGGATAATCCACAGACATCTTTTAGCAGGTCTGGGGAGTAACGGATTATACGCAACGCCATTATGTAATCAGGATACAAAATAAGGGTAACTGTTATCCGATATAGTACAGAAAGAAAAAAAAAGTGTCGTCCCATTACTGGTATATTTTATAAAAACAGGGAGTACTGAGTGGGATTACATTTTAAAATAAAACGGGATACAGTAATCCCTCGCTATAACGCGGTTCACCTTTCACGTCTCGCTGCTTCACGGATTTGTATTGTGCATCGTGTTCTGCATTCTAATTGGCTAAACAGTATCCCCGCTTCTTCACTTCCTGGGTCAATAATGTTGGTCGCTTAGCAACAATGCTGAGAAGGGCCAATAAACTTCAGCGAACAGTTCAAGAACGGTACCCTTTGATGAATCGTTCATTACAGTTCTCAAATAAGAATCTTTTTGCCCAGAAGAAAAAGGAGCGACAACAACTACTCATATCTATGTTCTTCTCTCGAAAAAACACACCTGCACCACGGGCTTTAGAAGAAAAAGACGCTGCAGAGCGGAGTCAGGACGCAGCGGCAGTCAGAAGAGCAGTGAAATACGCACGAATCACAATTTTCCTACTGTACTAATTGTATTTTTTTTTTCATGATCATTTTTCATTTTCTCCCGTTCAAATCCAATTACTGGTGCTGATCTCCGCAATTTGAAGCCTTGTATAATAATTGTAAAAAAAAATAAGGTTGCTACTTCACGGATTTCACCTATTACGGGTTCTTTTTCGAACGTAACCCCGCGAAAAACGATTACTGTATACTACAATGCAGCTGACCTATGCGCTGTGCACTGTGACACTTTACAGCACACCATGGATAACAAACCAACCGCACGTTGTCATTGATACCACCATCCGCTGCTCATAGTTATGACCACTTACAAGAAGCTCCAGCATCATCTTTTTATTTAAATCTGAGAAGGCGAACAACAACTCGGTACAACGCAAACTATGTCTTCCAGCAGTGAAAGTGAAAGTCAACATCCAGGGACTCGTCATGCAATTTAAAGAAGCATCTACAGATATGAAGACATGCCGTTGACTTTTGCTGAAGTACACATGAACCCAGTCAACTAAAGTTGGGTTAACTTGTACGTAACATGTCAACGCTGCTATGTGTGCTTACACTGTACTGCATAACCAATTGTGGAAAACATGCAACAGGACTGTTGGTGCTGATGCCATGTCAAAACATGAACCTTCTCAAAAGTGTTTAGAGGAAGGGGAAAACAAATCATATTTGAGTGGTAATGAGAAGTCTACCAGCGGACCATTTAGACAGAATCAGCTGTGACAAAGGGATCGTGTCTGTCCTACCTGTACGTAAAGTCAACTCCTGTCTATTACATCTCAGACCACGTAGGCACCTGACCAGGGAAATTGGTTGGAGATAATCATAATCCCAAGAACAACAACAACAACAACAACAACAACAACAACAACAGGCAACAGTGCCTTCTCTCTTTATTCTGTAAAATGATCATACTTTTTGATGTTTTGAAAAATGAGCACATTTTACATTTTCTTCAAAAGAAACATATTTTCTGTCAACTTTCTAGGCAATATTGTTTTGTAGCCAACGGTTGAATAATTTGGAAGCTTTGATTATCTTTGATTTGTGGTTTTGATCACCTTTTATTTAAATTCAGTATTAGACACTTGATTTGTTACAAAAACTGTGGGTTCTCTTAAGCCTCATTTCCACTGAGCCATTCGGTACAGTCCGGTACAGTTTAGAATGGTCTAGTCCATTCAGGTGAGCGTTTCCACTGCAAGTTGGACCTCCACGGCCCATAAAGGGTGTAGACCAAATGCCTACAGTCACGTCATAGTAGTGTGACGACAACAAAAGTGAAGCTACCAAAAGCCACAATGGAGGTCATCCAGCAGCTCGTTTTTGTTATGCTTTGCTTTTGGTACTTCGTCTGTACAATCCATGCCATGTTGTCTGAGAGAAGATTGTGGACGGCGAAGACGGCGGTGTTTACAAAACGCTTGCGCTGGTTTCGTGCTTGCTTTTGTCGTGGGTAGTGACGTTTTCTGTCCGCCAATCAACGGATTGTATCATGTGGCGCAAGTAGTTCTGCCCTTACCGTACCATGCCATTTTTTCTATGGACCTACAAACAACGGGGGCTTAAAATGGTGCAGTATTCGGTTTGATTGAGACCATTTTATAATGGAAACACAAAATACCATACCAGACTGTATCAAACTGGAGTGGAAACTGAGTTAGAGGTCAACATTTTCTAACTTATACTAAAAAGAGCATTTTGTGTATACTGTGTAAAAGATTTGTTTTTACACAGGAGATCACACACTTTATCTAATTTCTTTGCTATTGAAGTGAGCCAAAATTAACAAAGTACTTTGGTAAGTTTTTTTTTTTATTTTAGTACTTCAATGATAATGTTTTATTGTTTTTTGTTTTTTTTTTCAAAATAAAAAAACAACTGGTAACTTGTAATTGTACCAGATTACATTTTTAAAAGTAACCCTCCCCACCCTGTCCATTAGATGCGAGGGAAAGACGCCCAGGTTTATAATCTTATACCACGCACACTACTTGATGCAGCTCATTATAGCTGGAGGAGACGTTTTTAGAAATGTGAAATTTAAAAATGGGCACCATCAAGTAGTACCCACACACTGTTGTGGAAAAAATGTCCAATACCTCTGATCTTAAACACATTCTCTTTGATAATGAAATTGATAATAACTTTAAAATAATAAAGACTTGAAAAATGGCTAGCATTTAATTAATTAACGTACCTTCACATGCAAAAGGGTCAAAACGTACATCTCAGGGTCTGATGAAGAAATTACACAGAGCTTCGCTAGTACAGCAGTTTTAACAGGACAGAGATGGGTTTTTATACAAAAAAAAAAAAAAACATGCAGTTGTCAAAACAACATCTTTGCAGCTGTGTAAGACAGCTGAACCCAATTCTTATTGACACAATACTGGTCTGAACCGAGCGTACACAAAAGAACATGTGAAAGGAAATACATTTCCATCACACACTATCGCACCAAGCCCATTGACTGATTCTTGTTGACAGTCCCTCCTCGCCAGGCCGACAAATTGGTCACAATTATTAAGCATGACATTAGTATGATATGAAAACACAGATTACATTTCCACTAAGTGACAGAAATATGAAAAAAAGATGGCACCATCCTCGTCTCTTCCGCCATCATTGTTTTAATTTACCAGCCTGCCCCCAAACATGCAATGAACGTGACACCTTACATCACTTTCACGCAGAGGATGTTGAGTCACACAAGTGCCTAATGTCCCTATGTCTAGTCTCATACGCCTCCAAAACTGCAACAAACTGTCTGTAGTTCAATGTTCTTGTCCTGATGAGATTATCCACTTTAGCTGCAACATTAGTGACATGGTTAATTTTTAGCACTGACTTACACAGCACCTCCAGGATGCAACTGGCGTTTCTGCAGTTTCAGCTCTTTAAGTCCCTTTCTTTTGCATTCTATTGAGAAATGTAACATTTTCCCCTGTCATATTTGGACACATACCAGTTTGTCCAAGTTTATCAAGCACATATTTATTCTAGAATTCCCCTTCATTGAATTCAATAATACTTTATTAATGACCAAAGGGAAATTAACTGTTGCAGTTGTCATGATTTAAGTCTCTTCAAAAGATTAATTGTAGAGGGTTACAGCTGTGGGCAGGGAGGATCACCTGTAGCAGTTTGTGTTGCAGCAGATCTTTAAAAGCCTGTGACTAAAGACATACCACTACTGAATCGACCCCTAACATCAGCCTCATTGCTGCCAGTCCTTCCATAATGAAGTGTTTTACTAGTCTCTTACTAAGATAAATAAGTGTGTTGTCTCAGGAACATTACAGCTGTCATCCAGAGCAAAGGAGAAAAAGTCAAAAATTGCCTGCTTTGTGTTGCAGCTGAAGCTCCAGATTCACGGCAATGTACTCAATCCTCCTCATTTTAGTTTCCGGCACGCTCTCAAGTGTTTCTTTTTTCTCCCAACACAACAGAGAAGCAGATTCCACCAAGTACTCTTTAACATACTTCCCACAAGAGAATGGCTTACTGTCTTTGGCAATTTTGTGAGAAATCACAAAGCTGGCCATGACCGCTCCATGCCTGGATTAGTATAGCTTGGTAAAGGTCTTTGTTGTTTTTTGGACCTGAACTAGCAAAGCTTCCAATACCCATGCCCACTCTGCATCAGTCAAGTTCTTGTATTTTTCTGAGGGTTTAGTCTCATGATGATGATGAGGATATAAGTTGTTCTCCTTTAAACACAGCAATCTGTTAATGGCTTTAACCTTGACTTCAATAAATAAGAACTTGAATGTCCATGTTTGGTAAAAAAAAATAAATAAAAAAAATGACATTCTATGCGTTTTTTTTTTTGTTTTTTTTTTACTGTGAGCCAATATACCAACATAGTGGCCAACACAGCCTGCCAACACAGTGAAGACACTTATGCCAACAATGTCATTTCGAAATAACAATGCAGCTGTCTTCAAAATAAAATAAAAGCCGTCGGAGTCACGTATGCTTATATTTGTTTGTTTTATAATTTCTTACTCACTTCACATGGGCCAAACAGGGACAGCCAAAGAGCCTCATGTGTCCTGTGGGTCAAAATCCCAAGCCTGCCTTAATTATCAACCCAAAAGTGTCTGCAACATTCTATATTAAGTTCTGGAACTTGTACAATCAGCAGAAACATTTTTTTTTTTCTCTTTAATTATTCTCTTGTATTTTTCCTTGCAGACATACCTTTTGTAACATCTTATTTCTGTTAAATTCTAGCTGTTGCAGAAGTTTAGCCAAATGTATTGAAACAACACAAAAAGATTAAATGAGTCAACAAACACCATACACAAGAAAAGTGTGGTCTCTGTGAAAGATATTAATTAATTTTGTACTGAACATTATTTAATAACCTCATAAAAGACCCAGCCTTAAGGGGGAACTACTCATGAGACCCACTTTCAAGCGGGTGCGTGTATGCATGTCCTCTACTCACTGAGTTTTTTAGCAGCCTCCAGGGCCTTAGAAGCTGTGTCAGCCACATAGAAGCGTTGGACAGCCACACCACTTTCCTGCATCAGCTTCTTGCTCTGGTACTCCTGTAGATTCAGCCATCTCTTGGGATTTAGGCAGGTGCACTACAAGGAGCAAGGCAGACATGGTAGACTGTAATGAAAGGTATGTATATCAAGCAGTTCAATCATCACCAACAACAATATTTCCTCTTCTGCTCAACATCATTCTGAGTAATTTTACATTATATAACAGAAAAATATGTGTAGCGCCTGCCTTTAAGCATTTCGTCTCTTCTCTGTTTACTCCTGTTCTTCGTCTTACCGTACAATCTTACACTTTGGTTTTCTTGTAACGGGGCAAGTAGTAAGGTCTAACCTGCAGGGTAGCTCAGGAGCTGTTTGCTCCATCAGCACACATTGGCCCCGTCAACTCCAGCTGTTGATGCAATTAAAAAGAAATTGGCTTTTTAATTTCTTTTTAATTGCAACAGCAGCAGTTTAAAAACCATTGCACTGTGAGAATGAAGCAATGAAGGATGAATTCAAAAGGAACAAAGAAAGAATATGATCAGGAAAAATGAAGTTAAGAACACTATTCACACAATAGGAAAACTGACTATTTCCATTTTAAAACTATATATAATCATAAAGGCCTCAGAGAAATAAAAAAATATCTATGATCAAATCAAATATATATATATATATATATATATATATATATTAGATATGCATACAACAAGAAGTATGACTAACCCTAAACAGTGCCATATTTCCTCACTCATTCCTTTTTCCCCCTTCACACATCAAATCAAATATTTCAAGTTTGTCTTACTGTCCAACAGACTCAACAGAAAGTAAGGTTGCATAAGTGACCGTGGATGCCTTTCATGAGGCAAAAACAAACAAAAGAAGAAAAAAAAAACGGCCCAATGAGTGTGAAATGTATGCTTTCAAAGAGCACTGGAGCTCACACCTTCAGAATGATGTGCACTGGGACAATATGACCAGCTCCTGACCCTCTCAGTTCCACCACCAGGACTATGAACCTTGGAAGTGGTTTCATAATCTCTGGAAAAGGTCTGGCACCAATCAATTTTGAACAGATACAAATACATGAAATTGATACCTACTGTATATGCAACCATACCATTTTTGTGGTCCATTAGTTTCCACATAGAAACAAAAAGCAATTCCAGTTCTAAACAAATGTAAACCTTACACCACATTTTTTTTTAAATTATATTCCTGAGTGAAATAAAAACACAACATATGTTTACCACAGGCAAAAAATAAATAGATAAATAAATATATATATATATATACATATATATATATATTTTTTTTTTAAGTAAAAGTGTTGCAAACTAGCACGTGCTAAAACACTCAAACAATGTATCTGGGTTGTCCAATGTTATAGTGATGTCCACATCAAATAAACAATAAATAAAAAAAAAATAAAAAAAAAATCCCATTTAAAAGGAGCATTAGGCTCCTTTTAAGAAATGAGACTCTCTAGCGCCACCTTTCTCCACGACGGCCGTCGGGGGTACTGCAGCCAACAGTGAAGCCGGCACGGGAGAACGGGGAGAACGGGGAGAACGCGCATGCAGCGTCATGTGACGTCACATCCGCAGGACAGCGCGGGAAATTCGGACCCCGAATTGCAGCACATTTTGCAGCACACAGCCTGTTCAAGGCAACGGAGAGATACACTAGAGGGCTCATTCTTTTTGGTTTGGAACGCTTCATCTGACATTACTAGAAAACTTAAAACGTATACGATTTTTTTTCATAAATCCTGCCTCAATCCTGCCTCAAGCTCCTTTAAACTATTTTTTAACCATTGGAGAACAGATATCAAAGTTTACGAGAGACACTAAAATGTAACATTAAGTCTCACAAACACTTTACAACACAAAGTAATTAAGATTTCAGAGTTTAAAAAGGTACACCTGAAATGTAGCAGGAAATTCAGTGTTCCAGTGGCTCATAGTTTCTCTATGCAATGTAGACACTTGATCAATGTTTAAGAGTTTAACTGAAGACCTAATAATACATCTCACTCACTCACCTCAATTCATGTTAGGATATCAAGGGGTATCTTACTGCTGAAAGGTCTGGGGATGAGAATACATTTTTGAAAATAAGATTTTACATTATAATTTAACCTGTTGTGTTTCTTGGCTACTGGACTGCCTTCAAAGAAAAATGACAGAAATCTATTTCCCAGATTCCCCAGATCCCACCTCCCTTTGTCTTTCCTGAGAGTTCCTTGCTGCGATCCGCTTGGAGGAGCTGAAATCCCAGCAGCCATACAGCGCTGTCCGGGATGAGATCACTGAGCCAGGTTTCAGTGAAACAAACGGCGCCAAATCTGCTAAAGTCTGGGTTTTTAGTGATCGGCTCATCCATCTTGTTCGCTAGGGAGCGGACATTCCCCAGGTGTATTGAGGGTAGAAGAGTAAGGAAGCCTCTCCGCTTCACGAGTGCTCCCGCACGTTTACGTCTGCGTCTCCTGCAAAACCGGTAGAGAGCCGCTGCTGCTCCGACCAAAATCTCCTTGAAACTGTCCGGTTCCGTCGAAAACCGGGTTAAAAGTTCCGGGAAAAGACTTCCCAATGTTAAAGAGTTGTTCCCTGCCTAAGGTGACCCGTGGTGGACAGCAGAAAACATGAAATACACATAAAATGCTAAAAAGTAGCAGAGAGCGAAACACCGTGGCGACCGTGAAAGGCGCCATCTTGATTAGTTGACTCAGATGACTCGGCCTCACTCATGACTATGGGTTTGTTGAAGCAGGTTTATGACGGCTTGTTCGACTCCAACCCCATGCCGATAAGCAAACTGCAGTGGGTCCTGGAGGGTGGTTGTTTGCTTTTGCAGGTGGGCCTATAAGAGTCTCTCCAGGACTTTCATGATGATAATGGACCCAAAATTGACCCATGGGATACGCCATAAAATACAGGAGCAGAAAACTCAATCTGTGCAGAAAAAGTTAAATAGGACCTGAACTAATGAAGGACAGTACATTCAATGCCCACAAGATGAAATGAAAGAAAAGAATGGTTGACCATAGGGGTGTAACGATACACTAATCTCACGATACGATACGATACACGATATTGAGGTCACGATAACGATACGATACGATATTATAGCAGTATTTTTTAACAACCTTGATAGAGGAATATATGACTGGAAAAAAATGACTTTTATTTGAAAGACACATAATACAAAACAATGCTGTGCATTTGCCCTATTGTTTCAGTTTGTAATGCTTTATAACTGTTTAAGTTTTAAAGAGAAAGCCAGGCCAACCATTTTCCACAAACTGAACTAAAAGTAAATGTCAGGTTTGCATTATGCATCTCCAGTTTCATACAAGTACAAATATTTTGCCACAAACTGAATAGTTTCTCTCATGTATGATTTGACTTTTTTCTTTTCCAGAAATTTAAATTAAACTAAAATTAAATAAATCAATAAAAGTAAATACATTCTTACAATTTTACATCATAAAAAAGATTGATTCATGCTCACCTTATAAGTGTAAGAGGAGATTTATTTTTGTTAAGAAGGTTATTTTGGTAATTCAGGGTTCATTATTTTATAAATATATTCTTTATATTCTGATGTAAATCAAGGACTATAATGACACTAGTCAGTTTATCTGTAGTGATTAGTCTGTTTTAGATTGGGCGGAGTGATACGCCACAGTACGGCACTAGGTGCTGTGTTGATGTTCTAAAATCCTACGCTGTTGAGCGAACATTGAAGTACACTGGAACTCACGCAGAAGTTGTCCCTGTGTTTATCCTACTCACGACCACAAAAAGGTTTAATTTAATAAGGTAAGGCTTAACTCTACACCAGACTTAAATAAGTAAAGGTTCAGAGCTCAAAACAGGACCGCAAAACGGGACTACTTTCTTCTGAGCGGAGTAATATTTTGGTCCGCGCGGTCGCAGCTGCGGCAGCGGTCGTGGTCGGATGCGCGTTTCTAGTCAATACAATAGATTAATATTAATAATCCAATATCGCGATACACTTTGTCACCTCCACGACACGTTTCGTGACGTTTTTGTATCGCGAAATTTCGTGGCACGATATATTGTTACACCCCTAGTTGACCATGTCAAAAAAATTTCTGTATCAACATTTCTGAATGTTTTTTCTTTTTTTCACCCCGCAACCCAGAGATTAGTTATCATTCATTCATGTCTAAACAAGCCCGTCAATGCCATGGTATTCTAGATGACCATGCTTTCTCCATGCCAGCGCTCATGAGACTCTTCAGAGACTTCATTAAAAGGCAAAGTCTGAATACATAGGGGATGTACAGTCTTCACAGTAAAATTGTACTATTTATACGTTTCAATTATTGCATCCTGCACTATATGTGCAAGAGGGCTTATGTTTTGTAAATACCCTACTGAACTATATTCCAGTGAATATTCATAATAAGAAGCTTCTGCAGCAATGTGGAGGGCTTCAAAGGCAGAGCAAGAATTTTTCACAAAACTTTGTTCAGATTATTACAGAAATATAAAACAAAAATACATTTGAAGAAAACTAGACCAAATGTGCCTGCATTGGTCACTAACAGACGGACTGTTAATATGCATTTCACCACACATTTGCAACAGTAATTCATTCTTATATGTTAGTGGAACATAGTCGCACAGCTTTTACAAGGATTTTCCCCATTTTTTGCAGATTTGTTTGACTTAGGGTTGTCCAAATTTTTCCCGTTTCGTTTATCTGAGCGTAGTCTAGCTGTTGTTAGTTTTCTGTTAGCCACGCTTCTTTCCCCCTCCAGCACAAATGTCGCTCCCAGCCGCCGGCGCCGCCCAAAAGCAATATCTTATACTGGTAATAAACACACATCAACTGTCTGTATTGTTAAATACAGTTGTTATACAAGGTACAATACAATTAGAAAACTATTTAATAATTA
Source organism: Cololabis saira (assembly GCF_033807715.1). Lineage (NCBI taxonomy): Eukaryota > Metazoa > Chordata > Actinopteri > Beloniformes > Belonidae > Cololabis > Cololabis saira. Next base: position 34,785,262 of record NC_084594.1, read on the forward strand.
ATATATATTAAAAACATTAATAACTAGTTATGTGTTATGGATTTCTTTTCTGAGCCCAAACGCACAACACCAGACAGGGTTAAACTTTGGCCAAAAACACAGCGTAGTTTAATTTGTAAAACACAAAAAACTTCCACAGGGAATCCACAGAGAGATGTACAAAAAACTCAGCCTACTCACAGGGAACTCCAAAATCATAAAGGAACAGAGCAACAAGCAAACAAACAAGACAAACTTGCCTCCGACTCCGCTCTCCCAGCGCGACCGGGTTGCGGAGGAAAGACCACCCGGCCGAGCCGTAACAGTATGTCCCGATATTTTTTTTGGCCGATACCGATGTTTTGAAAATGACGTGATCGGGCCGATCGATCGGGACAACACTAGTTTGACTACAATCTTTAATTGGCCTTCTCTCGTACAACATCCAATTTCCTCATCATCCAAAAAAAGTGTTTATAAAGCTACACAGACTGAAATCTCTATTTGCTAATCAACAGTAAGGTCCATAAATATTCTAACAATGACACAATCACCACCAGTTTAAAAATCAGCTCATGGGTTTGGACTGGACTCCTATAAAAGTTGTTTGTGGTGAAACCCATTAGGTTTTAATATTGTTTTTTTTTTAAGTTTGTAAGAATTTTAGAAGTTATTTCAAACGACAATGGAAAAATAATTATACTGTAAATACCGGTACATTGAAAAACAGTGGTGTAGCTCTGTCTATGCTCTAACACTGCACTTGGTATGTAGCTGGGAAATGATTGACAGCTGTGACAGCTGCTAAAATAAATTATACCATTCAGGCATCAGAGTTGTGGTTTTTGCATGTTGTTTTGGGATTTCTTTTTTTAAACAAAAAGGCGTGCATGTAATTTCATATGTCAGCTGTGATTGCAGGATTCTTTCCATGTAAGTAGGCAAGTCTATTGGTACAGCACAATATAACAACAATGCGATTAAAAATACTTACAGAGACATTAAAACATCATGATTGGCAAAATTTAAAAAGAAAGAGAGAGAAATAAAGAGAGAAAGAAAGAAAGGAGTGAGCGAGTGAGCACAAAAAAGAGAGAAGGAGCGAACAAGCCCAAGAAAGGGGGAAGGAAAGGGGGGGTTAAAATATGGAGGTCATTGATGTATTTTGGCCCTAAACCATTCAGAGCTGTATAGACCAGCATCAGAACTTTAAAGTATATCCTAAATCGGGTAGGCAGCCAGTGTAAAGATCTCAGAGCTGGACTGATGTGGCCTATTTTTTTGGTCTTCGTCTGGACTCAGCAGCAGATTACTGAATGAGGTGCAGTTTTCACGTGGACCTGTAAAATGCTATTACAATAATCAAGCCTATTAAAGATGAATGCATGGACTAGTTCTTCCAGGTCTTGCTGATACAGATATTTTTGGGCCTTACTTTCTTATTGCCATAATGTGTTTTTCCAAATGTAGATCTGAGTCCATCACTACACCCATATCTCTGGCCTGGTTGGTGGTTTTTAGGTGTATAAATTGAAGCTCTATGGTGACCTGTAATAATTTCTCTTTGGCGCCAAAGACAATTACCTCAGTTTTTTTTTTGTTTAACTGAAGAAAGTTCCGGCACATCCAGTCATTAATCTCCTCAGTGACTTTACCAAGAGCCTGTACAGAGCCACTGTCTCCTGGTGACATTGTAATATATAGGCATGCATGTCATCTGCATAGCTATGGTAGTTTATTTTGGTGTTCTTTCTAATCTGTGTCAGTGGGAACATGTAAATATTAAAACAGAAGAGGTCCCAGGATGGAACCTTGGGGAATTCCACATGTGATTCTTGTCTGCTCAGATGTTAAGTTACCTATTGCACAAAGTACTTCCTGTTCTCAAAGTATGTTTTGAACTAGTTTAGTACAGTACTGGAAAAACCTGCCCGGTTCTTCAGTCGTTTGAGTACTGTAAGATATTGTGGTCAACTGTATCAAATGCAGCAGGAAAAGAAGTCTGCAACCAACTACTTCACTTGTCTTTTGGAGTCTTCCAGGCTTTTTAATGTTGAGTCCTGCAGCTGTGCATCTGTAATTTAAAAAATGTACCCAATACTTAATCTTGCCACTCTGTGTCACTTCTCAGACAGCTTGGTTTTGCTTGAGGTTTTTAACAATGGCTGCATTTACTTGCACCAGTTCCAAAAAAAAAAAAAAAAGTATTCATGTTTAAAATAAAGCAAAAATTGCGATAGAAGTGTAGGCTTTTAGATTATAGAGATTAGGTAATGGCAATTCACTGCATTTGGAAAGAAAAAAAAGTTTGAACTCTTGGTTAGCCTATACAAAATTACTGTAAATGTCCATTCAAATGAATCCTGTGATAAACATCTACTGCATAAAGATGTGCCAATCCGATACCATGCATCAGTATCGATGGCCAAATATTGGCCAAAATTAAAAGGCTCGGAAATATTTTAAAAAGCAGAAGCTGTCCAATCTGAGACTGTATCCTCTATTATTCTGCACGACAAGCCAGAAACTAGTGGGCTGTTTTGCATCATGTAACCAACAGGGAACAGATCTGTATGAGTGTTAGCAACAGGTACTTGTGGGCTGATGCACATTATGTTACTAGTAACTGAGAGCATCCTTGTTTGAGCATTAGCAACAGGTAGCATTGGTTTCGATTACATCGGTGGTGTGGAATTATTTCAAGATTGAAGACGACAAAAGCAAAACAACGGAGTGCAATTTATGCAACGTGAAAGTCTCAAAGGACGGCAGCAACATATGAAGATTCAACAATATGAGCCTGATAAAGCATTTTTATTAAAATTGCACTATGGAAAAGGATATTCGGACTTCATGAACGCAACCAGCATCAAACCAAAAGCAAGCCACAACAGTAGTAACTAGATAATTTGATTGGAATGCAACAGAAACTCCCTTCAGAGAATGCTAAAGCAAGGCTGATAACAGAAATTTGTTGAATTCATTTTACTGGATGACCAACCACTATCAGTTGTAGAGAATAAAAGGACTAGGTGTTTGATATATCCTTGAGAGCTTTGCCAGCGGTACATTTCTGAAAACGGCCATCACACTGCAGTACAAGGAGGTATGCATATTCATTTCCAAATGACAGGAAATGAACAGTGCACTGGTACATACAGTAGGATGTCCATACTTAGTCTGACAACACAGTAGATCGACTAGTTGTACTTTACAAAAAGCAGTGCTACATGTTACGCAGTTTCAATCATCACACACTGGGGAGGCTATCATCACAGCCATCAAGGGAGATGTTATTTTACGAAACAATGTCAGTAACATCATAAATGCAATAAATCATCTTGGAGTTAATATACTTGGGGGCTTTGCATATAGACTGCAATTTGTTGTAAATGAGGGTATGCGTTCACACTGTAGTGTAATTGAGGCAGTACAGTAGTTATTGGTAGAAAAATAGTTTTCCACTTCAAGCACTCACTACTGGCATACTCACGTTTGGAGGACATCCAAGTGGAGCTAAACATGGCACCCAATTGTCTGCAACAAGATGTTTGATCAAGATGGAATAGCAAATATTAGTCTTCGTGAACAGAAACAAGCCCTGTGTATATGTGCAGCAGAATATGAACTGCCAGCCATGCTGACTGCAAACCGATGGAAGGCTACTGGGGTAAAAAAAAAAATAAAAAATAAAAAGGTGTCCCTGCTCTTGGATCTTTTGAAGAGTTGACAAAGGAGGCGTGATGGCTGCACTTGCTGCCACACCTCAGACAAAACATACCGCTAACATATTTTTTATTTTATATTTCCACACTTAGTTACAGGTACTTTTTCATTTGAATAATTATGCACAACCATTTTCATTTATATTTATTTGACAGTACTTGAGTTCTATTTGTAGTGCACACATTTCATTAACTTAGTAAAGTCAATTTGATTTGGGTTTTTTCCAATGGTTTAATTTGTTCTTTTGAGTTACCAGTTTTTACCAGGGATACTATTACAGCTGGAGACTCTGGGCTCAAGGATAAAAGATGTATTCAAATCTGCAGAGCTCTTAAATACCAGACACAGCCAATTAAGCTCAATTTTGAGTTAACAGTTTGATTAAATTGTTTGGTTTAGGTTTATCCTTTTTGTATAGTCATTTTTGCTTATTTTTTTTTGCATAACGAAGGATGGTTTGTTTTGGGGGTTTTGTACATATTTTCAATTTTTTTATTGTATTATCTGTTAACCCTTTGTATGTGTGAGATAATGGTCTGATCAGCCAAATATACTGTATGTAGCCCTATTGTGTGTAGTGAATTGGGTCAGTTTATTTTGTTGTTGGTCTGTTTAGTTGTGCTTATTTTCTATATGTGTTAAAATGCCTATATTTAGTTGGAATTAGTTTAGTTGACCTATTATGGGCCCAATTTATTCTAAATGTTGTTCAAATTAGATTTTCTTTAGTTGGATGAATAATATTCTTAGTTGTTTTTTTGTCTTTTTTTTTTAATCTCCTGTTATTCCTTTTTTGGCGACCTGCTTGGTCCCTCACATAGGTGAGCTCTATATCAGATGGGATGCTATCTGATGTCTTGAAACGCATACTTGGTCGAGAGAATGAGGCCGACCAAGGAATCAAGCCCATGATAAGTACCCTATTTGAGGCTGTGAGCAGACATTTTGGACATCTTGAAACTGAGCCATTGTATTCAGTTGCTACACTTGGAATGCTAGATACAAAGACAAGTAGGTTGTTTTCTTAACTTCATTTTTATTCTTTATCTCTCTCTGTCTGTGTCTCCTGTGTATATCTGTCAAGTAGTCTGCATGTCTGTCAGCTCAGTAAATCTGTAGAGTAACATGTATTGTTTATGCACAGTGTCACATGGCCCACCAAGGCATTTTCAATCTTGTTATTTCTATAGTCACGTCAGCCTGTGACATTTGACAGGACGGTAAAAAAAAACACGAAGGAAAAAATGTTACTGTATTAACAAATTGAGGTGATTTTGTTTTTAATAAATTGAATTATATACAGTGGGTAAAAATTATATACGGTGGGTAAAAATCCCAGAACCACACGGGGGGACCTAGTGAATGACCTGCAGAGAGCTGGGACCAAAGTAACAAAAGCTAGCATCGGTAGCACACTACGACGCCAGGAACTCAAAATGCTGCATTGTCAGACGTTCCCCCTGCTTAAGCCAGTACATGTCCAGGCCCGTCTGAAGTTTGCTACAGAGCATTTGGAGGATGCAGAAGAGGACTGGGAGAATGTTATATGGTCAGATGAAAACAAAATAAAACTTTTTGGTAGAAACACAACTTGTCGTGCTTGGAGGAGAAAGAAAGCTGAGTTGCATCCCAAGAACACCATACCTACTTTGAAGCATGGGGGTGGAAACATCATGCTTTGGGGATATTTTTCTGCAAAAATACCAGGATGACTGATCCGTGTAAGGGAAAGAATGAATGGGGCCATGTATCGTGAGATTTTGAGTGAAAACCTCCTTCCATCAGCATGGGCATTGAAGATGAAACGTGGCTGGGTCTTTCAGCATGACAATGATCACATATCGCCCAGGCAACCAAGGAGTGGCTTCGTAAGAAACATTTCAAGGTCCTGGAGTGGCCTAGCCATTCTCCAGATGTCAACCCCATAGGAAATCTTTGGAGGGAGTTGAAAGTCCATGTTGCCCAGCGACAGCCCCACAACATCACTGCTCTAGAGGAGATCTGCATGGAGGAACGGGCCAAAATACCAGCAACAATGTGTGAAAACCTTGTGAAAACTTACAGAAAATGACCTCTGTCATTGCCAGCAAAAGGGTATATAACAAAGTATTGAGATGAACTTTTGTTATTGACCAAATACGTATACGTATTTTCCCACTATAATTTCTAAATACATTCTTTAAAATCAGACAGTGATTTTCTGGATTTTTTTTTTCTTCATTTTGTCCCTCATAGTTGAGATATACCTGTGATAAAAATTACAGGCCTCTCTCATCTTTTTAAGTGGGAGAACTTGCACAATTGGTGGCTGACTAAATACTTTTTTTGCCCCACTGTAACTTGACAAAATGGACACACAAGGTTCAGGGAGTTTGAAAGCAGATTGAAACACACAGATTCCCCTTCATCATTTGAGAAAATGGGCAGTGTCATCCAGTTGACATACCAGAGGTTCACCGGTGTAAGGACCTATCAGGACCTCGGAGGAGTTAGATATGTGAAAAATAGTTTTCGTCTTCTGGTTCATTGTTTTCCATGTCTTCGTCTGGAATACTGCCGATTTCTGTGGTTCTCACTTGTTTAAAGGTGAAGTCGTCCCATTTTCAGGAAGGAATAAAGCTCTCCTTCTATAATGTTTTCATCCAATACTGTATCATCTTGATGATCTAAAATATCAAAAGTGAAATCCTCCAGTTGTCCCTTTTTAGATCTTCGTTAAGACAGAATAGTTCCTTGGCAAATCAACTGTCCTCCCATTTTATTGCATTACTGATTTCCCTCTTGTAATTGTTTTTGGTCTTTCTCATAGCCAGCTTGTTATTCTTCAAATATGCCTTTGAATTTGTTTGAATTGCATCAGATTTTCTTGGTCAGGTTCCTCATAAGTATGCTGCTGGATAAGTATGACTTAGATGAATGAATGAGTAAACAGTCATATAAAATGTAATTTGCCATCCTGGATCATCTAACAAAAACTAGATTAAAACAATATGGCACCTGTGTTACCCAAAGGTGGGCGAAAAGTGACGCAAAAAAAAGCAAGGAAGACTTCCCAAAACAGCTATTTAGAAGTCAGGTGGGGCTGGGGGTGACCACTCAGAGGTTCAAAAGAAAACTCCACAGACTAACAGTTGTAGTCTTTAGCTTTGTCCCTTATTTTTTTCTTCTCCCCCCCCCCTTTCATATAATTGGGCAGTAGTGACAATCTTTTATCATTTTACAGGAGTTGGTAAACAGCTTGCTGCATGTCAGACACTTCTGAGTGGGATGAACATGTTGCCACGAGCTAAAAAAAAGTAACATACGGAGATGATCCTAGAGTAAAATATTTCATTTAAAAGAAAAAAAAATGATTGAGTTGATCAGGTTAATTTCATCTTCTATGATACGATATTAGGAGTTCTTTTCTTCAGACAATAAAGGTTTCATTAAAGATGTTTCATCGCTGCGAAGGTTTCGGTTGTTATCTCCAGCCGTCTTCAAAGAATCATCCAACGTACTGCTAATGTGTCACTTGTCAGATGACCAGTTTGGGAGCCATGTAAATATTGCACTCCCACTGCGCCCCCCCCCTTATCAAAGTCCACGATGTGGTTCATCCTCCAGCAATAGTCTGTGCCAGCCGATTTCTTGCTTTCTTCTTCTGTCTTTGTGTCCTGATGAATGTCCCCACTGTCTCCTTTTTGCACTCTTTTAGATGTTCATTCTTTCTGTGTATTGTAAACCCTTCCTAGTTCTCAAATATTTATTTTCTGACATGATTTACATGGTATTTGGTAAAAAAAAAAAAAAAAAACATTTATGGTCCGGTTCCATCCTGTCCTTTGGGTGAACTGGAGTTTTGCGTGTGATTTTACTGCTATATTGATATGGTGTTTCTTCATGATGTGTTGGATATATGGTATGGTTATAACGTTCTTTTGATTATCATTTTCCTGTGATGCCTTTTGTTTTATTTATTTTACTTTGGCGTCCTGTTTTCCTTTGTTTATGGCCCATCTTGGATATTGGCAGAGTGTGAGTGTGTGTTTTATATGCCTTTCCCTTCTCCCATCTGTCTTTATCATCCAATTGTGGTACTGGCCCGGTTGTAAAGAGTCCTTAAAACTGAAAGTTTGTGTTGTTCTGATGCCCAGAAGAGGTGTTGTCTATGGTGTTCCGGTGATCTGTGAGTTCTTGTGCATGTCCAGCTTTTATTTTCTCCAGGATGTCAACGACATAATTTCCATAGTTTAGTTTTACAGTGTGCAAGTGCCGTATTAATGGCTTTGATTTTCAGGTCCTTTAAATAAAAAGGAAAAAAAAAACACCCTGCTCATGATTGTGGATAGTGGATCTCCCATTGCAAAGCTTTCTGTCTGTAAATTCTGTCTTTGAAGTGGAAATAGGCGGATTTTGCAACAAAATGTAGAAGTCTGGAGATGTCATCCGTCAGATTTGTACATTTCTTTCAAAGTTTCTATCCTCCATCTAAAAATGAACAAAAAAAAAGGCAATGAATTTTTATTGGCGACTAGTCACAGATGCTCTATTCCTCTCCTTCTTTCTATTAGCTTGTTCAGTTTTTTAATCTGGCATTGAGCCAGGTCCTGCTCAAGGTTTCTTCCCTAATAAAGGGGAGTTTTTTCTTGACACTGTTTGGCTTAAGGCTTTTCTCCCACTAGGAGAGTTTTTTTACCTGCCATTGTTTATGTAATAATTGCTGGGGGTCATCTTCTGGGTCTCTGGAAAGTAACGAGAGACAACTTGTGTTGCAATAGATGCTATATAAATAAAACTGAAATTATAGCAAAGTTTTATTAAAATGTTAGTTTGAGGTGTGTGTTTATCCCCTCCTTCATGGTCTTATGTGATTTCTTGCTTCTGTTCTCTCAGATATGTCGCTTTGGATAAAAGGGTCTGCTAAATGACAGTAGTAGTAGTAGTTTCAGCATATGTAGCTTTCTTGGAAATAGGGCTGGGCGATATGGACCAAAAGTCATATCTCGATGATTTCTAGCTGAAAGGCGATACATATCGATATTTTTTCTGTGCCATAACTGGGGTTTCCCCCAAAGCATTATAGCATAACATCTCTGTTAGCTTCATTTTTTTCTGAGGCAAACCCTTAAAAAAACAGTCAGTTTTAATACAAAGCCTCGTGCCAAATGTCACACAGGTTCCTTTATTAACAGAGGTCTGCACAATATCAAAATGTATAAAACAAATGAAATAAAAATAAACTGCCTGCATATATAGAATAAAAATGCTTCTTGAATAAGATAAAACAAATATATCCCTTTCCTGCATAACAATTAAATTAAAATACACTGTGCAATTAATACAATGTAGACAGTAACAAGCAGACTTTTCCACTGAGGTTGACAGTTGTGCAAATAACAAAATATTTGTGCAAATCTCAAATAAAACATTCAAGTCAATTTGCCACAAAATAAGCTATATCAAAATCATGATTTTTTTTTTTTTTTTTTATAAATCGATATAAACGATATTGTCTTGTACCATATCGCGTTTGAAAATATATCGATATATATTAAAATTTCGATATATCGCCCAGCCCTACTTGGAAAGCGTCAATTTCTTCTTCATTTGTATGTTTACTGTCAATGTTCTTATCCTTCTCTGATGAAAGCCTTTTTAGCTTTGCGGATGATGTTTTCTGCATTTTTGGTTGGAATAGGGCTCTTGATGTTGAGGCTTGCCAGTGTTATATTGTCATCCCAGAATCAGAGTTTGATTCTGAGGTAACTTTGCTGGCGTGTTAGTATCTTTTCCCAATCGGCAGAGCGTCTTGACACTGTCATGTCCAAAACCCCCATGTTATAGGTTGATCAGGTTCATTTATTCATCTATGATACAACATTTATCGTTTTCTAAAACTGCAATTGTCTGACGAACTCCAGCATTCTTCAAGGCATATGGTATGAAACGTCTCTTCCAATACCTCATTTATGTGAAGAAAACTACAAAAATAAATGATTATTTGAAAGTTCAATTTAATTCAAGTTTTATTAATTTGTTTGGGATTAATAAAACTATTAATCTGTGTATTTTAAATTGTGAAAATTAGTGATGCACCGATTGTTCGGTAACCGAAATTGTTTGGCCGAAAATGGCAAAAAAAACACTTTCGGTGTTCGGTGGAATAAGTGGGGAAAAAAACCGAACAATTAATAACGGCGTTGTAAAATAAGGAAATAGACAGGCCGCTCCGTCCCGTAACGTTGCGCACTACATAAATCGTTGGCCAACCAAAAACTAACCCCATAAGAATTTTACCTAACATTCACCAGGAGGCGGAACCAAAACAACATAATGCTGGGAAATTTCTTTTCTTTGAAAAGCATGCCTAAATCAAATGTATTTTATTTATGCAATGGTGAAAAAATTGGCAAAATAAATGAAAAACTGCTGAAGAACCATGTTCGGTATTGTTCGGTATTCGGCCAACTGTTTATTATTATTTTCGGTTTTGGTTTCGGCCACAAATTTTCATTTTGGTGCATCACTAGTGAAAATATCAACCCATCCCTAATAAGGAGATTTTTCTTCTAGTGGGGAACTTTACTTTGAAAGGGTAAAATAGTATTTCAAACTTATCACCACAGTTGTTCTTTTAGTCCTGTTCAGTATCAGATACAGTAGGAAACTGATGACACTTCCCAGATCTTAATGGAAGAGGAACGATCTGAGTGCTACATGTCTGTCCTGGAAGACAACAGTAAATGGTGGATGACACGACAGCAGCAAGGCAGGCAGCTGGCTTGCCGTCTCTTGAGACACTCTCTCTACAGTGATTATCATCAGCAACACTCCAGAGACAATCCTACACAGTCCTTTTACCCAACCACTACACCACTTATTCTTCATGCACAGACACAAAGGAGATGTGGCACACACAAGATGTGAGGTGCACACTCGTAAACAAAGTTGCGTGCCTAGGGCCCAAGATGGGATTAAGTATTCGCAGTAAACTATTCTACACACAAAAGCACTCAAGATCATTCTGATGGACGCATTCAAGTGAGGAGAAGTGGGACACACTGGCAAGTGAGTGGTAACAATGAAAAATACAATTTTTTATTAAGTCATTACAGCAAGAAGGAAAGCACTCTAATGTTACAGAACATACGAGGAAAATAACTAAAAAAAAAAAATAAAAAAAAGATTTTTCCCTTTAGTCAAGAACACAAACAATCATACCTCACAACAAACTATGAGACCATAATGCATTGATTATTATATATATAATTATTAATTATTATTCTCAATTAGAAGCTTGTCACATTTAAAACTAAATTTCCAATTTGATGCAAAAGCATTAGAAAAACAATTATTGGGTAGATGGTTTTAAAGATGATTCATATGATTACAGAATTTGAGCTTTTAGAAATAGCTTCATGAAACACATACAGCTGACCCTTCTGACTTTTAATGCAAGTCAATAGAAAGAAAAAACACCCAAACAATCTGAGGCGTTTTTCAGAAACTGAAAAACAGTGTATAATTTACAATATGGTTCATAAGAAAAAGAGCTAGGCAAATTGTTTTTGTTCTTTGATATGCATTTATTTAATTGATGCTCAACATATAATTAGGAGTCCAACACGCTAGCTGTACTGTAATTTAGAAGAGATCTTTATAAATAACATCCAAATTATGAACACAATTCATCTAATAGATTAATCTAGCTATAATTAGATACTGAAAAACTCAAGTTCAAAGAATTGTTTTAGTTTGATGAAGCAATTAATTTTATAAAAGAATATCTAAAAACTTTTTTCTAAGAAACTTGTTATATTTATGATATGTGTGATATGTGGGCAATTACATAAATATTTCACTTTTATATCTATAAAATGTACATTTAGGAGTAAACCCCTACAAATTTGGAATCATATAGAATCGTTAATGTAATATTATAAAAAAAATTATAATTATGTGTTGCTTAAACCGGTTTTTGTTTTGCTTGTTTTTTCTGCAGAAATTATTGATCTGAATTTAATATCAAAACAGTTTGCATAAATCTGCTGAATGACATAACTTCACTCTAGGAATGCCTATAGTGGAAGCATACCCTTTACAAAGACACAGATTACGGAGGGGGCTACAAAAGCAGAAGGATCAGATTGCCAACTCCTTATTGCAGCTACACTGATCAACAAATGGCAGTGAAGGGCAAAAATCATAGTATATGCTGTTACTCTCAAAAGTCACACTTTTAAAGTACATCAAATCTCTGAATTCCTTTTAATCACGTTATGCTGTTGCTAGCCAATGTTGAATAAAGTACTTCTTGGTGATGGCTTTGTTGTCTGGTTGATACGTGGTGGGGTTAAGCTTCATGCAGGCTTTGAGACTTCCATCCGTTAAACGTGATTGTAGGTTGGTCCTTAGTTCTGCTCACATGCATACGTAGAGTCAAACATTGTCAGTACAGCAATACTCACGCGCTGCAGTGTGGTATGTGACTGGAAGTACATTCCAAGTTTTGACAATCAGCTGGTCCACGGGTTGAAGTTTTTCTTCATTTCTTCCTACTTGTGTTTGCTCGCCAACTCTGCTTGCTGACGTGCGTCTTTCCAAATCTTCGTTCAGTGACTTGAACCCCAATGTCTTAGGCCTTCAAGTCAGGAGCTTGTAACTCAAAATCTCTGGCGGAGACAATGGGGCTGTAACTTAGGTCGGGGCTGTCCACTGCACACTCGTGTGGATGGGTGATGAACTTAAAAAGACGAGTCCGCTCACAAAATGCTCGAAAGCACGCTTTGAATGACTGCAGGAGATTAGATGTGAAGCCCGGTCGCTGCTGAAGATCACGATGTTGAGCAGGGTCACTTGCTGTGCATGCATCTTTAAAGTGTCCCAGTTTTTCAAAGTGTAGTAGGCAACCCATTTCAATGTCGGCGATAAAGAGCTCTGGCTTGTTTTCTTTTTTTTTTTTTTTCCTTGTCTGCACACAAATTAATGGTTGATACCATGCTGGTAAAAACCTAGACATATATATATGTGCATTGTTACTATATATATATATATATATATATATATATATATATATATATATATATATATATATATATATACACACACATACACACACACATACATACAAACCCAGTGAGTTTTTTTGGGGGGGGGCGGTGACATACACTGCTAAACCAGGAAGCAAGAACACACGGAGGCACACGTCGAGCACTGGAAATCTGCAACAAAAACCACAAACGAAACACGAAGCCGACACGGCGCCGACCAAAACACGAGCAGCAATCGACCCAAATCTCGAGATCTGAGCTAGATTACCGCAACTAACTAACCCCAAAAACTACAGAGCAAGCATGCAGGTGAACCAGCCAGTGCGCTTGTCTGTGTGTGTGTATATATATATATATATATATATATATATATATATATATATATATATCTCTGACCACTGTATATTTGGCCACTTGCTAACGACTTCAACCCACTCATTAATAGAAATAGTGGATAGTTTTTAATGGATCGGGAAGTCGAAAACCATTTGTCAAAAGTCAACTTGTTAAGGTAACATTCGCGATCTTTAGTTGAAAATCCCCTTGCATAGCTTGACAAGCTGTTTATCTCCATCATACTTCTTTGGCCAGAATGTGCATCCATACGGTCTACGTCCTTATTGTTTACAAACACAAAAAGGGTCTATACCAACTACAATAGGATTTATTTATTTATTTATTTATTTTTTAAATCAAGGGCTGCTTTTCTTAAACTGAAATAAGTTACTCAAGAGCAAACATTTGACCTTTGAGTAAATTATTTTTGTTAGAAAAACCACATTTGTATTGTTTTATATTAATTTGTTGTACATAATAAATCATAACAGACAGTTGTCTTGCATTTCTTTTACAACTCTAACCTGTACAATCCGTTGTGCCTTGTTCCTCATTGCTTTCTTAACTCAATGAACAAGGAGTGAATACCACATATTATGAAGTCATATCCCCAGACATCTGGTGAGGTTAAATCTTAATTACTTGTCACGATAAGACCCTAAGCCTTTGAAATGGCACTAGCCAATTAGTGCAAATGACTGCAAAGTTAGTTAACCACAATGCTCCTCAGGGGGAATATCATCAAATGTTTGAAAAATTAACACATCACTAATTCACTAGTTCATTCTATGTAATTGATTTGTTCCCAATTATGTTACCATCCAATTTCATTGTTTAGAAGAATTTACAAGGGGAACTTTATAGTGTCCATTTTCATGAGCACAGGCTGAATCTTTCACAGAAATCTTTGCAGTGACTGTCACACAAATGTCCCCAGTGATGCCATTTTGTGAGATATCAAATTAAGACAGGTTTGCAATTATACAATAAAATTATAGTAAGTAAGATGTGATAGAGGTGGCATACAATCAATGAAATAAGCTTGTTTGTAGTAAATAACCCTGTGATTTGTTGGTGCAGTAGTTCATTCTCTGCTTTTGCCTCTTAAGTCTAATGACATACTCACACCATTTAAGTACAGGGAGAGAAATGCCATCTGGCTGTTACAGAGCTAGGATAGAACAAGAGCAGATATAGGAGGCGTAGGCAGAAAAGCATGGCTCCAGGATTCAGATCAGTGTTATCTGCATCATTGGCAAGTCTTTAGGTAGGGCCAGTCTAATCTCTTGCAGACACGCTTAGGACAGAAAATCCTCACTGTTGTCTCTACAAACAGATTTTGAGAAGAATTTAATCAGAGCCATTTTGAAATAGGGAACATAATATAGTAATACGTTTTAAAAAATAAATAAATAAATTCACATTCAACACCATGTAAATTGACTTAACCAAAGGTACAAGCAATGAAATCATAACTGAAGAACTTCTGTTGCCATAATGCGGAAAGATGAGAAAGAGGTAGTTGCATCTCCTCAGGATGACCACACCACCTTTTGGGTGGAAACAAATGCTGTAATATGCTTACTAATGGAAAGTTGGGAACGCAAGCAGAATCAGGCCCAAAGGTTTCTGCATTGTATTGTTCACGTCAAACAATTTGACAAAAAAAAAATCCTCAGTTTTTATTTACTTCCCAAAAGGGAAAAAAAAGTTGAAAGGGAAATAAGAGGCTTCAGGCAATCAACAAATAGAATGAAAATGAAGAATTTGGCAACCAGCATATATTTGTGGCAAAAATAAAAAAAATGGTAAGAGTAATGATTGGCCTTGACATTGATTGGCTAGTCATAACATTGAACAGTAATTAATTAAGGGGGCAGTGTGCAGTCCATTCCAAAGAAATTTCAAGTATTAAACAGATAATGACCACACACACATCAACCAAACAAAGACATTTTTATGCTGTGTCCACACCAGCATGTTGTCAATTGAAAGCAAGCCAGTGTTGCAGTTACACCTGCCATAGTTTCATATGAAACCATTAAACCTTTGTTGTGGTTATGCCAAGCATCCACATTCCTATTTTATAACATGCGACTGTTTGATCACATAAGAAGAGAACCATTATGAACTGTTGCAGAGACAATCTGCAGCAAAGATCGTTTCCAACAGTGTTTTCAGCATGTGCATGCATACCCAGTGAGCATGGATGACCATGTGATATGTATTTAAAGTGGTATGAACATGGATAGAGATGGATCAGTATTTGTAACAGTATTTTGACATGAATATGGACTAGTGTGGATCCAGCCTCAATATCAAAGCCTAAAAAACAAATACAAAGTAAACAAACAGAGAGAGGTCACTTTCAAAACTTGCAGCAGCCATCAAGAACCATAAAACAATGTTTGCTATTAAATAAATAGGGGGCATCCTAGCCCTTTTTGGTACACAGAACGATCATTTTTGTGTGTGTGTATAAAAATTCTGTTACATTGACAATTACAAGTCAGATTGTCAAGACTACCACAAAGTTCACAGATAATGGCTACAGGCAAACTCTTTGAAATCTCACTTAGTCTATTTAAGAGTCTAATTTCAAACATGATTGAGTGGTTGAACATAATCTTCCATATTCTGTTTCTAACAAATTTCCCCTGTGAGCAATCACTGATTGTGTTTAATTCATTTTGAGAATCACCCAATTCTTTCCTTTATCTACAGTAGAACAACAGGAGAAGTTAAACTGAAAGAAGTGCCATGTTCACTCACTGCTTCCCTCCATTCTCAGGCAGGCAACATTTCCTAATGACTTCAGCCGTTCTAAATAATTGAAAAAGCCAAAGTACCACATCAGCTACAGAAGTGACTATTAACCTTGTTGAGCGATATTCAAATCCAGTAAGAGCCAGCTTCGTCCTCCCGTATCCCTTGCGGGGAGGAAATGTAAATATACTCTTGCTGAGACAGATGGGGGAACCTCAAGCCGTTTGAAGTTCTGGCAAAAGAAGTCTTTTGCAAGCAGGGGGCTCTCCACCCCTCTCTGTAAAATATTCAGGACCGAGTGTCATTGAGCCACCTTTCATCAGTGTGAATCACTTCAAACCAAGCTGGACTTCCACAGTGTTGTGGCAGTGGACTATTGCTAAGCATGAACACGTAAAAAAAATAAAACTTAGCAAATGTTTACAAACTTACAACAGTAGCAGTGACAGCGAGAAGCAGCCTGAACACTATCTTGCTGTGCAGACAAGAATTCAGAAGATTTGATTTATGAGAGAGAGAAACAACATCCCTCTTCTTCTTCTTTAACAGCACTCTGGAGCCTAACCATCTGAATGCTTGTATGTCCTCTGCATTGTTGTTGACAAATTATTGCAAATGGAATTTCGCAGCTCAGTTGACATACTGTCAGAGCTGAAATGATTCCATTGTGATGATATGTGGCTGTCAATCATCTCAGGCTCTGATACAGTGCTATGGAGCAGAGAGAATCCCTGATCATTACTCTTATCATTCCACTCAAGAGACAGCAGGTGACAGAGAAAGGAGAAAAAGAAAGAGAAGGCAGTGAGAGACAGACACCTAGAAACCAACGGGAGACACAAACAACAAACAAGTACAAAAGCCAGTAAAAGTGAGATTAGAAGTTTTGCTAGAGTAACTTTTTTAACAGCAAGCTCCGGCAAAACAACATTGTGTTTTTAACCTGCAAGACATTCTAAGGTAGGAAACTGCATACATGTCACACGTTTGAGAAGATATATTCAAAATTATAAAACCTAAAAAAGAAAAAAAAAGTTGAAAATATCTCTTTTAAAAGATGGATCATGATTTATCATCATGATTTGAGTCCAGGTTAAAAAAAAAAAAAAAAAAAAAAAAAGGACAGCACTGGGCTGGATCAATCATGTAAATGAAGTTTTTTCTGCACAAAAGGTCTGCTACGGTGTCCCGCAGGGTTCAGTGCAAGGATTAATCCTTTTAGGTTAATACATGTAGCCCTTGGTAAGTATCATCCAGAACCACAACATCAATGTTCATTTCTATGCTAATGATTCGCAGCTGTCTTCATTTATGAAACCAGATTAAACAAAACAGTTAGCAAAACTTCAAGCATGTCTTAAGGGAAGGTAAGGCAAATGTATTTGTACAGCACAATTCAACAAGAAGGTGATTCAAAGTGCTTTACAGAGACGTTAAAATATCAAATGGAATAAAATAAATAAAAAATTCACACAGCATGATTTAAAGTGGTCTTAAAGTTAAGACCAGGATGCTCACAAACCTTTGTTTGTAAATTCGGATAAAAACAGACATTTATTTTGTTAATGGTCCCAAGCACCTTAGGAATAGATAAGCCAATAATGCACTGGCTTCTAGTACAACTGTGAGAAAACTTGGAGTTATTTTCAATCAGGATTTGTCATTTAAACAGCATATTAATCAGGTTTGTAAGACAGACTTTTTTTCCCGCAATATTGCAAAGATCAGGAGCATCCTCTCCCAGAGTGATGCTGAAAAACTAATCCACACTGTTGTCTCTTTTAGACTAAATCATAACTGTCAAGTTTTGGATTTAAAAATAAGGGAAATTTTCCACCACCTGCTGTCTACCAGCCCAACCGAGGTCCAGTATCTTACATTTTGAGACAGGTTTACAAGAAATCAAAAATATCTTCACTATCTTTCAACCACTTGCAGACTACAATTATTTGCTGATAGACCAGCCATTGTTGACACTGAAATGCTGTGGACATTCCTATGTATGTAATTTCTATAATAGAGCCTAAATGAAAACGCAAAAGTGAAATAAAGCACATTTTTTAAAAATATTTTCAGTTTATATACACATTGAGTGTCTTCAAGTGAAACATTTACATTTTCTTATAATTTATCATTTTCACTCATGTGGCTCTCTGGAGCAGCGCTGGTGCTGCTGACGGACATCGTTCTTCCCCCGTGAGAGACACCAACATCGCAGTTACAAATCTTTCAGAACACGTAACTGAGCCCCATCCTGCTCCTCTTTAGGAAAGTAAATTCACTATCCCATTTTTACAGATATTTACACTAATTCTTCGCTTTTCTGGCAGAAATGCCTTCTCTCTCATCACATCCATCCATCTCTGATTTGTTGTTTCGAATTTGCTCCCGTTGTTGCCACTAACCTCGCGAGAACTGCCACCCAGACGACAGCAAGTGGCCGTTCTTGCGAGGCAAGTGACAATTCAGTTTGGAGAGGCACAGGAATGCATTTACTATGGAACCAACTTCCAATTTGGGTTACAGAGGCTGACAGCTACACCTTCAAAAACAAAGTGTTTCCTATTAAAAGCCTATTATTGGCCATAACATAGGGTTTAGATTAACAGTCATAGCTACCGGACAAGACAATAGAAACTTGTCTTAAACATAGCTTTGTCGTACGCTGCAGGGGGACACCAACATGATCCACTGAGTTGTAACCCTCATCCTTCTCTCCTCTTCTTTCCTACCTTCAGTTCAATCCATAGTTCCCAATAAGGAGTATATAATAAACTACAAGAACAAGTGACTGCAATTATGCTTATGTGCTGTTCTGCCCCCCTTTTTTTCATCATTTGTAGGCCAGAGCTGCATGCTGACCTGCAATCCTCTGATCATCCCAGTGTTTATCTCTACTTATCTATATAGATGTCTCTGTAGGACATCCTCTAAACATGCTGACCTGCAGTCCCTGCACTAGCGACCTTGTTTGCTGCCTACACCTGTTTATTTAGCTGTATCTGTAGTACATTAACTAACCATGTATCAGCCATAATGTCAGTTCATACAATTCTCAGTTCAACATAATAATAATAATAATTACTACTAATATATTTTGTCTAATGCAATACTGACAATACATTTGTGCTTCTCCTCTTTCTGTCCAATCTCCCTCCTCTTTTCTTTCTCCACCTGGCTGGTTTTTGCCAGGAGGATCCACATCCTGCTCAAGGCTCTCCCCTCCTAAAGGGAGTTTTTCCTTGCCACGCTTTGGCTTTAAGATTTCTTCCTGCTAGGGGAGTTTTTTTCCCCCTGCCATTGTTTTTTTTGTTTTTTTATATATTTGCTTGAGGGTCATTGTTCTGGGTCTATAAAAAGCACCTGGAGACAAATTGTATTGTATTTATCGCTACATAGATAAAATTAAACTGAATTTAATTAAAATAATAAAGATTCTGCATTGATACAAAAACATAACGGAATTAAGAGTTTGCACCTCATGCAAAGTTAGACAACCATTGGTAATTTTCCACCTCAAGTGGCAGTTGAGAGAACAAACTTTGGTTTTCCCTGACCTAATGTCTGCAACATCAAGGAACACAGCCACGCCCAGCTGCTCCACCAAGAATTACAAAGTTATTATAAATGTTGCCCTCCAGTTATTTCATTGTCAATTCATGATCATTTAGTCCATCAAACTTGATTCTGCAGAATGGGTAGAAGCGAATTTGAATCTAGAGTAACACCTTTGTGTCGTTTAAAGAGTTATTATATATGAAATTATATTAAATTAAAAATGTAAGAAAATGTAAAAATGTTTCACTGATAATATGCCTAGTGTTGATTGAATGAGTGGGCTTAAGTTATGGATCGTGAGACACACATTCTGCAAACGAGTTAAGGTACGCTACGGTGCGCTGAGCTCTCAACTCAGAGCAGTTGTCTCGAGATTATTTTTTTTTTGCTGGGAAAGGTCCGAGTTTCAGCTTCAAGCGTTTCATGAACACATCACTCTTAAACACACACAAACCGTCACCATTCAGGGGGCCAATATACTCTCCAAGATAAATAACTTTTCCATTTCTATAGAGACCTCTTCTGTTTATCCCTCTCCCCAAGTTAGGGTCTGGGTGTCATCCTCAACAGCACTTTGTCATCCCAGAAACAACTGTTATTCTGGCCCATGCCCTGGTAACATCCAGTCTTGATTACTGTCATTCTCTTCTGTTTGGCTTACCTGACAAGTCCCTTCAAAACTTTGCTGCCTGAATTATAACAAGAATGCTGTCCCTCAGTCATATCACCCCTGTCCTGCAGACATTTATAACATTTTACTACTCACCTATAACAGCATGACCAACCTCAGCCCTCTGTAGCTCACTAAGCTCCCTCACATTAATATGCCCAGTCATGCTCTGAGGTCTTCTTCCTCCATCCAAATCACTCTCCCATCTGCCAGCTCGTCCACCATGGGGTTAAGAGCTTCCAGCTGTCCAGTCACGCTTTAAAGCATATTTCTAAGATGTGCATATTCCATTTAATTCTGGGACTGGAATTAACTAAATGTTGCACTTTGTTTTAATATTTTAGTGTTCTTTTTATATTTTGTTTTATGTACAGTGACCTTCAGTGCCCTGAAAGGCACCTATAAAAATAAGGTATTAAAAACATAAATGTACTTATTTTTTTAAGAATAAGTGGACCAGATAATAAAGTTCTTAGTGTAGCACAGTTTTCAAGTGAAGCAGATAACAAAAGACATTAAAAGTCCAAAACGTTTGTGTCTGATTGCTAGGACTGGCTTTCAACAGGTGGTGTGTAGCATGAAACAAGGTTAAAAGGACATCCTTATCTAGTTGTTCTGAGGCTTTGGTTACACAACTTCTTCCCCCCACTTTTAAAAACACATTTGTTTGCAAGTCAGTACGAGAAATGTATGTTTTAATCCCATACAAGTGGCTCACAGTAGCTTTGAAAGCATGCATTTAGTAAATGCATAATGTTTGTATAAAGTGCTGCTCAGGCCTCACAAACACCAGAAGATTAAAGTCCATGAGTTAACCTTTGAGCTGTGGTTTTATCAGACATGAGGTGGAAGTTCAAAACTGTGAACTATGGTGGGAGACTTCAGACACATCTCTGAAACATGGTTTTAAAGAGTGATAGTTCAAACTAACTCTCTGGAGCACAGCGCTGGTTGCATACATGCGTAATTACAGTTATACGAGCATTTGAACGGTGCAGTGATGCAGTTAAATCATGACAGGGCTGTCACTCTGGACGCATGCTTGCTTGCTTGGTCTGAAACTATTGCTACCAGCTCTCTCAGAGCTGGACAACGGACCCGGGACGACACAACGCGGCTGCAACAGGAAACGGTCGTAGAGTCTTACCTTGAGTTTGTCGAAAAGTATGTGTTTTGATGCAGTTGTCCTCAGTCCTCTCGATGCAGCCTGAGATGCCATGGATGCCGCCATTGTTGACACGCAGGACCAGTGACGGACCACGCTGGATCACGTGCTTATAAGGGAGCCCGCTCATTGGTCAGAAGAGAGAGGGGGCGGGGTTTCAGAGGAGACACGCCCACATCCATGTGCCTAAACTGTGCTCTGTGGTACTGCACTGTGGTACTGCACTGTGGTACTGCACTGTGGTACTGCTCTGTGGTACTGCTCCGTGTTACTGCTCTGTGGTACTGCACTGTGGTACTGCTCTGTGGTACTGCACTGTGGTACTGCTCTGTGGTACTGCTCTGTGGTACTGCACTGTGGTACTGCACTGTGGTACTGCTCTGTGGTACTCAGAGGTGTCAAAAGTATTCACATTCATTACTCAGGTAGAAGTATAGATACTAGAGTTTACAAATACTCCTGTAGAAGTTGAAGTATCAACTCAAGTTTTTTACTCAAGTAAAAGAATAAAAGTACTGGTTTCAAAACTACTTAAAGTATAAAAGTAAAAGTAATGTAAGAGGAAAAAAAGCCATTAAGGACAAAAGCCATTGAAAATGAATGCATCTTAGTATAATGCAAATATATTAAAGAACCATATATGTGTACTATTGAGCATTAACATGTGTTTCAGAGAGCAGGAGATATGATGACTAGTTGCCTATAAGTATTTTAATGGTGCAAAAAGTCAAACTTCAGAGGCATGTTATCTTTTATCCTAACCTTTATTGGAACATACACCCAAGTTTAGTTGCAGGAATCTGAGGGAACGGATGTAAGAACAAAACTGGACAAGAACATCTGAAACAACCACAACCAAATTCACTGTATCCAGATGGCGCAATTTAACTGGATAGTTTTGTTTTCAAAGGACAAAATGAAATAGAGTAACGAGGCTGTTTTTAAAATATAAGGAGTAAAAAGTACAGATAATTGCATGAAAATGTAAGGAGTAAAAGTAAAAAGTCGTCTGAAAAATAATTACTCCAGTGAAGTATAGATAACCAAAATTTCTACTTAAGTAAGGTAACGAAGTATTTGTACTTCGTTACTTGACACCTCTGGTGGTACTGCACTGTGATACTGCTCTGTGGTACTGCACTGTGGTACTGCACTGTGGTACTGCACTGTGGTACTGCACTGTGGTACTGCACTGTGGTACTGCACTGTGTTACTGCACTGTGGTACTGCACTGAGTAGATTTCTGAAGAATTTTGACATTTCGACATAGCCTACTCTATTAGAAAAAAGACTGTTTTATAGATATTGTGTCATATTCAACTGTAACATTCTTGTAATCGCTGTGTAAATGATGTATATTCTACAAAAGATAATAGGGTATGAGATACCAAAAACATGTAAGATACTTTACTTGGGGAACTTAACACAAGATACAATACAAAAAAGATGAGTATTGCTGTCAGCCAGTAAAAAAACAATTACCAGAATGTGGTACAAAATAGGCCCTCTGACTGAGGAGCTGTGGATGTGCACTGTGGAAGAGATTTTTGTAATGGAGAAAATTACACATAAACTGAGATTACAAGAGACACAATTCGAGGATAAATGTGAAAAATAGACTGATTACAGAAGACGAGAAGAGGACACCACCATTGCTACTGAACAATAAGGACATTGATATAAGGATGAGTGCTTAACTATGTATGTATGATTTACCCTGACACTGTAATTGTTGAAAGGAAATTTGAATAAAAAAATAAGTTAGAAAAAAAGAGAAAATTATGTACATTCTGAGCACCAAAGAAAGAGTTTGCACAAATATACTGAAATTTTAAATAAAGTGTAAATTTGATATCACATACTGTGAAGAAAGTCTTCTTGCAATTATGACTGTAGCTTATGACAGAAACTGTAGTTAATTTCATTTAATTTAATTTAAAACAATGAAAAGTTGAACTAATTCCCAATAAAAATTCAGATTTAAATTTAAAAAGCCCATTTAATAAAGCAACAAATGCTGTCCAAAGTCTTTTCCAAATGGTGGAGGTCAATAGTCTTGATCAGTCGTCTCTTTAATATCATCAACAGGCTGTTCAAAAGGCAGCAGCTCCCCTTCTGACAGGGAAAAACATCTTCAATTCTATCCCTCCTGTACTAGCCTGTTTGAACTGGCTTCCTGTCCACATCTGGATCCATTCTAAAATGTTATTGTTCATTTTTAAGTTCCTCAGAGCCACAGCACCATCTTATCTGGGTTAACGTCTCACACTCTGGCTAGAGCACTGGGGTGTACCGTTCAGTGACTCCTGGAGGTTCCCAGATCCAGACTGAAAAAACAAGAGTGCATTTTCAGAGGCAGTCTCAAACTATGGAACAGTGTAACTTTTAATATTAGAGGTACTGACACCATCTTCCATTTAAAAGACTTCCCTGAAAACATTTTTTTTCTTTGGTTTTAAGTACCAACTAAGCATATGTGTGCATGGTTTTTGCTGTTTGTTTGTTTTGTTTTTTTAATTAGAAACTCCAGAAGACAGGTGCCTTCACAATAACATGGATTACTGAGTACTTAACAAACAGACCGCAGTTTGAGAGACTTATTACATTTATTAGATTTATTTTATTTGTCCCGTAGGGAGATTTGTGCGCTGTGATGGACTGGCGACCTGTCCAGGGTGAACCCCTGCCTCTCACCTGAAATTAGCTAGGATAGGCTCCAGCAGACCCCCGTGACCCTGCAAAGCATAAGCAGGCATAGAAAATGGATGAGATTTGTCTTCACTGACAGTACATTTCATCATCACCATCAATAAATAATTGAATACATAAAAGACAAAGAAAACTTAAATGACTGCACAGAAGCGTTATGTCTCTGACCAGGTGGTCAGCAGCACAGAAGACTGTGCTCTCAACATTCCTCTTCACTTTGTACACCGCACACTTACAGTACAAGTCAGGAAGAGTATAAATATCTCAGTGTTCACGAAGGGACAGAGCAGACTTTACATGTAGCATATCTTCTATAAGTCTGTTGTGGAGTGCTCTTGCTCATCTGCTGTCACCTGTTGGAGTAGTAGCATCAGGGCCAGTGACTTTAAGAAAAAAAACTGAACAAACTGATAAAGAAGGATGGCCCTGTTTGGGAAATTCCCTCTAGAGTTGATTGAGCAATGTATGTGAAGGACTGAGCAGTCTGAGGACGGGCACAGGTTGAACTCAAAAAAAGGGTGTTTATTTCCACCAAAAATGAAATTATATATACAACAAAAAGTTAGAAATTGAATGGGCCTTTAAAAGAGATCAAAGTCACAGAACCCTACTAAAAATAATTGGTAACAAAACCCTAACTTACTCAAACAATTGACTTACGTAAGAGAAACAAAAGGGGAACTTAAATACTGTTGATCAGCCCACAAAACACAAAAGTGGGAAGAACAGAGTTAGTTGGACTTTGGTTTCGAATTGCCCAATTAACTATCATTTTCGCTGAAGTGAATTGTGGCTTACATCCAATTTTCTAAGCATCTGTAAACTTCAGGATGACAAATCACTAGGACAAGTGCTGGAATGACTACATAAAGCAGCAGGTGCTTCCTCACCAATTTCCCAGCTGCTGAAACTCACCTAATTTCTTGTATGACCCACCAAGTAAAAGGGCAAAATTTAGGATGGAAAAGGCTATCATTATATTGCCTTTATATTTACGTGTAAGTTATAAAATGTTCATAAAGAAGAGGATGTACACAGTAGTCTTAGACCCCGTCCACACGTAGCCGGGTATCTGCTAAACCGAAGATATTTTCCTACGTTTGGACCTGTCATCCACATGAGAACGCAAATAAAGGAATGTTTAAAAAAACTCCGGGCAAAGGGAAGATTTTTGAAAACTCCGTTTATGTAGATGGTGTAGATGGACACAACCGGAGTTTTGCGTTTTCGAACGTCACATTATGCGCCAAAACAACAACAAATCTACTTTGACGTGCGACCTTTGTTTACTACAGAACTACAGATGATCCAGCATCTGTCCTCCAAGCTATTTATTAAATAAATGGTCTCTGCTCTTGACCACCGTTTACTGCGTTACACCAACACAGAGCCTACGCCGTAGGATACGCGACGACGCGCACCGTACGCCGTACCCTACGGCGCAGGCGACCCGCCTGCCAGGGAAGCGGAGCCGCGGAGGCACAGCTTCCCCGGGAGCCGCAGATGATCTACAGGTTAGAATGCTTATGAATGTGGTCGAAAACGCAGATCTTCGGTTATGTGTGGAAGGTTTTTTTTTTTAAAAACGATGTAATGTGGATGCAAATTATTTTATAAACGGAGGGGGGGAAATATTCGGTTTTAAAAATACCCGGCTACGTGTGGACGGGGTCTTAAATGAAAAAAAATGTAAACACAACCTAGAGAGATACATCTTTGACGCACTTTATCAGATCAATTTGAATGCTTTTGAATGCATTATGAAACAAAAAAAAAAAAACTGTGATCATGACAATTTGTCAGGAATCATCTGCCATGTTGAGCTACTACCATGGTGATGTGCTGGGCAACTGTCTCCAGTTTCCCAAGGTAATAAGGTAATAATTCATGCACAAGGTGTTAAAACAAACACATATACAAATGGAGATTATATCAGTAACATTATTATTGCGAATAGTTCTTATATTTTCTTTATGTGCATAATGTGCTGTTATTCTTAGGGTTTTTTTGAAATTATGTATTTGTTTGATTACAATTGTATTCGTAGCTCTTTTGTTTTTCTTACAATTTCTCTGGCCTTCACACAGCCGAATGTTGGGCTGAAAATGGACATCCAGTAGTGGAATTTTTCTTTGAACTTATACACACCAGTATTCCAGACCAAAAAACTGCTAATACCCCAGCAAACCTGCTGATGATCAGTTAATTTAGTATATTTGATTAGTATAAAAATGACTGCTGCTTACCTTCTTAATCCCTATGAAAGCACAATGTGTCCATTTGTTCATGTGTATGAATGTAGCTGTTTAAAAAAGATCAAACTCTCCAACAAAAGGATACATTTATGTATGTCACGTTAACTGATGATTATAAACTGCCCATAGGACTGAGTGTGATAATTGTCTATATGTAGCCATGTGATAGTCTGATGATCTGTCCAGGGTGTACTCCTGCCTTTCATCCAAAGAGAGCTAGGATAGGCTCAGATTGCTGTTATCCATTAAACTGGAATATGGGGCTGGAGTTGCTGTACAAATTATTTAAATATGGGAATAACTGTCAATTTGGGAGCATGTCTGTTAGATTCAGAGACAAAGAGAGTCAGGGGGAATTGTATGCTGCTGTAACTCAGTTTACTCAACCCCAAACACATACTTAAAAGACCAGACTAGCTGCACACTCAACAGCAGTGGGGCAGCATTAGTAAATGAACACAGAAGGACTTGTCGTGAATGCACTAAAAAAACAAAACTTTTCCATTCATCGGTTTAAAAGTTACTTCAGTAATAATTGTGAGGGGGGGAAATACTCTTTGATCTTAGAGTGATCTTGAGTTAAACCATTCATAATGTCTTTGCAGCTGTAAAACAGTCACATCACTCTTTAATCATCAATGGGGGTTGGAATTAAATAGTCATAGCATTCATTTTAACAATTCATTTTATGTATGTTAAGCCATTCAACATTAAAAGGTCCATCATGGATGCTGATTGCTGGATGGGGCTGGAGTCTGTCCATTCACCACGTGACCTTGAGAGTAGAACAAACAATCATTGTGCTCAGTAGAAATGCATTGTTTGGAAGTCAAGTCAGAGAGCGTGGGATGTGTGAGCTGATCTTGTCTGAATAGCTAAATGGCCCACTCACATAGTCCTCCAGAGCCCTCATTACGTGCCGCATCTTGAAAGGGCAGAGAGGGCAAACTGATCATAAAGAGCAGTGATTATGACAGAGGGAGAGAGAGATACTCACTAAGAAACCATCAGTGTCAGCAGGTTACAGAGGACAAGACAGAGGGGAGGAGATGATGATGAACAGCTAGAGTCAAGAGATCGTTTTCAGAGTCCCGTTATGCTCAAATAACCAAGTCTACACGATAAAACCTTGAAAAACTTTAAAATGTGCAAATGGTAGTCACTTTAATGTCGACTGGAAGAGAATTTGCCTCATGTTTATTTGATCATTTTGCTCTTCGCCTCCTTTTTTTGGGTGAGTCAGTGATCCATATTTCAAACAGCAAAATATTCTATGGTTACAGGGCAGTTTAATAATCACAGTAAGAGCACAAATGAATTGAAAAGAACTGCACTGGCATAGTATCTCAACTTCTCTTCCCCACAGAATTGATGTTCAGAACTGTCAGAATATTCGTAGTCATATCTAATACAAATGAATAGGGATGTCTCGATCACATTTTTTGTTTCCGAATCTGAGTCATTTGATTTTGAGTATCGACCAATAATGAGTCCCAATCGCATACTTTGGCAAAAAAAAGCAATTCCCAAACTGCAAACAGTAGAAGCTCCTGCAGCACTGCAGTCGCTGTTCAATTTGAAATATTTCCAAAATGCAGACGATTCTGAAATGCCAAGGAGCCCATTTCAAGTTACCTCTACCTTTTTATGCCAGTGTTGTCAAATTCTCTGTAGGGAAAGTAGCTATTCGTTTGAAAATTTGTAGATAATTGTGGTGGATGCTGTAAGAGCTAAGAATAAAGTCGTAGGAGAGATGAAAAATTGAGTAAAAAACACTAAACTTGTTTAGAACTACAAAGTAAATTTCTTTTGTCTATTTTTTTTTTTTTTTTTTCTTATGTCACAATTCCAAACTTTGTCCTGGCTATAGGTCTGTGCAGAGCCAATGAATATGTATTATAATCCATACATTAATTACAATTTTATGTGAATAATTATTATTCAATGGTGCTAGGCCAGTCCAAGATCAGCCAGCAGTGTATTTATGGATCTGCGTTTTATTTGCACTCCAGCTTCCTCTCACAATCCAAAAATATATGTGTTCAGTTGACTGATGATTCTAAATTGCCCATAGGAGAGGGTGTGTATGGTTGTTTGTCTAAATGTGGGCTTGCAATGCACTGCTGACCTGTCCAGGGTGCACCGCTGCCTCATGAGAGCTTGGATATGCTCCAGCAGACCCCTGTGAATAGGAACAAGTAGGTGTAGAAAATTGATGGATTGTTGTATCACTTTGATATGCTTATGCAATTTATTTCAGTACACAGCTACATTAAGTTTTCACCAAGATCTTGTATCCATGATTGTTTGCCACAGATTCTAGGAAGAGTTTGGCTGTGAACTGGTGGAAAAACATGGTCATTTACTATAGTCTGCTTACTTTTGGGGGCAAATAACATAACATTAAAAACATTAAGTAAGTGTATTACATACACATTGTATACAATATGTTATATATGTGACTTATATTTTTCATCTAACCACACAAGTCACACAACAAGAAAAAATAATATTCCCCCACAGGCTTGTTTAGTGGCACTGGGCATGGGTGCATGATTTTATCTGCTGCCCTTCTTACCATGATATGGCCATCATTTAGAATAGGATAAATGTGGACTTGTGTCCTGTTCACACTGAACTCCAATTACCTCTGAACCTAACGTAATACTGAAATTACACCCCAACATCTGTATTTAGTTTGGTGCATTTGCGCTGGATAAGTGAAGTCTGTTTTTTTTTCTGTAATTTACAGACATTGAAGTGACATTGAGACAATGCATTTTATTAAACGATTACCTTTAATTTAACATTAAATTGAAAGGTTGATTTAATAATCACATCAGACACTCAAGAGTTAGATTTCAGAGATAACATGTTAAATTTTGACTGGTGGCACAATCTGAAAATGGCTTATCAGTCTGTTTTAAGTTGCCATGGTAACAGTAAACTTAACGGTCTGGAACCGGGTCTGGGGTTTTCGTTGAAGCCCCGAAGGTTTTGTGCTGTCAGAGTAACTTTGAGCATAATATAAATATAAGATAAAACGTTTCTTACTGCTTGAGATAAAATCATCTCATGACCTCGGTTCCGAAATAGGGTAGGTAATTTGTGGTCGAATTTTTTATTTTACACATCACAAACATTCAGGCGCACAAGCGCATTCAGATCGGATTAAAAACACAGATATCCTTTGTGATTAATACAAATCACCGCAGGTATGGATAACAGATTTATTTTATTTATTTATTTTTATTTTGTAATGCCACGTTTACGTATGACATTTAATTACACTTATTTTATTTCATGGCTCTTTTACATTTTATGTTCTTATATTTAAAATAAGGGGTGCAGTTTTATAAGTGGGTGTGGCTAGTTGTGAACTTCAGCGAATCCTCATGAGGGACAGGAAAGCCGGAAGAAAACAAAAAACCGATAAAAAAGCAACTTCGATGGAATGGCAGCACGTCACCGACCTACGCCAGCCTCACCGACCTACACCAGCCTCACCGACCTACGCCAGCCTCACCGACCTACGCCAGCCTCACCGACCTACACCAGCCTCACCGACCTACGCCAGTCTCACCGAACCTCAGAATCTGTTTCCACCACCACTGTTACCAACTCCAATAATCCTGACTGCAGGCCAATGCAGCGCCATCGAACTGATTCTATAATTATTTAATTAATTATTGAATATTATTATTCAGTAGCCCTGGGCCAGTATCAAGCAGCAGCTTCACAGATGCGTGATTCATTTGCGGTCTAGATGCAGAGCGATGGTGAAGATGTCCTGCTCTGGCCCGAGCTGAGAGTGGCTGCTGAATGAAGACCGGCCGCCTGAGAATGCCCTGAGATGGGCAGGGCACCACCGCAGGACCCGCCGCTGCTCGCTGTGAGGAATGATACATGCTTTCACATTTGTTTCTCCTGAAGTCTTCAATAATACCAAAATAACGTCACTAGACTAGAATTTAACAAACAAGCAGACAGAAAAGTGGATATTCTTGGTTGCGGGACTCAGTGGCAGCTGATATGTAGTGGCAAGCCAACCAGAAGGTAGATGCAGTGGTCACTGAGGCAAAAGCTCATACAAGAATTTGGAGACACCACAGAGAATGACTTCCGGACAGCATTTAGGAGATTCTGGTCTAGCATCTGATGGTTCAGGAGGGGGAAGCAGTGCACCACCAATGCACCACCAACACTGTGTGTGACGTCAGGGATGGGGTGCTGCTGACCTTGACTTGGGATGTTGTGAGTCAGTGGAAGGAATTCTTCAAAGACCTCCTCAATCCCAGCAATGCGTCTTCCGACAAGGAAGCAGAGCCTGGGTAATTGGAAGTGGACTCTCCTAACTCTGGGGCTGAGGTTACCAAGGTGGCACCAGGGCTGGGGGAGATCTTAAGGTCAGTAAGGTAGTGAGGTTTAAATGACATGACAACCACAATATTCCGTGGTCATCAGGGACAGGAACTTTTTACCCTCCAACTCACAAAAAAGCTCATTCCTGGATAATATGCATCCTCTGTCCACCAAACCTGCATGCTCAACTCAGCTTCACCAGTGGCTCACTGATACCATTTGTATGGTGTGCAAGACTCAAATCTTCAGAAAGGAAATGGCTTGAAACCTCAAATCTTGCTGATCTCAAAGACTTTGCTCTCCTCACCTCATTCTCTACTGCAATCACTTAAGCAATATCAGCTTGTTAAAATGACAAGATCACTTGTAGCACAGATACTCTGAAGCTATTTTCTGCCTTCAACTCACTGCTGAACCCTCCTCTGCCTCATGCTGCCTCAAATGTCTCAGCTGACAGCTTTGCTTTATATTTTACAAGAAATGTCACTACCATCCAGTGATGAACTTGGTGTACCGGCTGGTACCAACCTATCAGTCATAGGCTCAACTCCTGATGATTGCTAGGCTCTTGGAAACATCACATGTAGCAGTCCCACTATGTGCTCCTCCCTCACTCCCCAAGGTGGCAGCGCAAAGCTCTCTTCATTTCTCCCCCCACTGAGTGTGATGTATCCAAACTATTTACTGCTATCAGTCCCACTACCTGTTTGCTGGACACAGTTCCTTCAGACCTACTCCAAGCCATAGCTCTGACAGTTGTGCCAGCAGTCACGAGCATAATTAATTTCTCACTTGCCTTAGGCATATTTCCATCTGCCTTTATACAAGTTACAATCATGCTGGTGTTAAAAGATTATGTATGAGCAGTTTCTAAAGAAGCCATGGACTACCTCACACAAAATAATCTTCTCTAAATAAATCAGTCTGGGTTCAAAATGGGCCATTCCAGCTGCTAGTGACAGGAGCCCCAAGAGCAGCAGGTCAATCTTCTGTGCTTATAACTCTTGGCCTATCTTGTGCCTTTGATACAGTAACTCCTTATGACCGGCTGGAGCGCTGGCGCTCCCGTTTGCATATCAATTTTTAAATGCCTGTTAAATTCCAACTAAATCGTCTTCATCTTTTTTTACATCACACATTCATGAAAAAAATCCACAGAGACAGCCCACACACGCCAAACACCCACTAGTCCGTGCATGTAAAATGATATTGGGTCACTGAATTTTTGGAGCTGATTACAGTGCCGGATGAAGCCACGTTTTCTGTCCAGTTGCTCCGGATTCAGAGATAACGCCACTTAATTGACAGGAAAAATGCTTCCCATGACATGTAAGAATATATTCATGAAATATTGTTTGTTTCTGTGTTGGAGAAAAAGGAAGGAAAATATATAACTGAAGAAATATCACGCCAAATACGCATCGTTATAAAATGTTCATACTGAATACTTCTAGGATTGTGTAATTTTTGCAGTGTGCAGTGTTGATGATGATGAGAAGGAAGAGGAACTTGTAGGCCCGGTTTCACAGACAAGGCTTAAGCCTAGTCTCAGACTAAAATGCTGTTTGAGCTGGCTTAACTTTAAGTCACTTGCACAGACATATCTTAAAATAGTCATAGATTTAGTCTGTTCTGGATTAAACAAAGCCAATTGCAGGATGGTGGATTAGAGCTACTCTAGGACTAAATTGAAGTTTATATTAATCCTGCAAAGAGGCAGGTTTAACTTCAGCTTAGTACTGTTTGTGAAAGGGAGCACAGATGGTTTGGGAGCATGGAGTATTTGGAATATCTAAATGAAGACCAATATTCGCTACAGAGGCCAGCCAGACAAATACTTGTGGATAGGAGTAATCCATTGAATCAGTTTGATGAAATAACTTTCCGAAACCGCTTTCGTATGTACAAAGAAGATGTACTGGAGATAATTACTTTGCTTGAGCCTAGACTTTCCTCCATGTCTCAAAGAGGAAGGCCTGTACCCAGTTCTCTCCAAGTTCTGATCACTTTGAGATTCTTGGCATCTGGAACCTTTCATCGTGAAACTGGTGATTTGTGTGGTGTCAGTGAAGCAACAGTGTGTAGAATAGTTCACAATGTCTGCAGTGCCATTTGTGAACTGAGAAATCTGTACATTAAGTTCCCTGATGCTGCTGAGCAAGCCAACTATAAATCGCGATTTTACGAATATGGGAACTTCCCAGGAGTGATTGGCTGTATTGATGGATGTCATGTTGAAATCAAGTGTCCATCAACTCCTGATGCTGAGGAGTACAGGAACCGTAAGAACTAGTTTTCCATCAATGTTCAGGCTGTATGCACTCCCAATTTAGAATTTTCAAACATTGTTGCCCGTTTGAAGGGAGCAACACATGACTCAAGGATTTTTCACAACTCTTCATTGTGTGCTCAGTTTGAGAGAGGGCAACATAGCGGAATACTAATTGGTGACAGTGCATATGTGCAGAGTTCCTATTTATTCACACCTTGGCCACATCCCACAACAACTGAGCAGCAAAGATATAACAAAGCTCATATTCTCACTAAAGGGATGATCAAGCGTATGTTTGGAGTGTGGAAAAATCAATTCCAGTGTTTATCCAATACACTTCGTTTTGAGCCAAGAAGATGCTGCAAGGTGATCATTGCTACAACTGTTCTGCACAACTATGAAGCTGCACAACTACCTAAAGCAGTATAATTGTCCTGACCCTCCAATGGAAGACCAGAATGATTCAGATGTGCCCATGCCAGTCCAACGAGGACTTGCACTCAGAGCTGCTTTCACATTGCAGTGCAATAGTGTGCTGAAAAATTAAATGAGAAACTCAACCAAGGCTGTCCTAAAATTTAGGTTGTGGTGACTACAATACTGACACTCTTGTCAAGTGTATTTCATTACATTACATAGCTATCTCATGCATCTTTCTTTGAACAACTCTCTCTTCTAATTTCATATCCAATTCGACCTGTAGAATTCTCATTTTCATGTCATGCTCTTCTTTCAGATATTTCATTTTCTGCTCATGAACTTCTAAGGTTAACTTTTCATGCATTGACATCCTTTTTGGTCTCTGCTGGAAGGTTTTGGCAGCATCTTTTCTCTGGGATGCCATGCCAGATGTGGAGGGTGCACAGTCACTGTGCACTTGCTCTTCCACCAGGGTTAGAATAATTTCCTCTGGGAAAAGAACACTGTTAGATACAAAAGTGTGGTTACATTTTCATTTGCATTGAATTCACTACAAATGGCAGCCCAAGCATTGTTCTTCTTATGTTCAACAGCAGCACTATGCCCTTTACTTTCAATAACAGCATGATTTCCCAAAATTTGTTTAAGTAGAGTTTTTTTCATACATAGTATAGTTCTTTGAACGTGTTCTTTTAGCTTCAACCATGTTTGGTGTCAAAATTCCCTCCAGCAAAACTGTCCTCAATTCCGTTCCAGGTTTTTATGAGCACCATTAGGCTAACAGACTGTGCTCCCACTTAGGCTAATGAGGTGTTCTCATTTAAGCTTACTCCAGGACTCCAGAGTCTGGGACTAACTAAGACAAATGTAAGCCACGCTCATGCAAGCCACTTAAATGACCTAGCTTTACTAGTCTGACTTAGGCCTACTCCTGGCTTAATATAAGCCTTGTCTGTGAAACCGGGCCATAGTCTTCTGTTTTTCTTCTCAAATGAAAATGCAGCAAAAAATATTGTTGCAGGCAAAAACAAATCAAATGCGACTGATGTCGCCAGTGCTGACATTTATCAGTATATTGGGATTACAATGTATGGAGATGCTGCAGCTGCCAAATATCTGAGATTTCTGGCATTACAATTCTATATTTCATGTGGCACATCATCGCTAGGTTATGTCCAGAGACCGATTCCTCACCTTCACTTGGTAGCCAACAAAGCCAGAATAGAAAATTAATGTACAACTTTGCACAACTTTAAATTTAAATAATTTTGATGGTCATTTTGTTTTTTGGCAAATTGTGCCTTTATTTATCTGTTTAAATAAGCGACAAATTAATATGGATGCAGCAAAGCAGCAGTGGTCTGTGGAGGAGACAACCTGTCTTTTAGCGATATGATCCACAGAGGGTGCTACGTTGACCAAGTCCGTATTAGAGCAAATTCATTGTTGTTGCTTCAATTTTGGCGCCAATGCAAACGCAGCGACATAACTGACGTTTGCAGCGACGTAACTGACGTTTACAGTGACATAATGACGTGGCTCCCCTTAGCACCCAAGCTATGAAAAAACAAACCGGTTCTCAGCTGGTGCAAGTTAAAAGAGTTGTGAACCAGCACCAGCACGGGCCCAGAACCAGCTCTGGAACCGGTTTGGTGGAAAAGGGGTATAGCTCAGCTAAGCTTAGGTTGCGTATTCACGCCGGAATAACTCGAATTAGGACCGCAACATCTGGCACTGATAGCTGGATTTCAAAAGCTTCAGTTCAGTTCGACTACAGCCCAGCTAAACCGTATACGTACATGGCTTTTAAAAATTCGATATCGGTCAGATTAAGGCAACAATTCAACTTTCTGGTAGTGCATGTAAACATACTGTATCTGACAAGATGGAATAAGTGCGGTGATATACTGCTAATTTCGGGACTGTTAAAATACTTTTTGGGAACGTAAGAGGTTAAATAAATCCTTATTTACATTTAGAAGTATTTAAAATACACTAATTTCATGATCTCAACATACTTAAAAAGTAATAGTTTTTTTATATTTATATATATATATATATATATATATATATATATATATATATATATATAAAGGAATTCATTCCTTCCTAGATATATTCATAGAGCAAGTCTTACAACATTTGAACAGTTACAGAACAAATACAATATCCCGAGGTCACAGTTTTATAAATATTTACAGATATGGAGTTTTGTTATTCGGAATAATCCATCATATCCAAATTCTCCCAACCAATCCTCAATGGAGTTGACACTGATCCTGATAAAAAGAGAGGAATATCAAAAATATATATGAAATAATATAAATATATGAAAATCTGTCAAAATTGTCAGATAACTACAGGTTGGCCTGGCAGGACGACCTAGGCAGGGAGATCACGGAAGCACAATGGCAAACAACTTTAGCACAGACTCATATGTCTTCAATACGTGCAAGACATGGTCTCCTCCAATTTAATGCACTGTTCACATTGGTCAAAACAAAAGCTTCATAAAATATTTCCCTCAGTGGATCCTTCCTGTGACAGATGTGGACTCGGACCTGCAACACTGGGTCATATATTTTGGAGTTGCCCAGAACTATCAAATTACTGGGACGATATTTCTAAGACTTTATCAAATATTTTACATAGACCTATTAATATAGACCCATTGGTAGTGGTTATAGGAATTATTGATTCAAGTATGACGGAAAGCAATATGTAACATAATATAGTCTCGTCGGTGAGTCTACTTGCACGAAGATTGATATTACTTAACAAAATGGGAAAATTATCTTTCTTTTGCTCCTGATGCCAAATTCTGGGTCAATATCTTTAAAAATATTTGTTTTACTTTCTTTTCACAGAACTCATTACACAAGAACAAAAGGCAGAACCAGTGCTGGGCGCTGGCGTGGTTACTCCATTCTGTCTGCTGTCTGTGCGGAGGTCAGGCGTGGGGCGTGGCCTGTGCCTGTGCCTGCACAACACATCTTTACATCCTTTTAATGCACGCACACTTATCAAAAGAACATAAACAAATTTAAAACATATCTTAGCAACGGGCAGACTTTCACATACATACACACACACGCACACATACTTACTTTTCTGTCTCCTTTTTATCTCTGTTTTTTCTTGTTAGCATGTTTTTCCTTTTTACTTCAACACATTTCAACACACAAACGCATAGCAATCACCATAGTACACGCATTGCACCCATCAGTCTATCTATCAGTCTTGTCCTTTCATGTCTCACATTGGTGATTATAGTCCTCTGTCAAAATATGGAATTCAAATGTTAATAAAATATATTACTGTAGATCAGACTGTCAAAGAGAACTGGTGAAGGACACACACACTGTCACACACATTCATGCACTTTAAGAAAACTAACATCTGCTGCAAGATTAAAATGCATATACAGTATATGTCATGGATCAAGTTTTTTACCAAATCATGGTAATAACCACTAATATAGATGCAGACAGTTGGAAAAAAAAAGTTTAGCAAATAATTAAAAGCTATATGGAATTATTGCACTTTACCAGCATGTACTGTTTAGCCGATAGACAGCAAATAGACCCAATGACAGCAAAATTAAAGTAGGCAAAAAAGATGCTATAGAGTCACTGAGATCGGACAGAGAAGGGTCATTGCCACCATGTGCTCAGCACATCTTGATATGACAGACAAAAACATAATTAGTCATCATTTTTTGTGCCAACCCTTGGAGATCACAATGTCACAACTATGCATATGTATGAGTCTAAACCATCCCTCTTATCCTCTTAACTTACCTTACCTTCCAAACAGTTTGTCCAGAGAATGGCACAGTAAACTTATTTTCTTCTAGAAGATGAGCAGGGCAGATTTTCCTGCAGTGTTAACGGCCATACCTGAGCATTACCAACTCTAACTTTTGCTTTTCTAACCTGAAATCCATGACAGCCAAAAAACACAAGATTTCCAAAGCCTGGTTAATGTCTGCTCTGAATGTCAGCACTGGAGATTGAATCAATACAACGACAGAACCTGCCACAGCTTAGCTATCTCTCTACCCCAGAAGCCTGTCAGCCACACTCAGCTGGAGGCCGTCCATTAACATGCTGTGGAATAACATATTCAGTCCCATGCTTAGAGAAAGATGCATCAAACTGAGCTTGTGAAGTGTTGGGTCTGAGTGTGTGATGTTCCTGCAGGTTTTGCTGCAGTTCCCGGGATAGAAATAACCAGCTAGGATTAAAGCAGGAGTGATATAATATTGTGATATAAGATGAAAGAAGCTTTATTTGGATTGAGTGGTCTGTTAATCATTTGTGCATTTAGCAGCAACGGTGAGTCCACAGAGCCTCTATACACTGGTGGTACATGCATTAAAGGGGTTTTGCTGCACTGTAAAAGGAGGGAGTTATAGAAGCGCTCTTGTATTCTCACAAAGGAAAACAAATGCTGACAAACTCTCAGCTTCAATAGCATCAGGAGAGGTGACATCAGAAAAACTGGCTCCAGTTGAGTGTTCTATTCTTTTTTTTCCTTTCTCTTTTTGGATTTTGTCCAGCCTTTAGTATCACACACACAGTATGGCTCCCTGCACACACAATCATAGAATTGATAAGCCAAACAAAAAACATCACACACAAACACACACACACACACACACATGTGGGCACACACACGCACACACACGCAGACTAACAGTCACAAGCACAGTGGCCAGGCCAGCAGAGGCTTACAATTTGCTTACATGTGCAAATTAGAGTAAAATGATCCAGATTCCTTCACAAGACTCTGTGCATGCTAAACCACCTTCATCACCAAAGGAGGACTGGGTCACACTTTCAAACTTGTTGCTTCTCTACTCCTGGCTTCCATTACCCTCATGTACAGTACTGTAAGCATATCAGCACCCTCCCTGCCTGTGATCTTGAATAAGCAGCTGGATGTTTCTCACCGCTTTCTCTCAAAAGGCCATATCTTTTCATGCACAAGCAGATGTTCAGGAAGACAGACAGACGGACAGACATAACTGCACTGGTTCGCCTCTTAATCCATGGAACACAAAATAAACATGGTTGTTCCACATAAAGCTCCAGGCATGCAAGGTGTATTTTTCAGTGTATTCTTGACACCAAACATCAGTGACTGCAAGGAGACACATGAAAAATGTATGCAGGTGGAGTGGTGGGAAATGTCAATAAAGGAATCAAAGCAATCAGGATGCTGAAGAGGGATATTGCTGGGATAAATCATGTCCTTGATGAAGAAGGTCACAGAGGTGGAAGGGGGAAAAGGGAGTTAAAAACAAACAGAACAAAAATCACGGGCATGGGGGGCAGGGATGGCAAATGGCAAGATATCATGCGTGCAGGCTTGTCCCGAAGAAATAGTCCAAAGACACACTTTATTCAAGGGTGCGATATCAGGGTGTGACTGTTGATGCAAAGTCATTAGTGACACTATGACCTCTGAGGAGCCCCATTCTACTGTGTGTTATTTCTTTTATTTAAGCCATGTGTTACTGCCTCTTTCTCTTGGGAAATGATGATGGATACACCCTTGGGTTTGAGATTAGTTCAATACAACATTATTGCCTGCATCAGAAAAGCTGCTACACCGCAAGATCATTGATGGATGATGGTTCCTAAAATGGTTTTCCAGGCAAAATGATATCTAAATGTATTTTTCAGTTGTGGAAATGTTTTTTGTTGCTGCTGTTTCTGCACACTGACACATGATGATTCAACACCTTGGTTTTCATCACATAATATTGCTGGAAATAGTGGTTACTTGTTTACTATGCTGCTATTTCCTGTCATCAACAGAACTATTACTTAAATAATGCATGGAAAATGCAAACGTCATCTTTACAGCCAATACCTTCAGTTTACACTCCCAAGGAAAACAGCCTTTCCATTTGAAAGGTAGATGCTTAAGTCAGGCACAGTAGCATTTTCCAGGACATATGTGGATGAAGGAACTTGAAGGAGGGAGTTATCTGAGGCTCCATTAACCTTGTATGTGTTGAGGCACCTCCACTATCCTAAGCCCTCATCGAGTGGGAAACCTTTGGGGACTCTCCACTAATTAACCTTGTGGAGAAACCCTCAGTAGAGGGAGGTTGGGACCAGAATAATAAGGAAGCTTTTGCCCGGCCATTAGTGGGAAGATTAACACATCCAACCTTCAAGCAGCTTTCTGACACAAAACCAATATTTATCAGCACTGTTTTGGGCTGTGGTGCGACAAAGTTAAATTCTAAGTGACACCTGTGGTTCAGCCTCTTGTTGAAGGTCAACCATTCAAACAGTGTTTTTTTTCAGTTCTTTTGTGAGAAGATAGCCCTTTGAATACCTGTGAATAAACACCCTATATAAAATATGCTCATCTTTTCATTTACCAAAAAAGACATGGAAAAATATTATTGATGAAACTGAGGCTTACAAAGACAGAGAGAAACATATTAACCATCACACCTACAGGCAATTTAGAATAATTAACTATCTTGACCTGCATGTCTGGACTGTGGGAGGAAGCCAGCATATGATGCATATGATATGAAACTGAACAATACTGAGAAATAATGATGCATTTTTCTCAAGGTATTATTACTGTATTAAGTACAGTTATTTACTCAAACACGCTGAGAATCCACATGGTACACATATCATGTGCTCTTCAGCGCTAGTGTGAATGGGACATTCAGCAAAATAGGCTCACTATCAGAAGATCATATGAACAAAAAAAATCTTTCCCCATGTCTGACAGGAAGTTGAGGAAACTTTTCTTGATTTAGGTCAGAGGGATCTTCAAACAAAACAAACTAACAAACTGTGACCGGCAGGTCTGAGTGGCATAGTTGGTTCTCTGCGGCTATCCATAGCCACTGCCTTTTGTAGCTAATCTTCAATTACAAGAACATCTAAAAGCAGCTTGGTAGTAGATGGCTCCTGCGGCACAGACGGGTAGGAGTGTTTTACAGCTCTGTTTCCGTCATTGAGGCATTGGTGTAACGACATAGGGCCTGATTTACTAAAGGTTTGCGTGTGTTAAAACGTGTGCAAACTTGACATCACCCGCAAACCAAAGTGCGAGCTGATCTACTAACCGCGTGCAAAGAGGATTGCGTGTCTCAGATCCGCAGAATAGCACACGGTAGGCATTTAGCACTTTTGCCCTGATGAATAATCAATATGGGGCGTAACCGCCAGAGAGCGCTAAATACTGGGAGGGGAAGATGCAAATATGTTCATTTACCACACGCAATGAGATTTACCAAGCCTGAAAGTAATTGCGCGTATTGTGTTTGCGTCTATATTTAATACGTTCGAAAGGAAGGTGCAAATCTGCCCAGCATCTCCACATGCAAAAGGAGAAATATTTTATTTGAATGTTACATCGAGTATTATTCAGCAAAAGGTTGCCACAGGAGGCACATTCATTTTTTTATTTGTGATAATAAATAAATCACGTGTTTTCATGGAGAAAAAAGTGTTTCTTACTTGTGCGCCTATTGTGCGCCTGCACCCCGTGAAAAGCACCCCCTCGTCCGACAAAAATTATATTCTCATTCTGTGTCACGTAGCGTCCAGTTCTGTAATGATTCATGTTTAAATGCGCTCATGGATTCTATAATAGTCATACTTTCCCACAATCACAGTCACAGATAACAAAAATCGGGTAAATGGTTATTGATGTCATTAATTAATAGCCTGCTTACTGTGTTGTCTTCCATAATATTTGTCAATATATATAATATAAACTCCTAAGCAGTGTTGTGCAAGTTCATACTTCTCATGAACTAGTTAAAAGTTCAGTTCGTTTCAATATTTTTAGGTGAGAAGTACGAATGAAACGCACCCCCAACTCCACATTACGTTTCAAATGTGAAGTTGACGAGGCAGACGTTCAGACTTGTTTTCTCAGCGCAGGTGGACATAATTTGCAAAGAAAGGTTAGTTTCCTACCGTCGGACTCTTTGGGAGACGATGTGTAAAATTCCAGCAGATAATGATAAGCGGATCATCATCTGACGGCTCGCTGACGCTGCGTCTGCAACGTCTCTCTCTTCACCTGTCAAGGCTGATTTATGGTTCCGCGTTAAATCTACGGCGTAAGGTACGCGGCGACGCAAACCATACGGTCCGCACGCCGCGTACCTACGCCGTATGTCCGCGTTGGTGTAACGCGGAACCATAAATCAGACTACATTCGTAAAGACTGCACCGGGCTCGTCGAGTATTTTAAATGTGCCGCCCGCTGGTGAAATAAGAAGGATTATTCCGTAATAATTGGACCTAAACAGTGAAGCTGCAACTCACATAATCTGAACAGTTCAAATTCCAGTTCATGATCTGCAGAATGAACAAGTTCACGTTCAAGTTCTTTGTAAATATGTTGCGTTCAGTTCAACGTTCTCTCAGAAATGAACGTGTTCAATGAACGCGTTCATGCACAACACTACTCCTAAGTATGTGTTTGTGTGAGTGTATACATGTATATAAATATATTGAAGTGTCAGTGTGTTGTTTTTTTTCTTGGTCTACTTATCATTGAATATACGAGGGGGTGCTTTTCACGGCAGGGTTGCTGAATACGGCACAACAATTTGCCTCTTCCACTAATATCTCTAACTCCAACTCGTCAAATTTCATTTTGCGCTTGCGACTATATCCTGCTTTCCATCCAGACTCTCCATGGCGCAGATTTTGCGCCCGCAAAAGACACGCAACACCTCATTTAAATACTGAGGTTTGCACCTGTTATCAATTGCGCACGCAATCTTAGTTGATCACCCGCAAACTATGCAACAACAGCACGCGCAAACTTTTTCAGTGCACACGCAATTTAGTACTCTTTATTTAGGATCTTAGTAAATCGGGCCCATAGAAGGGTCAGAAACCAGGTATCGCGTGCATGGGAAGGACTGTGAGTTTCGGCCCCTTAAGAGTTGCCACTGCTGTTTTTGCCTGAGTTTTAATTCGTTGTTAACTTTTTATTCATTTTATACTGAACTCTGGCTGGGAGAAGGTGGACGTTGCCATGCTGAATACCTTTTAATTACATCGTGAGACAGTTTTTAGAGTTGGGTTGCGGGTGCCGGTTCCTGTCTTGGAGACAGTGTTTGGGGGCATGTGTGTGTGTGTGTGTGTGTGTGTGTGTGTGTGTGTGTGTGTATTGTGCTGGTGGCAGCCATGTACTATAACCCAAAGTAGCAAGGGCAAGTTACGCTACAACATGGTCAGAGAAGGACAACTGGTCATTGATCATGAAACCCAGGTTTTTCACAATCTTAGTAGGACAGATGAATGAAGGGTCAATTTGGACATTGATATTATTTTGGATATGCTGGGATCACCAACAGTTCAAGTGTGGAGAGGTTATAAGTTTTTCCTTCCCATAGCATGCCGAAAGATAACTCTGTAAGATGAGAGGGTTGAGATCAGGATTGTTGTTTGTTGTCCTTAAACCACTTTGGTGGTACTGCATACTTGAGGTTTTGTGTTAAAAATGTTTTTAGCTGTTGAAAAACCGACTTTTCAATATCTTATTTAAACATTTGAGATTGGTCTGTAGTTGTTCATTTGTCTCTGGAAACAAACTTGACATTAAGGACAAGTTCACAATCTGTAACAGGTCTGTCTCCAAAATCTTTAAAACCTTTTTGAAAAAACGTGTAGGTATGATGTCTAAACAGCAAGAGGTGGAGTTCAGTTGATGTAAGATGTCCTCCTTTGCTGTTAATGGGATGAAACTGTATCATGGTGTTTGAACTGGTCTTCGGTGGACAGTACACATCCTGAACCTGCCATTTGATGTGAATGAAATTAAGTTGCAATTGGAGGAGGGTTTGTTAGCCTGCAGCAAATAAGGCGAAGAGTGTTTCTCTTTATTTATGACAAACTTGAAGATTTGTGTTTTCCATCTGCGCTTAGCTTTCCGACACTGTCTTTTCCCATTTTTCACCAGTGTGAATTTTTGCTATGGAGACTTCTTCCTTCCAGAGATAACCTTCACCTTAGTGGGAGCAATAATATCCTTAACGTTTAACATTTTTGCATTTAGCATTTAGCAATTCCTTTAAGCAAGCTATTGACGAGCACATTAACTGAAATCTACTGTTCAGTTATACACTGTTTTGGGATTATTACTGATAATACTGTGCCCCGAATTTGTACTCTCAAAGAAAACACAGGAATGATCAGACAGGCTCACATCAGACATAACCCCCTTTTACATTGGCAAATACCCCACGATTAACATGTGGATCTAGGGTGTTGTGTGCCCCTTTTACATTGACCAATGCGGGGTGGGGTGTCAAGCAAATAACTCGCCTCCGAGGGTAGTCTGATCCGCGGGTCAGGTCTAGTGTAAACAGAAGTAACCCGGGGTGGCGGGTCATTGGAAAGGTTTGAAGATCATCTAACCTGAGTACAGCCCACCAGGGAAGTTTTTTATT
The DNA here is from genome assembly GCF_033807715.1 of Cololabis saira. Classification (NCBI taxonomy): domain Eukaryota; kingdom Metazoa; phylum Chordata; class Actinopteri; order Beloniformes; family Belonidae; genus Cololabis; species Cololabis saira. The sequence goes on from NC_084594.1 coordinate 34,828,971, forward strand.
ATTATTTTATAAAATAAGAAAATGGCTGATTAGAGTAACAACAGAAGCAGAAGGAAGTCACAGGTAGGGCCTACTGTATATTAGCAGGATGAGTAACTGGAGAGACAAGGATGCAAATTACTCAGCCTCATGGATTCAATAAACCACCCTATGTCCAAAACCACAAAGGATTGTCCATTATTTGAACAACTGGACACAAAGGTGAAAAACCGGCCAAAAACACTGATCACAATGTTCATCCATCCTTGAAAATGACACCTATCTGACGGCGTATGAATCTTGGTTATGTAGGGACAATACGTCATTCTACACGCCCACCCAGGTTACGTTTTGTTTCGCGGATAACGCCTTCTGACTCACCTTCCCTCCCCTCAACTTGACTTCAGGCACAAGGTGACAAATAGCATACCTTGCATTTATATTACCAACGTGCGTTAAACACGCAGTCATCATCGAGTGGGATCCAATCTAAAAACGCCTATAGTGACCTTTGAAATGATCAGACTCTTAAAGATCAGTAACTCTAGAGAGTGTGTTCCCTATTGTGAGTGTTACTCGGGTCTTTGACCTGAGGGTTGTCCACATGGATGTTAAAATCCCCAATAATAATCACATTGGTCAAAATCAACACAGATCATCGAAAGCAGTTCACTGATATCATCAAAAAAGTGTGCACAGTATTTGAAGGGCCTGTACACATTCAGAAACAGGACTGTGGATGAGCCCTTCAGCTGTATAGCAACATATTCAAAAGACTGAAAAGGAGATAACTGCTTACATTGAAAGGATTCATTAAATAACACTGCAACCCCTCCTCTCCTGCCAATTCTGGCCTCACTGATAAAACTGAAGTTAGAAGGACTTGACTTGATGAGAAGAGCTGCACATTTCTTTTGGTCTAACCAAATTAAAGTTAAAAACATAAAATCCAGGCTCTGATTGGTGATAAAATTAATTACAAGTGTTTTCCTAGCTAAAAACCTAACATTTAATAAAGCCAACTTAAGTGTTTTAGAAGTATTATTTGCCCCCTTCTGTCATATATTTTACTTTAAATGAAGATCTTTTAGAATGCAACTCTGTGTTTTGACTGGGCCATATTTCCCCTTCTGTCACCTTAAAGTACAGACATTTTCAAACCTACTAATAAACAGGATCCAAGTTTGTGGTAGGAAAAGTCACGACTGCTGTAATCCTCACAGCCCAGACCCTCCACGCATCACAGGGTCATTTGCACATTTATCACCAAAGTAGATTCATCTCTGTGACACAGAAGCTATCTCCCTCCTTAACAGTTTGATATCCATCATCTTATCATTTTATGTTTATACTTGTTTTTTATTGTAGTACCAAATTAATGTGGGACCTTCAGGCACCTCGAAATAGCACCCAACAATTATGTTATATCATGATAATCCACAATTACTTTCCTAATCTCTCAGTTTATGTTTTTCTTTTTTCATGACGTGATACAATGAGCCCATGTGTTTGTAGGTGTGTTTTAAGCTATCCACTGTGTGTCCTATCAACTGAAAAAGGTTGGCTTTTTAGAAGGTTCTAGTACCAAAGTGTCATCTTTTCAAAATTCTGCAAACTGTTTAAGGTTACAGTCAAATTTAATGTATATAAACTCTCATAAATAAATACTGTAAATGAAATCCAGAATCTCTGACAAGGAACAGGTGTAGTTCCCTCATCGGATATTTATTGGTATAATAATGTATTTTGGACTAAATACTTTACTGGATTGGATCGACTGAACCTTTCTTAATGTGACCAGACCATTTTTGTGGGAATATTTTTGAACAATACAATAAATGTAAAAATACAATAAAAACAAGACAATACAGATAAAAAGCTCCTAGAATATGTCACACCGTGGTGAGGTTGTCTTGTCTTGGGTCTTTTTTGTCTGTGTCTTTGGCTTCATCGTAGCCCCTGGAAAGGTGCAGATGGATCCGGCTAAAGTGAGCGCTGTGGCAGACGCCTGATAGCCGCAAGAAGGTTCAGCAGTTCTTGGGGTTTGCTAACTTCTACAGGCGGTTTATCAGAGGCTTTAGCACAATAGCTGCTCCTCTCCACGCTCCGACCTCCCCCAAGGTTCGATTCAACTGGGTTCCAGAAGCGGAGGAGGCGTTCCAGACCCTCAAGCCGATTCACTTCTATGCCCATCCTCACCCTGCCAGATCCACAGCGTCAATTTGTGGTGGAGGTTGACGCATCGAATGAGGGAATCGGTGCAGTCCTGTCTCAGCGGTCAGAGAAAGATGGCAAGATGCACCCCTACGCCTTTCTGTCCCGGCGACTTAGTTCCGCGGAAAGGAATTACGACATTGTCAACAGGGAGCTGCTGGCGGTCAAGGTCGCCTTGGGGGAGTGGAGACACTGGCTGGAGGGGGCACAGCAACCATTCATTGTGTGGACTGATCACAAGAACCTTCCATATATTAAACAAGCCAAGAGACTAAGTTTTCGCTAGGCCAGGTTGGCCTTGTTTTTTAACCGCTTTGATTTTATGTTGTCTTACAGGCCGGGGTCCAGGAATGTCAAACCAGACGCACCGTCACGTATCTACAACCCTGAGCCTGTTGCCAAGGAACCAGAACCCATCCTTCCACTGACCCGTGTGGTTGGAGTGGTTACTTGGCCAATAGAACAAAAAGTGAAGCAAGCAAATGGTGAGACGCCTCCACCTAGTGGGTGCCCCGAGTATTGTTTGTCCCTGCGGATCTGCGCCCACAGGTGATTCATTGGGCTCACACCTCGCTGCTCACCTACCACCCGGGAGTCCGGAGAACCATGTTCGTCATTTCCCAGCGATTCTGGTGGCGGTCCATGGAATCGGGGGTCCGGGAGTACATCGAGGCATGTCCGATATGTGCCCGCAACAAGACGGCCTCTGGGTCACGCATGGGACTCCTGCAGCCGTTGCCCATCCCCTCCAGACCATGGTCAGACATTTCCATTGACTTCGTCATGGGGCTCCTGGTCTCGAAAGGTATAACCACGATCCTGACCGTGCTGGATTGTTTTTCCAAAATGGCACAATTCATTGCTTTACCTACTGCTTCCTTCAGCTAAAGAAACGACCCAAATTATGATGCAGAATATCTTCAGGATCCACAGATTTCCTAAGGACATTGTGTCGGACCGGGGGCCCCAGTTCGTCTCCCAATTCTGGAGGGAGTTCTGCCAATTCATCGGTGCCACGGCAATTCTGACCTCCATGTATCACCCAGAGGCCAACAGCCAGACTGAATGACTGAATCAACAGCTGGAAACCGGTCTCCGTTGCCTTGTGTCCCAGAACCCGACTTCGTGGAGTACCCATCTGGTCTGGGTGAAATATGCCCACAACTCACTGCCCACCTCTGCCACAGGTCTCGCCCCTTTCCAATGTGCCTATGGCTACAAGCCTCCTATGTCTTCTGACACAGAGCAGGAAGTGTCGACCCCTCTGCCCACGCTTGCGGGCCGCCGCTGCCAAGTGCTCATCCGTCAGGGGAATAGAGTCAAGAAGACAGCAGACCGAAAAAGCCGTCCTGCACCCGAGTACCGGCCTGGGCAGAGAGTGTGGTTGTCAGCGCGAGATCTCCACCTCAAGGTCCCCTCGAAGAAACTGGCACCGCGGTTTGTGGGTCCCTTCCCCATTATCAAGGCCATCGGTCCTGCAGCTGTCCGGCTCCGCCTGCCTCGCTCCCTCCGGGTTCACTTCACCTTCCATGTCAGCCAGGTCAGCCAAGGAAAGTCCCTTGGTTCCGCCCCTCCCGCCCCCTCCTCCTCCTGAGGTGATAGACGGGGGTCCGGTCTACAGAGTAAAACCGCTGCTGGCTGTTCGCAACAGGGGCCGGGGCAGACAGTTCCTGGAGGATTGGGAGGGATACGCCCTGGAGGAGAGGCAGTGGATCCCGTTGCGGTTCATTGTGGACCGTTCTGTAATCACTGACTTCGACCGCGACCATCCTGGACAGCCTGGACCGTGTGGTAGCTGGTCCTAGGAGGGGGGGTTCTGTCACACCGTGGTGGTGTTGTCTTGTCTTGGGTCTTTTTTGTCTTGTCATTTCCTGTTTTATTTTGAAAGAAGTAAGTCTCCTCTCATTTCAGGTCACTTGCCCTTCCTCATGGGTCACTGGTCTGATTGCCTTCCTTGATTCCTGATTGTGTTCACCTGCTCCTCATTACCCTCATGTGTTCAAATAGTCTGCGTCTTCCCTTGTCTTGTGCAAGTGTGTTCGTCTTGGTTCATGTGCGTTCACCCCAGCTGTCTTCACAGTTTTTGGATCACAGTCATTGTCATAATTCTTATCGGTTTCCTCCAAGTGAGAGATTTTTTGTTGTAAGTTTTATATCTTAGTTGAATTTTCTAGTTAATATTTGCATGGCCTTTTGTTTCCTCCATGTGGAGTGATTTAGATTTTTGGTATTGATTAACCCTGCTTCTTTGTGAAGAAGCCCGTTATAGATAATATTTCATAGCCTGCTTTTTTTCTCTGCCTTGGTATTAAACCGGAATTACTATTAAAGACTCTGATACCCTGCATCTGCGTCCTGTGTATAGCTTCGATGGAGTCCAGAAAACGTATAGACGTGGGAGATCGTTCAGAGCTTCGGTGCAACAGCCTGGAAGGAGCGATCTCCTCGCGTTTTAAAGCGTATACGAGGGACCATGAGCTAGCTCTGGTCACATGATCTCAGCCTCTGAGATGGAGTGTAGGGACATAGTAGGTCCTTGATGTAGGAGGGGGCCTGACCATGCAGAGCTTTAAATGTCAGCACCAAGGTTTTAAAGTTAAAACGAAAAGGGACGGGGAGCCAGACTTTTTAAAATTGGGGTTTATTTGAGCCCTTTTATTAGAGCAACTCAGCAGCCTTACTGCAGAATTTTGGACTTGCTGCAGACGAGACAGTTCCTTTTTGTTGAGGCAAAAAACCAAACTGTAGCAGCAGTCCAAACGAGATGACACAAAAGCATGAATAATTAGCTCAAGATCATCTTTAGAAACTGTTCTTAGTTAACTAAATATTCCTCTACTGGTAAAAACAGTTCCTCGTCAGCTGCTTGGAGTGGTGTTCTTCTTTTTTGTTTTTTGTTTACATATATACGAAAGGTTAATACCATGTTAATAAGAACCTAAAGCGCATATATATATATATATATATATATATATATATATATATATATATATATATATATATATATATATATATATATATATATATGCGCATTTTTGATATAAAATATATATGATATATTTTAAAATATATCATATATTTATGGTGAGGGGTGACATCCGCTGCTAGTCCAAGACGCGAAAAACTCATGGAAATGCACAATGAGCACACGACCCAGCGAAATCTGCGAAATAAAAAACAAACAGACACGAGAACAGGCAGAAAGAGGGCGGGAGGAAACCCACCGCCAGCGAGGCCCGCCTCCTCCCAGCGGCAGCCGGGCCAGGGCCCCACCGCAACCCCAGGAGCGGCCCCCCGGCGCCGCCGGAGCCACCAGGCGGAGGGGGAGATGGCACAACGTCCTTCCATTCACACTGACGACATATAACAGACACCTGGGAATGACTCCCCCCGGGAGTGGTGTTCTAATGACATTTTTTGTCAAAAACACCAAGATTTCTTAGGCTTGACTTAGATGAGACACTCAAATCACCTAAAAACTGGTTCATAGCTGGAATGACATCATCAGGGTTGATCACCAGCACCTCTGTTTTATTTGAGTTCAACTGCAGAGAATTTGCTCCGAGCCACTGTTTTATCTGGACAAGGCACCCCATCAAGGAGTTCAATCTTTGAATCTCAGAGGCCTTAGCAGAATAGTACAGCATATCGTCTGCAAATAAATGGTATGAAACATCAGCAAACTCCTGGACCAAAAACAGAACCCTGAGGTACTCCGTACAGCAAATCAGCAGAGTCAGACAAGAACTGGTTTGCTGAAACAATCTCCTACTTGAGAAAAAGGAAATGAACCACGATAGAACGGGTTCTGAAATTCTAACCAAATCAGCAGTCTTGTTAGTAAGATTTTATGATTGATGGTGTCAAATGCCGAGGAAAGATCCAACAAGCTCAGAACAGTGCATTTCTCAGAGTCTTCAGACATCATAATGTCTATTATTAAGATGCATAAAAAGGGTAATGTGGTCCTGTCGTTAAGACAGGACCACATTCACCTTTTATCTGGGCACACATTACACTGGGGTGATTACACTGTGTGAGCCGATCCAGCCTTTTCCTTATTTTTTCATTCCCCCTTCTCTGCTGCATGTTTTAGTCTGAGTCTGTTTGCAAAACACACCTGCATAATATCTGGGTGATTGTCACGTCCCTATCTTGTATCCCTTTACCTAACTTTAGAGCAGGGAAGAAAGTTTTGCATATTTACTCAAGAGAAAATCCACAGAAATCTGAGACAACACTTTGAAACATCAAAAGAGAGGACACAAGGAATTCAAATTTCTTTTACATGTTTTTTTTTTTTTTTCAAAAATCAACTCATGGGAAAATAAATGTCACATTGGAAAGGTAATGGGCTGTTAGTCACATTTCAATAAGAATACTGAGGGGGTGGTCATAGCTGAAATATGCACATATTATTACCTCTTAACCTCTCCTTGACTAAGACATATTTTATTGTGTTTATGCAGCACAGTGAATTCCTAAAGAATGTGTATCAGAGGGCCTTTGTACATTGGAGCTGGGTGACAGTATGGTGCAGACTCAGAGACCTTCTGGGCTTCATGCATAATGCTCTTTGTTTTCAGAGAAGGATGGACGAGTGACAGAGAGGACTGTGTCCCTTCCAGAATCTCAAACGGATTATGCTCACTCTCTTCCTCTTCTCACCTACCTCTTGCGTTCTCTCATTCATGGTGTTTGCTACGAACAGCCAAAATCATTGATCTGGCTTTTTACCATGTGTGGCATAAGAACAAAGAGACTGTGCTTCCTTAGTGTGCTTTTGCTGTCTTTTCTCCGAAGTCTTTCTGTGTTTATCCTCCTTTTTTTCCAAGTCTGCACAGCTCTCTTTTATCTTTTGGATTTAATGATTTATTTTGCAAGAGTGTCTGACCTGAGCGAGAAATCAGTCTTTAGTGTCACTTCAAAAGAGTGTTTCATGTCAATTATTTCCATTGTTGACATGGCTGGTTGCAGGACAAAACTATATATTTCATTATTCAGTTAGGTTTGTTTATTTTTAGCTGCCAGGTAAGCAACTATTCCCTAAAAAAACCACCTCACCCTGAATAGAAACATAATGGTCTATGCATTATTGTAGTGTATTGTGTTAAATTAACAAACGTAACCTGTATAATAGGACTTTAAATTCATGTAGATGCCATGATTCTTATTAGATTGGTCCCACTCTGTTCTTACATGTTCTTTTGCTATTTTTCATTTCATAAGACTCCCCATTCACCCATTTTCAGCATTTACATTTAAAAATTGACAATAGTTTGCACATACCTTTAATTCCTGCTCCTTTTCTTTCATGGTGATAATGTGTACTTCATGGAATTTAGTACAACATTATTAAGAATATATACCATGAATGGAATAAATGAAATGAAATTAAATGAAATGTCATACATTCTGCATTACTGGCAACAAGGCAAGTTTATTTGTATAGCACATTTCAAGACAATTCAAAGTGCTTTACATAGTGATGACTTGGGCAGCATTCTCAACTAACTGCAGCTGTTTGATGGAGTTTTTAGGGAGACCCATGAGAACAGCGTTATAATAGTCCAGTCTACTGAAAATAAAAGCTTGTACAAGTTTTTCCAAGTCATGCTGAGACATCAGTCCTTTTAATCCTTGATACAGTATGTTACTTAGGTGATAATAGGCTGACTTCCCTGTCTTAATGTGTCTGTTAAAATTCAGGTCAGAGTCCAGAACCACTCCCAGATTTTTGGTTTGGCTATTGTTTCACTGCTTGAAGCTGAGTGCTGACTTTTAATCTTTCTTCCTTGGCTCCAAACACTATTTCTGTTTTGTCTTCATTTAACTGAGGAAGATTCTGGCACATCCACTCTTTAATTTGATCAATGCATTTGATCAATGTTTTGATTTGATTATAGTCTCCTGGCGAGACTGTTAAGATTTATGTGTCATCTGCATAGTTATGGTACACATTTTGTTCTTTTTCATAATTTGAGTGAGAGGTGTCAACCTGTAAACCAGGCCATGACAAATAATAGAGAGGGGCAAGTGCAGATCAAAATAAGACTTTCATTTTAGTAACTATAATTTTATCCCATAGCTCTTAACAAATGCCAAGTGTGTCCCATCTGGAGCAATCAAGAGAGAGACATGCATTATGGCAATCACCCTGGTACACACTATGCAGGGCCATAACAGGGGAGTATATAGATGTTAAACAACAGAGTTCTCAAAATTGAACCTTGGAACTCCATGTCTTTTTTTTTGTTACCTCAGATTTCTAGTTACCTAATGACACAAAATAGTCCCTTTATTTTAGATAGGACTCCAACCACAAATTCCCACCCAGTTCTTCAACGGCTCTATCAAGAAGAGTGATGGAGCGGATGTCATTAAGGACCTTTACTAGAGCTATCTCAGTGCTGTGGTGTGGCCGGAAACCTGACTGGAAGACACTAAAACAGTCATCGAGTGTCAGGAGGTTATATAGCAGCTTGTGAGTGACATGTCTAGACCAAAGGTATCAAACTCATTTTCATTTCGGGCCACATCAAGATTGTGAATGACCTCAAAGGGCTGGTTGTGGCAGTACTTAAAGTTGCTGCATGATGGAAATCGGCTGCTTTGATCAGACAATTATAACTTTTATTCTCTACAGGGCCACATAAATAGATATGGCGGGCTGGATTTGTCCCGCAGGCCTTGAGTTTGACACATATGGTCCAGACTATCCTTTTTTAAAAGTGGCTTGGGGAAAGATACCTGAAAGCAGAGACCTATTTACAATGTCTAGAAGATCTGAGGCCACACAATGTGCAACACTTTTAAAAAATCAAGCAGCAAGTGTAGGAATTTAGATGATGTATGATGTCATCCAGGTTTTAATGAGTGATTGGACAACATTCCTATAATGGTTTCTCTCTTAGGACACAGCGGTGGCACATGAGCACTGAAAGTCTGATTTTCTGAATGTTGTAAGTAATGATAGAGCCAAACTCTTTGTAAGCAAAGTTGAATAGAAGTTCAGGGTCCACTGACTCAGCGGGTTTGTTAGCCTGTCAACAGAAGCAAACAAAGTGCATGCATTATTGTTGTATTTGTCAGTGATATCCGAAAAATATTATTGCATTGCTTTCCTCAGCTCTGTAATATGTTCAGTCTCTCTTCATAAATGTCATAATGAACCTGTAATTTAGTTTTCCACCACCTGAATTGAGATTTTCACCACTCTCAAAGAAAACACAGGAATGTTCAGACAGGGAAAAATCTGTCACCATAACCTTTGAAATGATCAAACCTTTGGACATTGTTAAGTTGAGACAATACCTTTTTGTTGTGCGTTTTTTCCATCACATGTTGATCAAGAACACAAAATAATTCCTTTGCCCATATGTCCTGAAGATTATCAGTATGGATATTATAATCTCCAATAACAATTACACAACCAACATCAACACAAATGACAGACAGCAGTCCGGTAAAATCATCAAAGAATGTTGCATGGTACTTAGGTGGTCTGTAGACATTGAGAAACAACACAGGGGACAGAAGAGTTTCATTGAAGATCCACATATTCAAATGAAACATAGTTGTCATTCTTTTCATCCAAAAACAACTACTTCAGTTTGGTTTGTGTTCAACTGAAGAAAATTATGGCACAGCCACTAATTTAATTGTTCCATTCATCCACTCAACACTTGTATTTGTCTCCTGGTGACATTTGCTTGCACTGAAGGGAAAAGAACAGCTACTCCTGATGGGTTGTTTCTAGAAGAACTGCTGTATGATTGTCTTGATTTAACCATGTTTCTGTGAAAAATCAGTTTTGAAATAAAATCATTTATTAAAAAATAATAGCACTGCATTAATTAATTTTGGACAAAAGTCTTTTTCTTAGACGACAGTGAAGACTGCACTGTGAATTCAACATTGAGCCTGCTTTAAAAAGACTTGATGCTTGCTGTATCACTGACAATAAATGTGAGTTAACAAATTACTGCAGCCCTGAATATCTCCCTAGAGTTGGCTCTCGGGAAAGAGAATGTATTAACAGTAGATGTGAACTCACTGCAGTGTCCTGTTCACCAAATTTCTCAAATTTGAGATATGCTGTATAAAGCTCACAGATATCCAGTAAAGCCACTGGGCCACATTTACAGAAATAAGTAAATAATACATTTGAAAAGTGAGAAAGAATGGGCCCCTGGAGTAATGCAGATGCCATTATGAACACAAATGGGCACTCTTTTCAATAAAAATGTGAATTATGAACTGGCTTTATGATAGTTGGAGGGTGCTTACAAGAACATTAACAGGAGGGCAAAGATGCACCTCTGAATCAATCTGTTTAATGTCAAAAGTGCTGGGACAAATCTGGGACCCTATTTACAATGACGCTGAAGATGATTTTAAGCGTATTTGGCTGCAACTTTAAAATGTAGTTTTGAATTGACCAATTACGTAAGTAGCATCATATACTTCAGTTTTCTCATGTACAGTATTCTACTATTTGTTTGTTAGTGCTTTATTGTAGAAATAACCAACAAATAGGTTAAATTGTATTATACTTGTTTATTGTAGCTACACTGACACAAATGGTTGGTGAAAATAGTATTATATATATATATATATATATATATATATATATATATATATATATATATATATATATATATATATATATATATATATATATAGGCACAGAGGCATACATTACTTTCAGATTCAGATTCATGTGTTAAACACAGGAATTTGTCACGGTGGTAACAGTGTGTCAGATGTCTATTTACTCTGGGCATTTTCTCAATATGTTTCTTTCAAAAAAATAAGTGCATGAATGAAAAAATAAATAAGCCCTATGCTAATATACTGTACAGTACTGTGAATCACAATGACTGAAATGACCCCACCAACATCAAGGAAAAACCCAAATGTTTCAAAATGTTTGATGATGCTAAATCTAGCTATCTATGCTTTTCTTTAATGCTAAAAAAACAAGCGAACTCTCCCACACAGAGATACTAACCTTGCAGTCAACAGCCCACTGGTTGGACAGTCAGACTAAAAGAATCTATTGTTTTTTGAGGGAAGGAGAGCCAGGAGTGAAGTGATGAGTGGGGTCAGCAGCTGAACAAGCCAAGTGTACTGTGATGTTGGCCTCGCCTCCACCTTTCAGTTTTCAATGGACAGTTCTCTTGATCCAGTGCTGAGCAAGACAAGCATACAGAATAGAGCAGTTTCTTATCTTATTTTAAGAGTTATTTGTGAGAATGTCTATAGTCCTTATCAAAAGTTGAACTACATAACTGAGTTATACTTCAAATATGGCTGGATATCTTCAGCTTTTGGTTCAGGAGTCAAACTGAACACAATTCATATTAAGTTTGCAAAGTAAGACATATCTAAATAGCTGTGTACCTAGGAGGTAATCTGGTACACAGATTAAAGCCTCGCCTGTGATTTTAGCTCAAATACCTCTTTGAATGAAAAACCACATTTCCACGTGGCAAAGCTCAGTTAGGGTCAGTACGATGTAGGTACAAATCTAAAATGTATGTGCCTTGTGCTTTTCATCCAGACGCATTGTAACGCATTGTAGTTGACCAATTAAGACACTGCAGTGTTTCTAGCGCCACATGAACGGTGCAGTACGACAAGTTTTGGTACTGCAACAGAAAGGTGCCAAAAAGGGAGATGGTTTGGTCATGTTTTGGTACTCTTTTACATTTTTGACGGTAGAAAGACAAATGATGCACACAATACTTAAATGAACCATTTCCTAGGAGAAAGATCTTATCCCTGTAGAGTTTGTAGATAGCATCAATATTGCAGCACTTCACTACGTGGATCAACATGATTTCAGAAAACATAAAGCTATCTGCATCCTCTGCAAGATGTAAAAAGGAAAAAGAAGATCTTACCAGCAGGAATTTGACTGGCTTGATGGTTTTTGATGTGCACTCTAGAGCACAGCCCACAGATCCCTATTGTGATTCAGACTTCTGTAACCAGTGACTCGCTCTAAAACATTCCGCCCCCACACTAGGTGACCAAGTTACCGCATCAGTTGGTAAGAGGGTGGCAATAGGTACGAAGAAAGGTTCTTGATATTAATGTAAGTTTGCTAAGACAAAAACAAAAAATCCAATAACTTGGGAAATGGACTAAGGGAAAGGGACTCATCATCTTTTAATATTTATATGTGTATATATATATATATATATATATATATATATATATACACATATATCGTTCAAAGACAATGAAAACATAAATGTGGCATAAAGATATTCATTACATTCATAATACAAAACAGTTTGCTCTCTTGTTACTTAACATTAACTACAGGTTTTCAGGAATGTATTTTTTTCATTCTTGTTTTATCTTGATGGATTTATTTCCATGTCTGTAACTATGGTGCGTTTGGCTCTTGTGTATCTAAAAAAGCAACAAAAAAAATATTTTAAGTCCTTTCACAATAATTCTCTTTAAAACTCAGATGAATGTACGTAATTAAAATACATTCACACACCTCTTTTGCTTCTCAGAAAAAAAAGGTTCCTTTTAATTCATTCGAGTTTTATGCATCAGCTATTGGTTAGTGTTTGTAGGTCTGTGGCTCTTGGAGCAGATTTCCTGCTCATGACAGCTCTTCTCTGGGGAGTGATGCTCTGGTCTACTCTGGGGCTGTGAGAGCACAGTGCAGAATACACTTTCTACACAATAGTAAGTAAGGCAGACCGGGGCAGAAGAGAATAGTACCTCACCCTTAGTTGACCTGGTATAGACTAAGTCACTCTCAGCGGGCAGTGCTACTCCTCCGCAAAAAAAAAAAACTGTCAGGGAAACCCTACGGTTACACACAGACAACACAGGGCAGCTCTTATATGACAATAACACATATTTTTATCTCCTCTGGGCGAGTGATATTACATGCTGAGTTTAGATACAAGTAACAGTCTGTTATAAATAACTATTATGTTGTGTAGGCACTGTGTTAAGTGCTTACTGTCAATATATGTGTAACATTATCTAAAACTTAAATTTAATTTAGTTTTTTTCAAAGCCAAATACACCCTACAGTATACATCCTGTAAAATAAATGATTGAAACATTGCAAAAATATCAAAGTAATTCAGAGTATAACTCACAATAGAAATGTTATACTGATGTGTAGTTCTTGTACACCACATGAATGTTCTTTTTGACTTTCAAAGCAGACTGAACCAGGCAAAGGTAATTCACACCAGAGAAAATAAAGAAATAAGTCTTTGCATATTATGCAAGTGTTATGTGGCTCAGCCAGCTTTCCTCACATAACACACACACACACACACACACACACACACACACACACACACACACACACACACACACACACACACACAGTTTTTAGTTTTGTTTTAACTTGGGCATAAATCATTCATTCAGCTCCATTGTTTTAACAGAACTGGTTTCTCAGAATCAATGTTATGATTGATCAGGGCCGGCCCAAGTTCATGGGGCCCTAAGCAAAATTTGATTTTGGGGCCCTCTATTACTGCCAATAATGCTGATTATTGATCATTCACACACCCACTATAAACTTATTTCATGTTCTTCTCTGTCCTTACAAATACACTTGTAAAACTAGATGTAAGAACTTTTTGTTGTAGTTAGATTGTAATCCACAGGGATTAAGACCATGGAAGCAGACAACAGATTAACAAATTTGCAGAAAAATCTTTCAATTAATATTTTGCAAAGTCAGCAACTGCCCCTACTGGCCACACGGAGAAGCAATAGATGAAACGTCAAAGAGCCTAGGCCTCATGTACAAAGGGTGCGTACGCACAAAAACATGGCGTACGCCCTTTTCCACGCAAACGTTAGGATGTATCAAGAGTGAAATGACCGTGGAAATGTGCGGTGCCCGACGCCAACTTCATGGCTGGCGTACGCACGTTTCCACAGCTATTGGTCCGTTGGCGACACTTAGTGGTGATGCTGGGAAACTGTTAATAATGTGAAAACAATTAGCCCTCAAAGTGATGTGCACATCAGAGACACACTGATGAACAATTAACACATTCAACCTTCTGCAATTACACGAGTGGATATAAAAGCAAAGTGGTGCAGAAATATCGTTAACAACAATGGCAGCTTTGGCAGTGTTAGAAGATATCACCAATGGCGCAGTAAGAAGAGGAAGAATATTTAGCCGGTTTTCCTAATGTAATCGGAGCTATCGACTGCACACACATTGCTATAAAAGCACCATCACTGGATGAATATGTGTACGTTAACAGGAAGCATTTTCATTCCATTAATGTACAGATTATATGATAAATTTATGTTATTTGTGAAGTTATTTCTTGGAAAAAGGGGATCAGATAAGATTCTTCTTCTTTCTGCTTGCTTTTCATTCACGAGTTAAGAACATTTGTATTTGTATTGAATTATTTTTTTTATTTTTGAATGACATAAAGAATATTAAATAAAAATAAAAATATATGTCACAGGTGTCAAACTGAATCCCAGAAGGACCGGTGTCCTGCATGTTTAGATGTTTCACTGCTTTAACACACCTGATTCTAATTAATCATCGTCACCAGCTTGTCATCAAAGTCTGGATAGTTCTGTTGATGACACAGCTCCTTGTATCATGGTGCAATTAAACAGGGAAACCGGCCCTCGAGGGCCTATTTAAATTGCATATTTAAATGGAGGCGTGGTCAGGGAGGAGTCTGGTACTCCTACATGTGCGGTCAATTCCACATTGATTGGGATGTACAAAGGAAATCTGCTTGGATTCATGCCTACGCACAGTTTCATGCATCTGGGCCCTCATTTATCAACAGTGCGTAGAAAAGGTCCTAAATTCTGTCGTAGGAGTGAAATTTAGAATGTGTGTAAGTACAAAAAAATCCGGATTTATCAAACGTGCGGACGCTGGTCGTACGCACATCAGTGATGATAAATCCCACCTGTTCTAAACTGCCGTGCTCGTGCACGGTTACCGTCATTTGCATACAGAAACGCCTCCAATTGGCCATATATGGAGCAACAACAGCTCCCGCTTGGAGGTTTACAAACTTTATTGAACAAAATTCTGTAGAGTTTACAACAAAAGGCAAATGAAACAAAATAATCAATGATCTACAGATATTCAACATTTGGGGGGGTTGAGAGCAAAAAAAAAAAAAAGATACATTTACTGACAAGCTATGGGAAGTGTATTAATAAACATTAAGAAACAAAGACATTAGCCCCTTTCACACAGCCAGTTCGAGGCGGGAACGTTGCGCCTTTAAGCCGCCTCGCTGTTCTGTGTGAAAGTCACGGAGGCGGAATGGGGGGGCCAAGTGGCCCCACCAATAAGCCGGCAGCGGAGGTAGTCACAGAGCCGAAACGGGGTCTGTGTGAATGACACAGCCGGCATGCCGGCATGCCACTAGACGCTGACGCTGTCGTCACGCCTCTGATTGCGGAACGCCGGCATGCTGTGTGAATTTACAGACGGGAGCGGCGTTATGCCGGCGTTGTATGGTTCTGTGTGAACCAACAAAGGCGGCGTATTGGCAGGACTTCTTTACACCAATATTGCGGAATCTCTGTGTGAAAGGGGCTATTGTTTCATATAAGCTTTTGGCAACATCGTTTTTTTCACGGATTAGTTTTAGAGACGCTTCTCAACCCTGGTCCTCGTGGGCCCCTGTCCTGCATGTTTTAGATGTTTCCCTGCACCAACACACCTGATTCTAATTAATGGTCCTAATTAGCTTGTCACCAATGTCTGCACAGCTCTGTTGATGACACAGGTACTTTTATCACGGTGTGCTGAAGCAGGGTAGCATCTAAAACATGCAGGACAGGGGCCCATGAGGAACAGGATTGAGAAACACTGGCCGCTAAATACAGTTTACATTCATTTTTCAGATGTACAATGGAGGGGTTTTCTGTTATTCCATTTGCATTTATGTACGTGATATTTAGTAAAATAATTATGTTGACCATGTTTGATATTTCTTGGAAGATTATCCATAAATTAAGATTTGGTTGGAGTCAAAAGCTCCTGCTTGGAGGTGCAAACACCAACCGAGCTGTTCTGCAGAATAAATGAGTGTTGCGTTCCTGCAGGCCACCGGGCAACGACGGGCAACAGAGACATAGTTGCATCGCAGATTATTTGTGCATTGATTGAATGAAATCCTTTCATGTTCACGTAACTGAATTCATTATGTGATGGTGCTTTTGTGGCAATGTGGGTGCAATCTAGCTCCAATTATGTTTGGGAATCCGGCGATCGCATGAAATCCTCGTTTAATTTCGATTTGGTGATGTGTGTATGGAAACTGGGTGTAAATTATGGCCAGAGAAATTATTGCATCCAACACTGCCGGCATGATTTTGCTTAGTATCGGCTGCGAAATGCCGCATATGTCAAAATGTTCCGGTGGCAAAAAATCCCAGGGTGGACGGAGCTGGATGTGACTGGGATGGCTTGCGTTTTGTCTCTCGCTCCAATATAGGTTGTAAATCACGGCATAAATCCATCAGAATGTTTTTGGGGAAGCGCTACCTGCTGAGCAGCCGCTCCGTGCTCTCACTGATCAACAGATCAGTGCGCTCTTTGAAAACGCGCTCTCTGCGGAGCGTGTTTTTGCGGAGCGCACGGTCTCTAAATCCTCCAACAGTGCAAGATAAGCCATGGTACTTGTATTTTCTTTTCAGGTCATCCTGCCAAAGCTGTCTTTTATAGCTTGTCACACCAATTATTCAAAATGTCTGATGTCTTATGGATAATTTTTATAATTGGAGGAAACGGGGAACATGTGCACATGTTCCCCATTCAGTCACAGTTCAGCGATCTCAAACTTCACATGTAAAGTTTGAGACTCTTTTAATGGGTTCTATTTGTAGTTTTACTGTTCTACCACTAGGTTTTGTGCGTACGCATGGTCGGAGCTGTGCGTATATTTACACGTGTTTCTGCGCACAGATACATGTTGATAAATACCATACTTTGCGTGGGAATGCTCGTACGCACGCTTTACGCACAGATCTGTGCGTACGCACGGTTGATAAATGAGGCCCCTGGATTTTCTTGTGCGTAGGAGGTTTTCTTGATTTAAGCGTAAGCCATGTTTCAGTAGGAAATCCACGCAAGTCTTTGTACATGAGGCCCCTGCACAGTTGCAGCAGTGTTGTTTCCATCATCCTATTGTCAGCCTGGCATGTTTTTACCCATCTATGGTTTTTAATTTGAAGAAATGGGAGCAAATTCAGCTACAAGAGCGGCCTGGGGTTGATTTACACTTAATATTTAAAGTGATATAGTACTAAGTGTGATACTGAGTGTCATCTACAGCAGTGTTTCCCAACCTCGGTCCTCAAGGCCCACTGCATCTTTTAGAAGTTTCCCTTCATCATCACACCTGATTCTAATTAATGGTCCTAATTAGCTTGTCATCAAGGTCTGCACAATTCTGTTGATGACACAGCCACTTGTATCGCGGTGTGCTGAAGCAGGGAAACATCTAAAACATGCAGGACAGTGGGCCTTGAGGACCAGGATTGGGAAACACTGATCTACAGTGTAGGCCTAACAAAATAATCAAATAGATCATTTATAAACCATTTACGGTAAACACGTTATCTACTTTATTTTTGGTTTTAAATAAACTGCAGCAGCAATATGCAACAACAATTTGAAGTGGAACGACAACAATTAAGTGCAACAACAAAGTAGTACAAAACCTAGAAGTAGAATTAAAATCACTCAACTTAGATAAACAGTACCTCGTCAATATGTTCTCCATTTAAGAATAAATTCAAATGTCCAAAAACAGACATTATTAAATAGAATAAGCAAATAAAATCAAACAAATAGAGCCGAGAGGCAGTAGTCAATATGCCAGCAGGCAGCAGTAGTCTACTCTAGTCTGTTAACATAATAGTGTCTACGTAATTATATTAATTATTGTGTTTTTGTACGATAACATACCTTTGATAATGTATGAATCATCACTCGCATAAAAAAAATATTTTATTTTTTTTATTTTTTTAACTCTTGGCGGCCCCCTAGTGGTCATGGGGCCCTAAGCAGCTGCTTAGTTCGCTTATGCCTTGGGCCGGCTCTGTGATTGCTTGTGTAAAACCTATAGCACTGGGTTTTATTCATTCATTCTTTCTATCTTTTTTTATTTTTTTAATAGCCATTATTGTTCACACTGCATGAGCATGCTTTAGGCAGAAGGCACTTTGAAGAGCATATTTAAATTCAAACCTACACCGGTTGATACAAAAATGCAAGGAGGACTCGAAAACTTGGTCATCTCTGAGCATGGTTTCTCTGAGGCCACTCGGTGTCAGAAATGTTGCCTTACATTAATACATTAATCATAGTCATAAAAAGGTGTTTTGATATTTCCATTACCTTTAAATTCAACTTTTGTTTTCTAAATGAAGAATAAATGTTGAATGTTAATACTTTTTAACATTAGGTTTTAAGGACAGGGGGGGCTTAGCCCCCAAGAGATGCACAGGTTATGAGCGAACGTAGCACACGAGCACGAGCTTTTCCATGCAACAACACTGTCCTTATGTGTTTGTGCCATCTCATGCATGCCAAAGATGACTAAAGCTTTCTTCCAGTTCTTGCAACCACTACTTACCAAACTATAATGTGTGATGTTTTTGCCAAACACTCTACATGGTTGACAGTTGTGTTACAGGTCCATATTCAGTACTCGAGTTGTAAAAAAGAATCAGGGGGGATGGTGGATTTTATCATATGGGGACAGATAATTTGTGCTGATTACAAATAATATAATATATTACAAATAATAGCACTGACCAAAACACCTGCAGAAATACTGCAGGAATGACATAGCAGCAGTTAAATGCAGCCTTCTGTAAGCTTTAAATATCCACTGGGCTTACATCAAATACATCAAAACACAACAATAAAAAACACTTTTCTGAACTTATCAATATGACTCTGTCCTTCACAGGATAAGTAAAATGGATCACTGCAAAAACTCAAAATCTTAACAAGAATATTTGTCTTATTTCTAGTTAAAATGTCTCATTTTAGCAAAAAAAATCTCATTACACTTAAAACAAGACTCATCACTGGAAAAAAACAACAATTTGCACCCGTTTCAAGTAGATTTTCACTTGAAATAAGTAGAAAAATCTGCCAGTGGAACAAGATTTTTTTTGCTTGTAATGAGAAAATAAATCTTGTCCCACTGCAAGATTTTCCTACTTATTTCAAGTGAAAATGTACCTGAAACAGGTGAAAATTGTCAAATAAGTTATTTTTCTGGTGTTATTTTTCTGTTGATGACTCTAAATGTTGAAATAGCAGTAAAACCACATTCATTGATGAAATGACATAAGGGATGGCAGTTTTACGGGGGGGGGGGATGATTTGGACCGTTTTTATTCCAGGGGGGGATGATTTGGACCATTTTTAATTTTTCAATTCAATTCAATTCAATTTTATTTATATAGCGTCTAATACAACAGATGTTGTCTCTAGACACTTTCCAGAGATCCAGAACATGAACATAAACATAAACATAAACCCCCGAGCAATTATTACATAAACTATGGCAGGTAAAAACTCCCATAGTGGGAGAAAAGCCTTAAGCCAAACAGTGGCAAGAAAAACTCCCCTTTAGGAGGGAAGTTTATTTCAGGGGGGGATGATTTGGATCGTTTTTATTTCAGGGGGGATGCCATGCCCCCTCATGCCCCCTCATCCCCCCTCAACTCCGCACTTTATATGTTTATATGTTTATATGTCTATATGTTTATATATTTCACCGTGGGAAGTGGGAAACGTCCCTCTCGATATCTTGTATGTCTTGACACATCAAGTATCGACAATAAAGCTACTTTGACTTTGACTTTGAAAACTCCAGTACTGGTCATAGGGATGGAGGAGTGATTATTATTAGTATATTATTATTATTTCCACTGATGATAACCACACCTTGAATGAGATCAGTTCGATTTTACAGAGCTAAAACTTGACAGAAATCAACATTATGCTAACAGTTTAACTTAGTGTGCTAGCCAGGTTTTTATTTATCAAAATGGGGAGCACCTGGTTCATTAATTACATGGGACTCTCTGCTGTTAGCTGGAGCTAACTAATTGTTACTACCAGCAGTGATGAAGACTTACTTTCTTGACAAACCTGCGTATATCCATGTTGTCTGGCTGTGTGCAGCAGTAGCTAGTGTGTCCGTATGTGTAGATGCAGCGGAGTGTAAAGTGGCAGTGAAAACGTGGACTGGATTTTCAGTAATGTGGGTGTTCTCTATGAAAAACTGGAACGGATTGGGTAACGAAGCACTGACGCTACCTTAACACTGTAAAGTGAATGGGACCAACAGATTTATGATCATATTTAAGTGACATAGTGACAGGTTTATATTATTATTTATTTAAAATAATATTCGTGCGTCTTTATATTGAATTGGTCTGCATTTTTTGTAAAAAAAAAAATAGAATAAAAAAAAAAAAAAAAAAAAAAACACCAAATTATTTAGGGGGGCTTAAGAACATTTTAGGGGGGCTTCAGCCCCCCTAAAAGTAAAAAAAAGTAAGTTTTTTCACTTACTCTGACATTGTTGTACTTTGAAGAGTCATTTTTTCACTCATGGCTTTCTTAGGTGCAAATCTTCTTACTTTTCCTAAGGTGGTGGACAGAGAATTAAAATGCTCAGCAAAAAAGGATACAGTGATGGAACATTGCACAAGGTTGTAGAGGAGAGTCAGGATCCTCGAGGCACTCTGTAATGTTCTAACCTCAATGTAAATCCATCAATGCCATTTTGTTAATGAAGTTATCTATGATTTACACTGTCAATGGAGCTTGTTAACCTACTTCCGCTTCTTGGAAAATGCTGATAGAGACTCTGCATTCAGCAGACCTCAGTGATACAGTGAGTAACCTGTTTTTTTTTCAACTTTATGCATAGATATTAGTGGTTAGTACCATGATTTGATAAAAACCTGTAGCCATGACATGTATATGCATTTAATCTTGCAATCTTGCAGATGTTACTTTTCTTAAGATGTGTGAACAGTGTGAGTGTCCTTCCCCAGTCCAACATTTGAATTCTATATTCTGACAGAGAGGACTAAAATCACAGAGGTGAAACATGAAAGGGTCCATCTATCCATCCATCCATCCATCCATCCATCCATCCATCCATCCATCCATCCATCCATCCATCCATCCATCCATCCATCCATCCATCCATCCATCCATCCATCTTCTTCCGCTCATCCGTTACCGGGTCGCGGGGGCAGCAGGCTTAGCAGAGATGCCCAGACTTCCCTCACCCCAGACACTTCCTCTTCTCGGAGTTCGAGAAAATACTACCAATCCAGTTTGTTGTGAATAATTTTCTTAATAGACATACAGGAAAGTGAAAGTCTGGTGATGAGGGCCCAAAGGAGACCTCACTAATTTGGGGATGACACATGCTCTACTGTTTGCCAAATGACCCCAGAGAAACCGGTTAGTTAGGTAGGAGCGGGGGTGGCGGGTGTTGACACGTTTTTTTGACCTCTTTTGAGTCTTGTGATGATAATCCAACAACCTATTTTCAACATTGCTGCTGCTTGCTGTCATGTCCTCTTCAATCTTAAGGTACCACTTTCTGCCTCTCTATCACGTCTACTCTCACGCACTCATAGCCAGACGTCTTCACACACAGCTTTGTGTTGCTTATAAGAGAGCCTCTGGGATTATTGGTCCTGAGTGTTCACAATAGGTATAATTTTATGAAAAGGGGGAGTAAAAGCTGTGTGTCTTTATCCAGCTAACCTGATTACACGCCTTCACCTTGCCTTAGCAAACACAGTGTAATCTAAAAGCAACACCTGGGCCACTAGGCGATGCAAAGCAGACACTGTGCCAAAGTACTGGCACACCCACCAAAAATGAATTAAGGTGGGCTATTCAGGTCTGTCCTGACCTTGGGGAAATATGCATAGTGTTTCCTGCTCTTGGAAAAACAAGCTGATTACAGTCCTTTATTACACAGCCACTCATAGATGTGTAATGTATGTTAATCCATCTGGGGGAGGAGACATAGATTTTGGGGGGACACAATGATGGCGTCAGGAGAGATGGTGAGAGCAAAGAAGCAAAGGGGGAATCAGCAGAGAAGGAAAGGATATTGGTTTGAATAGGACAGTGAAGGAGACCAGGCAATAGGGAAATTGACACAGAAAAAGTGCTAGAAAAGATAGATGAAATTAGAAACAGACAACAGAGTGCAAAGGAGGGCAAACGGGGAGGACAGACAGAACGGCGAGAGTACATTCATTCTGCCGCTGAAAAGCTTCTTATTCTGATTTTTGTTACATGTCATGTGATCGGATATTTTCTAGTGTATATGATGTAAAGAACGGGACAACTTCTTGTCTTTTTTCAGTTGGGATTGTGCCTTTTAAAGAAGAGAAAATTCCATGTGGAGAAATCAGGTTCTGGTGCATGTTCAACTTGACTGTTCGCATGACAGGAAGGGAAGAATATCATTCATCAGAGACAGCTGACAATATTTTGCCTGCTTGGCTTGGCTGGCACTGAAGCAAGAATAAGAAACTCTTCAATGAATATGTAGCAAATGTATGCTTTAAAATCTATGTGTCCCCATAAAAGTGTGACTACACCAACAGCGAGAGCTGATTTGACACTGATATACTGCATCATTTTATGAGGTGGAAGAACTATAACTGGTTAAGGTTTGTATGCCAGTCATTATTGTTGACAGAAGTTGAAAAAAACTCAGTTTCAGATTATAAATTAGATAATATTGTCACCATTCATTTTTCTCCCATGAAAGCAACATATCAATATATTACGTACTATACAATTCAGCAACTGTTTATCTGTTTGAGAAAGATAGATGGACATTGAGAATGGAAACACATTTTGGGCAGATATACATAAAACATGCCCAAATGGATGTGAATCATAAATGTAATGTTGCACTGGCTCTATTGGGTTGGAAAATGTTTCATGGAAAATAATAAATTCAAACATACACCATAGGCTTCAGCTACAGTAGATCTGCTTTTCATTGTGGTACAACATCATCAGAGCTGCAAACATGAACATGAAAATGACTATGCTACCGGAACACTGTGAAGCGAACAATTAAGAGTTTGTTCTATATTCCTGCTGTCTCAATCATACAGATATCCTTTAAGTGCTTCTTGTGACAAGACTGACTGACTTAACGAGGATTAGGTTTGCTTCAGAACAGATTACCCTTAGGAGTTCAGTGGTTAGTTCATCTACATGACGGAAAAAATATCCAATTCTTGTGTTAGCCCAATTAAAATGGGCCTTTTAAACCACGAGTAGACAATCTCAGTCCAACTGAAATGATGTGTCTAGGTGAAAAGCAGGGTACACCCTGGACAGATAACCAGCCCATTGCGGGGCTACTTCAATACAGTTAAAGCAATATTTTTTTTAAGGGGTCTGGTAAACAGTATTTATGAGTAGTTAATGTGTAAAAAAAAATCCATTACATACAGTAATGATTGCTCAAATCACAATAAAATGCCTCCCTTATTGTCAAACTAATAGTGTTTTTAGATTAGACCCTATTCATCTCCCTCGGTGAAGAACACATGTTTAACGGGTGATGAGAGATGTAAATGCAAGGCAGGTTATTGTCCGCCCCAGTGCTTAAGCGAAGTTCAGGGAGGGTGAAGACGAGTCAGGAGGTGTTATCTGCGTAACATAATGTAAAAAGTGTGGGAAAGTAGAATGACATGTTATCCCTACGTTGGCAGGATGACGTCCGCTATCAGACAGGTGTTATTTTCAAAACAAGGACGGAAGAACACCTGGATGAGTTGTTTATGGGTGCTGTGCACGTTTGTGCAACCATTGATGTGCAAATGAAGTCCATGTGTATCATATTGTTGGACATGTGGATGCCTACAACAACAAATACCTTTGAGGAACTTATTTGAAGATACAGACAAAGTTTTGAGGAACATTTTGAGGGCAAGTACGGAGCATTTTGAGGTTAAGCGCTGCAGGGATCTCCAATGCCATGGACAGATACATTTAACGTCACTTTATGTTTTTTGCTTCCTGAAAACACTGGTCCGTAATTTCTATGGCCAGTTGTTTAAAACAATGGACCGTCTTTTGTGCTTCCAATGATATGCTGGTTTATGGCGTCCACAGCTCTGAGGCTGAATAGCTTGCAGACCTCCTTGTCTCCCCAGTTGCTCATCCTGCAAATTTACCTGAATTCCTGCTGCTGTTGTAACCATTTCCTTTTCGTTTTCTTAAAAAAAAAAAACGTCCCTCCATTGGGTTGCACTCGGGTTACACCATCTACAAATCCCAACTAGGAGCTGCCGCCCCGTGTCATTCTATCTACATTAGGCCTTACCCAGAATTAAGTGTACCCTTGGAGGCGAGTTATTGGCGGATTCAGCTTCACCCTATTGTATTGGGATCCAACACATTTTTGTCAATAAATACATTTCCCCTCCCTTCATTTGCTTTTTTACTGGAACAAGGACAGTAGTCCACTTAAATAGCCCAGTTTAATGCTGTTTTAAAACAATTTTCATTGAAAAAAAAAACACATTTACGAATTACAGCATTCTGTGTAGTTAAATTTTACACATGGCTCCAACAAAAAGTTGAGAAAAACAGAGTTTTATCACGGTTCTGTTCACCTTACTGACTGTTTATACCACTACCCGTTTTGAGCAGCCAGCAGTGTAAATATAGACACAAAGGGCTCATCGAGACACAGCAAAAGCACTATTCACATGACTCAGCTTCCAACAGCAATTCCTGTCTCCACCTATTGAATGGACTACAGCATGGCGCCTGAGCTGTGGGATCAGGTAGCTTTTCTTCCTAAGATCAAGGCAATTTGATCCTGTCCTGCTGTCCTTCCTCCCTCATCTTTCTTACAACTGATCAGCATGCAAGCTGTTGCACACTGTCGAGCTGCCAGAGAGGGAGAGAGGGAGAAGATACTCTGTAATCCATGACTGTCATGATGACTTTGAGGAGGCCAGTTGTCAACTTTCATTCTCACTTGTCTCACCCACTTCTGCACAGTCATAATCCTAGAGCTGTCAGCGAGCTGAGTTATTCTCTGTGCAGGAAGAGGCATTTTGTCATGGAGATAGAAAAAAAGAAGGTGGGGAACTGAAGCTCATAAACTTGCTTCATTGCATTACGGAGAGGTGCCTCCATGGAACACATGATTTCAATTAATAACATCCCCACCTGAACCTACCTGTAGTACTTTTTTTGTGGCAGACAGGTCTTAAGCAGACTTAAGTATATATTGTGGAACTGAGCAAATAACGCACAATGAAAATTGATCTGCTGTTCAAAATGTGATCACCCTTTTAAACACATGAAATTTGAATAAGCTTTCAGCAATAACAGCTTTTCTATGCTGAGCAAGTGGCTTTTTACTCTGAATGACCATCTATGTCAAACTGGTTTGACTTCATTTTATGTGATCTATTTGAGAAAACTCAATTTAATTTTCTTACTGTAAGTGATGCCAGTATAATTCACTTGATTCTATCATGCTTCATATTGACAGTACTCCATTATCATAATCTAATACTTTTGAAAGCAAAATGTAGAATGAATTGTGAGAGCTGCTTGTCAGAGATTATATGAAAAATACATGGGACTCAGGGAGGATAAATGCAGGTTAACGTCTAAACAATCACACAAATGATGAGTATGGCTATATGAAAAATTGAAGAGGCAATTTAAACTAAGAATTTTTAAAAAGTATGGGAAAAAAACCAATAAGGAATCATTTATGTTTATTTTACTTCCACAAGATAACTGTTGAAATATAGAGTATTGGATTTGTGACCTGGAATGACCATTGCACTGTATATTCTGTCACTCTCAGCTTTGATGAGCCTTGATATTAGATAATCTATAATGCAAAAAGTTGGAAGGGTTTCTTATTCTGCACTGCTTTTCTAACTGTTCAAGATTTGATCTCAGGCTTTTGAGATAAGATAATCTTTATTTGTCACATACACAGTTATACACAGTACAATGTGCAGTGAAATGGGTTTTTTTTTTGTACCAGCATCCATTTCAAGAATGGAGAAAAACTATTAAAATGAGATCAAATAAATAAGCAAACCAAACACTGTTATAATAATAAGGTGCATGTTGAAGAAAAAAAAGGGGGGTGCCTGTGTGTAGGCAATAACAGTTTAAAGTTCAAAGTTCAGCTGAGGGATAGCCTGAGGGAAGAAACTCTTCCTCGTCATCTCAGTGGCAGACTTTAGGCACCGATAGCATCAGTCTGACAGCAGCAGGGAGCAGAAGGGGTTTCCAGGATGACTAAGCTGCTTCATGATCTTCAAAGCCCTTGACCTCCATCACTGGGTGTAAATGTCCTGCAGGTTGGGTAGGGTGGATCTAATAGTCCACTCAGCTGAACAAACCACCCTTTTGAGGGCCGAGGACTCCTGCTTAGCACAGCTATCAATCCAGTTGGTGATATTTCCACACAGGATGTTCTCAGTGGTGCAGGTCTAAAAGTTCCTGAGCACAGGAAGTGGGAGCTTGAAGTGTCTCAGGCATCTGAGGTGATAGAGAAGCTGTCTGGCTTTCTTCATAGTGGACTTAATGTGACGTAACCAAGACAGGTCCTGGGCGATTGTCACGCCAAGATATTTAAAATGGTCCACTTTTTCCACCTCAGACCCACGGATGCAGAGTGGATGGAAGACTCTGCTTTTTCTTGCTGAAATCC
Organism: Cololabis saira; assembly: GCF_033807715.1. Taxonomy (NCBI): domain Eukaryota; kingdom Metazoa; phylum Chordata; class Actinopteri; order Beloniformes; family Belonidae; genus Cololabis; species Cololabis saira. Next base: position 34,855,952 of record NC_084594.1, read on the forward strand.
ACAATCGGCTCTTTAGTTTTGATGACATTCAGCAGGATATTATTCTCCTGGCACCAGTTCTCCAGGTTGTGTGATCTTTGTCCTGTAAGCATGCTCGTCATTGTGGGAGATGAGCCCCGCAATGGTCGTGTCATTATCAAATGCGTCGGTTAGGCAGCTGTGGACCCACCTACACGAGGAGGAGTTCAGTCCACGGTCACACAGCTTAGTGACCAGCCTGGAGGGCACTATGGTGTTGAATCCTGAACTGTAATCCACAAACTGCACTAGTTCTCCCTCCCATTATCCACGTGGGAAAACGTTTTATGGAGCATGAGGGCTATGACGTCATCTGTTTATCTGCCTGGGCGCTAGGCAAACTGTAGTGGGTGCAGGATGGCAGGTGTGGGAGGAGGTGATGAAGGTTTTAATTAGTCTCTCAAAACATTTCCTCACCACGGATGTGAGGGCTATGGGGCCGTAGTAATTGGGACGATTGGGTTGGGTTTTCTTGGGGACCAGCACTATAACAGACTTTTTATAAACAGTTGGGAATTACACGTTGAATGACGGATAGATTGAATATTGATATAAACCTGTGTCAGTTGTTCAGTGCAGACTTTAAGGACACGTCCACTGATGCCATCTGCTCTCCTAGCGTTTAAATTCTTAAACATCCTCCTCACATCATGCAGTGATGTGAAATCGCCCATCCGTCTGGGAGTGCAGCGGCTTGTCTGCTGTCACACTCAAAGCGTGCAAAAAAGTTGTTAAGACTGAATTAAGCAAGAAAAAACGTGTTTTTCATAATAGGTCCCCTTTAAGTGTAAAAAAAGTGTCTATCCCTAACATTGTTTCACGAAAAAAACTTTTGAGTCATTAAAGGGATAGGCATAATTTTTCTTATTTGATTTGGTGAGCTTTATGGCTGTAATACAGCTAAGAGCATGAATTTAGGAAAGAATGAGTTTCTTTTTTTACATATTTTTGGAAATTAATTTTATTTCTTGTACATAAAATGTGTCCTATCCTTGAGAAAAGCAACTTTCTCAATGACTCTGGTTAAGTCAGGGATGTTTTGCCAAGTTTCTTCTTCATAGAGAGCGTGGCCAGTGCATTAAGATGATGCTGTGTCATTGTGTTCCTGAGGAAGGTCTTGACTGCTGGGAAGCACCTTGCAGATTCAGCTGTAGTCATAGGAGTTGTGATGATGAGCAGAGCCACAGTCTCTGAGAAGGTGTCCTGAAGATTATTCCCCATGAAGAGCTGGTACAGAGCCACATCACCACTGCAGCTCTTGAACTCATGATTGCTGTAGATGAGGGCCAGTTCAGTTTTCAACTTGTTCAGCAGAGGTTAAACCTCCATGCTGCTTCAGGAAACTGGCTGTTGCACTGCTGGAATCTGTCTTGTAGCAGTGTAGCACTGATCCAATGCTTGGTGAAAAAAAAATGAATGCATCAATTTAATAGATTAGATCACATATATAATCACATTATTTCATGTATTATGTGTTCATTTAATCTAAGGGAAAAATGAAAATTAACACAGCACCTCTATAAAACTATTATATTATGCATGGCTCTTTCTAGGGTGCATTCCCCACATTTGTGCACAATACACCACTACAATAAAAAAAATGCTAAAAGACAACACCACACATTTAGCTTCCATCTTCTGAAGATCACTTCGGCCCAGTTTGCAATGTTTCTTTGCCAGCTGAGATACACTGTGTTCTCCAGAGAAAGTAGGGATGGAACTGATGAACAGGAACAGAGGAGAAAAGTTAAGCTTCACTTTTGTAAAATACCGGGAAATGTTAAGTTCAAGGATCACAGGGAATAACCCAATATCAGAAATATTACACATTTATTAATTTACCTGATATTTTGTATATTCTGCTCCTAATGCCTCCAATGCCTCCGTGGCCTCCGACGCCTCTCGCAGCAAGCTTTCATAGAAAATGGCAGCCGGACACCTATGATGCCCGTGACGCCCGTGACGCTTTTGGTGTGAATCCACGGTCAGTGACAAGTGGTGTTCTAAAGCTAAAGCTGTGTCCAATCACATTGCTATAGATATGGTCCTAGTTGTAACTGTTGAACAAGTCAGATTAAAAAAGTTACTGAAACCCCAGCTACATGTGCACACATCGCCAAGTGGGAACAAGGGATGTACTTAATTGTGCTAGCACTCCATGTATTTCAATGGCATGTGTTGGGTGAAGGATTAGTAGAGTCATAAAGAGAGAGCGCAGTAGAAAGAAAGGCTATTCTCTCTCTGCCACAATGCAACACACTTGTCTTCTGACCTTATGACTGTACTAATGTTCCGAATTGAAATTAAAGCTGCAAGCAGCGATGAACGGGCCCTCGCACTAATGGCCACCGCCCCCATAATCATATCAGAAAAGACACCACCCACGACTTTCTATGTCAAACCATTCAAAAGTTATGGAAGAAAATAGGGACTATGAAATATTGACCAATCAGAAGAAGGGGCGGGGCTAATTCAAGCCAATGAAGGTCAAGTGCTCACTACCGAGTCCGATGACACCACCCACGAGTCTTTATGTCAAACCATTCAAAAGTTATGGCAGAGAAAAGTTTTCTAGGCGGCGCTATTGAGCTATTAGGCCACGCCCATTAATGCAAACCATGAAATATCAAATTTATTGCCAGGCCTGGCTTGCGTGCAAAATTTGGTGACTTTTGGGGAACTATCAAATATGGACCAATCAGATGAAGGGGGGGGGCGCGCTTTTGAAAGACAAAAAGTAATGCGCGTCGTCGCAGGATGGAGACGCACATTTTGATGTATAACACACCTGGGTGCACGTTACGGTTCGGGCCGTATTAACTGCCGAAGGAATGGCATAAATTGCGCCAAAATTACGTGATTAATTCAAAATGTTCAAAATGGCCGACTTCCTGTTCGGTTTCGGCCATGGCGCCAAGAGACTTTTCTTTAAGTTGCGACATGATACAGGTGTGTAGCGATTTTCGTGCATGTATGTCAAACCGTATTGTGGGGCTTGAGGCACAAAGTTTTTTCTGTCTGGACCAATCACATGAAAGGTGGGTGCGCTTTTTGGCGTCTAGCATCGCCACGGTAACGCTTTTGACTGAGAAAAGTAATGCGCGTTGTCGTAGGATGGTGACGCACATTTTGATGTATAAAACACCTGGGTGCACGTTACGGTTCGGCCCGTATTAACTGCCGAAGGAATGGCATAAATTGCGCAAAAATGACACGAATAAGTCAAAATGGCCGACTTCCTGTTCGGTTTCGGCCATGGTGCCATGAGACTTTTCTTTAAGTTGCGACATGATACAGGTGTGTGCCAATTTTCGTGCATGTACGTCAAACCGTATGGTGGGGCTTGAGGCACAAAGTTTTCCAGCGGGCGCTGTTGAGCCATTAGGCCACGCCCATGAATGCAAACCATGAATACAGACAGATGCGTGCCCCCCCTTCATCTGATTGCTCCATATTTGATAGTTCCTACTTTCTGCCATAACCTTTGAATGGTTTGATATAAAGACTTGTGGGTGGTGCCATCGGAGTTGGTTTTGACTCCTTCACCTTAATTGGTGCAAATTAGCCTCGCCCCTTCTTCTGATTGGTCGATATCTGATAGTTCCTACTTTCTGCGATAACTTTTGAATGGTTTGACATAAAGACTCGTGGGTGGTGTCATCGGACATGGTTTTGAGTCCTTGAACATAATTGGTGCAAATTAGCCCCGCCCCTTTATCTGTTTGGTCGATATCTGATAGTTCCTACTTTCTGCAATAAGTTTTGAATGGTTTGATATAGAGAGTCGTGGCTGGTGTCATCCGCTAAATGTCCAGGCCTGATCTACATGCAAGTCATACAAGTGCTTCCACTGCAGCATGTCTGAACGTGCACAAGGGTGCGAGGGCCCGTTCATCGCTGCTTGCAGCTTAAATTCTGACTTATTCTTTCCCCGACTCTACTTTTGGAAAACCCATGTCTTTCTGCCAGGTAGCGTCGTTTGAGGGCCTTCCTGCTGTGGAGGATTGGTCACAGATTCTGAAGGAGGTGGGTGAGAGGTCATTCATGCTTGATGCAGAAGATGAATACACAGGGCCCTTTTAGATCTGTTACTTTACGCAGCAAACAGCAAAACACCAGAAATCGTGGGGGTCGTGTTGAGCAGTATAGCTAGCATGCAACCAGCAAATGGAACAAACCACAGAAGGGAGGTTTATCTATGGGGAGGAAAATGAAGAGAAAGAAATTGACAACAACAACAACTTTAAACTGTGTGTCCGCAACTGCAGCCATATCTACGACATCATGTTGCCTGGGCACAGGGACAAACAGTTATTAAATAATAATAGCTGGAAGGAGCTTGCTCGCAAATTTGGAGTGAGTCCAAAGATGGTGAAAGGCAAATGGAAGTGTGCCGGGAAAAATGTGTATGTGCACACATAAAACCTGTAAATGACCTCAACGCCATATTGTTAGGTGAGAGGTTGCTCCTCAGCTTTTCAGAGTGGAGCTTTTTGGCCATGCTGATCTCTTTTGTCAGTGTGTTCTTGGCTTTTCTGTACAGTGTCTGTCACCAGACCATAGACGTAGACTTAGAGACATAGAAAGACTTTATTTGTCATTCCGGATTTGCATTGGAAATTAAATTTCAATACAATGGCAATGTGGCACAGCAGTGAATATGTAATATTTACAGTTTCGATGAATAAATAAAATAAGATATATGTATATTTACTGTAGACATCTCTACTCTACTCCCTTCCTCGCATGGATTTTACAGACAAAGTACCAAAAGCCTAGCATAACAAAAACAGGCTGTTGGATGACCTCGATTGTTGCAATTGGTAGCGTTTCTATGGTAGATTTGCTTTTGTTGTTCGCAATACTGACGGCATGCTAGGCATTTGGTACCCCAGATGCACTGTGGCGATCCGATCTTGCAGGGGAAACGCTCACCTGAATATACTGGACCATCCTAAACCGTACTGAACTGTACCGGACCGTACCGAACTGCTTAGTAGAAATAGGGCTAAAGTGTCCTAAGCTGCATGTAGGACAGACTGATATGTACCTTCAAAAACAGTGTTAACAGTGGTATAATATATTATTGTCTCTGGTGGGATCATTTACATGCTGTATGCATTTAGGCAGTTTGTGGTTGAGTTTTGCTCTGTAAAAATCCTGTGTGTTTCTGTTCTAAGCAAGTGTTGTTCAGCAAGGCGCCTTTCAGTCTCACTTACACTTACTGTGGTGGGATGAAAACACAACATAGATGAAAGAGAACTCCCAGACAAATAGAAAGGCTTACAGTTCAGGAACTCTAGATTTGAGTCGCAATGTTTATGAAGCACTGTGAAATCTGTACAAAAACCTCTATCTAATCCCAGTAAATTTCAATTTAATTCAATTTTATTTATACAGCGTCAAGAAACAGCACAAGAAACTACAGGAACGATGGACAAAAATGATGGCTATGAGATACTTATAATAAGTAAAAATGGAAAAGGAGAAGAGAGGAAGGGAAGAGGAGAAGAGAGGAGAAGAGGAGAAGGGTGAGAGGCACCGCCCAGTGGATCATGTCGGTGCCCCCCTGCAGCATAGGCCTATAGCAGCATATCTACCACGAAGCTATGTTTGAGACTAACTATTATAGTCTTGTTCTATAGCTGCAGCTATGACTACTGACTCTAATACACTAGAGTTTACACTTGTACACAGTAAAGAAGTCTGAAAAACAAGGTAAAAAAAAAGGAATAATAATGGTAATTCATATCAAAGGAGTTTTTAAAACATTGTATAGTTCATCTCATGTAACACAACAATATTAGAAATGTATCACTTGGTACTGAAGTAATCCAACAAAGTCATGTTTTTTTTCAGAATACACAAATGTTGGGCCACAGCCCTGTGTTCAACATGGGAAGATTTGATTTCAATTCTGAGACCTAACTCTGAGGCCAGCCTTGATTTCTTACAGCTGACCGCATGGTTTGAAACAAAGGAACCTCCAAAATGACTCAAGGCCTCAGTAGGCTTTGCATTCACAGCCCTTGGTGATAAGGAATAGCCTCTTCATTGAGCATGAACCCCAAATTGCAGGAGGATCCGCCGACGATTTATGGCAGCCTAGGTCCGACTATTAAGAGCAACCTCTCTCCCTTTCTTTCTCCCAAGCTCTCTTCTCCCTCAGCCCTGTCAATTCTCCCATGGAGTTCTCTGTGACCTATGAAGAAGGCCACAGCTCCTACTTTAGCATAATGAGCTACTAGCTATGGGCCGGCCTTCACCATTATCGTGCCTGAAGAAGCGTCTGGTTGCCTTGAAATGGCAACCACTGTCTGTAGCGCTGCAATGAGTGACACGCGAACATTCCGAGCCCCAGATGAGCCGAACAAGGGACCCTTGCATGCCCTGACGATGTGACCGCCTTCGGGCCGACCTGGAGCTGAAGGAAGCCCAGCTACAGTGCCCATGCTGCATCCCCTCATCCACATGGGGACAAGAAGAGCAGTGGAGAGAGAGCTGCTCTTCACCGGAGTGACCTGCGGAGCGTAACCGTCCAGCTGTTCACCAAGGAATACCGACCGGCCAGAACAAACCACATTTTTCTTCAATCACAAAGATCCACGTAAGAGGCTGTTTCGTGTCTAGGCAGAGAAACATAGTTAACACATTTAATAACACATTCAACAGGTTTAGTTTTACGTTGTGAGTCGGACCACTGATCCTGCCGCAACTGTGTTTCTTAGCTTAAAGGAGCTGTATGTAAGAGCAATAATAAAACGAATCATAAAATGACCCCGATATGTCAACAGACATTTAAAAATCATGTTCATTTCAAACACTTATGTCACTGACAACAGCACTCAAGCCAGGATATTCCAGTTTAAAAAGAGGAGTTGCAGCCCTCAACTGATGTTTATGTTGTCATTTTTTGTTTTGGCCTGAAGCTCCACCCTCCACCTATCTCCCAATCACCAAGTCAGTATTGTTTCTGAAGCTCCACCCTCCACCTATCTCCCAATCACCAAGTCAGTATTGTTTCTGAAGCTCCACCCTCCACCTATCTCCCAATCACCAAGTCAGTATTGTTTCTGAAGCTCCACCCTCCACCTATCTCCCAATCACCAAGTCAGTATTGTTTCTGAAGCTCCACCCTCCACCTATCTCCCAATCACCAAGTCAGTATTGTTTCGGCATCCGGGTTGCCAGCTCGGCTCTAATTATCGCAGCCATGGCAGCCTACGTTCCTGCTGCATTCTGCAGCCTACCTGGCAACCTCTGGTCGGGGGGAGGAGGGGGAGGGTACACGCCGCTCAACAATATTTTGAAAGTGACTGCAGTACCAGTTTTGGCCATTTCTTACAGACGGCTCCTTTAAGTGTTTTTGTTTATTTTAATCGTTTGTCTATTGCGGCATCCACTTTGCTTGACCTTGATGACATGTTCTTCCACAATAAAAAACAAAGCTTTTCTTCATTTCCCAGTTGAATGACCAGAGCGCACATGTGAAGTCAGTTTCAGATTGTTGCGTCTCTGTAAGGGAAACATCAGAAGAGCTTGGTTTTCTGGTGGTGAGAAGTTATGCTAGTGTCTTGGGTTTTACTTTCTTCTCTATTCTCTCATCCTCTCCTACTAACCCCTGCACACACACGCACACTCTTATCTTTGCCATAAAGCCCACAATGTGTATTTACACACCACGTGTATGAACAGCCATCATGACACACACACAGTGACACACACACATATGTATATAATCTGAAGTTTGTGTTTAATGATTAGTTAGCTGTTGTTAATGTGGAGTTTAGGCATATGAATTTATCCCCAGTGTTGTTTCATTATCTTTTAACACTCACTGTTATTCTGTAACCCCACGCCTGGCTACACGCTGGCACGTATGGAATAACAGCTACTTTATGACTGATTTGGCTGTTTAGTTATTTCCTGATAAAGTCAGGTGGTGACGCGCTTTGATTGATTACTTTTGATTAATTCATTTTAATAAGTCATCTTCTTTATTTATTATTAATAACTCTCTAATAAGTGAACACGTTCTCCCTTTGTGGCACAACACATACATTTTGGTTTAGGTTTTATTTTATGTTTTTTCTTTTTCACTTAGAAAAGAAAACTACCATTTGATCCATATGTAATAATGGTTACTGAAGTGAGCTCCTTTGACCACCTCCAGAAATTGTGAGGTTAAAGTCCTGCAAAATGAAATTAAATTGTTTTCACTTTGACACAATGCCCAACAGATGAAACCATGGAGGGATTGAGGTACTGATCGTGTGGATGCTGGAGGAAACATAGCTAGGGATGTCAATCACTCCACAACTGCAACAGTTTAACACTACAGGGACCAAACATCACCAGACCAACATTAACCATGTCAGCCATGTTTGATTTCCTTCATTAATGACGCTTTCGCACTAGTACCGCCTTAGCCCGGCTCGGGTCGGCGCGGCTCGTTGCGGCTCCACCCGTGTGTTTTTCCACAGCCAGGTGAGAAGTGGGGGGGGGGGTGGGGTGAAGCTGCTGTGACGTACTCGATTGCGCAACCGCTTTGTTCATGTTGGCGCTGATGAGAAATCAGCTGGAGCCGCGAGCGGCTGAGAAAAAAACAGCCCGTCTACATCCCTTTTTTAATTTTCTCGACAGCCACCAGGTTTATGAACATCTGCACCTCAGAGTTGGATCACCAAACAGACGTTTGTGCTGTCTAATAAAATCGCCGCAAGCCGCAAGTCGCCTCGCGCTGACTCCCGCTTCCTGATTCAAACGTTTGATGGCCCCGCCCCCCGACCAATCAGGGGCGTGGAGGGTGGTGACGTCCCCGCCCCCCGACCAATCACTGGCGCGGAGGGTGGTGACGTCAGAAATAGTCCCTGCTCAGCCCCGTATAGAACCTCGCTGAAATGGTTACAGAAAAAAGTATCGGCTTGGAGCGGCTCTACCCGTCTCAGCCCTAGTGCAAAAGGGCAAAACGGGTAGAACCGAGCTGAGGTGGTACTAGTGCAAAAGGGGCATAAGATCAGGAAGTATTCCTTGTCCACAATTTTCTTTATTGATACACTTTCTTGGAACACCAGTATATTAAGATACACATCAATGACCACTGATGAATATGCCTTGATTGTCTGCCATCTTATAGTGCAGATATAAAGCTTGAATCATGTTAATACTAACTTCTGAATTCACTCAGATAGTGGCAGATAAAAAAAAAAAAGTTATTCAGCCTCCCAAGATAGAATAAATACCATGTATTTTTAAGGAGGTTGTGGTGAGATCACACGTCAAGAAAAATGTAAGATCTCTGGAATGTTTATTTCCTCTTAAAAGCCACAAATGGAATGAACAAAATGTTTTGGGTTATGAAGTAAACCGCAGTGGTGGAAGTGAGTCTGGCTGATTGTGACCCTTAGATGCTTTCATGTGAAACAGCTGGGGATCTGCTCATGTGATTTCTTTTTAAATGTGTTTGTTTCTTTTGTTGTTGTTTTTTTAAGGGGCATAGAAGAAAGAAAAAAACACACATAAGAGACAAAGCTATATGTGCTTTGGTAGGAGAACCCCCCCCTTATGATCCAGGTCCTGCTCAAGGTTTCTTCCCTCCTAAAGGGGAGTTTTTCCTTGCCACTGTTTGGTTTAAGGTTTTTCTCCCACTAGGGGAGATTTTACCTGCCGTGTTTTATGTAATAATTGCTTAGGGGTCATATTTTGGGTCTCTGGAAATCACAGAGACAATTTGTATTATAATAGATGATATATAAATAAAATGGAATTAAATTGATTTCGAATAGAGTCCAGAAAGATGACCCTTGTGTTACAGGTGATTTCGATTTCAACTATTCAATTTTCTTCCACTCATTTTAAATGTTAATGGCATGTGCCTTTAGAATAAATAGAACATAGCTTTGAATTTGAAACTTTTTCTAGCTACCGGTACTTGAATATAGTAGCTAAATATTTTTTTCCTTTAAACATTTCTTTCGGCTTCAAAGATGAACAACAAGCTAAACTTTTTCTGAAGCAGTAAACCTGTTTAAAGTGTTTAAGCATAAAGCTGGAATTAAAAATTTAGATAAGCTAGATTGTGATTATCTGAAACACATCAGCATTCATTAACCCATTCCCCTTGACGGACCCGGTACCGGCTCCAGCAGCTGTATGCACCAGTTCATGTGTGGAAAAAGTTACTCAAGTGCTATCAGGGTATTTTCTTTCAACTGTTCCTCAAACAAGAAGCCCTAAATCCAATATGTCAAAACTCCAAGTACGAGAATGTCCGTCTGCCCAGTCCCGAGAACGGCGGTCCACCCTGTCCCTAGAACGGCCGTCCACCCTGTCCCTAGAACGGCCGTCCACCCTGTCCCTAGAACGGCCGTCCACCCTGTCCCTAGAACGGCCGTCCACCCTGTCCCTAGAACGGCCGTACTCCCAGTCCCGAGAACGGCGGTCCACCCTGTCCCTAGAACGGCCGTACTCCCAGTCCCGAGAACGGTGGTCCGCCCCGTCCCTAGAACGCCCATCTGCCCGGTCCCGTGAAAGGCCGTCTGCTCGGTCTCGAGAGTGTCCCCCTGAACTGTCTCGCCGATCTGTCCGGCCCCAAGGACGGCCCCTGAACTGTCTCGCCGGTCTGTCCGGCCCCAGGGACGGCCCCTGAACTGTCTCGCCGGTCTGTCCGGCCCCAAGGACGGCCCCCTGAACTGTCTCACCGGTCTGTCCGGCCCCAAGGACGGCGCCCTGAACTTTCTCGCTGGTCTGCCCGGCTCCGAGTATGGCCCCCTGAACTGTCTTGTCGGTCTACCCGGCCTAGTGCCCAGGCCCCCTGAGCTCTGACTATGTGTTGGCCTGGGCCCTCCTCCAGACCCCCTCGGACCACCCTGGTTTGGTTTTGGTTTGGTTTGGTTGCTTCTTGTTTTATTTTGAAGCCTGTGTCTTTGTGTTTAAGTGCTGGTTTGACCTTCCTGTTTCCCATCGGCCCTGATCGTCTGCACCTGTGTCTCGTTAACCCTTGTGTATATTTAGGGCCCGAGCACTGACAGTGCGAAGGCCCTATTGTATCTGTAGGATTTTTTTTTTCTCGTTTTTATTCTTGTTTTTATTTTTCCGATGAAATGAGGGCCTTTTTGCCCCCCTAAACGTGCCCCAAAAGTCACCAAATTTTGCACCCAAGCCAGGACTGGCGAAAAATTTGATATTTAATGGTTTGCATTAATGGGTGTGGCCTAATGGCTCAACAGCGCCCCCTAGAAAACTTCATGCCTCAAGAACGAGAGTCGTGGGTGGTGTCATCTGACTCGGTTTTGACTCCTTCACCTTAATTGGTGCAAATTAGCCCCGCCCCTTCTTCTGATTGGTCGATATCTGATAGTTCCTACTTTCTACCATAACTTTTGAATGGTTTGATATAGAGAGTCGTGGGGGGTGTCATCCACTAAATGTCCAGGCCTGAAGACATCTACATGCAAGTCATACAAGTGCTTCCACTGCAGCACGCCTGAACGTGCACAAGGGTGCGAGGGCCCGTTCATATATTTATATTATTTATTCAAGTAGCCTCATAGTTGTATCAACATCTGCATCTGACTGTTAGATTAAACAAAGTATAATTCAAAAATATTTATTGTCACTTAACATTGAAGTATACATGTGTACATTGAACTACACATATAATATTTTCTTCTTTCTTCTCTTATTAGATTAAAGAAGGACTGCAATAAAAAATAAAAGAGAAATCAAATTAAGTAGCATTTGAAAAATAAAATAAAATCTACCAGCCCTCTGTTACTAACTCCCCTTTCCACCTGTTACGCGCCTCTCATCTCTGTAGTCACACTTTTTACACAGATTTGCTCCAACCCTTTCCACTTCTGCTCCAGATGCTGAATTGTTATTGAAAAGAAACTAGGATGAGTTGAGTCGAGCCGAGTTAAGATGAGTACAGCCCAATAACCCGTGAGCGAGCATTTAGCTGTTTTCAGTCCAATTCACGCTTTCTTTCCAATGGCTGTTTACAACTCCTCAGCTCTATTGAAAATAATGACACATTAGACACGTATGTAGTATGGTACTTCAGTTAAGTACTGCAGACATTCCTCCAGACTAAAGGTCTACTTGAGACAATGCATTCCTTTCTAATGGCCTTGACAACAGTCCTTGGCTCTACGGTATTTACTGAGCTAAAATTATTTGAATAGATAGATAAATTGTCATGTCAGGCAGTTTTAAATTCTCGGAATTTTCACAGACAAGATCATTTTAATCAGCTCCATAATTCAGAGATGATTTTTACTCAACGGAAAATGTTGAGATCCGTTTTTACAACTTTACAAAACAACTACTGTAATTAACAGAAGTGTCATCCCAGGAATGTAATTTTTTATCATTTTTTGCTTCTCAGCACCACGAGTTTGTCCGCCTGCTGACTGAATGAAGAGGACATGATTCAGCATCTGTGCCTGTGTTTTTTGTGATTTTGCTAACTCGTAAAATAAAAATTGTAAGACTCAATTATTGATCAAAAAGAATACATATTTATTTACAAATGTTATTTACAGAGTCACTAGCAGGATTGGTGCGGTTGAGATTCATTTTACAACTTTACAAAACAGTTGTACTACTGTGATTAACTGAAGTGTCACCCCAGGAATGAATGTGACACATGGATAATTTGGCTGGAATGTACGGAATTTATTAATTCTTATATAGCCTATTGATTATTATATTTTGTTTTTATTTTATCTCGTTTTATCTTATTAAATTTAATAAAATTTAATTTAGTTTAGAATATATATATATTTTTTTTTTAAAACGAGTGCTCCCTGACCTGTTGAATGAATGAATGAATGAATGAATGAATGAATGAATGAATGAACGAAGCAACATCCTTTCCGCAAAGAACACATATCACCCTACCTTCGTAAATGGTGCCGTCGGGGCCTTTTAGAAATGTAAATTCCCCATTGGACCGACAACTTTCACATGCTCCTCCATTTTCACTTCACCGCTACCCCCCCCCCATGCCTGTCCAGCTACAATGGGAGCCTATCAGCGTATACTAAACAAGCCCAAAAACAGTGACAGCCAATCAATGTACACTTCGAGGTGTGACTGACCATTGTTTTCCACCCAAAACTCAAGCACAAGAAGCGCATCGCACAAACACAGATTTCAAAATAAAGGCAACTCGCAAACAGAAAAAGTAAAGTTAGAGATTAAAAAAATAGAATAAGGGATTAAAAAACATAACGCGCTAAATATGCTTGTAATTAGTTAATCGCAATTAACGCGCTTATTTGACACCCCTAGTTATTTAAAAAAAAATGTATTTAAAAAAAAAACGACTGGTTGACAGTTGGAGGGATTCCCGAGGATGACAAGGCTGGGGTGTTGAAAGGAGAGAATGTTAGTTAGCGTTAGTAAACCTTCAGATAGAAGCTCCCGAGGATGAGGCCTGATTACCACTGGTAGGGAGTATAATCAGGGTCTGAGGGATGAAGCCTCCTTTTAAGCAGCCCCTGATGATTGATGAGTCACACCTGCTGGGCTTCTTCTGCCTGTCGCACCCTGGAGGAAGAGAGAGAGACCTGCCTGGCATGCAGGGCATTTGACAATAGTACTATAGAAATAAACTTGCCTTGCCTTGCATTGTATGTGTGCATGAGCTTAATTTGTTGAGAAAGATCAATCAGGCTCTTTGTGGAGCTGTGTTGCAGATAACAGTGTAAGAGCTCCAAGAGCTAACAAATATAATCCCATAGCTTTTGTGTCAATGTGCTGTAAATTATAATCTTTCTGACACATTGCGCTTGATTCTGAGCCTTTTAAGTAAGAAGGTTTGGCAACATAATATTCTTCAGTTGCAAGGCCAGTTTCAGATCAAGGGAGACAAATAAGGAAATCTGTGAGACCACTAGAAATCCATCCACTGATTGGATTTATTTATGATAGTTACAGGAAAACATGCTTGGCGGCCATTGATCCTGAGCTAGTATACCCAAAGGCAGAAATGTCTTTATTGTATTTCACCTAAACAGCCCTTTCATCTTACTTACAGTATTGGCAGCACGTCGCTCGAGAATGAAATACAGAGGGAGAAAGTCAGTGAGCCACTTAGCCTTGCTTAATTTTTCTCCTGATCACTTTATCCAGGTTCTACTTACATATATCTAGACCCAGAAGATACGTATCCCTGCCCCTGTCCATACAATGCATACAGAAAAAGAATAAGCAGGAGAGGGAACTCAAGGAGGTTTTGTTGAAACACATCTAAATATATCTATGCAATGTGTTACCAAACATGCAGGACCTATTTATGTCAGTGAGCATCAGTGCAGCTCATTTGCAGATGCACAATGCAGCCTAAACTTTATAGCACAGTTCCTATACAACATAGAGAGAGGGGCAACCTATTACTCCAAGAACTGTGTCCACGTTTTCATCCAGTATATAACAAACTCCAAAAGAAGTTTTCTATTTTCAAGGCCAAAAGAGATTATATCTAGTATATTTAGAAATAGGACAAATTTACGTGGGTTGAAAGTAAAAAAAATTAAATGACAGCGGAAAAATGTATGTGAATTGAAAAATGTAACAGTTAAAATTGAGGTAAACTGAAAACAGGGATGATACATTGTCATGTGATTTGATACTTTTTAAAGTGATTTGATAAACATGGTATTGATGTTAAACAAGCAAAGCCATGTTTTATCATTCACAACACAAAGTTGGGTGAGGGTTAGGATGAGATTTTTCATTACAAGAGAGATGCGAATGAGTGAATTTCACCATTGAGGGAGAAATAAAGGACAATCTTATCTTATCTTATGCCTCAAGGGTATAGGTAACAAAAGATAATTGAAAAATGAAGGTTTTAAACAGTTGCAAATTAAGAATACCACTAATGAAACATGTGAATTGAAAAATGTAGTGATCACTTGTTAGTTGATTTTATAAACTTCACTGACAATTGAAACTGTGTTGTTCTGACAATCGCTGCTCATTTCATTTCATTACAATATTCAATGTTCAATTCATTTTAATAAAACATCTAGTTTTTGTTACTTTTGCTCTGAAAGAATACAAAGAGGAAAGCCATATCCACTTCATAAATTGTGTGGTTACTGGAGTTTATCCTCTACATGGTAATGTCCTCTTTGCAGCCAAGCACAAATAAGACGTTTTAGACAGAAACTGAATGAAGCCTCTGTTCCTCATAACAAAACTGCATTCCCATGAGATACATTTGTGCAACAACATTTCTTTTTATTGTGTATGAATTTCCAAAGGTGAACAATGGCTGTTAAACAAGGGTGGCTTTTTGCTCCAATAACCTCTTTGAGAACTAAAGTCGAGAGTCTGGCTTTGCTAAGTGGACATGGTTTGTGCTTGACTGGAAAGGGGATATCACATGGTTTCTAGTTACTGATCAATATTTTTCTGAGGGGAGGTTTTCTGCTTCACTTTCTTTTGGAGTTTCCTCCATGTTAACTGCTCTATCTTTCAAATTACATGCATTTTTTCATCTGTTTTCATCATTAAACTTTTGTTACTTTTACTTCCAATTCAGTCTATTATCTGTGCCAAGGTTAATACAGACTGATGGAACCAATCTCTGGGGCAACATAGAGGCTTGGTGATTATCACTGTTACCCCACAACAAGATGGTTCCTGGTTCAAATCTCAGCAGATTCCTTTTTATGTGGAGTTTGCATGTGGTTGTTTGGGTTTGCTCCAGGTATGCCAGGTTCCTCAAAGACTTCAAAGACATATATACAAGGGTATTTACATACAAGTGAGTATGAGTGTGTGTGGTTGTTTGTTACCCTGTGATGGTTTGGCAACCTATTCAAGGGCTGTATCTGCCCCAAGAGAGCTGGCAACCCCCCCTTGACCCAGTAAGCATATAGATAATGGATAGATGGAACCTCTGATACAGAAATAAGTATTGAAATTGGATCAGAACTATTGCAAAAAAGAACAACAAAGTAAGTGCATTCATTCATCTCTAATAATAACATACTCATGACTGATTTAGGAGCCTGCTAAAAAGAAAATTATTTACTGAATATTCTTCACAGTTTGTGTGGCTGACACTCTTAATACTGCTGTATAGGTTGACATGACAATACTGGAATTGACATGTGCAGTCATTATATTTTGTTCCCGATTGAGTTTGTTTTAATTTATATGCATTTATGATGAACCCTCTGCACTGAAATTTTGGTTCTCTTGCCAAACGTGCTTTTAAAATGTTTCTGTTTAAAATGTTAATGAACAGTCAAGTCTGACATGAGGGACAGGAACCGGAAGTTGTAAGCGTGAATGAAATAGGAGGGAAAGACGAAAGATGAGATTGAAACATCAGATTTTTATATTTCTAAATGTGTCTACTGCTGGTTTAATAGGCAGACACGGTAAATGATTGTTGAGCGCTTGTAATCTTGTACTGTAGAAATAACTGTTTGATGTTGTATGGTTAAGTGATTGCTGAAAAATGTTTTGTTTCTAGTTTTCCCTAGGGTGTTTCATAATTTAAAAAATAAATAAAGGTGATTGTGGACATCAGTACGAAGCATGGATCTCTTATGACCAGAGTAGTTACATTTGGTATATTTTATTATTTACAACTGACTATTGTGAAAACTACTGGAAAATACATTTTAGTAAGAGTTCTTGCTTTAGCTTGGTTAGAAGTGCCGATGTTGTGGGGATCGTTCAGTGGTTTGTGCAGCTGCACCATATGCAAAGGCTATCGCCTTTGTGCAGGTTTGAAATCCCAACCTGTTGCTCTTTACTACATGTCTTTTCCCTTATCTCTAGACCTGTTTACTGTGTGGACAATTTCAAATTAAAGGCCATGAAAAAACCTTAAAAAAATAAATAAATACTGATGTTATGACATTGGCAAGCAATATTTGCCCAAGCAGAAAGGAGGAGATAGTGAAATAGACAGTAAGAGTGGAGATGGTGCAGTATTCTGACTGTTTATGATTCCTAACAGCTGTGAACAAGGCGCACAGTGCAGAAACATCAGGTGGTGCTGCTCGATGCTAACCAGTGTTGGCAAAGAGGGGGCTTGACTCCACGCATTCAGGTTCTGGAGAGGGGGACCACCCAGGAGGCAGCAGCTGATTGAAATGGAAATTCAGGAAGAAATGCTTCAGAGGGAGGAAGTATCTCGCTCTGCCTGTCAGTGACAATGTCTGTTCGTCCCATCGAGCTTTATTACTGTCACTTTGTGTTCACTTTAAGACATGATCATTGATGCTATGTAATGACGTTCTTGATTTTCAGTTTAGAAATCCATGAGAGAAATTTTTTATTTAAATGGCATAGAATTTCTACACTGATATTTTATATTTCTTGTTTTTATAGAGGAAAACAGATTGCTTTGAGATACTCAACGTACTACTTTAAAAAGGTATTGGTTTCTTAATATTTACAGACGTGTAAATGAAGAAGGTTTTCGCGATGTTTGAGTTTTTTCGAATTAGAACTCTAGGGGTAATAGAAACACAACTATTGAAACAAATGCTCAAATATGACTATATCAGGATATAGGCCATGTCTCTCCCCAGTACAGGAAGTACTGTAGCCCAAAATTATGAAAATTTTAAATGTGGACTTGGTAATACCTGGAAAATTTGCAAAAAGAAATGTATTTTATAAAGTTATCAATGAAGTTGAATCTTATCTAATCTATTCTAATGAATCTAAAATGCTCAGTGTCACGTCTGGTGTATGGTGCGGACCCAAAGGCAGGAGGCAGGAGTTGCAAAAACCAAGGATTTATTCCAGAAAAGGAAAATACAAAGCGCTGCTTGGCAGGATCAAAAAAGACTGGAGCAAAACAGGCAGGAGACATGGAGGATAACACAGTACGGACCGACAGGGGATAACGAGACACGAAGAGACACAGGTGCAGACAATCAGGGCAGATGGGACACAGGCGGGGAAAAACAAAAACCAAAAGGCTGGGGGGAATGTCAAACCCTGACAGAACCCCCCCCTCAAGGGACAGATCCCAGATGTCCCCTCAAGGACATATCACCCAGGGCGGGTGGAGGGGGCCTGGAGGAGGGCCAAGGCCAATACACGGCCAACGTTCCGGGGGCCGACCTCGGGACTGGGCCGACCGGCAAGACAGTTCCGGGGGTCGCCCACGAGGCCGGGCAGACCGGCGAGACAGCTCGGGGGGACAGCTCGGGGGGACAACCCCGAGGCCTAGGCCTGGGTCTTGGCGTGGGACCTGGACGACTTGGCGTGGGGCTTGGCATGAGGCTTGGCAGAGGAACTTGACATGACGGGGGACCTTGACTTGACGAGGGGACCTGGACTACATGGGGTTACCTGGACTACACGGGGGGACCTGGACTTGACGGGGGACCTTGACTTGACGGGGGACCTTGACTTGACGGAGGACCTTGACTTGACGGGGGATCTTGACTTGACGGGGGAACTTGACTTGACGGGGGAACTTTGACTTGACGGGGGAACTTTGACTTGATGGGGAACTTTGACTTGATGGGGAACTTTGACTTGACGGGGAACCCAGGATACGAGGAGCTGGCTGACGGGGTACCTGGGTCCCGGGCGCTGGCTGCGGGGGTACCCGGGTCCGTGGCGCTGGCTGCGGGGGTACCCGGGTCCGGGGCGCTGGCTGCGGAGGAACCCTGGTCCGGGGCGCTGGCTGCGGAGGAACCCGGGTCCGTGGCGCTGACTGCGGGGGTACCCGGGTCCGTGGCGCTGGCTGCGGGGGAACCCGGGTCCGTGGTGCTGGCTGCGGGGATCCGGGACCATCACCGGAGCAGGGGCTGATGCGTCCGGGACCACCACCGACGACGCGCCCAAGACCACCGCTGGAACAGCGGCTAGCTGGCGTCAACACCGTCGCTCCAGAGCCTGGATGCTCCGGGGCCCATCCCGAGCCAGGCACGTTCCCCAGAAGGGGGACTCCTCCTCCTCGAACCACCTCATATTTTTCTCCACCTCCCGGCGGAGAAACCCCCAGAGGGAAATCCACTCTCCCGCTGGGTCCATTTTTGGTCGGTCCGTTCTGTCACGTCTGGTGTATGGTGTGGACCCAAACGCAGGAGAGCAGGAGGCAGGAGTTGCAAAAACCAAGGATTTATTCCAGAAAAGGAAAAAACAAAGCGCTGCTTGGCAGGATCAAAACAGGGATCAAAAAAGACTGGAGCAAAACAGCATGTTTTGGGCCATATGTTGAACATGGCAAGCCTTAATTTGAACTCTGAGCTCTGAGGCCTAACTCAGAGACCAGCCTTGATTTTCTTACAGCTGACCACATGGTTTGGAACAAAGGAACGATTTCCTGGATTATTTCCCCCCATTCTCTCTCTCATAGTTGACGTGTACCTATAATGAAAATGACAGGCTTCTCCTCTTTTTAAGTGGGAGAACTTGCACAATTGGTGTCTGACTAAATACTTTTTTTACCACTGAAGACTTGGCTGAAGATTTACAGGATCCCAGGGACCTCTAAGGAAACGTTATATGGGTGCCCAAGTTTCTGCTACTGCAGAGGTGCCTGCATGTCTAAGTGAACATGACTACAACTATTTCCTATTTAGATGTATATTCAATGAGAGTTAAAACAAACTCATCTTATGTTTTCCATTGTTATTTCTATTACTAAAGGCTCTATTTTGCATATAATTTGCACATTTTTTAAATTACACTAAAATCACACTATTATTTAAAGGGGACCTATTATGAAAAACACGTTTTTTCTTTTTTTAACATATATAAAGTGGTCTCCCCTCACCCTGCCAGCAGAAGGGAGATGAAATACCATGAATTTCTGCAAGGTCTTTGACCCCCGCCCTGCAGAGTCCCCCAGTGTCACGTGACTTTTTTTGAGCCGTTTAGAATCTGCTCCCGTCGTGACGTCACGACGGGAGCAGATTTCCATAGGTTCAGCCTCCGCTGCTGAAACCACGCCCACAACCAGCTCTGTACGCCAGCTCGAGCTCCGCCATTGTTTACAAGCGGTGACTGTTTCCACAGCGAGGGAGAGTAGAAATGAGATTTTGCATCGACATTTACCCTTATAAAAGGATCAGATCCCACAGCACGGACCCGGCAACTGCACACGAGACAGCGGTAAGTTCCTTTTTGTTTAATGTTATTTGTATGATCTTTGCATGGGCTAAGTATTTAGCTTAGCTCGGAGCTCCGGGGCCGCTCACGGACCTTTTTTTTTTTTTTTTTCTTCTGTTCATTTCAGATCTTCCAAGCAAAAGGCTGATTTATGGTTCCGCGTTACACCAACGCCAGGTAGGCTCCATTGGCGGGGGCCGGGGCGCCTGGAGCGGAGAAGGAGAGGCTGCTCCCGTGGAGCTGCGCCGCAGAGGCGGGCCTGAAGACCCGTCTCTGCCCGAAGACCGGGCGGTGGTTCCTCCGGGAGGAACCGCCGCCCAGAGAGCTGCGGGCTCTGCCCTTCGCAGGTCTCATTGATCAGGCTCGGATGAATGCAGAAACGGAGGATGGAGATTTCTATGGGTTTGATTAATGTAATAACTTAAATAAAGCACAATCAAACTAAATTTTGCTCCCGCTCTATTTTTTAAATACCACACTTGTATGCTTGTGTGTGTGTGTGTGTGTGTGAGGTTGTTAGCCTTCCTGTGTGAATCCGAGGTGACTAAAGGCTGATTTATGGTTCTGCGTTTCACCAACGCAGAACCTACGGCGTAGGGTACGCGTCGATTTAACGCAGAACCGTAAATCAGGCTTTAAGATCCGAGTAACTGAATGCTCCTCCCCTGCTACACGTCATTCAGGGAGCCAATCAGTACAGAGCATCAAAAAGGCTTTAGAAGCGGTAAAACAATAGACATGGCTCACAGGCTGAATTTTTGATGTATGTAGAAAAAACAAGCTTTAGATTGTTTTTAAGACATTCAAGGCCTTTTTAAAATATACATTAAATGCCATAATATGTCTCCTTTAAGGTTCTGTTTTTATGTTTGGGAAATTTGCCTATTTTTGGAAAAAAGTGTATTTCTGTACATAAGTTATTAAAGAAAGATTTGCTGTACATACATTATTAAAGTATTTTGTCATTTTCACGTGCTTAAAACCCCCACGAAAAAAAACACATACAGAACAACAGTTCCATTCAATATGTATTTACAAGTTTTTCAAATAGAGATAAATATTTCTCTGCTCTCTGTTGCTACTCTCTCTCTTCCTTCCGCCCTAGCAGCTGCGTCTTTCAACCTCTCCTCCCCTCTCTCTGCCTGGTCTTTCAGAAAGTCTAGAACCTCCTGCCTTGGCCTCTTCCTCCTCTACCGCCTGTCAGAGCTCTCTGCAGGGGTAGACCTGACTACGCAGCAAGCAGTGGCAGTCAGGTTGACTGCAACTACCAGAGGATGATGGAGTGCTGTCCCCTGAGAGCAGCATTCATCATGCTGTATCACTACCAGGTGGCAGCAGTCACAGCACCAGCCTCTACCCCCTTACCCGTGGCTGGGTCCCTAAGCTCCTGAAAATTGGACATTAATAAGTACTGGGTGACAGGCCTTTGACTGTCAACCCAAATGTTGTATGTAAATTAAATGTCAAACATATTTACTTTACAAAGCAAGACAGGAATAATGGGAGATTACCTTGTGTTTATCCTTTGAATTATTCTACTTCTTTTTGACTTGTTTGGCTGTGATAGGCAACCTGAAAAAGGGCAATAAAATTCCTGCATTAACACATGTAGTCCTTGTTTACTCATGAATTACTTTAGTTGGCTTTGGGTTCTACTGGATCTTATCCGAAAGGATAAGATCGCGGATACAAGCGGCCGAGAGGAGTTTCCTCCGCAGGGTGGCTGAACGCTCCCTTAGAGATAGGGGGAGAAGCTTGGTCACTCGGGAGGAGCTCAGAGTCGAGCCGCTGCTCCTTCACATTGAGAGGATTCAGCTGAGGTGGCTTGGGCATCTGTATCAGATGCCTCCTGGACGCCTCCCTAGGGAGGTGTTCCAGGCATATCCCTCGGGGAAGACCCAGGACACGCTGGAGAGACTATGTCTAAGTCTGGGCATCTCTGTTGACGCTGCTGCCCCCGCGACCCGGTTCCGGATAAGCGGTGGAGAATGGATGGATGGGCTTTGGGTTCTTTTACCGTGTACTCTCGTACTACACTGTGAAATCAAATGGCATTCATGACTTGTATAAATAGGTTACCAGTATTAACATGTACTACCGTATTTTCCGCACTATAAAGCACACCCAAAAGCCTTTAATTTTCTCAAAAACCGGTAGTGCCCCTTATATGATCATTGCGGTAATTTCTGTTACGGTAGTCACGGGGATTGTGGGTACTGTAATCGGTGTCGCCGAAGTAACGGCGCTAGAACTGGCAGGAATTGTCACAGATGTTCAAGACAACAGCAGCGACTCTGACTCGCATAATGGCGACTGAGCCAGGACCATTGGATGCTGCACTCGCCCAGCTGTTCTATTCTGACACGGAAGAAGATTTCGAGGAATTCGGGAATGCAGAATGAACTGGAAAAGTTCCCCTCCGCGTTGTTCCCAAGCATGGTCTTGCACATATCAGTGGCTGAATGGCAATATCAATTGCTCAGCGATTGTGTATGGTTTTTTACACTGAGCAATGCGAACAATTTGATATGATGCTTTCAAAGCAAGCTCGCCAACTTTCGCTGACTTTCTCATCATTGTCTGTTGGCCTTGGAGAGATTGCAGACGGTTTTGAAAGTAGTCCAGTGGTTTATCTTGCAAGTGGCGATGATTCTTCTCCAAATGTCGTTGCAGCTTTGATGGTTTCATGGTCGCTGCCTCGCTGCACAAACAACACACTCCTTCAGTTTCTTGTGAAGTGAATCCGGGGTCCGGGTCGTGGGGGGCATTGTCCCGCATGGCCCGGCACTCCCCGCCTCACGGTTTTAACAGCAAAGTAGACACTGCACATTCAACACTTGATAAATACATTTGACAAGGACACGTAGTTCGGGAGGGGGGGGGTCGGTGTCAAATCGATACTTGGCCCTCCCCCTCCCTGTTTTTATGGCATTAATCACATGCACTCAACACCAGGGGCGGGAGGGGGTCCCACATCATCCGCGTTCCCTCGCCGGCCTGGGATAGATGGGTCGGGATACCCAAGCCTGGCGGGGCTCGCCGTGCAGTCTGGGGTGCCTTCTGGCGGTGCTGGACCCCCCCGGGGAGGTGGAAACGGTGCGTGATTGTGTGTCTGTGTCGGTGAGAATAAGGTGTGGAAGGGTCCTGCCATGGAGGATTTGAGCCTCCATTGGCAGGACAACAAAACAGGCGGTGGGTTGCCTCCCTCCTACTTCTCCCCTCTGTGGGGTTGCTGGTGGCCTGGGTTCCGGGTTCTTCCGTGCGGCCTCTGGTCTCGCGGGTGGCTGGGTTGCTCCCCCCCCTCCCCCACTATAGATACACTTCAGGTGGAGCTTTGTTTGGTTTATTACACACACACACACACACACACACACACACACACACACACACACACACACACACACACACACACACACACATAGCCACTCAGTCACATACATATACCCACACATACACAGCCACACAAACATATACATACACACACACATAGCCACAAAGACATGTACACACACACGTACGCATACACATATACACACACACACACACACACACACACACACACACACACACACACACACACACACACACACACACACACACACACACACACACACACACACACGCATGATCATATACATACACGCATACACACACATAGACATACACCGGCTTGTTCACCTGCATGCTGGCTCTGTAGTTTTTGGGGTTAGGTAGCGGTAGCGGTAGCTTAGCTCAGACTACGATCAGATCTCAAGATTTGGGTCGATTGCTGTTCGTGTTGAACAAGTGAATCCAAACTTCAGGCACATTTCTAAATATTTACGAGACGAACGAGGTCTCCAGTCTCCCGACAGCTGGTTGAACGGCCTGACAAACCATCTCCGATTGCGCTGTTTTCTTTACGAGATCACAAGAAAAGCAGAGCAGTGATCTCCTCTCCAGCCTGTGTTGCTGTCTTGTTTATTTATCTTTATTCCACCAACTCGAAATGTTTAATCACTTTTCAAAGTGAACGACACGAACGCAGCAAGTGTAATTTGAATGGTTTAAGAGTAAATCGTCCCCCATGTGGAGTGCGCTCATATGATTGGCTGAAACAAAGGAAGATATCTGATTGGTTGCAGATCCTTCTGTGTTAAAAAAAAACGCATTTGTGGATGCAACGCGGCCCACAGACAAAAAAAAACGTTTTTAAATCAGGTTATATTTGTGTGTGCATCAAAAATACATTTGTGTATCTTGTCCTACGCACGTGTGAATTGTTCTGTGCATTTGTGAATCGGTCTATGCATTTGTGAATCTTGTCCTGTGCATTTGTGAATCGGTCTGTGCATTTTTGAATTTTGTCCTGTGCATCTGTGGATCGGTGTGTGCATTTGTTACTTATGAGACTGTTCTAGCCCCATACGCATGTAACACTTCATGATGTTCAATTATGCTCTTCGCATGACTGAAGCCTTCCTGCGGAGTGGTGTATCTTGCAAACTAGAAAAGAAACATGATAAAAATGTTCAAGACCTTGACTTCTAAATTCCCATATGTGGGATGTGCTGGAAAAATGAATCCAATCTGACGAGGCCCAAACTGACAAATCACAGAAATGAAAGGATTTTCTCCTAGCATTTTTGAGCCTGATACCATAGGACACCTTCAGAATTTTTTTTTGTTCATGTATCAAGCAGCCAGAGCTGTTTTATGGGGGTTGCTATAAAGTCACGGTGGATCAGATTAAATCAGAATATGTAAATCACTGATTTATGCAACCCTAACTCTTAACTGAACTAAGCAGCTGCAGGCTAGCAGGAGATTTGACAGTGTCGTTTCAGTGAAAAATATATTCAGACTGTGTGTTTGAAAAGGTCATTTATAATGGGCACAGTCCCCTTTCGTCAAAACAATAATATCTCCTTATAGGGCAAGTGGGCCTGAGCTGAGCTTGCTTGTCTCTGCTGTGCCTCTTTGTCATACCCTGGTGTGCTTAACTTTACAAACAAATTCTCACATCAACCACATCTGCTTTTTCAAAGAATACCAAGAGCCACAAGGAGGAACAGAAAATTGTATCTTGTGAATATAGTATTGGGTATTCAGTGAAGTCATTTCCATTATGAACTATATATCATTTTTAATGTGAAGTGAAGTAAATGACAAAAAGAGGAGAACGGCTGAGTTTGTGCAGTTTCAGTCATTTCAAACTGTTCCCTGAGTTGGCAAGTCTTACGTATCTGAGGGCTTGCATACAAATCTAAAACGAATGTTTTTTGTTCATGTTGTTATGAGAATTAAGTGCTGAAATATGTCAAGCAGCTGTGAATGTAAAATGTAGCTGAAGGTAGAAGGAATTTGCCTTATGTTTTGACATAATCTCAGTTCTAAGCAAACATAAATATAAGATTGTAGTATTCTGGACATTATGTTTGATCATATGAAGCCACCTGGTAGCAGTTGATAGTAGTGCAGCACATTATATAGTGTTAAGATGACAAGACGGCTACCATTAATCTTTCCATCCAGTTTGTTAGATGCATTGTCTGTAAATTAAGTTGTAAATTAGTGCTAGATAAAACTGGTAAGCAGATTATTTTAAGAATTTATTTCGAACTGAGATTTCTGTAATTGATGATATCATTGAGATAATGTCTTTTTTGCCTTTATTTACTTAAGTTTCATCTGCACATTTCTTGTACTGGAGTTATTGGAATAGATGTTTAAATTGACTGTATACATGGCACGTTAGTGAGGGGGGTCTTTATACACTTTAGTTTGAAGGATCAAAAAATGTTGTAGGATTAATCTATTTCAAAAGATGTAAAAAGAATTAAAGCTGCAAGAAGCAGGGCCTCGCACGTGCAATTTTCACCAATGAAGGTCAAGGACTCAAAACCGAGTCTGATGACACCACCCACGGCTCTCTATATCAAACCATTCAAAAGTTATGGCAAGAAAATAGTAACTATCAAACATCAACCAATCAGAAGAAGGGGCTGGGCTAATTTGCACCAATTAAGGTCAAGGACTCAAAACCATGTCCAATGACACCACCCACGAGTCTTTAAGTCAAACCATTCAAAAGTTATTGCAGAAAATGGGAACTATTACATATCGACCAATCAGAAGAAGGGGCGGGGCTAATTTGCACCAATTAAGGTGAAGGAGTCAAAACCGAGTCCGATGACACCACCCACGACTCTGTATGTCATACCATTAAAAAGTTATGGCAGAAAATAGGATCTATCAAATATCAACCAATCAGAAGAAGGGGGAGGCTAATTCAGGCCAATGAAGGTCAAGTACTCAAAAGCGAGACAGATGACACCACCCACGACTCTATGTGAAACCATTCAAAAGTTATAGCAGAAAATAGGGACTATAGAATATTGACCAATCAGAAGAAGGGGCGGGGCTAATTCAGGCCAATTATGTTCAAGGACTCAAAACCGAGTCCGATGACACCACCCACGAGTCTTTATGTCAAACCATTCAAAAGTTATGGCAGAAAATAGGATCTATCAAATATCGACCAATCAGCTACTAGTATCACTTCCTGTTTAACATTATTTCACAAAAACTCAAGATTTTGATCACTTTTCATCTTTAATGTCTTTTGTGTCTCCTGAGCGAGTTTTATGTCGAACGGACGATCCTGCTAGGAGGAGTTTGTAAGTACGACACGTGAAAATGGCATAAATTGCGGCAAAAGTACACGATTAATTCAAAATGTCCTGTTCGGTTTCGGCCATGGCGCCAAGAGACTTTTAATTAAGTTGTGACATGATACAGGTGTGTACCGATTTTCGTGCATGTAGGCTATGTCAAACCGTATTGTGGGGCTTGAGGCACAAAGTTTTCTAGGGGGTGCTGTTGTGCCATTAGGCCACGCCCAGTAATGCAAACAATTAAATATCACATTTTTCGCCAGGCCTGGCTTGCGTGCAAAATTTGGTGACTTTTGGGGCATGTTTAGGGGGGCAAAAAGGCCCTCATTTCGTCGGAAGAAAAACAAAAAAAAATTCCTACAGATACAATAGCGCCTTCGCACTGTCAGTGCTCAGGCCCTAACTATTAAAGAAGCTATATGTTAGAATTGCAATTTAAAACATAAGTCTGTGTGTGTGTGTGTGTGTGTGTGTGTGTGTGTGTGTGTGTGTGTGTGTGTGTGTGTGTGTGTGTGTGTGTGTGTGTGTTTCTGTTGTTTCAAAAGTAGCACTACAGTCTTGAATCAATAGTAATTTTAATGCTGATCAAGTGGAGCCTAAAGAATTTGTGTCATTATGCAAATCTAAAAATAAATTTTGGCTCTGCAAAGATCAACAGTTAATGCCAAATATGAGAAAGATGATTAGTATATTTAAACAAACAGAGAAGAGCACTGAAACTGTAAAAGAGCATTATGGCATAAGACATTTTTTTTTACATCAAATGCTCAGTACTGTGAAGAATGTCTGCAGTGACCTTGAAAACATCTACACTGATGTGTACTGCTGTGTCAATGAGCTCATGTGTGTCTAAAGTCTGAGAAATTCAAGCTGTCTTGTTGCATCACTGTTTTTATGGCTTGTCTGGGTATCATTGTCAAATGAAGAGTGACATTTCATCATGACGACACCAGCTGTTAACGCTGTTATTGTGTCACTGCAGTTATTGCTTGTTGAGGGTACTGCAACTATTACTGCTAGTGATTTAATAGACAGCAAAAATTTTGTAATTAAATGATTGAAGAATTATTAACTTCAACATCAACAACAATACGTTTAAATGATGCATATCCATTTTTAACAGAATAACATGGTTGCTAATTTAATAAACATAATAAATAATTTCATGTTATTTCGTTTTTTTGTTCCGTTTTATTTTTAACTAGATCTGTAATGACCACGTGTGTTTTGTTCTGACATGCATGTGGGTGTAAACTAATACATATTATCTGTTTTATGTTTTTGATACTGCTAAGATCACAGAAAGGAATGTGATGCCGTCAAAAACAAGGACCCACAAGGAGCAGATAATTTTTTCACAGGTACCTACAAAACTGAAGAAGTGCGCAGGCATGACACAATTAACTGGCAAAAAAGCTAAAGTGGGGAAATGGTGAGATCAAGCTGAAGTACAGATGGAGGATAGGATGGTTGGGGTGCAGTTATTTCATTCTGAGAAGTATAAGACAACACGATAGTGACTGGGGTGGGTGGATAGGCAGGGGGGAACGATAAGAAAATCAGGATTTCAATTACAAGAGAGCAATTGTTTTTATCTGGAGTGCAAGTTAATGAAACTAATTAGTCTTGGCAGCAGGAACCCTCTGGCAGGTCAGATAATCGCCAGAGGCATAGGTAGTGCCAGTCAATTTTTCAGCTTAGCAATTCCACTTAGCTTATAGGGGCAAAACAAACAAGTGCTTATCGCTCCTGCATACATTAGGCTAGGGATTTACATCAACTTCTGAACCTCTTTTCACCTTCCCAGTTTGTGTAATGGTCATTGGTACGCACTATCAACTACAAAACATGTCTAATATATCATATATAACTAAAAAAACACTCAAAGGTTTAAGCATTCACAGCAAAAAAGTAATTCAATAAACAGGCAAGTACGGGAAGAAAAATGAGAAGGCTTAAAAGTTAGAATAAAAGCATGCATCAGCAAAAATACTACAAAAATGTGTAGCTTAAAGTCTCAGACCTAAATCAGTTAATACAGGTAATGGTTTGTTGAAACGTGACTTGGGAAACAGAGGTTTTAGGTCTTGTTGAAACAATTAGCAGCCATATTTTTTTTACTCTCTTTTTAACCCTTTATAGGGTTAAAAGTAGTAGAGTATCATAAATATTATGTTGTATGTGTTTTTTGTATTTTTATACATATCCAATTTATGGGTACAATTTCACCCTCAATGGGCAAGTAACCATACATGGTAACTTCAGTGTTAGATACAATGTTACTCGCGATGGGCAAGGAACCATATATGGTAACTTCTTTGACCTTGATTTGCATCAAGAATAAAAAAAACAAATGAAAAAAGAAATAATGAAAAATACTCTGGTAGTAGCCCCCAATTACACTCTAGGGTTGAAATTGTACATTTCCAAGTATTTCAATTAGTGCCCTATAAAGGGTTAAATCTAAGTCTGAAAAAACTGCCACTTTGGTTAACAAAAAGAAAAAAAGATACAGAGGCTTTTTAAAAAGTTTTCTTATTTTTTGCAAGCTCTTTCACCAATTTGTAACAAAACCAAGAGATGACAGGCTACTGGAACAGTGTAGTAGAGTTGCTTTCGTCAACGAAAATTATGACTAAATATCGTCGTCAACGAACCTTTATCACCTGAGGAAACAAGACAAGACGCAATGAAAATGCTGGTCATGTGACGATAATTAAATACATAATGCAATATCGTAGACGAATAAAAACGAGACTAAAATGTAGATTAAAAAATGAAAAATATGCTAAAATGTGTCTTCATTTTCGTTGACCAAAACTTGACGAGACGAAATCTTACAACAAAGATCCTTAATATACATTTTTTATGTTGTTTCCTCTCGTTTAGTCACTGCTGCTGGGTGACGTCACGTCCTCCATCCCAGTCGCGGCCCCCAGGGAATCTGATCCAGAAGATGCAGCTGCAGATTAGAGGCTGACATTAACGCAGAGCATAGGTTCCCGTCAATTAAAGAGACTTAAATAGAAAAAGGGACTGATGGCCGGCCATGCGGGTATATTCTCTGGGGCTGGGAGAAGAAGAAGAGACAATCTTTGGATACACTACCGCTACATAGACGCGGAAAAGAAAACTGAAGGTGTTGTCGAAAAAGATGGGGAGAAATGCGGCCACAAAGGCCCAGGAAAAAATAAATGTCTTCTGTATCTGGAATGAATGTATTCTTGAGTCTATAAGGTAACAATAATATAATAATAAGACAACCTTGTTTGAATTGTAAAATGGGTTTTGTTAAATACAATCTTTGACTAAAACTAGACGAAAATGTCATCAGTTTTTTCTGACTAAAACAAGAATAAAATGTCATCAGTTTTCATCGACAATTCGGACTAAAATAATCTCTGCTCACCCGTCTTGCAATTTGCAAATTTGCTACAAATGACTTAACAGGGTGAATGTAAACTGACCAATAAAAACTAATAACAGAGTGACAGGCTAAAGGCATTAAATCTCTCGTAATATTATTTAAACTGAATAATATAAACTTTTAACGTCTTATTTTAATCATTTGAATGACTAAATGAAAATGATTCACTATTTATTGATGTATTAACTTTTAGTCATTTGTAAGTTGTAATACTGTATTTTAATCATAAAAAAAAAATCATGCGTCACTTGTTCATTTATTTATTCAAAATAAATGTACGTTTACTTTTAATAAGTTGAGGGACTACTTTGTGGGTAAAGAAATATTACATTAGACCATGTAACCTCTATTAGCATATGATACCTACATTTCCCATCTGTATAACGCAAAGAACAATCTGGCAGTGACTGGCTGGGAGTGGAGTGCTTAAGTAGCAGCCCAGGTCTGATTTCAGATGTGGAGCAGCCTGCTGCTCCGAGCAGGTGTGGAAGGTGGGAAAAACCATAGTGACATGAGGAGGCGGAGCTGGCATGTGAGTGAGGCAGGTATGGAGCTGGAGTGGATGTGACACCCTGTCATCTTTTTCCTCCTCATCTTCATCACTTACGTCTTCAGTATTTGTCCCTTTTTCTGAACCTGATACCTTCTCATCTTGATCCTTCAGACCACTGTCTGTTTGTCTTCTTCCTCACTTTGTTGTTGCTCTCTTCGTCCCTCAGTGGCCTTCCCCACATCTGAACCTCCTGAATTCTCCTCTATTCTCTCTTCTTCATTTCTATCGCGTTATTTTGCTTGCTTGTCCTGGTTTCTCCTTCCTTTTTTGATTAAATAAATTTAACTTGACTTGAGCTTAAAAATAAGTGAAAGTATCACCTGTCGAAGCTTATTTAACCAACAGACATTTGCCAGTTTGCTCTCTCCACTGCTGCCCGCGTCCTCTCATTCACGCATCAGCACGGCTGGGGGTCCTTCACACAGACTCGAGGCATGTGGGGGTGCAAAACTAAGTATTTTAGGGGCTAAAGATGATCTTTAGCGTTTGGAGTATATAGGGGGGGCAAGGCTATTGAGTGGGGGGGCAGCTACCCCCCTTTGCCCCCCTGTAGATCTCCCCCCGGGTAAAGTTTAGGCCACAGAAATGCTCCAAGAAAGACCTCTCAGCAAGTCCTACTCATAGGATTGCTTCAAAGAAAAAGCTAAAGCCTGTTTACTGTGAAAGACTTCCAGGTAGATTAACCAGCCTACAGTGTGCAATTACATTGCATTTTTGTACAAGAAGTGCATAGACATATCCTTAATGGGAGAGTCGTATTGAAAAAAAAATCTTCTGATTTTTAAGTACAAAGATTGAACTAATCTAGTTAGGGGTGTTTTGCAACTTTGGGCAGAGGGAATATTTCAATGGTACAAGAGAAAATGAATTAATTGAATTATCAAGAAACATCACAGAAACCAGGCCAGGATGTCAGCAAGCATATACTGTAGCAGACATTACACAGACAGGTGGAAGCAGCAGTGGGATGATCAGAGGGTGGGACTGCAGGTCAGCACGCAGCTCCCGAAGCTCCGGCCTGCAAACGTACATAAAAGAGAAAAAAAAAGGGCGGGGGGGCAGATCAGCACAACAAACTACAAGAACGATGGACAACAATGATGGCTATGAGATACTTATAATAAATAAAAAATGGAAGAGGAGAAGAGAAGATGGGTAAGGGGCACCTCCCAGTGGATATGTCATGGTTAGTACTCCTACCTTCAGTAATTTTCCACTCACCTCTCTCCTGCTCACCCCATCTGCCAGCCACACCCACCTCGTCAGTCACTCCATTCACCTGCTCACTCAGCTGCAGCTCTTCAGCAATCAAGCCAGGTTAAAAGCTCCACTCTCCTCCACACTCCCTGCCAGAGACTTTCCAGTGCTCACCATTCGTTTGATCTCCCGGTTTCGACCCTGCTTGCTCCCGACCTACCTGCCTCGTCTCTGCCCTGGTAAAGGCCTCAGGCCTTCTGTCTTTGACTACGAATCTGCCTTGCCACTTCCTGGTCTTTGTCTGCCTGTCTACGGGGCTGCTCAGAGTCCCCCACCTCCACTGCTGCAGTGTGTGACTTCGCCTCGGCGTCACCACTTCAACAGTTACGAGCGTTTGCTGTGCTTACCTGCTTCTACTGACAAGAAAAGTTGTTACCAGTTACCAATCTATCTGGTGCAGTTGGTGCTGCTTTTGGGTCCAAAACCTCACCCCTTACAGGATCATGTCGGTGCCCCCCTGCAGCATCTACCACGAAGCTATGTTTGAGACTATTCTAGTCTTGTTCTATAGCTGTAGCTATGATTACTGACCCTAACACACTAGAGTTTACACTAACTAGAGGTTTACTAACACTAACTATAGACTTTAAAAAACAGGTTTTAAGTTTGGTTTTAAAGGTGGAGGTGATGTAAGCCTCCTTAACCCAGATTGGAAGTTGTTTGCATAGTAATGGTGCCTGATAGCAGAACGCCCACCCTCCAAATCTACATTTGGATACTCTAGGAACTACGAGTAAACCTGCACTCTGAGAACGGAGAGCTCTATTAGGAATATAAGGTATTATCAGGTCTGGCAAATCTTGCGGAGCTAAGCCGTTTTGGGCTTTATAGTATAGTAATACATTTTGAATTGGATTCTGAATTTTACGGGGAGCCAATGGAGTGAGGCTAACACTGGAGAGACGTGGTCTCTCTTGCTGATTCCTGTCAGCACTCACGCTGCAGCATGTTGACAGTAATCTAGCCTAGAAGATACATATGCAGAAAACTCTCTGATTAGAGTATCATCAATGTCTCATGATCAGAGTCAGGTTTATTTGCCCAAGTCAGGTCAAACAAGCTCACTCTACAGTAGATAGACAAATGACAGCTCTTATTAACATATATACAATTTAAAAAAATGTGAAGGTGCAGCAGTATGAGGTAGACATGGTTATTGAAAGGTGCATTGTTACAGCATATGATTGTGGTTATTATTATTTTTAGGGCCCGAGCACTGACAGTGCGAAGGCCCTATTGCAGGGGTTCTTAACCTTTCTGACCTTGGGGCCCAATTTTTTCAGTACAGAGTGGCCCGGGGCCCATTAAATATTAAAACTGTATAGCAGGGGTCTGCAACTAAAACTTTAAGAGGTCCATTTACAGAAGATTTACTCAAGCGAAAGTCCAGAAACTCATAATATATTTTTTCTTATGTTACTTTAATTATGTGGCAAATGATAATAAACACAAGAAAGATGGGTACTTCAATGAAAAATACAGGACTGTCTCAGAAAATTTGAATATTGTGATAAAGTCCTTTATTTTCTGTAATGCAAAAATGTCATACATTCTGGATTCATTACAAATCAACTGAAATATTGCAAGGCTTTTATTATTTTGATATTGCTGATCATGGTTTACAGCTTAAGAAAACTCAAATATCCTATCTCAAAAAATTAGAATATTCTGGGAATCTTAATCTTAAACTGTAAGCCATAATCAGCAATATTACAATAATAAAAGGCTTGCAATATTTCAGTTGATTTGTAATGAATCCAGAATGTATGTATCATATGAATGATGAGAGTTCATCAGAGCAACAGCTTGGGGGAAGAAACTGTCTCTGTGCCTGGAGGTTTTAGCGCACAGAGCTCTGTAGCGCCGCCCAGAGGGGAGGAGTTCAAACAGATTGTGTCCTGGGTTTGAGGGGTCTGCAGAGATGGTTCCTCCTCCCTCCCTGCCCCAGTCAACCATGGTGTCCCTCAAGGCTCTGTGCTCGGTCCAACTCTCTTCACCACCTACCTGCTCCCCCTCGGCCAGATCATACGCCATCACGGTCTCAGTTTCCACTGCCACGCTGACGATACCCAGCTCTATCTCAGCACCTCACCATCCTCCCAGCTCCCCCCACAGTCTCTGGTTAACTGCTTCACTGTCATAGAATCCTGGATGACAACCAACTTCCTCAAACTGAACAGCGATAAGACAGAGCTCATGGTTGTGGCCCCCAAGCCACTGCTCCGGAAGGTTGGAGATCTTCTCATCCAGGTGGACAGCTGCACCATCACACCATCCTCCGAGGTCCGTAACCTGGGCGTCATCTTCGACTCCACCCTCTCCTTCCAGTCACACATCAAATCTGTTACCAAATCTGCCTTCTATCACCTCAGAAACATTGCACGTCTCCATCCCTCACTCTCGGACTCTGTGGCGGAAACTCTCATCCATGTTTTCATCACTTCCCGTCTGGACTAATGTAATGGAGTCCTGTCCGGGGTTCCAAGTAAAATCCTGGACAGGCTCCAGTACGTTCAGAACTCAGCTGCCAGGGTTCTCACCCACACCAAGCCCTGGCAGAACATCACCCCCACCCTCATCCACCTTCAGTGGCTACCTGTTAAGTTCCGCATACAGTACAAACTCCTCCTACTCACCTACAAATCCCTTCACACTCTTGCCCCCCAGTACCTGTCTGACCTCCTTCACCACCACACTCCCTCCCGGAACCTGCAGTCTTCAGACGCTGGTCTGCTCTCCATCCCCCGGACCAGACGGAAGACCTTTGGGGACAGAGCCTTCAGTGATGCTGCCCCCACCCTCTGGAACTCTCTCCCTGCCGTAATCCATGACTCCCATTTCAAAGCACAACTCAAAACCCACCTTTTCACCCTGGCCTTTCCCCATTAAGTGCCTTGACTGTGACTTAGTGGTCCAAACTGGTAGGTATCAGGGAAACAGGAATGCCTGATAGAGTTAATCTTTCTTAAACTTACCTGTTGATTGATTGAAACCTTTATTATCCCCTCTGGGGAAAATCAGTTGTCAAACAGCTCATGACATTTAAAAAGAGGAAGACAAACAGAAAAATAGAGTTGACAATGCCATTATAAATATAAACACACTGCTGGTCCAATGAATATGAAGTGCTGGTAGTTGCTGGTAGTTTGTTAAAGTGCAACATGTGCAGATAAAAGTCCAAGTCAGTTACCCTAACAACTCTGGCTCCAGGTCTCCCCGTGCCTGCAGGGCCTGGTTATAGAGTCGGAGTGCAGCTGGAATAAATGACTGTCCAAATCTCTTTGTGCTCTGACGGGGGAGGACAAATCTGTCACTGAATTTGCTCTTCATCCCCATCAGCTCGATGTACAGTGGATGGGAGGGATTGGCCAACATGGCCGCCAGTTTTTTCCCCATCCTCTGTTCAACCACCTGTTGTAATACAGATGCAGAGAGCATGCTCATTTGGGTGCAGTGGTAAAGGGACTGCTAATTTCCAGTCTTGTTCTACACATTTATTCTTATTTTTAATCTGTTTTGTCTTTCATACACAATGATGAATATATTAGAACAACGTGAGGGTTAAGTGTAGGCTCCAAGGACACCTCAATACATGGATGGTCTGGATGAGCCAGCCCACATGCACATGTGTGAAATACCATATTATTTGCTGAAAAGGTGATAGAGGGCATATTTCTGTAGTATTAGCAGGTGAAAATAGCTAGCGTGAACAACTGACTAAACAACTGTACAAAGTTTTAATCTACCTTTTATAGGAAATTATTATGCAAAATTCTCTTTTCTTTAGTTTGTAAAGCGAGACTCAAAAAACTCAGCTACCCCCTGTGCCGCCCCCTTCAAATGAGGTTTTGAATTTCTTGGGTTGCCCTTACCTTAAAAAATCTACTGGATTATTCTGCCAACAATCCGCCTGTAGTTGTGTTATGAAGTCAATAACTTCAGTAAAACAGGCATGGCGGATGGAGTTCATCTTCCCTAAACTTACCTGTTGTATTACAGATGAAGAGAGCATGGCACCCAGTGGGATGTGCACCCACATTTGACCTACTAGGTGACAGCAATTACTGAGTAAGTGTGAAATAATAAAATAGCACTCTTAAAATAAAGACTTGCTAATATGGCTCGAATTAGTCAATTATTTAATTATTGTTTGCATGCAAAAGGGTCAAAATGTACATCATAAGTTGCAATGCAGAAGTGACCCGGATAGTCGCCAGTAAAGCAGTTTTACAAAACAAAGCTTGGTGCTCTTTTGACAAAATAATATGCAATTCACCAAACAACATCTGCTGTCATACACATCTTTGCAGCTGTGTATGACAGCCAAACCCAAACTGCACAGACACAATACTGGTCTGACCTGAGTGTACTCATAATGACCTCACAGAGTGATTGAAAATTTCCATAACAGTTGGAATACTATGAGTTGATGAAATACTACTTCTAGTATCTTTGTAAGCTCTTAGTATATTATATAGTATATATACTTAGAAGTATAGTCGACATCACATCATGTGCGCCGCAGAGTGGCAGCAAGTCTGGGTAGCTCCTGTTTGTTTGTTGTTGTATTGAGAGTTGTATTGAGAGTTTTTTTGAATCGTATCTATTTTTTATTTTTTTTTCCGTGATGGACACAGCTTTGGGTAAAGCTGTGTACACGAGGGACGAGCTTCTGGCTTTGAGAAGAACTGGTCTCGGAGTCAGACATACGATACCGAATGAACTGTGGAAGCCGTTCAGAGGCTGCAGAGCAGGAGCTAAGCTAAAGGCTAAGCGGTGGAGATATAAGCCTTTTTTACCGACGGACCTTATGGGGAATGTCAACTCGCTCCCCAACAAGTGTGACGAGCTGCTGGCATTGGTGAGGAACCAGAGACTCTACAGGGAGTGCAGTCTCATGTGCTTTACGGAGACGTGGCTGAATGACAACATACCTGACTCCTGCGTGAACGTGCCCGGCTTCTCTACTGTGCGAGCGGACAGGAATGCCAAGACGACCGGAAAAAACAAAGGCGGGGGATTGATGCTGCTGGTCAACAATAGATGGTGTCATCCTGGTCATGTTACAGTGAAGGACAAAATCTGCTGTCATGATATTGAACTGTTGGCAGTCGGTCTCAGACCGTATTATGTACCACGGGAGTTTTCACACATCGTCGCCATTGTTGTTTACATTCCTCCATGGGCCGCATGTGACGTAGCGTGTGACGTCATTCATGAAACTGTTGCTAAAATCCAGAACAAGCATCCTAGTGCATTCATTGCAATAACGGGGGATTTTAACAACACTATCCCCTCCTCCCATCTGACAGGGTTTGTTCAGTATGTGGACTGCCCCACAAGGAAAAATAAAACACTGGACTTATTTTATGGAAATGCCAAGGAAGCTTACACTGCGGCTGCTTTACCACCTCTTGGCAGATCTGATCACAATCTGGTCTTTCTCCAGCCCATATACAAACCCTGTGTTTTAAAGGTTCCTGTTACCATCCGCTCAGTCAGGAAATGGTCCCCGGAGACAAGTGAGGCTCTCAGGGACTGTTTTGATCGTACAGACTGGACTGTACTTCTAGAGCCACAGGCCAACAACATGGACTTGGATAGGAGGGTTGACACTCTCACGGAATACATGAACTTCTGTAGGGACACTGTGGTGCCAGTGAAGACTGTTCGCTGTTACCCCAATAATAAACCCTGGGTCGATAGTACCATCAAGCAGCTTCTCAACCAGAAAAAGCTGGCTTTCAAGGAGGGAAATAAGGAGTGGCTCAGGGAGGTTCAGCATGAGCTAAAGGGCAGACTGAGACAGGCAAAGGTGGACTACAAAAAAAAGGTGGAGAGCAAGCTGCAGCAGAACAACATCAGAGAGGTGTGGAAGGGAATGAGGAACATCACTGGTTACTCTAAGAAGAATGGCCAGGCCACAGATGGAGATGTGGACAGAGCCAACAACCTCAACCTGTTTTTTAACAGGTTTGATGGAAGGGGCGGTGTCCACCCTCCCCCTGCATCCATCCCCCCCACCATTGCGGCTGCTGCGGCTGATGCCCCTGCTCCACTGTCTCCTGGAGGTAGCCCCTCCCCCACGCCAGCAGCCACAGTTACAGCTACATCTTCCACTACTGGTGGCCAACTACCGCTGTCATTTACAGCAGATGAGGTGGGGGCAGAGCTCAGGAGACTGCGTACAGGGAAGGCTGCAGGCCCGGATGGGGTGTGCCCAAGGCTCCTGAAAGACTGTGCAGCCCAACTGGCAGAGCCCCTCCAGTGGATCTTCAACTGGAGTCTTCAAACAGGCAAGGTCCCAGTGCAGTGGAAAACATCTTGTCTCGTACCAGTGCCCAAGGTGGGGCACCCGGCGGAGTTAAATGACTACAGACCAGTGGCCTTAACATCGCACATCATGAAAACCCTGGAGCGGCTAGTCCTCCGTGTCCTGAGGTCAGAGGTCACTGATGCTATGGACCCACTCCAGTTTGCCTATCAGGAGCATCTTGGAGTGGATGATGCGGTTCTGTACATGCTGCATCGGGTCTACGCCTACCTGGAGGAACCGGGATGCTGTGTGAGGATTCTATTTTTTGACTTTTCCAGTGCTTTTAATACGATCCAGCCCCTCATACTGAAAGACAAGCTTGAGGGAATGGGAGTAGATCACTTCCTGACCTCCTGGATCACAGACTACCTGACAGAGCGGCCTCAGTATGTCAGGCTGGAGAGCTGTGTCTCCGGGACAGTCAGGAGCAGCACTGGGGCTCCACAAGGGACTGTCCTGGCGCCATTCCTGTTCACACTCTACACGGCAGACTTCAAATACAACACTGATTCATGTCACATGCAAAAATATTCTGACGATACAGCCATTGTGGCATGTATCAGGGGGGGTCAGGAGCAGGAGTACAGGGATCTGGTGGATTCCTTCAGGGACTGGAGCAATAAGTGCTGTCTCCACCTGAACACAGCCAAAACAAAGGAGATGGTGGTGGATTTCAGGAGGAAGAGGCCTCCCCAATTACCAGTCTTCATACAGGGGGGGGATATAGAGGTGGTCCACACATACAAATACCTCGGAGTCCTCTTGGATGACAAGCTGGACTGGTCCCCGAACACCGACGCCCTCTACAGGAAGGGGCAGACCCGCCTGTTCTTCCTGCGCACACTGAGGTCTTTTGATGTCTGTGTGGAGATGATGACCATGTTCTACCACACAGTGGTGGCCAGTGCTCTCTTTTTTGCTGCTGTGTGTTGGGGGGGCAGCCTTGCAATAAAAAACACCAAGCGACTGGACAGACTGGTGAAAAAAGCGGGCTCAGTGTTGGGCAGGAGTCTGGACCCGCTAAGATCTGTGGTGGAGAGGGGCACACTTAACAAACTGAGTGCTATAATGAACAATAGCAGACACCCTCTCCACAGCCTCCTGGAGCAACAGAGGAGCAGGAGCTGCAGCGGTCGGCTCCTCTCACTGCGCTGCAGAACGGAGCGGTTCAGGAGATCCTTCGTCCCCACAGCCATAAGACTGTTTAACTCTTCCTGAACTCAGTCTCACACACTCACCTCTGCCACAACTGGACTATATTTTAGTTTGCACTTTACTTGATATTTGTTTTAAAAACCTTATATTTCATATTTATTTTAATATTATGAATGTGTTTTTATTGTGTGGTTGATTTTTTATGTTTACGTTTTGATGAGCTGCTGGACGGTTGAATTTCCCTCTGGGGATGAATAAAGTTCTATCTATCTATCTATCTATCTTGGGGCCCCATATCCACTGAATTTTTATGGTAGCCTACATCAAATTTCTAATCCGACTCTAATCTGGGTACAGACTTCTGGGACAGAATAGCTACTACCAAGAGAAGGGGCATCCATCTCTACCATCAGGAATCTATTCAGAACTTGTGTTGGTTTATGATGACACCAAAGAGCAATTCTGTTGGGGGCAGCAATTATTCGCAAGGGCCCAAAGACAGTTAATAATACTAAATAAAAATTATGAATGAGATTTTATTAATTACAGACTGATGGACCAGTAATTAATAACTAAACATAAGTATTCTACACAGACAGTGAAAGGTTTCATTGGCTAACAGTTATCCGAGGATGTTTTGTTCCATTCAAAATAGTGTATCTTTAGCATAACTGAGACAAAGGGCCAAATTCACAAAAGGATTGCGCGGCTTTTGCGGCCGCTAAACCGGTGCAAATGAGACAAAAAGAGAGCGTCTAATTCACAAAGCACCCGCAAAAGGCGAATTGCAGCACAAACTGCGCTGCCAAGCAAATAGCGTCATGGTGCGCCTGTGCCATTTGCATGCATGTAAATTAGGTAATATTCATACATTCGGCGCAAAATTGCCCCCTTTCTATGCAAATAAGCATCATTGCAAAAAGCGTCTAATTCACAAAGGCCAGCGCTATTTGCCACACGCAAAAATAGTGGAGCAAATACCGTCTTTTGGAAGCATGTACTAACTGCGCGCAAACTCACTCCTCACTCCCCATCTCTCTGTTTCTCTCTCTCTCTTCAATGTCATTCAAGCCTGTGTGATACTCAATGATATTATGGGTGAAATCTATAGTCAGACATGACTGTAGACAGTCAGATCAAGTGGGGTTTTGGACTTATCGGATTTAAAAATAAAAGTAACAGGACGGAGTTCAGGATTCATCCATACATAAGGGGCTGCTTTATTACAAACAATTCCACCATATAAACATATACATCTAGAATGTGTGTGTTTAACAGCTTAATAATGTCATCACATATCACAACATATATCAGACTTATAATAAAATAGCGCTGATCGTGTCCCTGTGAAGCTCAGCGTCAGTCAGGACTCTCAGCCGCATAACGCGTACCCTACGGCGTATGCTCTGCGTCGATTTAACGCGGAACCATAAATCATCCTTGAGCAGCACGGAGGGAGGAGGGAGGAGGGGGAGCGGGCTCCCGTCCCATCTTCGCAGTTTCTTGATGATTTGAAATACAGGCTGAGCCTACCGTTAGTTCTTAAACTGTAAAAAAGCTTGGGGGGGGGGACCAAAAGCATGAGTTTGAAAAGTGGGGGGGGACATGCCCCCCCTGTTCCCGGTGGAAATTGCTCCTTGCGCCTCACTGCGTTTTATTTTCACTCGCTTTATTTTTTATTTCTGCAGTTTTCATTATGGA
Organism: Cololabis saira; assembly: GCF_033807715.1. Classification (NCBI taxonomy): domain Eukaryota; kingdom Metazoa; phylum Chordata; class Actinopteri; order Beloniformes; family Belonidae; genus Cololabis; species Cololabis saira. The sequence goes on from NC_084594.1 coordinate 34,897,144, forward strand.
CCAATCTGTGTGCTGAAATATGGAGAACACTGGAAACAGCTCCGCTCACATACTGAGACAAGGGAAAATTGCACTCAGCCGCAAAACTTTATGGGCGTGTTTGCTCCGGTATATCATTAGAGCAAAGTCTTTTGTGAATAGGACCTTAAAGCAGGGCAAATTGCGGGCGCAAATGCAGCGCAATTCACAGCGCTATTTGCGGGCGCAATCTGTTCTTTGTGGATTTACCCCAAATTCTGTTATGCTAAAGATGATCCCAACATTAGGTACAAACTAACTCAGTTATACATCTTAGTGATCTGCAAGTCCCTAACCTAAAGCAAATACCAGTTATGGGATGAGTTATATTTCATCAGTCTTTAAAGATATATTTACATACATGTATGTATTTGTCCCTCTGAAAACGTCATCTTTACAAGCACTTAACACCTTAACATGCTTTTGCAATTATTTAGTCTGCCTGTACTCTGTTATGAATGAAGGGATTAAATGTAGATGATTTGGTAGTTACTGGAGGAAAGTTCATGAGGCTGAAACTTTGTTTAAAAGCCTTTTCACTGATTTCTGTACACACACACACACACACACACACACACACACACACACACACACACACACACACACACACACACACACACACACACACAAAGGACCATCTAACAGGAGCTTCACTTTATAGTATATTCATTAAGTCTCATGGAAGATTCATGAATAAGGAGTCTCTTTGTTTATCTGAATTATATTATCACCTCAGTAAAAAACGCATGTTTATGTATGTTAAATATGCACCTCACAAATTGTTTATTCATTCAGTCTAATTTTAAAATTGATGCATACAGAGATCTTATTAAAAGCTCAAAATAGGCACAAAAAAGGGAAAAAAGTGATCTGTGGAGATTTATGTTTTCACCTGAAAAGGTCAAAACTTTATGGAGTTGCAGTGATAGATTGCTCACACATTGATTTGACAAAGCATCACCTTGTGTTTCTTGTTTTAATACTAACTATTGATTGACTGACCTTTATCTATATAAATAGACACCACCATTAATGCACTTTGCAATGGATTATTCCCAGTTGCCTCTGTTTGTCAAAGCTCTCAGAACTCCTGGCTTGTTAATCATTAGTCAGAAGTTCATGGGGATATTTCGATCGACATGGGGAAGTAATGAAAAACAGTCTTTACTGCATTTGTTTCTGTTGTATTGTAGAATGCCTGAGTAAAACAGGTCTTTCAAATCCTTTCATATTTGACAATATGAATTATGTGGCGTTCCTAAGGTACGCAACAATGGACAAAGCATACATTAAAAAAGGCACACACAAGGACTAGGACTAGAAAATAAGTGAGAAAATATTACATATCCCAAGACTTAACATACAAAAAACACAATATATTTCAGAAAATATTTCCTTTATACATGCAGAAAAGACAATCAAATATAGAACGCGACTGTTTGTCTTTGTATTTATTTTCTGAAATGCTTTCCTGTTTTCATTGTTTTGATAAAGTTGTGGCATTTAGCTTTCTGGAAGATTTGGTAAGTTGTGGTACAAACCTCTTTACCGGAAAAGTTTGGAACTGTTATTTCTTTTTTGTGTTGTTTTTTGATTAGAGTATAACAAATATATATCATTTTATTAATTGTGTGTACCTTTATTTAAAACACAAATAAATTATCTTCAGTCTCTTCATGAACCACAAGCAATGTAAAAGAAAGCGCCTTTACTGATGTGTTATTGGCAGTACTTTTATTTTGAAGGATGCTTCTACCTAGTGTGATGTGTGATACAGTACTAACCCGGGGAAAATTGTAATCTGTTGTGTTTGGGAAAATAAAACAATGGTCGCAATGTGGATTGAGTATCCTTAACAAACTTGATTGTTCTTTTTTTTTAAAATGATATACAACATATATAGAATGCAATAAAAATGTGTATTGTTCTGAAATACCAACCTTTGACTGGAAAAACTTAATGGAATCTTAAAGAAAACTGATTAAATATAAAGAAAAAACAAACAAACATGTGACATAAACAAAAAAGAGATGAGTTACTGAAGATATTTGCCTCTGGTAACCATGGGAACTCAGAATTTGGAAGAAGATAGAAGTTGGATGCAAAAGTACAGAAGTTCCAAGTAGGTCAGAACTATTCCTGGTGCCTTCCTTTATGCTGAAAGGTGAATTATGATTATTATTACTATTTTATTTCTTTTTTTCCCCACCAGGGCAAGTAATTTCCCCCAGTTACATAGACTTCAAGCCCTCTAATACTGTGCTTTGCTCAAACACATTGTTACAAAAACAGCCAAAAACAATACATTGTTTATCAATGTACTGAAATCTGAAAGCAGTTCACTTCTATCTTTGGATTAATTTTAAAATCCACCAGTTACCTAAAGCTCTTGCTGCAGTTTGATAGCCTCCAGTCTTTAGCTTTGAAATGTATTTGCACACATACAGGACGTAACTGGTTCAGATGAAGGTGGGTGAGTCTAGAAATTATTTTCTAGAGACTGTGGTCTAAATCTCACAACAACATGTACAGTAGTAATGAAAAGGCATCAACATCAAATATGACAATTGAACCACTTAAAATTAAGAGGAATAATAATAGTTGGGGCTCTGGTGTCCCTCAGACATTAGTGACGCAGTTGATACCACATTAATTGATTATTCATGTATTTGTCTACAACAGTCGTGCAAGAGAAGGATATGACACCATAGAGGCAAAACCTATCTACCTTTTCTTGTTCCCTTTCAGATGTGTCCACAATCTTTAATTAAGTCCACAGTGTCAGAAGGTGATGTCCATATTACTGCAATGACATTTCAGTTCCACTGATATGGAAACCAGAACACAGCCTCCATTAAGTGTGCATAACATGTGGACACTGGGTACCACTGGGATCCCTGAGTGTCATTTCCCTGCACTGTAATTTATTTTCTGTATGTAATATAAACAGTTAGCTTTGATCAGTCCAGGCTCAGCTCTTTCTCCTATATGTAGTCGAAAGTACAAATTCATAAAAGGAAAAATGCACTTTATCTCTTGTGTTGCAGGGACGGTGAATAAAACAAAAAAAAAGAAATTTAATTTAATGAATTGTTGTTCCAAAGCAAATAGCCAATGCTACAATTGTAAACATCATGATTAGATGGGGATAATAATTTCCTAATTAATGAGCTGTTTTTACCATTTCCCTCAAATGGTATGCTTGATCATCTTTATGGGTCTTCTCTTTTGTTCTGTCTTCAAACAAGATGATATTCTCACCAAGGTTTTGTCCTTTTGTCCTGCTTCATTACATAAACTTTTTCTTCACAGATTCTATTAAAGGAAAAGATGGTCTGATTTCTGCACAATTTAGAACATATTATTGTTACTGCAGGAGTTTTTGCATTTTCCCTACCAGGTTGCTAAAATTCGTATGGTTGATGTTTCAAAGTGGGGAAACGGAGAAGAAACACAGCTGTGGCTCAGGAGGGAGAGCAGTTATGTCAGTGGTTTGATTCCTGGTCTCACAATCTGAAGCTCCTCAGCAATCAGGACAGCATAAAAGCTCCTCTCTCCTGCACGCTCACTGCCAGATCGTCACTCTATGTCTGTAGCATTCCCTGTCCTGACTTCCCGTAGCCGACCCTGCCTGTTTCTGGACCCTGCCTTGTCTCCTGCTCTCTGTTGCCTGACCTTGTCTTCCAAACTTGACACCGATTGTCTTGTCTTGCATTCCTGCCTGCTCTTCGTCCCTGTTGAGGGTAATAAAGCAAACCAGACAAGCTACCACCGTGTGCTCCGTGTGCTGCATTTGGGTCTAAAACCTCACCCCATAACACTAACTATATAAGAAAAAACACTACGTAAACTTAATAGAAATGATACACACAGACCTCTATAAAAGTTCTGTATAGATGTGTCAGAGTGTCTGTCTAAAAGTGGGTTGATTGGTCATCAAAACTCAAAGATCACTTTTGGTTTTGCTTTGTAATGTGACTAGAATGACTGTACTCACAGAATTTACAGATAAACTGAAATTTCTTTTTAAAAAAGCAAAAGCAAAATGATTAATGTCCCAAAACATCATTGATTAACTATATCCTTTGACATTTGAGACATCCAATCAATGTTTTTGTTAAGTGTTTGGCATTCGATGTTGGAATGTTAACCTTTGCAAAAGCCCTCTGCTCACCAACTCAGTATTTTTTTTTAATATATATACTGTACACTAAGCTCGACTGAGTTTGGCCATTTCAGGACTTCCCAGGATATCTTCCTGTCAAACAAATGGTCTAGCAAAGTTTTTTAGATAATTCCTTAGTGATTACAGTAGTTGGAGTTTATGATCCAAGCACATCACCCTCTGTCTGCCAGAACAGTGGTTCTTGACCTTTTCAAATACAACACCTCATCATCAGGTTGCTTGTCACAACCCTCAAACTCCTATCAGAGCCTTGGGCTCTAGTATTACAAAATCAAAAGTTTGAAATTAGTTAGTAGCAATACTAAGTACAGGGACCAAACATTTTTTCTTTTCTTTTGAAATGTTTCATTAAATCATTATATTAAGCCTTTTATCTACTTGTACATCTATATTCATCTGTTTAATCTTTGAACCAACTACATCGCTCAATGAAACGTGTAGGAGACATTGTGGCTAGGAATGGGTGTACGAGGCATTGGTGTGTGTTGCAGAGGTGGGATGGGTCACGTGGGTGTGGGTGTGAGCAGTTAAAAGTGCACTCACCTGTTGCGCTGATTCAAGAGAGTCTGGTCTGGGTTGCTGTATTTTTGGTTTACCGTCATGCCACGCCATGCCATGCCACGCCACGCCATGCCACGCCATGCCATGCCACCCATTCATTCATCACTGTCAGTTTATTTGGCCGGTTAATTATTACTCCTATCCATTCCTGCTACGCTGTGATAGCTTATGTTCTATGTATGAACACACTCAAGATGCATCTGGATTTCAGCGTTTGTAGCCTTCTTGCTACTTATCTATGAGCCAGTAGGACCCAATGACAAACTCAGCAACTAAGAGGTTTGTTCTTTGGCGCAAAAGCGCCACAGTACAAAGTCATCAAGCAGCAACAAGACGGAGGACAAAGGAGAGCTAAGTGCCACATACACCTGTCAGGGCTTTGACACTTCCTCCCAGTTTCAGTTCTGTCTTGCCCCGCCTGTGCCATCTGCCCTGATTGTGTCCGCACCTGTGTCTCGTCTTGTCTCGTTATCCCCTCAGTATATCTTGTCTTGTCATTCCTTGGTTCCCTGTCGGTCCGTACTGTTCCCTCCTCCATGTGCTCCCAGTTTTGTTCTTTGTTACTTGTGGTTTTTGATCCTGCTCTGCAGCGCCTTGTTTTTGCCTTTTTATGGAATAAATCCCTTTTGTTTTTGAGAACTCCTGCCTCCAGCCTCCCTCTGTCTCCTGCACTTGGGTCCTGGAAAACCTAACCCTGACAGAACGGACCGACCAGGTGGACCCAGCGGGAGACTACCTCACCATGTTGGACTTTCTCTGCCGTGAAGCGGCTAAAAACGTGCGCTGGGCCGAGGAGGATTATTGTGACCCCTTTTGGGGAACACGCCTGGCTCTGGGTGGACCCAGGAGCCTGCAGAGGCTACGACGACGGCGTCAGCGCCAGCCCCAGCCGCAGCCCCAGCCTGTTCCGGTGGGGGCCCTGGATGCACCTCTTCCTGTTCCCGAGGTGGTCCTGGACGTATCCCAGCCTGTTTCCCCCTTCTGGGGAACACACCTGGCTCGAGGCGGGCCCAGGGGTTCTCAGCCCCAGGGGAAGCGACGGCGTCAGCCCCAGCCCCAGCCTGTTCCGGTGGGGGCCCTGGACGCACATCTTCCTGTTCCCGAGGTGGTCCTGGACGCATCCCAGCCTGTTTCCCCCTTCTGGGGAACACGCCTGGCTCGAGGCGGGCCCAGGGGTTCTCAGCCCCAGGGGAAGCGACGGCGTCAGCGCCAGCCCCAGCCTGTTCCTGCTCCAGCGGTGGTCCTCGACGCATCGCCCCCTGTTCCGGCTCCAGCAGTGGTCCTCGACGCATTGCCCCCTGTTCTGGCTCCAGCGGTGGTCCTGGACGCCTCAGCTCCTGCTGGAGTTCCTCCTCCGGTGATGGTTCCGGACCCCCCTCAGCCAGCTCCGAGGATCCGTGCCCCCCCTCAGCCAGCTCCGAGGACCCGTGTTCCCTCTCAGCCAGCTCCGAGGGCCCGTGCCCCCCCTCAGCCAGCTCCGAGGACCCGTGTTCCCCCCCAGCCCGCCCTGGATGTGGACTGTGGGGACATCTGGGATCTGTCCCTTAAGGGGGGGCCAGCGCCCCGGACCCGGGTACCCCCGCAGCCGGCACCTCGGACCCGGGTACCCCCGCAGCCGGCACCTCGGACCCGGGTACCCCCGCAGCCAGCGCCACGGACCCGGGTCCCCACTCGGGCAGCTCCGGGGATCCTCTTCCCCCCGACGCCGGCTCCCCGCCTCCTGTCTGCTCCTGTTCCGGCTCCCCGCATCCTGTCTGCCCCTGTTCCGGCTCCCCGCATCCTGTCTGTTCCGGCTCCCCGCATCCTGTCTGCTCCGGTTCCGGCTCCCCACATCCTGTCTGCCCCGGTTCCGGCTCCCCGCATCCTGTCTGCCCCGGTTCCGGCTCCCCGCATCCTGTCTGCCCCGGTTCCGGCTCCCCGCCTCCTGTCTGCCCCGGTTCCGGCTCCCCGCCTCCTGTCTGCCCCGGTTCCGGCTCCCCGCCTCCTGTCTGCCCCGGTTCCGGCTCCCCGCCTCCTGTCAGCACCGACTCTTGTTCCTGAGGCGGTCCCGCAGCCCTCTGTTCCTGAGGCGGTCCGGCAGCCCTCTGTTCCTGAGGCAGTCCCGCAGCCCTCTGTTCCTGAGGCGGTCCCGCAGCCCTCTGTTCCTGAGGCGGTCCCGCAGCCCTCTGTTCCTGAGGCGGTCCCGCAGCCCTCTGTTCCTGAGGCGGTCCTGCAGCCCTCGGTTCCTGAGGCGGTCCCAGAGCCCCGTCAGGTTCCAGAGCCCCGTCAGGTTCCAGAGCCCCGTCAGGTTCCCGAGCCCCGTCAGGTTCCCGAGCCCCGTCAGGTTCCCGAGCCCCGTCAGGTTCCCGAGCCCCGCCAAGAATCCCCGTCACGCCCCCCGCCAAGACCCAGGCCTAGGCCTCGGGGATGCCCCCCCGAGCTGTCTCGCTGGTCTGCCCGGTCCCGAGGTCGGCCCCCAGAACTTTGGCCGTGTGTGGCTTGGCTGGCCTGATACTGCGCCACAAAATATCTAAAATTATCTAAATATCTTAAAATATCTTAGGGATTTTGAGGATGTTTCTCGCCGTTAAGCGCAGCATGGACTGAAGGGATGCAAAAAATGATGGGCGTGGCAATCAAACTTTGAAAATTGACTGAAAGGAACCACAAAGTAGCAGATCTCAACGGGTAGCATGGATCGACAGAACACCGGCTTTCCCATTCATTGTGTATGTGCTACCGGGGCACGAGAGCGGAGTGCTCTGCCGCCGAGCTCGGCGACGCGTGAGAGGGCGCCTGCCATGGGGTTGCGCTGCGCCTGCCTGCGCCCGAATTGAGCATTTTTTTATTTCACCATGCTGCGCTGTGACGACATCTTGGTGCGTCCAATAAGAGAGAAGGTGGTGGAGGGTGAAATAAAACTTGCGAGTTGTAGACCAGAGACGATCAAGATGGAAGAAAAAATAATTTTGGCTGTGAGTCTGTGTGAGGAGCTGTGGAGAATGCGAGACTGCAGGCCTATCGTGACCTCAATAAAAGGGGACAAAAGTGGAGAGAAATCTCCCACAATTTGGACATACCAGGTGTGTTTAAAAGGCCTATGCTTGTTGAATTGCTTAGATTGAATCTGTTCTGTCAATGAATTTAAATGCAATGGGGATTAATCTAAATGGATTTTGGATGAATTTTAAATGAAATATCTGGATGAACTTTAAGTCTGCTCTTGATGAACTGTGATTTTTATACTAAAATTGTTTCTTTGTTTCAATTTCTTTGTATCTCTGATCTTTTTTGTTCAAAGATATAAAACTTTTATATCTTTGAACAAAAAAATATAAGTGAGGTCTTAAGATGCCCCCAGCCTTGGGCTCCTCGATGGTGCCAGGGGGTCCCCACAAAATGATTTGTAATATACAGTAAAATATGTATTTAATATAAAATAATAATAAAATAAAATAAATATTCTTCTGTAACATGTTCAACACTACAAACTTAGTCCCTGCTTGGTGACATTCATCTATTCTGGCCTGATACTCTTCCCTGCCTTGATGAAAGGAGAAGCTAGTGGTATATGCTCTTTAACTTGAGCTGACGAGCTGCAGCTGTGTCAGGAGCTCCGCTGTCCGCCGGAGCGCCGGCTCGTCCGCGTGGCGCAGCTCTTCTAAAGCATGATTTATGGTTCCGCGTTAAATCGACGCAGAGCCTACGGCGTAGGGTACGCCGTAGGCGTGTCGCCGCGTACCCTACGCCGTAGCTCTGCGTTGGTGTAACGCGGAACCATAAATCAGCCTTACCACACGCCGGCTGACTCCGCGCTCCCAGCGGATCAGCCGGCCGAGTCCTAACAGTTTTGCCCTTTGGTAAAATGTCCACATTGCAAGAATTGTCGCCCTGTTGTCATCCTTTTTGGTAAAATGTAACCAAACCTTCAAGAGTTTATGCCGCTTTGTCCCCGTGTTTTCCTGCTGGGCGCGAATGCGCATGTTGCGCAACGTGCTTGGTGACGTCATTCGCGCCGACTGGAATCGATAAGGGAATCGTTTGCGAAAAAGGCAAACGATTCCAAGGAATTGAAACACTGGGAACTGGTTCTCAACAAGAACCGGTTCTCGATTCTCATCCCTAGGGCTGAGTGGGTGTTAAGTTCCCCCATGACTTCAGCGCCCACACCCTGGGTGGGGTTGGTGAAAGGGCCTTTCTGTGTGGAGTTTACATGTTCTCCCCGTGTTCCCTTGGGTAGCTAATGTGAGCTACCCTGACAAAAACATGCAACAGTCCTGGGCTACACATGCCCCCTCTGGCCAGTCGGGGCGCCAGATGGGGTGGGGAGGAATAACGTGATCCTCCCACGCGCTACGTCCGGCCAGAGAAGCCCCACCCTGTCTGGTGAAAAGAAGCGGCCTGCTCACTCCTCAGGATAAGGAGACCTGAGCTCAGTGCAGGGCCCTCCCGGGGTTGGTAGAGGGTGAGCAATGCCCAGGACTGACTTAGGTAGGAGCACTAGGATAAATTTAATTTAATTGGGATAAAAAAAAGAAAAATTAAACTATTAGCTGATCCTGCTAATAAAGAAAATGCCCTTGAAATACCTTCACAATTGGACTCCTTAATGATGCAAGAAAAACATATTTTTATCTTAAAAAAACAAACAAATTAAAACAAATATATGCACTGTTCAATAAAATCAATGAGGCAGTTGTAGAAATAGATTACATGTATTGTTAACTCTTTGAGTGTCCTGAAAAACACTCCATAAACTTTTAAGTATAATAATAATACTAATAATAAAAAATAAATAGATAATAATAAAATTATTGAAATAATAATAGCCTAATTACTAGGCCCCAATTCGCAAACGATAACATCTTCTGTTACTTCTGGACAATAAGGGACATCAGCCAGTCAAATATTTGCTACACGGTGAAAATGAATCCATCAATCTGCTCTATTCTTAAATGTAAAAGCTCCCTTCTGGATTTTGAAAAAAGGGAAAGAAAAGAAAAAAGAAAAATGGCCGCCAGCACTATGTCCTAAATTTCACCAGTCCTTGGCAGGTTGATGCCGTATTTACTGTGTGAAATATAATGCAATGAGATGTGGCTATTAGAATGGCTGTAGCTCTTTTTGATCAGAGGCCTCTGCAGCTCAGAGCTGTCAACTGAGTTCCATGAGTTTTTTTATTGGGTCGGAGAGCCACAGCTCATCTGGGAGCAGGGGTAACAGAGAGATGGCTGCTGTGGGGTTCATGTACACCAGTCTAACAAAGACTAGTATAACAGGGCTGGGGTGTTTGTTGGGTTGCTCTAGTTATCATTTGACAACCCTTTCTTAAGTGTAGATGCTGATTAATGCACATTAAACCTTTTTTGGACTGGTTACATGACTTAAGCTACAGTACATTGTAGGGCAGTAGAGAGGAGAATGCAGTGCTTTTGAGTGTGCATTTCCCATTACCCTTGATTAGTGTTTACGTTTTATTGACCAATCCTTGTTTATGCCCTGGAGGCACAGCAAGAGTTTTACAAGTTGAGAGTTTGCTATTTTGTGGGCATCCAGTTTCTGCCACAGAAAATTAAACATGTTTCTTAGCTCTTAACTTGCAGAAGGTTGTGAAAGGTTAAGCCACGTCTATTTATGTGTGTAAATATAGTTTCCATCAGAACATACAATTCATCAGTGTCTTTATGGTTGCACATGCCTGAGATTTGATATTGCAGTCTCAATCTTGCAGTCACATGAATCTTCCTGAGAAAGCATTAGGGTTAATAAATACTGTAGGTTTTAAGTGAAGAGTCTGACTTTTTTTCTCACTGACAGCTGTGTTCAGTCAGTCATCCCTCTCTGATGGACTCTTTGGGGCTCACCACGAGACATCCCAATATCATTAGCTGTTGAAAAAAAAATGTGTTGGTATTTTGACATTCATAGTGTAAAAATCATGTTGTCATTGTTGTAAATATATAAATAGTTTTTTTTTTTTTTTTATTTAATTTATTTTTGCATTTAAAATATATTTTTAGTTTTAGTCTAAACAATTCCAAATTCAAAAGTGTTTTAATCTAAACTTTGAGTTGCAATTGTGTATGAAAGCTGCTATATGAATAAAATATAAGTTCAAAAATGCCAGTTATTAAATATTAATATAAATATGTTAAATGCACCAAACATATAAAAAATTGTATGTGTGTGTGTGTGTGTGTAAACAGCTTCTTTCCCATGGCTGTGAAGAGACTACCACAGATAACATGACCCCCTCCCCCATCCCCCAACCACCCTGTGGAACAATATAGACTTAAACAATATAGACGTAAAACATATAAACAGACAACCAGACACACTCACACTCACACCTAGGGGCAATTTAGAATCACCAATTAACCTAGAATGCATGTTTTTGGACTGTGGGAGGAAACCGGAGTACCCGGAGGAAACCCACCCAAGCACGGGGAGAACATGCAAACTCCACACAGAAAGACCCTGCTGGGCCTGGGAGTTGAACCGGTAACCTTCTTGCTGTGAGGCAACATTGAACCACTAAGCCACCGTGCTGCCAAGCAACACAATACCAGCAATACCAGCAACAGTGTGTGAAAACCTTGTGAAGACTTACAGAAAACGTTTGACCTTTGCCAGCAAACGGTATATAGGTATAAGTATTAAGGTGAACTTTTGTTATTGGCCAAATACTTATTTTTCACTATCATTTGTAAATACATTCTCTAAAAATCAGACAGTGATTTTCAGGATTTTTTTTTCTACATTTTGTCTCTCATAGTTAAGATATACCTGATGAAGTGTGTGTGTGTGTGTGTGTGTGTGTGTGTGTGTGTGTGTGTGTGTGTGTGTGTGTGTCACTTTCTACTCATGTTCTATATGTCCACATACTGTAGTTCTAAGAATGCCACCACAAGTCAGACAGCAACAGCAAGGGCGCACCTTTCATTTCCTTTGGGATATTGGCCAGAGAAGACTAAGAACACAGGCTAAACCAAATAACAATGAAATAAATGATCACTTCTCCAGCCAGGCTCCAGCTCCATTGTGCCAGCTGACATTGACGAAGCCCCAAGCCCAAGAGGAACCTCTAATACCTTGCAGCCTGCCGATGACTGTGCCCTTTCTTCCCCTTTTCTCCATTGTGTCCAATACACAGATTCGATTTACAGGCCTTTAAAAATGATTCCAACTTTTATTGCACTGCTCTCTGAGCAGAATAGCACAGAAATGAAATATTGGACAAGAGCAAGGGAGACGTACTTTTATTCAAAAGTTTTATTCCTGCCTATTATCACAAGTTCATATTTTAAGTTTGTTGTTTTAATTTTTAAGCTCAATCACTAAATCATTTGGAATTGAATGTTTTTGTTTTTCGTTTGTTTTCCTTTAACAGAGAAAATGAGTCGTCAGACTCTTGAAGGATACTTGTGCTCATGAGAAAATTTGAATTAAAATAAGTGCTGTCGACATTTTCAGCATGGTCTTTCTTCATCTCTCCATCTTTTACTTTTTTTACGCAGGAAATGAGGGAACTCCCGATTAACATAAATTAGAGAATTCATACTAACAGTAAAGCATATGTACATACTGTGGCCTACTGGAGTCCGTTTCACAAAGCAGGTTCAACAAACTCTGCGTCTAATCCTGAACTCTTAGTTGATCTACTCTGAGATCGGAAACTCTGAGTTTTCGGTTCCAGAACAGCGGATTTGAGGTAATTTACTCAACTCTAAGTAGTTTCACCTGGAGTTAAGCGCGTGCGTGAGGGAAATAAAAAGCCATCATCAGTAGAGCGCTGATACAAGGATTCACCATGGCAACCGGCAACAACAAAAGAGCGACATACTTTTTCTTTTTTTTCTTTTAAACTTTATTTATCATTTCAATTTACAAAATCCCTTTGAGGAAACATTAGTTTGCATCTGAAGATCCACATACTAAACGCCGTGTCCTTTTTCACCCGAATGGAATTTTAATGCGCGCATACGGAAAATTTGAATATAGCCTATTGCAAAACTTAATTCGTAGTAAATTCAACTTAAGGTGAAACAAATATTATTTCCCACTACATGCAAAGTGAGATATTTCAAGCCTTTATTTGTTATAATTTTGATGATTAGCCTATGGCTCACAGTTTATGAAAACCCCAAATAAAAAATCTCAAAAAATTAGAATATATGATGAAATCATTAAACAATTCAATCATCAAAATTATAACAAATAAAGGATTAACATATATTGCTTTGCCTGTAATGAGACTATGTATAATGTACATGTATTACGTGGTCTGATAACCATCTCCTGACGAATATTTAATTCTCTGCGCATTAATTCTGCACCTTCATCAATTGTGTCTTCATCAAAAGGACATGCCATGTTCGTGACAATGGACTTCTAATATATATACTGACTCTGTTTTTAGTGACAGACGGCAGAACTTCGCTAAAACTCGCCTGCTGACTGAATGAATGAGGAAATCAAATGTGCGTGCGGCTCTGAAAGAGGCGGAGACGCAGAGAAACTCCAGGTTCATTGAAATAAACCTGGTCCCAACCAGGTTAGGTTCAGAGAGTCTGTTACTACGGTAACTGACCAAGAGCTTAAGTTACCTCTCTTTGTGAAACAGGCTAGAGTTACTCCTCTTTCTCTGGTTTGAGTTACCTCCCTTTGTGAAACGGAAAACTCAGAGTTTCCCTCATTTCAGGGTTAACAGACTCAGAGTTTTCACTAAACCTGCTTTGTGAAACGGACCCCTGGAGTATCAACTACCAACTGGTTGTTGGCATAGAATGATTTACTTTATTATTTCAAGGGGGCAGTGATGTCCACAGTTTCCTTCAAGGGAACTGTGTTGTATTGTGTATGGTTTACCACACAGAAGGTTAATTCTTACTGAATTATACAGAGAAAAAGGTTTATGTTTGAGGTTAAACTAATTCCTGTTGATGTTACAATGCACACATTTAATTCACATCAGACTATAGTGGTTTCATTTCCTCACATGTTTGTTGAGGGGAAGCTAATTATCTTAAACCTAAAATTTTGCAAGCAGATTTCCACATGTAAAATGTGCAGGGAAATGAATGCTAAAAGAAGAGGACAGCCTCGAGAGGATTGTCAGCATGGATTTCCTGGATTAGTGTTTGGGGGCGATGGTGCTCAGTGACTGAAGCTTTGTTTGTGGCCATGGGAAGGTAATTAATTAAAAATGCTTGTAACACACTGTGCTCTGTCTCATAATATTTATGCTGATGTGTTGCTGTGAAGTGGGAGGTTATCTGAGCAGACCATATCCAGAAGTTCATCTCATTAAACTGTCATAGTCAGGGATTGTGCATCTTTTCTTCCCATCTCTCTTCCCTCCTAAAAAAAACAAACATGTTTCTTAACTGTCTTCAACTTCAGCCACTTAAGATTCATTCCGCTTATGTCCATAGCAGTCAGTCTACAAGCACACTTTAATAGATGAGTCAGGAAGCAAGACTTAGTGGGATATTGGAACTGATTACACTCTTGTTCTATTCATTTGCACAGACCTTTGTTAATTGAGTCCTGAGCAGCGATGCATTGAGCACACATGCTGGAAGGCTCTTTCTGACCCCACTCACAACAGGGTACAAAGGAGCAGCACTTGTTTAAGTGAACTGTTTGTTTTTGTCTTTGGCATGTGTGGGTAAAGCAGAGAAAATAAGGGATGGAGAAATATTTCTATTTGCTACAGAGGGATGTACGAAAAGGAAGATCACAGCAGTATCAGAAAGTGAGGAAGAGTACTGATGAATACTTGGAATATTTTCTTAAAATAAGTTGATTGCTGATTCATGAATTAATTATTATTAATTAATTTCCCTTTAAGGATTAAAGTATTTTGAATTTAATTATATTGGATGTACACCTTGTTTGGGTTGAAGAGAAAAAAATACAATATGGTTTGCTTGAACTGCCTTTGAGTTTAAAGTGACTGTTCATTCATTATCGAAGAGAGATATGCCAAGTGAAAAGCTGCTGCTACTAGTGAAATAATAAAAGTAGATCAAAAGCTTTTGAAAAGTTTACTTTAAGACAGTGAATTAAGTTTCACATTGAAGGCAAATAATTCATCCCATTTTCAGGGGTGTAGGTTATATAGAGGTATACAGGGTGTACTCACTTAGGGCCCGATTTACTAAGATCCTAAATAAAGAGTACTAAATTGCGTGTGCACTGAAAAAGTTTGCGCGTGCTGTTGTTGTGTGTTTTGCGGGTGATCAACTAAGATTGCGTGCGCAATTGATAACAGGTGCAAACAGCAGTATTTAAATGAGGTGTTGCCCGTCTTACGGTTTGCGGCGCAAACTTTGCGCCATGGAGAGTGGATGGAAAGCAGGATATAGTTGCAAGCGCAAAATTAAATTTGACGAGTTGGGTTAGAGATATTAGTGGAAGAGGCAAATTGTTGTGCCGTATTCAGCACCCCTGCCGTGAAAAGCACCCCCTCGTATATTCAATGATAAGTAGACCCAGAAAAAAAACAACACACTAACACTTCAATATATTTATATATACACACTCACACAAACACATACTTAGGAGTTTATATTATATATATTTACAAATATTATGGAAGACAACACAGTAAGCAGGCTATTAATTAATGACATCAATAACCATTTACCCGATTTTTTTTTTTTTTTACCCGAATCCATGAGCGCATTTAAACATGAATCATTAACACAAAACTGGACGCTAAACAGAAC
The DNA here is from genome assembly GCF_033807715.1 of Cololabis saira. Lineage (NCBI taxonomy): Eukaryota > Metazoa > Chordata > Actinopteri > Beloniformes > Belonidae > Cololabis > Cololabis saira. Next base: position 34,912,621 of record NC_084594.1, read on the forward strand.
ATGGACAACAGAACATGAACAGAACACGGAATGAGAATATGATTTTTGTCAGACGAGGGGGTGCTTTTCACGGCAGGGGTGCTGAATACGGCACAACACCGGGGTATGACAACTGCAGAACAGGCGCACAATAAGAAACACTTTTTTCTCCATGAAAACACGTGATTTATTTATTATCACAAATAAAAAAATGAATGTGCCTCCTGTGGCAACCTTTTGCTGAATAATACTCGATTTAACATTCAAATAAAATATTTTTCCTTTTGCATGTGGAGATTAGCACCTTCCTTTCGAACGTATTAAATACAGACGCAATCACAATCCACGCAAAAACTTTCAGGCTTGGTAAATCTCATTGCGCGTGGTAAATGGACCAATTTGCATCTTCCCCTCCCAGTATTTAGCGATTTCTGGCAGGTACGCCCTATATTGAATATTCATCAGGGCAAAAGTACTAAATGGATTGCGTGTGCTATTTTGCGCATTTGAGAGGCGCAGTGCTCTTTGCATGCTGTTAGTAGATCAGCTGGCACTTTGGTGTGCGGGTGCTGTCAAGTTTGCACACGTTTTTACGCAAACCTTTAGTAAATCAGGCCCTTACTGTATTTTTCGGTCAGCATTGGCTATACTATATCATGTGTAATTAACTGTTTCTGGGGGTAAAAACTAAATAAAATGAGATGGATAACTGGGGTTAGTGCATATACTAATATCCCATTTTTGGGTAAACTAAATTAAGTGGTCTGACAGTAACTGTTTATAAAAACAGGCGTTTATCCTTTGCTGTATGGGCTCCTTAGAAAAAGGCATGAATTAAGTGTATACCTAAATTTCCAGGGACGAATACACCACTGCTTGTTCTCACTTCCAAACTATTGCATTTGAACACTTGGTCACGGTGTTACAACTTGACACATTAATGTAGAGTATTCATTATATTTTTCTGCCCACAGTGCAGAATTAGACCCTTAGTTTTACTCACAACAACATTTTTCAAACTGTTTTTCAAACTGTCACTTGCAAGAACGTCTTGATGAGTTCAATAATTACATGTTAAATGCCATGGGTTTAACTCATGTGCTTTATGTTTTTATATCAGACAGCAGTGTAACTGAAATATTTGTCTGGGATTTAAGGTATATTTCAACAGGTATATTTTTGTCCGTTTTCTTCAGTGCTGAGATTTTATTTTTTGTTGTTTTGAAAATAAGTCTCACAGGATGAGATACAGAGTTATGAGGATCACACTCATTAGAAAAACACCCTTCAATGAAAACATCGACCCCCTGCAGTGCTACTTTTATCACAAATTCAGAGATTAATTTTTTTTTCTGCAAGAGTGTAATATAAACACAACTTATGACAGCTATAATAAGTAATACGTGGGATAGCAGCATGTCAACTCTAAAAGCCTTGAGAGAAACTGTTGGCTATCCATGGCTCTTTCATCATGTCATGGATAGTCCAGTTGGGGGAAGTGCAGTAAAGAGGACAACCAAAGCAAATGCATGTCATATCTTGCAGAGTGAAACTCGAATCGATATAATCATGCTGAGCCTAAATATTTTCCATTACTTTTTAGCATGAGGCAGACATTGCCCCAGCTAAGAGACTCACAATTTTGGAAGAATGGTATTGAATTTCACTCATTAAAGTTTTAAAATCCAGCAGTATTTATGATCATCCTCTTTTATGGCTAATCTATAGCAGAACCATTAGGCATGCATTAGTGAGTGAAGTATATTTGACCTAATCCTGGTCCACACTGAGAAGTCAATAGCGAGCATTAAGCCTTCCTAAATAAAAACTATGGCCTGGCAATGTTTTTGAGCAAGTCACTTGAGTATCACTTTGAAGACCTACTCTTTCTCTACCTCTTGCTAATTGGGACATTCATAACTTGAACATGATCCCTTATTGCCTATTTTAAACTCCAAGGACAGGGATGAAGAGACAGACGATGTAAAGGCAAGAGACAAACTAAGAGAGAAGAAAGGGAAGCGATAACAGAAAGAAAGAAAGTCATATTAGGAACAGATGTGCCGTTTTACATGTAGGACTAGAAAAAGTGAATAATGTGTATCAAACCAGCCCTTTCCATAGCAGTCCCCGGTGTATAACTGCAACACTATCTTTTAAATTACCTTTTTACTAAATTTACTTTATGACTTCAGTTTTGGTACTAGTAGACTGAAATTGTCTGGATGAGATTTGTGTTCTCATAATCAAATCAAAGCAAGGAGCAAATCTACAAAAACTGGATTAGTGGCACCATGATAGTTTATGTGAAAACACCCTAATAGGCAATTTGGCATCCTGAGTGCCTTTCTGAGCTATAAACTGAAAAATATCTATACAGTTGTCTTCAAATGCCACAATTCACTTTTTTGCAGCTTAATTCTCTAAACATAACAAAAGATCTGTCCCAAGAAGTCAAAAAACAAGAATGAAACCCTCTCTACTAACTCCTGAATTGTCACTCTGGAGTAGAAAAAGAAGTTTGTCAACACAGTTTCATAGTCTTATCTTTGACAGCAAGCTGTAACAAACCTTGTGCTGTGTTTGTGAGATAAATAGCAAACACATGGAAGACCTTCCATAGAACTTCACCTCCTTTTACACCTAGTCAACCTTTTGGGCTGCCTTGGATCTGCTGGCAAGCTGGGGTCAACAGAGATACGAGTCGTAGGTGGCTTTTGGGAACCACTTCCAGTAACCCTCAACCACTGTGATTTATCACATTCTCAAGTGTGTTATATCTCTGCTGCTCTTATCACAACCAGGGATCTGCTGAAAAATAAAAAAATAAATGTTCATTAAAATGACAGGTTCCCAAAATTCACAAGATAGGTTTAAAGCGACACTACGTAACTTTCCAGAGTCATTGTGATGGTACATCAACTTCCAACAGGTTTAATGACACCTCTGTCATGGTCTGGGGGGTCTGTATCACCTTCACTGGCACTATGTAACTTTGAGGAGCATGGTAGGAACCCTGCCACACTAAAAAACTACAAATTGTTACGGCTTTGACTGCTTTACGGCATACGTCACTTCCCCCTCCTTCCCGATTCGTAGTCGAGACGAAAATGGGCGGGGCGTGGAGCACAGAGGCTGAGGAGAACTCGTGGTGAGCGAAACGCAGAGTTGTTATCATGGCTGAAGCAGCGAAGAATCCGAAGAGAATAAAAGTTTTATCGCAGGAGGCGAAAAAAAGAAAGCGGGAGAGTAACAAACTAAATGCCCGGACGAGAATCAACATTGGCCCGGCGTTCACTCGCTGGCGGGAGCTGAAAGACGAGGAAGGATGTCCGACCGATGGGGAGTTAGCCCTGTTATTGTTGGACTAGTAAGTGCATTTATATCATCTATATACACTTCTTTTGAGTTTGTAATGTGTCTTGTATTATCACTGAGGCCATCTAGTCCTCCTTTTATCCTGAGAACTGTAAAATTGTGCAGGGCTGATCTGCATTCAGCATCTGCATTCAGTTATTCACAGGTTATAAAGTATTTTTTTATTTTGTCAGTAAGTATGTTTGACTACTAATTTATGACGAAGTCCCTCTAAAAAACGTGACAGGAAAAATGTGCAGTAGAACAAAACCAAAGCGTTTGTAATTTGGGGCGCATTATCTGGCTGAAACAGGACAGGGGGGCGGGGGTGAGGTGCAGAGCGCTGAAACAACTTAATAAAACCAAGTTGAACTTAGTGATTTTCAACATCGTCATATTATATTATTTAGCCAGAAATAGATGCATTACCTCTTCGCTATCCATACTGCAAACGACCGCTGAAAACAGAAACGTGGTTTTGAAAGTCCGTCCCGTCTTCTCTCATCAAAACAATGCACACGACGGGGACAGGAGTTTTCCGGCAGTACGCGCTGGTGCTCATGGGAAATGGAGTCTTCTTTCTGGTAAAGCACTACCGCTTTGGTCCAAAGGAGTCGCCAAACTCAGAAAAGCTGAAAGTTACGTTGTGCTGCTTTAAGTTACTGCAGCATTTTTAAACAGAGGCAACATTGAACTGCTTCAAATATGAAAATCTCTTCCCCTAGAGGTAATGGTTTTCCCACAGCATTTAGGTAGTTTCAAATGTTATATATGTTTAAAATTTGAATCAAATTTACCGACATGCTGGACCATAAAATGATATGCAAATGTATTCACTTGTACCCAGGTAAAATAACCAATCTTGGCAGCAAATAAGAACCATATGACTTATAGAGTGAAAATGGATGAAGCCTGTTTTAGCCCCTTTATATTCTCTCTGTTTTACTTATCTCCCTTAATGCCTCAACCCTGGTACGGATATAGATGGAAACTGGTGAAGACAATAACCAGGTGCAGGTGAAAGCCTTTCTGCTTGGCCTCCAACAGCAGCATATCCCTAATGATTTCAGCCTCACTGGATTCAATCATATCCCCTGATACCCTCTGAAGGGGATGCAAATTGTCAATCAGCCCTCTCTTGTCCCATCATTCTTCCCATCTTTCCCACTGTCTCTAGTTCCTCATGATCATCTTGCTGTTTCTCACCTGCTGTAATCACCCCACCCATTTTCGGTACTTTTACACCCTTTTATATTTTAGCCCCACATCATACTTCCATGTTAATTTTGTTAATTGTGTCTCAGTATGCTCAAACAAACTGTACTTCTTCAAGTGTAATCAATTATAATTAAGTGAAACAGTGCCGAGCAAGTTATGGGGGTCATCAGTTCATTTATGCAAGTAATGCAATGCAAGTAATCAACAAATTATTGCTTTTCTTTGATATGGTTTTGAATATTTACAGAGGACATAAGCAATTTTGGCATTATGTAAACAAAGAAAGGAAAACACCCTTTTCTATTAATGGTATTGTTATGATTTGGTTAAATCTCAGCAATTCTTAACCAAATGACAGCAGCTAGGGGGGCATAATACGTTTTTGAAAAGGTTAATGTAGTTATTGGATTAGCTCATGATGCAATCCTTTTTCATTAGCTTCTTATAAAAGAAATCAGATTACGAAAGTTCTCACTTGGGGACTAAGCACAATGAGCAATATTTCATTTGAAAATAACCTATTCAACTCCATGGGCTATAGATGCACTAAGCTTCTCTGCAGAATTGAAGGACTTCTCATCAGTGTGCACAATACATCTCATGAGACATGAAGAGATACAGTACACATGCTGGTGGGACCTGCAGACTGCAGGTAGGTCCCACATCTCTTTGAAGGTGTGTGCATATGGGGTATATTATTGTCTTTAATCAACGGCATATTTTTTACATTTGAGAGCACTGTAAACCAGAACAGTTAATCCCACTCCTAAAGATTGAGAATATTACAGTCAAAATCTGTTGTCAAGTTGAATCAACGTTAAACTTTCATACTGTTTGAACGATTTATGTACCGGTAGTTATAATTATGTGTGACTCGGAGTTTGTGAGTACCGTAAATACTGCTTCAATAATGACTTTTTTTAAGTAAACTATGTTTTCTAAAGAACGTATACTAACGTTATGTATGTCACAACATTGCTGGTCTAACCTTAACGATGTAATCAGAAAATTTGTTAAAAATGGCTGCCCATCTCTAGCTATGCGAGATTACCAGCCCCCCAATCTCGCACGCAGAAAGCACGCCGATTTTTTCCAGTGGCCAGCCGCGGTACTGCAACAAAAAATCCCATGGGGCCCAGAAAGCTTTTTCCCATAGACCACAATAGTAAAAGAGAAGCCTCTAAAACTGTTCACAGGAACCTCCAGCTGTAATCACCGGCAATTACTAATCTTTGTATTCTATATTTTTAAGTCATGGACTTTATATCCGTCAAAAATGTTTTATAACGGCCAGAAAAGTCAAAGAAAAGTCTCTTTCTGGGCGTGACGTCATGGCCGTGTCGGTGCCATTGATGTTGCCCCGGGGCATGATGGGAGGCCCCAGAGCATCATGGGAGGTGACTCAACTGCGCATGCTCTATGGGCCCGATAACGCAGAAGTAAACCCCGAAGTCAGGAACTCATTTCGGCGTAGGCGCTGGTGAGCAAATTGCATTGAAATGAATGGGCGGCCATTTTCGACGTAACATCCAGTTAATATTATAGATCCATGGAGACTACACGTCTGATTGGTAAGTAAACCAAGAACTTCACATTACTTTATGCTTGAAGTAAATCTTTAAGTTTATTAAAAAGAAGCCACGAAGAAAATGTTGGAGCTGTGGTGTTTAGGCTATACTGTGTAAACTTTGGTCGGTCTACTTTGTTTGCACTAATTTTTCAAAATGTATCGTCCATTTGACCGTGTTGAAACGGGCAGGACTGAGAAATGTTAACCTGCTTTGGATGAAAACTTGTCTGTCAAAACTGGGGATTCATCTAAGAGCTAAGTTAATAACCGTTGACAACTTTTTATTCTATAAATAAGTATTTACAGCCCTTCGAATCGTGTAAATATATTGTTATACATATATGATCCTGGTTAAACTCGTTTTAGCAGCGTTTAACTGCAGTAAAGTTAAGTACTTGGGTAAAGCTAGCAAGAGCATGCATTTTAAACCTAAATAACAATTTTATCACTAGTATGAATCTTGAAATTGTAAGGTTCCAATGCGTCCATGGATTGGAAATGCAAGTTGTGAGGTGTCTGTTCAGACACCCGAGCACAGTTGTTTAGGAATTATCGTTTGAAGCAGAGCCTTTATTCAACAGTTAATCCCTTGCCATGTCTCTATGGGTCTTGCATTTGTACAGTAAAGTAATTTAATGCTTTACGGACCCACCTGTCACGATTTCACAGTGATCCATGTAAAACCTGTGTAAGTTCAGGACCACAAGCATTCTTTACCTGTCCATTGTGTAAATGTGAACATCCCTTCTCGGAGATGGCATTGTTAAGCCATCTAAGAGGACACTTAAACGACATGAGACTGTACCGTGCCCTATAAACACTGCAAGTACCAGACAAATGTGTACTCATCGTTTAATGCACACAAGTAGGTCACATGCAGACAGTTCACATATTGGTGATGACATCGTATCAACAGAAAAAGACAGTGGCCCAGGTGTAAGCCCTTCTGAGAAAATGGTCCTTCAACATGCTTGCTTGCTGTGAGGCTGCTGTCCAACTCTTTTCATACAGGAAACGCCTTGTGTTCATACAAGTCATTTCAAGCTTTCAGCCATTCATCTCAAAGCAGAGAACATGATACGCTTCACCTTGCAATTATAAACTTAGACTTTGGGATCTATTTTGTTTGTTCAGGGTGGATAAAATACAAACACCTAGCACCATTTATATCAATCTTATGAGAAAAACAGAACTTTACAGCACTACATTTAGGGATGGGAATTGTTAAGAATTTAGCAATTCTGGTTCGATTATTGATATCGCTGATCAATTTGGTTCCTCATCGGTTCTTGGTTATCAACTCTCATCCAGTTATACATAATGCAACCAAAGTTATTTGTACTATATTTGTAATAACACTTACATTTCAAGTATACACCAATATTTTCCACTCAACTTAAAGTAAACAAGTAATGTAACCTCTTGTCATCATTCTTCTTGTAGGAAGAACACAATGTCGACTTCAAACACAGAACAGCCCTTTGTGTCATTCCAATCTTTCTGCGTGAGGAAGACCCAGGATTTTTTTAAACTTGGAATGTAAGCATTATTTGCAAGAAATTAAAAATATTGAAATGACTTGCCCATTATATTATTATCCCTTGCCTGTCATCTGTTTTGTCTTGGTTGTTGTTTCTCCTAAAGTTTGCTTTTACAAATGTATTTATTATTGTAAATTTGTCTTATCCAGGTGGGTGAATCAGATGAGCCGGATGATAGTGACATTCCTGTCGCCCTTCTCACCGTGGTTTCTGACATCACAGCTCCGTCCAGTCCAGTGAATTTCAGTGCTTCAAGTCTTGCTGTCATTATTGAAGATGACATAGTTATCTCTGACATTCCCATGTTGGCTGATGCATTTGCATTATTGTTCGGCTTTACAGTATGTATGTCTTGCATTCGGACTACCCCAGCAAACATAGTTCTGGAGCAACGCAGCCTCAAGGCCTCTGCCTGCCCCCCCCATTTACCTTGATCTAGAAAATGTTGATGGGGCTAGAGGGCTAGATGATGGAAAACCAAAGAAACCTTGCTTGCATGCTCTCAAAAATGATTTACAGTATTGCTGCTTAAGAGTAGTCCAAGTTGTCATCCAAATATGGGACAAATACATTAACAATCATATAATTTCTTTGACATTATTCAGGACATTATTCAGGAGTTTGAGCATTTTGTCACACTTTAATTTAAGACATTTCAATACATGTATTTTGGTTGTTTTTCTCAAACTACAAATATAGAGTGTATCTCAATTTTCAACATTTATACTATCGAATAGTTTGAACACTAACTACTAATCTTTTAAGGCTTGCTTATGGAAAACCACTGAAACATTTTCTACATGTTCTCAAAAATAGTTTGTTACCGAATAGTCTTTTATGACATACAAACATGTTGACCAAAACAGGAATGTTTGTTAGATATTCTCAATGTCATGTTTTTACATTGTGTCATTCAGCATTTTGAGCACATTGTTGAAGGTACTTATACTTAACTTAAAAAATATTAGTTTGTTAACTTAAATTTTATTAGGTAATCAGTTGCCACATACGTTTTGAGTAATGTGAACTAAGTCGGGTTTGCAGTGCATTTGTTTTTGCTTTTACTTTCAAATTCTGTTCTGTTCTCTCTCAAAATGTCCCTGCTTGCATGCAGAAAGGTTATTTTTGTCCTCAGAACTGCCATTCTACTTTCAAATTCACGGTTGCTCACACAAACCTCCCTCTCTGCAGTCTCAGCCCTACTCACTGCTCGCAGGTTTTTTTCTGGGTGCTTGAGAAACTTGTCCTCGCAGATCTTTTTCTTCACTCTTGGATTGCTGTGAAATAACACTGACAAAAATCTACCAACCAATAGAAAAACACATTTGATCCTGGCCAATGAAGTTGCCACATCTTTTTACTCTCCCTACAGAAGGCTTCTGTTATTTCCACCCAAAATTATTTATAATCAATCATCTTTTTTCTTTGACTTTAAGCAAGGCTGGGGGTTTTGGAGTCCCTTACAGCTCAGTGGCAGTACCACACTGTTGCAAATGTAATGAACTAAGCTGATCAGAGGGCTGTTTCACAAAACCAGGATAACGTATTAAGCCGGGATTTTTCAGATATCCTGGCTGAATTAAGCCTGGAATTCGGTTTCACAATATCAGTAGTACATAAATTGCCATGGCGATATATCCTGTGCAGCTATCCTGCTCCAGACCAGCTTAGTTAAGCCTGATGTCTTATCTGTTCAGTCAGCAGTCCAACGGATCATAAACCAAAAAAAAAAAGTCCCATTTTTGAATGACGTCGATGATGAAGCACTTATATTTAGAAGGGCTTTCAGACAAGGAGAAGTGTTTCGGGACAGGTCCAACCCTGTTGCCTTTTCCCGTTTACTACTTTCATGAACGCTATCACTTGTCTGGGGATGCCATCCGCTACCTGTGCAGACTACTGGGTCCCATAATTCAGCACCACACTTCAACTCCACACATTCAGCTACGCCCTCAGCGTTACACAGGTGATCTGTGTTGGGCTCAGGGCTCAGGTTTTGAGAACTGCCCATGATGAGGGTGGTCATTTTGGAGTGTCGTAAGATGTGTCTGTGTGTGCTCAAACACTTTTTCTGGCCGCTGGTCAAGAAGGATGTGGTGGCGTATATTAAAACATGTCATGTGTGTCAGCTGATGGGGAAACCCAACCAATGCGTAAAGCCGGCACTGTTGCAGCCTATTCCTTTGGTGGGTGACCCTTTCGAGTATCTCATTGTAGACTGTGTGGGGTGCCAGGTCGGGTTGTAAGTATTTGTTAACTGTAATGTGTCAATGTACACACTGCTTAGAGTTAATTTATGACGCGTGCAAATACAAGCCTTTTCCAATGTTCCAATGTTTCCAATGTATTTTATTACTTACAGTGTTCATGTAGGTATTGCCACTTTGTCACTTGTAAACCAAACAAATAAACAAATATAAATATCCACCTGCTATTTCTCACTTCTCTGTACGATCAAAAAACTTTTGCCTAACACAGCCACCTGTGTGTGATTGCACCTTGATTAAATAGACCGTACCCAATTGATAGTATCACTACTCCCCCTAGTGGATGGAAGACTGACCAAAAACACAAGATAAACACATTTGATAGAGTAACACAAATGGCTTACAACCTGGATTTCTTCTTCTGTTGTCGCACCTTCTTGTTGAGCAGCGTGTGGAGCTGTTGGCGCTGATCAGGGAGTTCCCGCAGCTTTTTGGTGATGTTCCATCCCGCACCACCTGGATTGTGCATGACATCGATGTGGTTGAGGCGCAGCCGATCAGACAGCAGTTTTACCGCATGGGTCCTGAAAAGCTTGCCCATTTGAAAGCTGAGATTGAGGATATGCTTGGCAAGGTTATGACTTGGAGATACGACATATTAGTCTGTCTATATGTCTTGGACAACGCTTTGTCCAGGGCGCTTCTGCCGTAGTGTATAGATTGGGCGGCAAGTGTTCATCGTATGTATAAGTAACTTTATCCCTGCCTCTGCTCTCCTGCCCTTCTCCTTTTCTCTTAAATAGGCTTCCTTGGTACCAGGTTGTGGAGTATTGGGAGCAAGGGGGTGAGGTAAGGTGTGGTTTTGGAAAGGGAAATTGTTCCTGTTAGCATACTGTGGGCATATAGTTGTTACTGTGAGTTGTTGGGCTGTAAGTGGCCCAGCCGCTCTTAGAACTAGGTTGTGACGGTTCCCCTTTGGGGTCCCGTCTTAAGGGGGAGGTTGTGACAACCCAAGTGTGTGGGGGTTTGTTTGTGTCAGTGTATGGAATTTTGTTCGCTCTCTCTCCTTTCTGTTGCAGGTTAGATTGCCTCATTGGGCTTTGGTGTGTGCGGCTCAGTGGGCGGGCCTACGTCCGTTAAATACCCGAGGTTTCCACCTGTCTGCTCTCTGCCTCTGCTTCCCATTCCCGGCTTGATGCTGCAGCTCACCTGCAGCTTGTTCCACCTTACAGATATAGGCTGTTGTCGCTGTTAACCTTAGTTGCTTTTCCTCTGTTACTCTTGGTTGATTTACCTTTGTTAAATAAATATTGTTTACTCATTACTTCCCTCCTGCGTTTGTTTGTCGAAGAGCTGAGCCAGCTCTGACAACAGATACAGCATTTTTAAAATTCTGGTGGAAATCCATCAGGTTTCTTTATTAGTAGGCATTTTCTCCTGTGCTTTATGGAGTTCTTAAAGAGTGAGGGGGTTGTCTAACATATTTGCTTGTTAGTTGGATCATTTTTGAAGTTCTAAATTTTGGACCAACGCGTCTACTGACTGTTTTGGGTTCGGGTATTGTCCGTATAGCTGACTGTGCACCTTTCAATATATTATTAATTTCCCAAAAAGTGTGCTCTTGATTAAAGACAGTAATATACCCCCATATATACAGCCCCCAGGGTGAATGACAGAACCTTCTTGTCTTACCTCTGTTTCTCATCGGGCTGTAGCAACAGAGGCGAAATGAGATGTACTCTCCTTGTGTAAACATGACCTGGAGTTGAGTAACATGCTACTCTTATCAGCAGCCCTCCTATCACTCAGATGATTCCACCATGCTGCATTATGTGTGTAATCACGTGCTGATGAAATGCTGTGCTTCTTCTGTTTGGTCTGAATGAATTTCCAAACAGAACAGCAGAGGTTTGGCGCAAAGAAATAGGGTAATCACTGTGTGAAGGGGCTTATATTGAATACCATGTCACAAAAATAGATTCTGGCTTTGTTTCATTAATTTTGATACTTTTCAGGGTCTAAGGGGGTTCGAGGTTGTGCATGTACAAAAATAAAGGGGGAACTTTATCAATTAGTTATAGCATATACAATAAAATAACAACCATTGCCAATTAAAAATCTCCAAATATGCTTGTTTATGGACTGTGGGGAAGAGGCCAGAGTATCTGAAGAACATGTAACCTCTTTACAGAAAGTCCCTGGGCAAGGTTCAAGCTAACTGAAAACGATGGTGCTACCAACCACACCTCCATGTCACCTGCCCACCTTATTATCTAAATAATAATTTACAGCTTCTTCCCGTCTTAATAATATATATCTGCAGTTTCTGTATTGTAAGAATGAAGGTAGCTTAAGATACTTAGTTACTGGTGAGCAAAAATTGAATACAATACAAGACACTGTTTTCAGTTAAGATTTATTTACATCAGTCCATTCCAATGAATTTGATTCATGATAAGAACCAGTGGCGGCTAGTGCTAAAAATTTGGGGGGGGCGCAATTTACCTTGGCATACATAGGGGTGTAGCGGTACACAGAAGTCATGGTTAGGTACAAGCTTGGTTCAATGGGGATAAAAGAAAGGTAGAAAATCCAACAATGTTGTATTGGTCAAAAGAATACTCAACATAGAGTTGGGGTTTAACATTTCAAAAGGTCCGCTGTTATTTTGTATAGTTTTTTTGTTCCTGGTTTGGGTTCAGTTTATTTTACACATTAGGGAGAAGAAAAACATGAACATTTCCATTGTTCTGTCTGAAATTTATATTATTTGAAAAGATAATATTCCTTTCTTTCAGATATTTGATCAACAAATATTATTTCAAAAGCAAGTTTTTGTTTTAAACAACAAAGATAAAAATCTGGTTTGTATAGTTCAGTTTTATTTTCTAAAAAAGACGGGGAATTAATTGTCCAATCAAATTAGATTAAAAAAAAGACACATGAGTACGTCACGATACTGATCGCGGATTCGTTGCTGATAACTGTGAGTTTCTGGGATGCACACCATAGACATATGTACATATATGTATATATGTCTATGATGCACACGACTGCGTCCCTTTACGAATCTAATTCAAACCAATTAAAACAGATCTTCAGGTCACGTGCTATTCAAATGTTCGAGTACTGACACTGCATTCTGTTTTACTGGCGCCCCTTACATCCGAAGGTAAATAAAATATAATAAAAAATATTTTGGAACCAAATAAATATTTAAACAACATTTAATTACTATTGACAGTCACCCACCGACTGAAATAACACCTTATTTTAATAATTATTTGCATCTTACAGCGTGTTTTTTATTTTATTTATTTATTTTTTTAATCTCTTGATTTGATGGAGGCGGCGCCCCAGCGCCCTCTACTGACCAGCCGCCACAGATAAGAACTGTTATGGTTTGCATAATCTGCTTGTGCTTGTGTGGGTTTTCTCCAGGTGCTACGGCTTCTTCCTATAGTCCAAACGCTTGTATATTTCTTCTTTCTGTCGCTTGGCTGAACTTGCAACAGTCACAGTGTCAGAAGAATATTTGTACAATCTCTCCATATTTGCAAATATTGGTTCTGCCTTTTATATAGTGTACATGTTTTTTGAAAACTCTAGCTTTTATTTCATTACATGTATATATTTCAGTTAATATTTTACTGAGCCGTGAGAGCAAAATTTGCTGCAATCAAATTCCTTGGTTGTTTGTGCGAAACCTGGCAAATAAAAATGATTCTGATGTTAGGGTGATTAATGTTTCTGAATTGCCCATACAAGTTACTGTGATGTGTGTCTGTATGTGGCCCTGTGATGGACTGGTGGCCTGTCCAGGATGTGCCGCTACCCATTGGTTGTAATGAGCTGGGATAGGCTCTAGATCAGTGATACTCAACCGGGGGTCCGCAGGCCCTTAGCGGTACATGGTGTAATTGCAAGGGGTCCGTGATAATGAAATATATATTTTTAAAAAGATCCTCTGACTTTTATAGAAATAGATTATTATTTTACTTAAATCGAGACCTTTATCTGCCTTAACTAAAGAGGGTAACATGACCTTCTCTTACTCTTTACAAGTGTAATTCGTTGTATTTTAATAAAATTCTATAATTTAAAGAAATCTTGCACCCGTTTGCCTTGTTGAAGTTACTGCATGACACGGTTAATACAAACGTAACACGATCTGCATCCTCTTCAAATTATGAGCCCCCTTGCGTTTCAGTGGGCATATACGCCCTTAATTTTTTTTAAATGCTTTTATTTTGAAATATTTGTAGGAAGCTGTTGGGGGAACACTCATTAACTTGTGTAGTTCAAGTTAGCGCTCCCCATTGCAATAATGTTAAAAAATAAATAAAAAAAAGAAAGAAGAACACGATAAGCATAGTAACACAAAGAAGAAGAACAAAAAAAGGTACGAGGTAAGAGTTGATCAGAAATTTGCAGGGGCTCCGGGACCCCACAAAGGTTGAGAACCACTGCTCTAGATTACCCCAATATATAAAAAATGGATGGATGGATGGATGGATGAAGCATTCTTCCATCAGTGATCAGTCTAAAACCACTGAATCCTTTTTTTCTTTTTTTGTTTTTTTGCTTAAAAGGTTTCTGTCGAATTTTTCTCTATTTTTTAACACTGTGGGAAACTACATAAACTTTGTGCCCTTCATCAGTTGAAAAAATGTGCCTTGTGAGAAAGGTGATGGACAGCAATTAGCCGAGATGATTTACGAGTCTCTTAAGGTACTATGTAAAGAATTGATTGTATAAAGAAACACCAGATGTCTGCATTCCAAAACTACAATCATCATTGTCAGCAGAGTATGTATGTAAACCCCCGTTAAGAGGCTATTTCCCCCCCATTCCACTGGGAGAGAAGAGGTTGCAGTAAATAACCACTACATTGCCAGAGGAAAAAGGAAGAGAATATAGCGTAAAGATAAGAAAATCTCCCTTTCCTTCATGCATTCATACTTGCCTGTTACCTTCTTGTGCTTCCTTTTTGCCTGGCAAATGAGAGCTGAAAGGAATGTGGAATTGGATAATTCTCTCACAGCTTTCCTTTGAGACCGGTAAAATAGTTTGCTTTGCTGAAGTGAGTTGTTACAGCTCACCAGCTCACCTTCATTCAAAACCTTAACTGTCAGTTGTACAAGTTTGAGACGCTTGGGACAACAGAAATATTTGTATTGCTTTCAGTACACACATTTGTGAAATGTAACATCATAATTTTGACACTCTGCTTTTGATTTTCATAGAACTGTGTACACTTGTTGAAGATACTGTGACTTCACAAAGAAAAGTTTTCCTGACTTGAATCCCAGCTGGCCAGGGTACTGGAGAGGAGATTATGGCCGATAGTTGAACCTCGGATTCCTCGTGGAACCTTGGTCTCTATATGATCGGAGCAGGAGTTTGGTTCGCATTGCCGCCAGTAGATCAGACTTGTTCCCGGTGCATGTTGGACTCCGGCAGGGCTGCCCTTTGTCACCGGTCCTGTTCATAATTTTTATGGACAGGATTTCTAGGTGCAGCCAGGGGCCGGAGGGAATCCGGTTTGGGAACCACAGGATTTCGTCTCTGCTTTTTGCAGATGACGTTGTCCTGTTGGCTTCATCAGACCAGGACCTTCAGCATGTGCTGGGGCGGTTTGAGGCCGAGTGCGACGCGGCAGGGATGAGAATCAGCACCTCCAAGACCGAGGCCATGGTTCTCCACCGGGAAAGGGTGGCGTGCCTTCTCCGGGTGGGTGGAGAAGTCCTGCCTCAGGTGGAGGACTTCAAGTATCTCGGGGTCTTGTTCACGAGTGAGGGAACGATGGAGCGTGAGATTGACCAATGGATCGGTGCAGCGTCCGCAGTTATGCGGTCGATGTACTGGACCGTCGTGGTGAACAAGGAGCTGAGTCGAAAGGCGAAGCTCTCGATTTACCGGTCAATCTACGCACCTACTCTCACCTATGGTCATGAACTTTGGGTAGTGACCGAAAGGACAAGATCGCGGATACAAGCGGCTGAGATGAGTTTCCTCCGCAGGGTAGCTGGACGCTCCCTTAGAGATAGGGTGAGGAGTCGAGCCGCTGCTCGTTCACATTGAGAGGAGTCAGCTGAGGTGGCTTGGGCATCTGTATCGGATCCTCCTGGACGCCTCCCTAGGGAGGTGTTCCAGGCATGTCCCTCTGGGAGGAGACCCCGGGGAAGACCCAGGACACGCTGGAGAGACTATGTCTCCCGGCTGGCCTGGGAACGCCTCAGACTCCCCTCGGAGGAGCTCCCGCGACCCGGGAACAGATAAGCGGCGGACGGATGGATGGATGGATGGATGGATGGATGGATGGAATCCCAGCTGCAACTTTTCTGTGTGTAGTTACTCCAGACAACCAAATGTTTGTTTGTTTTTTTGTATGTTTTTTTCCCCTCATAAAATATCTCCTTTTAAATTTCAGTTCTGATTTTGATTTGGTGAGTGACCCAATGTGCCCAATGATGCTGTCAAATGCACCTTTCTGTTTTATCTTGCAGAACAGCCCTCAAATTTACTTCCCAAATCCAGTGAGTCGATTTGACATTTTGTACTTGTCCTTTGTCAATGTGCGCTTTACTGGTTTGTAATTCAGAGGCTTTTCAGTGTCGTCTCTGCCACTTTTGATAGATCATGATTGTCGACATAGAGCAAATTTCGGAACACTTCGGTGACTTGGTTGATAAAAACAAAAGGTCACTTAAGTTCCTCCATATTTCCCTGAATTAGGAAGTCACCAGAATACACACACAGGGAGCTGCACTTTAGAACAAATCTGTTGACAGTTCCCCACCTTTTCCTTCCCATCTCTCCTTGCCAAAGCAACAGAGGGTTTATTCCCTTCCCACTGGTTGAAACCACCTCCTCTCTGGTCTCTCCCTCTTTCTGTCTGTCTTTGAGAGATGGACAGTCTGCTTGAACTGCAGTGGAAGGCAACCAGATAGGTCAAAGGTGATTGAGTGGAATAATCCATTTATGAAACACTCCTCTTCTGCTGAAGTAAAGCTGGCGTAAGGAAGGTCAGCATGCAGACTCTCTCTTTTCAGCATCACCCATAGCTTGTACTGCTCTATTCACTCTCTTACCTTGAGAAGCACAGCAGGCTTATTGCTCCAGAATTGGCTGTGCAGCATGAATGCAGCAGAGAAGTGAAGCAGGATGAATGTTTAAATGGGGTTTGGGTTTGAATGCCTCACCTCTTTCACTCTGCCTTAAGCTTCTTTCTATCCTAGGTCTCTTGTTTTTCTCTCGCTGTATCCTTTATCTGAGTCTGTGTTCCTGCAGAGTGGCCAACCCTATGAGATAAAATCATCTCCTGCCAGGGATCTTTGCAATTGAGATAATCTGAGTGAGTGCATCTGAAAAGGATCACATTCTTTTGTACAAGCTGGAAGTGAACACCACGTCTTCTGCTGTACCATTATCCAAATGATTGCAACAAAAGAATAAAATTGTTTACAAAACTTTCCAGTGAAGTTAAAATTTTTCCAAGTTGCCATATAAATCAGTTTTAGGTGTGCTCTTACATTTAAAAATGCAGAGCCTAGACATAAAAATTGATACATTCTTTGATGCTTTAAACCTACACTAATCAATATTTTTGAATTAATAATAAATAAAGCATTTTTGCGTAGCACCGGGCAGCTGTTTTCAAGAGATATAAAAACTCACATAAATATTAAGTTAACACATACAGTGGGGCAAAAAAGTATTTAGTCAGACACCAGTTGTTCAAGTTCTCCCACTTAAAAAGATGAGAGAGGCCTGTAATTTTCATCATAGGTAAACTTCAACTATGACAGACAAAATGAAGAAAAGAAAACAGAAAATCACTGTCTGATTTTTAAAGAATTTATTTACAAATTATAGTGGAAAATAAGTATTTGGTCAATAACAAAAGTTCATGTCAACACTTTGTTGTATATCCTTTGTTGGCAATGACAGAGGTCAAATGTTTTCTGTAAGTCTTCACAAGGTTTTCACGCACTGTTGCTGGTATTTTGGTCCGTTCCTCCATGTAGATCTCCTCTAGATCAGTGATGTTTTGGAGCTGTCGCTGGGCAACATGGACTTTCAACTCCCTCCAAAGATTTTCTATGGAGTTGAGATCTGGAGACTGGCTAGGCCCCTCCAGGACCTTGAAATGTTTCTTATGAAGCCACTCCTTCGTTGCCCAGTCAGTGGGTTTGGGATCATTGTCATGCTGAAAGACCCAGCCACGTTTCAACTTCACTGTCCTGCTGATGGAAGGAGGGTTTCACTCAAAATCTCACAATACATGGCCCCATTCATTCTTTCCCTTACACGGATCAGTCGTCCTGGTCCCTTTGCAGAAAAACATCCCCAAAGCATGATGTTTCCACCCCCATGCTTCACAGTAGCTATGGTGTTCTTTGGATGCAACTAATTTTCTTTCTCCTCCAAACACGACAAGTTGTGTTTCTACCAAAAAGTTCTATTTTGGTTTCATCTGACCAAATAACATTCTCCCAATCCTCTTCTGCATCATCCAAATGCTCTCTAGCAAACTTCAGATGAGCCTGAACATGTACTGGCTTAAGCAGGGGGACACGTCTGGCACTGCAGGATTTGAGTCCCTGGTGGCGTAGTGTGTTACTGATGGTACCTTTGTTACTTTGGTCCCAGCTCTCTGCAGGTCATTCACTAGGTCCCCCGTGTGGTTCTGGGATCTTTACTCACCGTTCTTGTGATAATTTTTACACCACGGGGTGAGATCTTGCGTGGAGCCGCAGATCGAGGGAGATTGTCATGGTCTTGCATGTCTTCCATTTTCTAATAATTGTTCCCACAGTTGATTGCTTCACACCAAGCTGTTTACCTATTGCAGATTCAGTCTTCCCAGCCTGGTGAAGGTCTGCAATTTTGTTTCTCACGTCCTTTGACAGCTCTTTGGTCTTGGCCATAGTGGAGTTTGGAGTGTGACTGTTTGAGGTTGTGGACAGGTGTCTTTTATACTGATAACCAGTTAAAACAGGTGCCATTAATACAGGTAACGAGAGGAGGACAAAGGAGCCTCTTAAAGAAGAAGTTACAGGTCTGTGAAAGCCAGGAATCTTGCTTGTTTGTAGGTGACCAAATACTTATTTTACCGAGGAATTTACCAATTAATTCTTAAAATATCCTACAATGTGATTTCTTGGATTCTTTCCCCCCATTCTGTCTCTCATAGTTGAAGTTTACCTATGATGAAAATTACAGGCCTCTCTCATCTTTTTAAGTAGGAGAACTTGCACAAGTGGTGGCTGACTAAATACTTTTTTGCCCCACTGTACCTTGCAGGTTTGTTGTGGTAGAGTATCTAATATCTAAAGATCTTATATATTAGTACACAGTTAATTTCATTTGGTATTTTGAAAGCGTCAAAATCGATCATTTTGGATTATTCTTTTACAAAGTTGTCATATTGGTATGTCCTATTTTTTCTATTTATTTCTATTTTTGTATTTATTTATATTTCCAGCCGTCACGATTGCATCAGTTGAAACTCCGTTGCAGACAGGAAGATGTGCTGAAGCAAAGTCGTCCCCAACAGACAAAAATCAGCTGAAGAGAAGAAGATTAGCTGGAGAGAGAAATATGAGCTAATGACAGGAAGATAACTTGAAGGTAAGAAGTATGGACTCAAGACTTGGGTATCAGTTTAAGAGAAAATATGTTGAAGAGAGGAAGATCAGATGAAAAGAAAAAGATCAGCTGACTCAGCATTCAACCAATAAAGAAAAACAGGTTCACCATAGGTTAGATGCTGACTCAACCACAAAAGAGAAAACGGATCACAAAAGGTTGAACGCTGACTCTGCATTCAACTAATAAAGAGAAAAAGGATCACAATAGATTTAACACTGACTCAGCATTCAACCAATAATAATAACGAAGAGAAAAAGGATCACAATAGGTTTAATGCTGACTCACTCTTGAAGCAATGAAGAGAAAATTATCACAATAGATTTATCAGTGATTAAGAATTCAACCGATGATAACAATGAAGAGAAAAGGGGTCACAATAGGTTGAATTCTGACTCAGTAGTAAACCAATGGATGAATTAATAAAAGTAACTTTGATTACTAATTATTTCAAACCAACTTCATGAGGATTTTCTTGGAATGCAAGTCCAGTTTGCAAAACTTTATATATTGTTTTATATTGTTCAGACAAAACATTGCGACCACTCACTTAATACTGAACAGGTGCTCCTTTAGCTCCCAAAAGAAGTCAGCAGGTGGATGGTGTCTGGCACCAGGATTTTAGCAATAGACTGAGGAAGGTTTGCAGGATGTGTGTGTATGTACATAAATATATATATATATATATATATATATATATATATATATATATATATATATATATATATATATATATATATATATATATATATATATATATATATATATATATATATATATGTGTGTGTGTGTGTGTGTGTGTGTGTGTGTGTGTGTATATAGATTAGATGAATTGATTAGATGAATTACCTCCATCCAAACCAATGGATTGGAGGTAAGGTGATTTTCTCGTAGTTATCAGCCAGGTAGATGCCAACATTTTCCTCAAGCTTCTGGCGCCCACGTATACATATATACATACATATATATATATGTGTGTGTGTGTGTGTGTGTGTGTGTGTGTGTGTGTGTGTGTGTGTGTGTGTGTGTGTGTGTGTGTGTGAGAGAGTGAAAATGAGTGGTCTGTGGTGGCCTTGAAACCCACCACAAGATTCTTAACCCTTAAAGCATGCCTGTGGGCAAACAAAACCATAATGATCTACTCCAGAAGTAAGACATTGGGACAATGGTGTTTGTTTACTAATATTAATAAATCAAGAGCAAAAGCAAATATTAATGTTTAGAAAAGATTTCTAATGTAGCATACATGTCATTTAAAATGTGGGAAAAGAGTAAAAAAAAAAGGTTTAAACTATCATAAATCCAGTCATAACATGGCCATGTTTGTAGTGTTATGAGAGAGGAGAAGCTACTGGCATCTGTGTGCATGAAGTCATTGTTAGCATGCCTCTGTCAAACAGGGAAAAAAAAATCAGGCGAGGATAGACATTTCACATTTCTCTTTTGGTTTAGCCCAATTTGCAGGCATAGTAACAGACAGAATAATTTTGACACTGGGAGTAAATTCTCTGAAGTCCCTAGACAGATACCAACAACATGCATGTGAACCTCATTATTGTGGAGCAATTCTTCATTTACTTTGGGTATGTATTTTTGGGCGTATGTCCTGTAAATGTGTGTAGAGCTTAAAAGGTTATGGACTTGTGGATTGTAGGGTGGGGTCTCAGTGGACTGACATTGTTTACTACAGATGGGATCAGGTCCCATCAGGTTGTTTGCTGGAGACCAAATTAACTTGTCAGATTCTCGTGTTGTTTCAGTATTTCCTAAAAAAATATTGAGGGGCCCCACTGCTGACCTGCTGGGCTTTATGTCTACAGTAAGTGAATGATGATGCCATTTTGGGGGGCATGATTGGTCTGCAAACATGTAGGTAGGTGGCCAAAATATTATTCATATGAATTCCAGGATGTAGGTTTTCCCAGCTGGACAATGCACTAACAAGATGAGCAGTATTTACTCAAATTACCTGTCATGTTATCATGACTGATCAGTGTCTTAGCTAAAAATACAAGGTGTATTTTCTTTTTTTGTAAATTATTACAGATTATTAAAAGAAATAAAAAAAATATCAGACTGTTATTATAATGTTTGACTATAATGCTTGAAATGGCATTCATGTGTAAAGTTATAAGTCACATTACACCACAATCTCAAACTATATAGTATAAATCAGATTACTATTTATTTAACTCTTTAACTTCATTTGAGCATCTGTTAAAACATGATGGGAAAGACTGACAGCTGTCAGATCTGGAAGTATTGATTAATTGTGCATTATCATTTCAATCTGGGTGCAGATTTTTTTTTCTTTGCTTGCATCAGCATTCCTCTGCTGTCTTGCTTTCTCTCTTCCCTGCCTCATCTGTCTAATAGGAGTATTGAGTAGAGCATTTCCAAAGGTGGTCTCCTCAGACCGTAGCCCAACCCCACTGCCCCATGTCCAATTACAGCAAGAATTGCATACTTTTCTTTTGGTCTAAGAGGGGACATTTCCATGGCTGCCATAGTCTCCCAAAGTGGAGCCATCTTGTGTTCCATCTCTCCTTCATTCTCAACTGGAAAATGTCCCTGCTGAAACCTTGCTCAGTCACAGCACTTTACCAACTTGATTTCTGACCAACTTCAGACACAAAAATCGTATTTTACTGCTGCCTATATGATTAAATATGTGTGAAAGGTAATATTCCCCTGGTGTTTAGACAAGTGAGGGACTAATATAAAATTAGTTGGCATGCTTTTCTCCACACATTATCAAAAAGTGTTCTATTTCAACAGGTTATCCTACAAAGATCCATTAGGCAATAGAATAAGTATATTGAAGTGAAAATTATAAATATGGTTTATAGTTACCGTTATATTCAAATAAACATACAATGTTTCTAAATTCATGCAAAGCTGGGATTTAAAGGAAAATATCATACATTTATTATATTAATCCAACCATCACCTATACCCACTTATTTTCTATTTAAAGTCACAGTAGAGCCAATCCCAGCCCTATTTAGGCAAAAGGCAGGGGTCCTCCCTGGAAAGGTCGCCAGTTCAATGCAGCGCTGCATATGGACAACCGCACACCCACGATTTATAATTTCCAATCATTCTGACTTTGTTTATGGACCGTGGGAGGAATCCGTGAGAGATCGCCACACAGAAAGGTTCCCTGCGGGGAGGTCTTGCTGTGAGGCAACAGTAACCACTGAACCAAGTAAACTCAACTGAATTAAATTAAATTAAAATAATAATGCAATAGATTTAAATGAATTGCAAATGCCAGTCATAATCCAACTCAATGTATGTACACAAACTGTATACACAAAAAGCTTACCGATAATTATGATACAATAAGTACCTATGGTGCAGCTGAAACCAAAGAGGATGATAATATGTCATATTACTGTACATAGGTATTTATATGCTTAATTAACCAACTGCTGCTGAGTGCATCTGTCCATTAAATGGACTGCAGTTGATCTTGCTTGTGTCACATTGAAAGTATGTAAATCATTTTTGGTCTGACCTCATCAGTTTACTATTGAGAGAGGTTTGTAAGTTTGAAATAAACTAAATATAAGGTGAAATAAGTCATTTTCCCACTTTAACACCAAACTAGTGAGACATCAGTCAAGAATGGAAAAAAACGGTTGGATGAATTAAAAACAAAGAAGTAATTTTCAGATTGAAATAATTTTAGTTATTCTTGTTGATGTTCCAGTAAGACCCAAACAACAGAGACTGAAAAGGCTTTAGTTAGAATCACTGACCACTCATCACGCAGCTTTAACTGAAATACATTTTCAGGAAAGATAATAGACAGGGTCCAGTGGTTTAAGAGTTAAGAAGTACACATATAATTTGATTAATGGTATAATTGTTGTGGCGGGTTATGAGCTGAGAGCCTATGAAAAGAGCAATCAGTTTGTTTTCTCTAATCCGCTACCTGGTACTGAAAACCACCCTGAATGCATATGTGATGGTGTGCTGTTTCTCAGAGAAACTTGTCAACAAAGTTGACTCTTGGAGACTGCTGGATAACTGTTGAACAGCTGCTGAAGTACAAGACAAGAACTGTTTTTTTTTTTTTAAATAAAGTGCATAGAGTTATAAGAAGGTTCTAGGTGCAGCCAGGGGCCGGAGGGGATCTGGTTTGGGAACCACAGGATTTCGTCTCTGCTTTTTGCGGATGAGGTTGTCCTGTTGGCTTCATCGGACCGGGACCTTCAGCATGTGCTGGGGCAGTTTGAGGCCGAGTGCGACGTGGCAGGGATGAGAATCAGCACCTCCAAAACCGAGGCCATGGGTCTCCACCGGGAAAGGGTGGCGTGCCTTCTCCGGGTGGGTGGAAAGGTCCTGCCTCAGGTGGAGGAGTTCAAGTATCTCAGGATCGTGTTCACGAGTGAGGGAACGATGGAGCGTGAGATTGACAGACGGATCGGTGCAGCGTCCGCAGTTATGCGGTCGATGTACCGGACCGTCGTGGTGAAGAAGGAGCTGAGTCAAAGGCGAAGCTCTCGATTTACCGGTCAATCTACGCACCTACCCTCACCTATGGTCATGAACTCTGGGTAGTGACAAGTGAAAGGACAAGATCATGAATACAAGCGGCCGAGATGAGTTTCCTCCGCAGGGTGGCTGGACGCTCCCTTAGAGATAGGGTGAGGAGTTCGGTCACCTGGGAGGAGCTCGGAGTCGAGCCGCTGCTCCTTCACATTGAGAGGAGTCAGCTGAGGTGGCTTGGGCATCTGTACCGGATCCTCCTGGACGCCTCCCTAGGGAGGTGTTCCAGGCATGTCCCACCGGGAGGAGACCCCGGGGAAGACCCAGGACACGCTGGAGAGACTATGTCTCTCGGCTGGCCTGGGAACGCCTCGGACTCCCCTCGGAGGAGCTGGAGGAAGTGTCTGGGGTGAAGGAAGTCTGGGCATCCCTGTTGAGACTGCTGCCCCCGCGACCCGGGAACGGATAAGCGGCGGATGGATGGATGGATGGATGGAGTTATAAGAAGTGATCACATGGCTGGAGACAAAGAGGAGTCTTAACACAGAGTAATCCTCTGTTAGGGAAGAAGGTTTACAGCTGGACCTATCTGTCAGAACAAGACAAATAAAGTAAAAGGGCTGCACCAAGTGATTAGGTTGAAACAATCGACACAGCCAATCCACAACAAAAGCCGGAACAACATAGAATTTGGAAAAGAACTACAGCCTAAATATGCATTGGGTGCACTGCACTCTACAGACAGAGGTGACTGCAAGGCAGCAGATGGTATAAGTATGATATACGTTATATCTCAAGTTTACTTTATGAGTCACATTGTTGTATTTATCTTAGTTGCTGAATATTTACAAAAACACTGGTCCAAAGAAAATATTTCTGGCCCTCATGAATGAACACATTCAAGCACCATAGCTGTGGAAAATGCACCAATTACTGCAGAGTTAAAGGTGTCAGTGATTAACTCACTTGAATTTAGCTCCTGATGAAAACGAGAGTGTAATTAGGGTAGTGTAGTTTATCCTCAGGGACATAAGAAAGAAAATGCCTCTTGTGGAAAGGAATCACACCTAATATGACAGTTTACACTGGGGAGGAAGAGGGTTTATTTTTTTTCACAGGATAATTGACACCAGAGAAAAGGTAAAATTTGTATGTAGGTTTGATGGGTGAGGAACTAAATGTACAAACCTTCTTCTAGAAATATTAAAAGCAGATGAGACCACTGAATTGCATTCGCTTCTCCCCTATAGCCTACTTACAGAAAAATGTTCATAGCGTACATAATTTTTTTCACTCTTTCTTGCTTTTTCTTTCTTTACCTCTTTCTCTGCATTCTCTTTCCCCTCTAGAATAACTCTGGAGATTAAGCCTCATCAGATGAATAAATCCTGGCTTTACTCCAATTAGAAATGTTACGGAATGAAGAAATGTGCTGGGCGATGACAGCAGCTTTGGTACAGCTAATAACCATATATTGAAGCTTGTTGGCTGCGGTGGAATGGAGAATTATGGGTAGAATATAGAGACAAGACAAAATGACAGTGTGGAGAGAAAAAAAAAGATCCAAAGTGAGTGAGCAGAGCTGCTCAGATCCACACACAAAGTCGGCCAGTGACTGTTTGGTTGCGGTTAGGTCTTGGCACTGGCTGCAGTGACAGCTGTTTGGAAATCATAGAAGCCCCTGAGAAGGGAGAGTGCAACAACAATCCAGAATTACTGTGAAATTCTGTTGTCCCAGTCCATTCTCCCAGCATGGCACAGAATGATGCAGAATGAAAAATGGAACACTGGAACAAATCAGCAAAATGAAAAAAGAAAAGGAGATTTAAATGGGAGACTGTTGGTGTATTACAGAAATGAACACCTAGTAATTTCATGGCTTCAATCTTATATTGTCTCCTGGAGCTTCTTTGTGGGTCTGTTTAGTTTCAAACCTTTATTGTAAGATGGATCATAAAGAGATGAATGGCAGACTTAAATTGAAGCATGCTTGTAATTGATGCTACTTATAATAACTAATACACAGACATACAAATAGGCCAATTCGCTGGTAACCAAGCCATTTGCAATAATTTCTCAAAATGTCTCTATTAACATGGTGCGTTGTATCCAAGACAGAGCACAGACCGGACTGGCTTTGCACTACTGTAGACAACGAAACAATGATACAAATACAAGGGCAATTGTTTAAATGTAAAACACATGAACATATGGCCTAAAATATATCCACAAAAAACTTCAAGACTATTCATATTTTCAGGAATTAGAGGAATTAGTCGACAACTCAGCATATCCGATGAATATTTTGAGAATGTAGCAAAAAACGGAAGAACAACAGCCCTTCAACAACATTTATTAAACTTTCAACCACCTTGCAGACTGTAGCTCTGTGGAACTGTGATCAGCAAGATCAGCAGGATCATCAGGAAGGCTGGCTCTGTCCTGGGGGTC
The DNA here is from genome assembly GCF_033807715.1 of Cololabis saira. Taxonomy (NCBI): domain Eukaryota; kingdom Metazoa; phylum Chordata; class Actinopteri; order Beloniformes; family Belonidae; genus Cololabis; species Cololabis saira. Next base: position 34,939,095 of record NC_084594.1, read on the forward strand.
CAACCGGACTCTTTGATGGTGGCGTCTGAGAGGAGGACGCCGTGTAAACTGCACAGTATCCTGGACGACAACGCTCACCCTCTCCACCGGGTGTTAACCTTGAGCACAACCACCTTCAGCAACAGACTCATTCCCCCCCGGTGTCACACAGAATGCCAGAAGTGTTTTCTTCTTGTGGCCATCAGACTCTATAATTCATCTACCTCCGGCCCCGAGAGGGACAGTGGACACACTATGCTCTGAGCAAATGTCACTTTATCACTTTGTAACCAATTTTCACTTCCTCACTTTACTTAGCTGTACTTTAATTTATGCTGCTTATCAATTTCACCACGGTTCCACATTATCCGATGAATCATTATCACTTATTTAGTTGTACTTATTTTACTTCAATTTATGCCGCTAAACTGCACTGCTTGTTGTATATTGTATATACCTATATTAGGCTGCAATGTTTGATGAATTTTGTCACACTTAGTCAATTGTTGGATTTATGTTGAGTTAGCCTTTATTATTTATCTGCATTTTACGTTTATGTTAGGTTACTATCATTATTTTAATTTTTACAGTTTTACTGTTTTACTGTTGCACTGTAATTTCCCTCAGGATAAATAAAGCTTTTTGAATCTTGAATCTTGAATCTTGGATCGGTGTGTTTCTGACTGACAACAAAAATATCTCAGGATGCCTTTTATTATGTCACAGTGACCACCAGCTGAAGGGGCTTGTTAACGATCTCAGAAGTGTTCCCAACTAGATAAGTTAGTGTGTAAATGACCATCTGCCAATCGGGCAGATGGTGGTTTTACAACATAGCTCTTGTTCACACGAATCACAGCATAAACTCTAGCAAACTCTAATCTGATCTCCATCCTTGAGTTAATCTGGACTCACTCCATTTCAGGGCCAACATCTCACTACCTGCAGGTTTGCTCAGGCTCTGGTCTATGTATTGTGAGTGGCATATGGCTCATTTTCTGTGAAATGTCAGACGGTGAGGGAATCAGGTGTGTGGGGTTGGCACATACTGTAAATATATAGTTAAGGGTACAAAGGGGAGTTGCTCCACACTGAATTAAATATATTTACAGGAGAAAAAAAATACTCTACTCCACACACACACACACACACACACACACACACACACACACACACACACACGCACACACACGCACACACGCACGCACGCACGCACGCACGCACGCACGCACCCGCACACACACATATGCAGCCAACATTGGACGTTCATCCTTCAGAGCTGGCAGATTCATTTCTTGAGAAAGTGACAGCCTGGTCACAGGCTCTTTGAGGCGACCACTGCAGGTCTAAGATTGTTTCAATGGTGGGAAACATCCACTGGGGCTGGCGCTGAAAAGAAAACGTCCCTCTTTACCACCAAGAAAGGGAAGAAAGAAAAAACTGCTTATAATTGAAAATAAGGTGATTGCAGATCTTCTAGCTGCGAGAAGAGATGCTCACTTTCTCTAACTGTACACTGATACACATATTGTGCTTGATCTACTTAAAAAAAATAAGTCAACTTTTTGCATGATATTATTATGTAGACCAAGAAAGACTATTCTTTGTATGAACTACTTAATTTTGTGTATGCAAATAATACATTTTGCAAGTACAGTTAACTTAATTGTGTTAGTTTACTTTATTTATCAAAATTAAGTTGACTTTACTTGCAAATGAATTTTGTACATACTAAAAATTAAGTAGTTTATACAAAGACTAGTCTTTCTTGATCTACATAAAAATCTCATGCGAAAAAGTTGCCTTAATGTTTTTAAAGTAGATCAAACAAGATATTTTTTTACTGTGGTGTTCTACTTAAACAAATAAATCATGTTTCATCAACGTTGATCAATCTACCCAATAGATAGAAAATTGTTAAAGGAAAGGTAAATACAACAAGATCATTGCTTGTTTGAAAAGATTGCCTGGGATTACATAAATACTGCTTGTTGAGGAACAAATGCACAATGTCTTGTTTTTTGAACAAATGCAGATTAAATTCAAAACTAGATGTATTCATGTAAAGCAACACACTTCATTTTTAATTGTTAATATCACAGATTTAAATATGTTATATTAACATGCGCTTAGATGTATCTTTTTCAGTGTATAATGGATAATAAGGTGATTGTAGATCTGTAATGAGACTTCTAGCTGCGAGAAGAGATGCTCACTTTCTCTAACTACATACCTGCGCTCATGGACATTCACATCGCGCTGCATGCTTTATAAGTTCTGATAGTGTAGAATGGACGGTTAAGACGTAAACGGGGGTCGAGTTAATAAAGGATGCTTCGTTTGTTTATGTAGTATTGACGCAGAAGAGGGTTAGTCTTGCTTTAAGACATACGATCTTACTCCCTCTCACCTCTCTCTCACTCCCTTTCCTTTTTCCAGCTGGGCTACACTGTAACACACACACAGATGCACGTTCCCTCACACCCGCTCTGCCTGTGTGACACAGACTCTCTACTTAGAGCGTTGCGGGGAGAGACTGAGGCTCACACTATCAGATTCTCAATGAGGGGACGCAGCCAAGAGCAGACAGAGCGCTCATTCCACCGGAGCCTTCCGCTGGGTGCGTGGAAGGAGGCGCAAATGAGCCCACTGCCATCACAACTGAGCCACTGAAGGAAGGACAGTATCTTACACCAATTTGGTTGATACAGGCTGCTCAGCACTCCCATCCTCTTAAATCCCGTCCAGTTTTTTTTTTATGACACAGACCCCGGGGTGTCCTGCGTTTGTTGGACTGGTTGTGTTTGGCCAAGGATTTCCAAAGAAACCCCGACAAGCACGACTCAGAAGAGAGATTGCAAGCCGGGAGAGAATAGCGTCCAACTAACTCCCCCCTTTTTGTGCAGAATTTGCCTCACCTGGAGGTGGAATTTCAAGCATAAAGCGCTGGCTTGAACAGAATGGATGGAATTAAGGCAGAGGAGTGAGTATGCTGGGCTGGCAGTGATTCTGACTGAACTCCTTTCCCGTTGAACACACTGCTCAGGTAATTCAATTCATTTCAATTCAATAGAATTGTATTTATATAGCGTCTAATACAACAAAAGTTGTCTCTAGGCGCTTTCCAGAGACCCAGAACATGACCAGGTAAGGGTGTGGGGACTCGAGGAAAGTGTCTGGGGATGGGGGGGTGAGTGAGATGCAGATTTGATGCTATATAACTGAATGCATTTCCCACAAAGACTGTCTGGACTGAGTAAAGATAGAACCAGGGGGCTAGTAGTGCAAGAAAGTAATGACATCTGAAGAAAAAAAATAAAAAAAACAGCCCGCACTAAAACTATCCATTCACGACAACCCCACCAATTCAGCAAATGCACAGGCAGTTATGGTTGAATTTTTTGCGCTTTGATAGCAGCATTTTTAGTAACACTCCGGTTGAAATAAATGCAACTGGACAGACGCTTATTCAGTGACGTTTCCACAGCAGACGACGTGCAATGGGTTGGAACTAAAATCCCTCTCATTTTGGTAAACATGTGTTGCAGGCAGCCTGTACGCGCCTGCAGGTGCGCTCATGTTTCTGCGAGCGCTTTTACTTTCTCACGCTGGATGAAACAGTGCTGCGCATCTGAGCACTCGCCTTTTGTTCGAGGCTATAAAGTGAGAGTGAGCTGTTTTGCCTCATAACATTTATACCCCAAAAGCTCAGACTTAGTTGAATCAATAAGACTTTAAGTGTTTCAAAATTGCATTTTGGTTTGGTTTGAAGTTCTTGTTAAAAATAATACAAATTTAAAAAAAGAATAAATAAAATGTTCCTATTTGATATATTTGAAGCATGTCTTTCCCATCTGGAGACAAGCTGCAGATAGCCACGTTTTATTTCCCAGAGAGCATCTTCCGATCACCCAGAAGAGTTCCGATTCTCTGTGGAATAAACAATTGCTGTGCGGGTGCAACGTTTCTGTTGAGCCCACTGTAAATTCACTCATAATGTGTGGTTTAAGAACAAGAAAACAAACCTCTGGGGATTGCTCATGCATCCTCAAAACCGCGGATTAAAGTGGTTTAGGCGCAAGGGGGGAGGTTTACAATGTGCTTTTAATAATTATATACTTAATTTTTGGCTCAATGTATCCGCTGGTGCAGAACATCATGTTGGCCTTTTTCTCGGATGCATATCAAAACACAAAAAATATATTCTTTTGTGTTTTCTGTATATAATTTACTGAATTAGACATACGTGGTATAATTGCTTTTAGACTTTCCAAGCCTTCATGGGTGAACAAATTTTATATTTCTGCATTAAGAATTTCAGAAAATATCAAATACACAAGTTCCATCAGGCTTTATAATCAGGTGATCAACTACATTATAGTATGTAAACTCTAGTTGTAATCTGTAGAAGACCCTTTTGAAAACTGCGATCCAGTCAAAGTTTTGCTCTTTTCTTGATAAACAGACATATTCCAGTTGATCAGATGGTGAGATTTTAAAAGTAAGAGCCTATAACACAGTAGACTGCAGTTTTTTTTTGTTGTTTTTTTTTAGAAAAGGTACCACTTTACAGATCTGAATGAATAGAAGCACAAATAACAGCTGGAAAGGAAGAGATTCTCATTATTCAATAAGGGCAAAGGTGTGTCTCCTTATGCAGCCCTCAGCACATTCAAGCAATTCCCAAGCAAATCGAGACAGTTGTCTGTGCTAAGAAATGCAGTCATTTGTTAATCTTTGAAATAATGCTGCTGCTGTTGCTAATTACTGCACTCCCAGAATGGTCAAACTTTTTCAAACGTTTTCTGTCTGCATAGATTTCCCTTGAAGCCTTTGCATTCACTTGGTTATTAGGAGAAAATATCCATGTAAACAGCTCTGAATACATCACCACTGTATAAAGCACCACATTTGTATAAATATTTGTGACTTATGTTGACGCACACACACACACACACACACACACACACACACACACACACACACACACACACACACACACACACACACACACACACACACACACATATACATATATATATATATATATATATATAGTCAGAGAGTACATTTACAATAACTCTGTTGTCCGTCTGTTGTGTGACCACCCGCTGTATTTCTTCCTGCAGACTTAGCCTTACCATGTCCTGGTTGTTGGTCGTGTGGATTAGCCTCGGATTCCTGCTGTTGTGCCAGGCCACCCTCTACCAGACTATCCAACATCACCATGTGGCACGGCCTGGACGCACTGACATCCTCACCCTAGGTACGTAAGTGTGCCTCTTTTATCAGATGTCAGCCTCACAGTCCAGCGAGGCTGCTGTCCTCTCTGTGGAGTGGCATTTGTCAGCTTTGGCTTTTTTTAAAGTAACAACAAAGAATGGCTGCAGTATGTCAGCGTGACTTCTCATGGTTATGTGCCTCAACAGGTGTTTGCAAGTCATAGTGGATATGCAAACGGGAGAACCTCTAATTCTGTTTTTATTTCAGTGTTACAGGATTATGACTTTTGCTGAAAAAACAGATAACAAATTTTGGTTCTTTAGTTGAGATACTTCTGTTTTGATCTCAGCAAGCAAGCCCTGACATCCTGTAAGCTGGGGAAGATTTGTGTATGTAGTGAAGCATTCTCCACTATTTTAGCCTGAAACTTGCTGGTATTATGAGTAGGGAGTAGGATGAACTGTGGGCAAAAAAAAATAGAAAATGGAAAAAAAAAAGATCCATATTACTGTGCTTGTAGCTTGGGGAGCTTTGATCACTCTGGCTTGGACTGAAATGACAATTATTATTCCCTCTTCTGCGCTAGAAATGCTTGGCAATTAAGCCAGACACCCTCTGCACAGTAAGGGCTAAAGGGGAGGATAGACACATAGGCGGATCTAATTCTCTCATTATGGAAAAGCTCACTAGAATTGCTTATGGTGTATGTGGGAGTGTTACAAGGAAGGCAAAGGTTTTTTTAGAGCGATGCAAATGCTTTCCTTAAGCTTTTAACAATGTGCGTGACTTCCACGCTGAAACCCTCACGCAGAGTGTGGCTTTCTGTTGATGCCAAGCGGCTGTTAAACATTGATGCTGTTTTATACTTGGTTCTCTCTGTGTGTGTTGCATTGCCATGTAAAAACACAGTAACTGAAGCACAGCAAGGGGAAAAATACAGTACTGAATTTGCTATGCTTGGTGACTTTAGGCAGCATGTCAGAGAATTGGCTTACTTTTGCTCTGGAACAGCTGACACATGAAAATCCTAGTTATGATAGAAAGTTCTCAAAGTATCCCCACGTCGTTAATTGTAGCAAAAAGGATGAGCACCAGAGAGCTCTGAATAAATTTTTAAAGGATGGCTTCCATTTTTTTCCTTTCTTTTATTCTTTTCTCTTTTTTTTTCTTGACTTGTTGGCAAGTCAGGGTTTGGTGCCAAAGATGTACAAGGAAGTGCTGGGCTCAGTGAGTGTCTTTTTTGAATAATGCAGTGGACCCAAAGGGGAACACAAAAAAAAGTAGTTGTTGGCCCACCACTCCTGCCCCTTCTCATTGTAAATCTAAAAAAGTCATGCAGCTTAAAACTGGCAGCAGGGTAGGGTTCAGAGAGGTCTTTTGTTGGCGAAATCAACGACCACATTTTCTCCACACTAGGCTCCGATGCAAACACATTCATTTCCTCGCTATCTTCTTACTGAAGCCATTTTGGTGTGGCCTTTTTATTGGGTGCTCTGGATACAGAAACTTTATTGAGGACACATGAAGTCTGAGTTTAAAAGTTTGCATTTTGCAGATGATTGTTAAACATCTTGATCTTAAACCTCAGGTTTCATTTACATTATAATTTACTCTGGGATAATTTAGACACTCATTATGAATAACGTCATGAAGTGGTAATCAAAAGAGAGACGCAGTAAAACAGGCTTTTCACTGAGACGGATGAGCTGTATTTTACCACAGGTTTTGTTTGCAAAAGCTGTTCAACTTAAACAATTTAAACAGTGATTGAAGACAACCAGAACTACTCCTGACAATTATAATCTGAATGTATGATATTTTACAATCCTATCAGAAGGCTTCCCCGGGGTGATGGATTATCACAACGGGTCACTCAGAGGGAATACATTTCTGTCTGTTTGCTGCTCAGCAACTTCGCAAATGACTGCTTATCATGCTTTTTTAAGAAGATTAAGCTGATATCAATCTTACTTAGTTGCGCAGTGACCTTAACTGATCTTCTTCCTAACCAGAACGTCTCTCACAGAATTGAAATACTATGATGAATATTTGAATTAGAATCGATTTTATAATTTGGGAGGTTCTCTGGTTTCTCTGAGGCCAGAGCCCTCTGATATAAATAGATGTGGATAAATACAATGGAGCAAAAATTGAAAAAAATCAACAACAACATGATTTTTAGATTTAAATAATAAAGTAGCGTGTTTGTGAGGTACACTACTTTCCATTCTGTACATGTTTATAATATATAACTGAGACTCACTCATATTATCCATTTGTTGATGTTTTTAATACATAATAAGACCCATTGATAATGTAATATGAGATTAAACTGCTTTCCTCTGTCTTGGATCATGCTGTACAAGAGCATTGTTTTCTAGGCAGTATAACATTCAAGTGGAAATTCGTATCATGTAAAGTCATGCCTTGAAATCACTTTTTGTGGATACCAGAAATGCACCCTGAATGACTTCCTGAGAGACAAGTGCTACAAAGGTTAAAATGCATCCAACACGGACTCAAAGATACACATAAAGGGCTGTCCGGTCATCAGGTGGAGGGGAATTGTGTTAAAATCCACTCCACTGAAACTTCTAACAGTATTTGAGAAATCAGGATGACCACCTCTTGCCACATTGAGATTCCAATGAATGCTGAAAAAAAATGACTGCACTGCAGAAGTACTTTCAACATTGTATTTTTTTTTTTTCAAATGTTTTCATGACAGATCAGCATAGTTACTGCTGAGGCAGTTATTGAATAATGTAAATACATGACTGCTTGGTCACCTGCTCAGGAAGAGGCAGCACTCTCTTTCCCATGAGGCTCTGCATCACTCAGTCTCCCCTGCATCCGGCTTGTGGAGCAGTAAGATTGATGGTGTCCTGGATCTGGGCAACCAGTTTTGGTTTCTCAAGATATGATCCACTACACTGACAAATGACCTGAATATGTTATGACATACACAAGCTTGGCTATGTACTTTTTTGACCTGCCAAGACCACTGCTGAAAAAAACAGGTCTACTTTGACTGCATAAGTTATATATATATATATATATATATATATATATATATATATATATATATATATATATATATATATATATATATATATATATAGTTGAAACACTACTGGAACAAATGTATACGGATTGGACATCTTCTACTACTTTACGTTTTCTACTGAGTTTTATATTATTAAGTTACACTTCGCAGGTACCGTTTTTTATTTACCTCCATTCAATGAATACCGTTTATATTATCTCAGTGCCTGAGGGGGCAGAGTAACGCTAGCGACACTTGCAATTGCTGTTCTCAGGTATTCATTTGCAAAAATGAAAAACTGGAATGAAATGCAGTCCCATTGTGAGTGGCAGCAAAAATGTGATTACCCCCCTCCCCCCCCCAAAAAAAAGACAAGAAAAAAACAACAAACAACAAAACATTACAACACAAATTGATTATGATACAACTGAAATTACTCATAACTAATGCAGTGGCTCTGCTGTGGTGTTTTCATCCACTCATTTGATATGCCTTGTAAAGTCTAATCCCAGATGATTTGAATGCATCTTAATGAGCTCATTGTTCAATGTGCCATAATGTTCCCTCAACATTAAAAACACTTTGAGGTGGAAGAAAGCATGTAATTACTCTGATTATCTGAGATGGATCACATGGTCAAATGAGAGCAACAGTTTGATTATGAGCATGGATGCGTTTGGTGAATTAAGAAACCCATGCTTCGTTTTAAAAACATTTCTTGGCAAAACACTGTCATGCAGATGTTAAACTTTATATCACCATTAAACCAAGGCAAGTTGAAAGGACTGAAGTTTTCTGGGGACATTAAAATCAAACTGATTCAGAGTTGTAACCCTTGCAAGGCGCTAAGGAATATGCAAGCCCTCTGAGGAACTGAGGGGCCTTCGCTCTGGCCTCAGCCATATTGACCCGAGCCTTACTGCCTGTTTGGGAAAGCAAATAAATGAACTTAATTTCACAAACTTAATGCACGTTCACCTTTCTGTTCAGAGCTCATTTTCATAGTTGTCAGCAATATTACAATACTCTCTTGGTGAACATGTTTTTTTTTTCCTTTACAATCATCTTTATAGTAATAATCATTCCTCTTGGAAGTAAAAGTGCTTTTAAAACAAGTGAATGGCAGGTCCATCCATACTGACCACATACAGGTCTTTTTACATAGGCTCTGTGGAAAGACTGCTTTTGTTTAGCATGCAGTCAGCTTTATTTACATCCTCATTAAACTGCTTGGACTAATTAGTCTGGGAATTAATGGCAGAAGAAAATTCAATTACATTACAGTCACTTGAATACATGGCCTATTTGTAGTATTTTTGGAAAGTGGATGCAAAGAAAATGTGTTAGCTTAGGAATTTTCACTCTGAAATTCAGGAAATAAAGATGCTGCAAGTTTTGACACGCAGATACATTATGTACACAAAGCCACATCAGAAAATGTTGGGATTATATGTTAACATCTCCTGTTTGAAATAAACTAACTAGCACTAGATTGCCCCTTTACAAACCTTTTGTTCTCTTTAATTTGTTTCAGGCTTCAAATCCAAAAATTGATTCATATTAAAAAATGAAATTAATTGGAGAAGGACAAAAAGGGGTTCTGCCAACAAATTAATAGATATGAACTAACCTTTTATGATTTTGAACTGGTTTCTGTCCGTGCTGTTTTTAACTAAATATTCACATGTACATGTGTCAGAGCTTTCAAGAGGTAAATTGAAATACAGGTCAAGGAAAATTATAAGTATTGTATTCTGCAGATGTAACCCCTTTCATTTTGTGAACGTGACGTCTAAAAATCCTGCTGTTTGCCAACAAAGGAACTCATATCCTATAATACACCTCCACATGAGATTATAATTGCTTAGAAAATTGTGGGTTATGGTAGAGCTCATCAATGCTGTATGATCTCTCTTTATTACAGAGCATGCCCTTCAAGGTAATGAAAGCAACCCTTTTATAAAGCAGGCAATAGCTGGCTGATTGTTCAGGTGCCGACCACCCACCCTCCCCACACCAGGCCTCTTCATCCACTTGCACCCGCCTTTCCAACCCTTCATCTCTATTGGTCCTCAGACGATTTGTCATGGAACAGATGAGACAATTTGTCATGGATTAGTGCACTTAAATGTCTGTGTGATAGTGGAAGCAGTCACTGGAAAAGCTTAGGAATCCTATTGCACTGCCTTTTATGACTGGCTAGACAGTAGAAAAGGGGTGGAGGTTGAATTGGCTCTTTCCATGGCCTGAGTACCATTTCATGACTTTTCCCTTCACGCGTAATCAGATATTCACTTAGAAGTGAACTCCATTTGTGTCTCTAAACTTAGAAAGTGTATAAGACCTGTTCTTAATTCACCACTCATTAGATTAGGTGCTAACTGATTGACCACTTACTAAGAGCGGCTATTAAAGTTGCTATGCCTGTCAAGCTTTCCCTTTTCTGTGAGGTATAATAGAGACTAATGCACTGTTGTTGCCAATCATTACCTTTTGATACATTTATTACCAGCTGTGCTTGTAATACCATGACATCTCTAAGTTAATTAATGGTCACTCTTTCATAATTTTTCTTAACAGAAAAATTATAATCACATCCAGTTATCATAATATGTGAATAAGAATCTATCTCTATTTCGTGCTGTATTGTTGTAACCAAGTTGTCTTTCCTTGAGGGATGAGTGTTAAATTAGATCCTGTTCTTCTCTGGTGACAGTTAATTGTCTTAGAGAGTTCTTTATTATTTAGTTGAGAATCTTTTTTAGATTTAACCATCAAGCCCAAATCAGTAATAGGCACAATGTTATAATAAAAAAAAAACTGATTCATGAGAACGTCGTTGAAGTATTTAAAAATAATGTTCCTCAAACAAATATTTCAAGGGATTTTTTTTCAATACGAAAATTAGAATTGGTATTTTGTACACAGTACAAGGGCAGGGGTGTAAGTGGAATGGCACTGCCTACAGTCCTTACCTGAACCCATGAGAAAACGTGTGGAGAACTTAGAAACAAAAATGCAAAACAAAATGACCCTGAACATCCCTGAACATTTTAAGAAGCGGTAAAATAAAATAGCGGTAAAATAAAATAAAATGATGTCCAAAAATCTCCATCATGTAATATTCTTAATCCGAAATACCCTTTCAAGTGCTTTGTGAAGGAATCACATTACCAAGTGGTATTAGCTTTACTGTCCAAACCTTTTCAAAATGTTTCACAGTCCTGACATGTAAAAATGGATTAGAATTGTGAGTATTTAATGAAATTAAGTTTATGTGGAAAAAATATGAAGGATCTTGAAGTTAATTGTGTCTACAAAGAAATAGAATTTGGAGAATATTAAAAGAATGACTGTGTTTTCTATAGTGTCCCAATGTTCTGATTTAGAGTTATACAGCAAATCCGCTATATTGACATCAGTAGGAGTGTACTGTTTTATATCATGGTCACCCTTGTTCATAAAAGATATTTATAGATAACTTGTTTTCTGCATGTGCCTTGTGATTATTCAAATGAAAATAAATTGAAAAGATAAAAGCAGCAACAGTGCTACCAAAAGTTTCCTAGTCTGTTTATGGCTTCAAAAATCTGATCAAATGTACATCCTGATTGCATTCATTCGCTATTGAGTTCACTGTCCACTGGGACCTTAACCCTACATTTTCTAATCAACTTTAGTAGGATGTGTATATCATGATCAGGAATTTTTAAATACAGTTAAAAAAGAATTAAGATGAAGTAAATGAAAAAAAAAGAAAAAAAAACTTCCTCTCATGACGTCATTATCATCTGTGCTACACACCTGAATATGGATTACTGACTGTGTCACAGAAAGGAAATATCTAACTTGTGCTAGTCTTTTTACTTGATTTACTGAAAAACAAAAACACTTGACACTATGGCTTGTAAACCACAGCATCTTCTTTTGCTCTAAATTAATACATTTTTTTCATTGACAGTTTAACGCCTTAAATATTCATTAAAAATATATGGTTATTAACTGATTCTGTAGTTCCCCTTCTGCTCAACAGGGCTTTATGATGTCTTTCAGCTGATTTGTCTCATTGTCTAGTGTGCAAGTTTGCTTTTTTGATTAATTCTCATAGTTTCACTTTTTTTTTTCTGCAATAGTAGACAGCTTTTCTACTGTATACTGCCTGTTCAGAACCAAAAGGCAGGGAAATATACATTTGTAAGCAGCCAGTGAACATAATGTAGGACTTCACAGCCCAATAACAAAATTTAGATCTCAAAGAGGACCAAAACAAAACAAAATAATTTTGGACTTACATTAATTAAGTGGACACAAACGCGATGCTAGGTGAATAATATAATCTGCAGCCCATCGTGTGGTAATTATTTCCTTTAACACCCACAGAATGCAGAAAACTATTTGATCTTTGCAGTTTCTTAAAAAGATGTTTTTGTATTCTAAATAACATGACATTTTAAACACTTACATTGTGTACTGGCCAAGGTGACTTGCTTTTTCAATTCAGTCCAGTGAATCACTCATTCAAGCTCTGACAGGGGACAAAAATGGATTATGGAGTTTGGAATTATGGAAACATAAATCGTCTTGCTTGAATATGTCCCAACTTGTCAAGTAAATGATTGAATGTCTGTCTAAATTTTCCACCAGCGGTGCTCTGTCAGCATTAGCCGAGGTCTATTTGTCTTGTCTGATGTGTCTGGATGAATCTACAGCTGCTGTGCCAAGGCAGCAGTGTATTGTCTTATCACAGCTTTATCTGACAGCAGACGCTCTAATAATGGAAGTTAGGTTGAGATGTCACAGCTAACTGTTTGTCAAAGCACAACTATCCAGGAAACGACACATGATATGGGCACAGCCTGGATAAACAGACAGGAAATCTTATTTTAATCTGTTCCAACGGGCATCTTGTGGAGTTTTCATTTTTCCAGTTGTATGCCAGTCACTTACTGTATGCAGAGCATGGGGACAGGCTGGTAAAAATGTTGGAGGACATTCAGTATCGAGAGGCCCTGCAGTGCATCTTCATTTGCCACAGTATCTCCAGCACATGTCAGGTTCACTGAGCATGGCTCAATGGCCTGCTGCCTGTTGGGCAGGAGAGTGAGAGAATGAATGATGAGGTGGCACCTGCATGTGTCTGTCTGCAGCCTAATGACCCACAGGAGCTTCATTTCTTGCGCACTGTCTCTTTCTGCTCATACACTGCATGCACTTTGTGTTTGTCGTGCTCTGGACATCTTGTTTGTCTATTACTTCTAGAGCACATCTGCTTCAGGTCTCATCCCCAACCTCCTCATCTTCTCACAAACTGAACTATTTGCCAGTTTTTCTTTGTGGTGTGTTGCCTTAAGTTTGGAGTCTTTATTTGAAAGGAGATATTTTGCTCCTCAAGCAGCCAGGCAAACAGGGATTTTCTCTCCCTCATCTCACATCCCAGAGGTTTAAGTGCTATGAGATACAGAGCTTTTCCAACAGAAAGCCTTTTTGACCTGTTTTCTCTACGTTTAGTGGGTTGAGTTTAGATGAGGTTTAGAGACCTCTCCAAGGACTTTTTTCCTGAAGGCATTAGTAGAATTATGAAGAATTCATTCCGGTGATGTAAAAAGAGGGTGTTATTGGAACTGAGCTAATTGAATTGAACACCTCTCCAGAAGCTGTAACAACATCTTTTTCCCATCCATGTGGACTTTGGTTCTTTCAGTGTGATGAAAGGCCAAGATTGCTTGGACTATATATTGATGTATAATTATAGTGCTTGGTCAACCTCAAGTTTTATCATAAAATGCTTTTTCCTCTGTCTGCTTGTGAAGTCCACATTAAGGCCTATGAGCTTAAAAGACAGATATTGTGAATTTTTGGGAAACTTTAAAGACTGATGTCTTAAAGTTATTCTATGCAACTTCCGAGAGCTAGCAAGATTTGAAAGTGGCGCTTCCTCTAAGCCCCGCCCCCTCCCGCCCCCACCCACGAGCGCTCCGTCCAAAGCCTCGCCCCCACAAACACGAACGCGCATACGATTATTAAACATTTTGGACAGCACATTTACAGCAAAACTACCCCATGTCTCATTCACCTGTAAGCAAGGCCGGTTTTAGGGGGGGGCAGGGGGGGGCTGTGCCCACCCAAACGTGCGTCCTGGAAGCGAGTGCGCACATGGGACAGGGCGGGGGGGGCGTGGTTTAAAATGAAGGCATCTGATTGGTTCTTTCCCTTCCTGGACCTGGACCAATCCGTATCATTCGGACCGAATGGGCGGGGCTTAGAGGTGCCTCTTTCAAAATTCTTGCTAGCTCTTCTACATCAGGGAGAATACCTTTAATAAAATGCTTGCAACATACTTTGGTACAAGCAAAGTTCCTTTTTTAAATCATATATTTACAGCTCATTTCTGAACAGATGGCTGTACGGGTGGAGTGAGCATCTCATCTTCACTCCACTTTAGCGCTCTGTGGGGTGTGCCGTTGGTCTGTGACATCATATACAGTATGGTATATTTGAAATAAGGTGTTTATTTATTCCATGATATACACCATTCACACAGCTTAAAAAAAGAAAAGAAAAACGATATTCTAACCTGTACTGATCTCAATATTAATATAACATTTTATCTAGCTTAATCCCAATTGATATCTTGACTACTCAAATGCTTTCCTCTTAAAACAAACATTTAATTATCTATGATCTAATTATCCTCTTAGGAGATTTGAGGAAGCAGAGTTTGGTCAGGTGATTTGCTGAAGACACAAAACCCTCCGGCTCACTTAGATATCTGTACATTAGCTTTTAGAAGTACATTCTACCTCTGCTCCTGTTCTGTTGAATGCAAATCTTACACAAAGCTCCTTTTTTCAGGAAGAGTAAGCTGACTGTGTCTCAGGACTCATGCTATTCATAGCCCTGTTTTATCCATTCACTATTTTTGTCACTTACGTTACACTGCTGTACCTTTATCTTGCATATGGTACCGCAACAAGATTTCATCCTCAGAGACAAAGTATCACCGGAACAGAAAACATGGGTTCAGCGGGAAATGCTGCTTCTCATATTTTGTTTGGGTGTTGAGGACATGTGTGTGCTGTCACAGTAGTCACGCCAGACTACTTTGTGCAGCTGCATCTTACTGGGGTGATGCTATTACAGTCTCAGATGATTCACATGAGAGGGCAGACAGGAAAGTTACTCATAGCTGCAGCTGGACTAGGGCTTTAAGGGGTGCAAGATATGACTATGACTGCTTGTAACATAGGTGGTGGTTTGTACGGATGAGTAGACAAATAAACACTCTGTATTTTGCAACAGAATATTTGGTTGGTGTGGAGAAATATAAGTGTAAGAATGTCAAAGAAGATGGATAATCATTGTTGGGCCACAGCCATGTGTTAAAACAGAGACAGGCTTAAAGTTTGGGACACACCACCGATTATCGACCGTCGGGCAGTCAGACCAGGTCGGTGACTCGAGTCGGGTTGGTGTGTCCCGTGCACTTATCCGTCGATGTCTGTGTTGGCGTTCATTTTTTCAGATTCGACATGTAGATTCTGCCTCTATGACCAATCTGATTGGTGGAGTGCTAGCCCTTGACTTGGGAATCAGAGTTAACCGGAAATAATGATGGTAAAAATACTAGATACACAGCGATGGCACAGACACTAAACTACACTGTTATCGCATCGGTTTGGATTTGGATTGTGTTTGATTGTATTATATTTTCAGTATTAGCCATCATATTTTTGATCCTTCTTGACTTCTATCAAAAATGAGTTATTTGCAAATTATTCTCCTCCGAGGGTAGTCTTAAACACGGGTCAGGTCTAATGTAAACAGATCTAACGGGTGGTGGGTCGTGGGAGGGATTTGTTGATTATGTAACCTGTTTTCAACCCACCCAGGACATTTTTTCTGTTTTCATTTATTATTATTAATTCATAAAATAAGGAAATGGCTGATGAGAGTAACAAAACCAGCAGGAAGTCACAGGTAGGACCTATATTTGCAAGAGGAGTAACTGGGGAGACGAAGAGATCTGCAAGCTACTCAACCTTGAAGCCGAGGACGTGACAGACCAGCATATGTCCAGAACCGCAAAGGATGGTCCATTATTTGAACAAGTGGCCACAAAGATGACAAACCGGGGGTTTGCAAGAAGCAAAACCCAGGCAAAAAACACTCCTCCTGATGTTCATTCATCCTCGTTTTGAAAATGACACCTGTAAGACGACATATAAATCCTTCTAATGTAGGGACAATACGTCATTCTACACTCATTCTACGTCATTCTTTTGCAGATAAGGCCTCCCGCCTTCCCTCCCCTCAACACGCTCAAGGTGACAAATAACACGCCTTGCGTTTACATTACCAATGCGCGTTAAACGTGTTCATCCTCCAGCGATATTAGCCGGATCCAATCCAAAAACGCCTACTGACTGATGACACCGGGCTCTGTTTAGAACTCTACACAAGAGTGATCCATCATTTCCAGTTGTTCTTCTTTCCTTTTCTTTTCACTGCCGCCTACAGTTATGGGGATGTATTGCGCCTCGTGCACGTGCAGAACGTACACTCCAGTCGGCTTGGGGTTCAGGAGTATTTTTTTGATCAACTCAAGGAGACGGGAGCCGACTTTCAGTCCAACTGGTTTTCTGTCGACAGTCAACCGTCGGGTTGGTGTGTCTCGGCCCTAACATCGATAGCTTTGCTCCGTTTATGACACCTAGGTGATAAGGAATTGGCCACTCATTGCGCATAGACCCCAAAACCCAGCAGGGATCCCTGCTGATGCACAGCAGGCCAGGTCTGGCTGTAAATAGAGACTCCCTCCTTTCTCCCTCTCTCACTCACTCTCCCTCAAGGACGACTCTAACACAGACCTCTTCTCTCCTGAGCCTTATTGTAGTGTAACAAACCACCAGCCACAGGCTCCTCCATCACTGTTTCCGAAGAAGCGCCTGGTTGCCAGGAAACGGTAACTACAGTCTGTCTGACTGCAGCACTGTAACGGAGTAGAACTTTAGAACTTTCCCCACAGACATTCCGAGCCCTAGACGAGCCAAACCAGGGACCTAAGCACCAAGAGACGAATGAAACCCAGCTGCGGTACCGGTACTCCATCCTGTCATCCTCACGGAGACGGGGAGAGAAGGAGAGACACGCTTTGCCAGGACCACCAGCGGAGTGTAATCATCCACCTGTTTACCAAACTGAGAGGAACACTGGTCTGCCGAGGACAAAACCATTACTTCCATCGCTTGCAAAACGATTCAGGAGAGAGACCTTTTTTGTGTCTGGGCAGAGAAACTTAGTTAAGCATTTACCTGGTTTTGTTGGACTGTGTCGCACACATGAATTGGACCACTGATCCCACCACAACTGTGTTTATTTGCTACAGTTGCTGAAGTGTGTTTTTTTATCTGTATTTTATATGTTATTGCATCTATGTTGCTCGATCTCATTGACAGTCCTGTCACAACAGACAACAAAGCTTTGACTCATTTTCCAGTTGAATGACCAGGGCTCACATGTGAAGTTGGTTTACATTGGTGTGTCACTGTGTGGGAAACAGAGCAGCTTAGTTTTCTGGTGGTGAGAATAACTTCTCACCACCAGAAAAATCTTTTTGATTTTTACTCTCTTCTTTCTCTCATCTTTTCCTATTAACTCACATGTACACGCTTATCTTGCAATGAGGCCTCTGATTTCCTTTGTTCTCACTGGCTGCAATCATAGACTAAATATAACAATGGATAAAAGGTTCTGTCACGTGACCCATTGGTGTCTGAAAAAACAGTTTTGCTTCGTGGAGCATAGCCATGTTGCTCAGCAAGCCGATGGAAACATGCCTACTGCATTTCAATCAAAGTTTGCTTTGCTCCCAGCTCCTTCAGTCAAAATATCTGCAGAGTTGCTGTCAGACGTTTCCAGGGGAAACATGTTTAACATGTTGAATCGACAGCGAAATCAAAACTGACCGTCGCATTTAGGTTCGCAAAAGCGTCTGGTTGCTGAGTGCAATGGTATATCATTTACTGATGAGAAAAGGATAACAGCTCGCCAATTTGCTGAGCTGACTGTCAAGCAATCATAATAGAAACAAAACCACATACAGGCATATATAAACATACAACACATTCATGTACATTTCATGTACTCAGACTGATATTTCTGCTTCCTGCTTAGTTAATCGTTTGCTTATGTGTAGTTTAGATATCAGACCGTATTCCAAGTGTTCAGATTTCACTTCATTTTTGATACTTGAGTAAATATATTCTGATGAGAGAAGTTGTTTGTGGTTATTTTACACATGTTTGTAACATTTGCTGGTTGCAAAGGCTTGTGTCTGGGCTAATTCCTTCTCTGATACTCTATAGGGTCATCGCTAGTGACAGGATGGCAAGCATAGAACAACTCTTTTGAGACTAATTGTGCTGTTTAGTTATTAATTCCTGATATTCAGGTGGTGCCCTGTTTTGATTCATTAATTTTGATAATGTTTTAATGTTTATTAATAACTGTCATCAGACAATTATAAACATTTAATAACTCAACAAGCCCTCCCTTTTGTTACACAACATCGTGAAAAATGGCAGTGCAATATAGAGCATTTAATTCTCTGTGCATGTAATTTATATTACCCAGTTATTTCACATTACATGATGGCACACAATCAAATGTGCTCTCATAATTTTTATCCATTGCTTTACAGAATAAACTTTGCAATGTCAAATCAATCTTGATGCTAACGGCTGTTTACAGAATTTCCTCTAACAGATAAAGGGATGTGGGAATATAGCATTTGGCACAGGTTTGAGAGGGAATATTTGTAGGTGTTATGGCTAGTGAGTGTGACCCAAGCGCACAGCAACGAGGAGACGTAAGTTTGGTGAAGCCCGTGGGCGTATTTATTTAAGAGGCCAAAAGCTGTGATGAGGAAGTTGGAGTGGGGTGTGGGCTCCGCAGGTGACCGCAGCTCAGCGTAGAAATGCAGAGAACATACGTGTAGACAGGTGTGCTGGGCTGAGCCATGGAGCAATCAGTGAGGGGGGAGGGGTGGATGTGAAGGTGAAGAGGAGCGAGCCGTAACAGTAGGCTCTACATCACAGGATTTTATGTAGAATCTTTGTTTTAATCTTAGCCAATATATAGATAAGTAAGATTAATGTTAAAAATTCTAAATTAGAATTTATTAAATTAATTTGAATCAGAAAAATATAAAGAAATAAAAATATTGAAAAACATATTTGACAAGTATGAGGCTGTTGGCCATAGAACCATTAAAATAAATGTACATAACATTGGACTAATTAATGTACACCTGAAACCCTTGACAAAAGGAACGACCAAACATCAGTATGACATCATAAATCATTTAACTTTAATAGTCCATGAGGTGCTCAAGAGACACACCACCCTTTGGATATTGTTCGTTTAGAAGTTCTCTTTCAAAGTAGTGCTCTGTACTTATCTGAAATATTAAAGGTTACATAGATTTGTTGGAAAGGTTTTGACCTCTGAAATTGCTCATATTACCTTACTTAGTGGCATATTTTGTAAGCTTTGCCTTTGCCTTGCTGTCTTTAACTAAAGTAACATACATATAAGCCCAAAGCCTACCATGCTGTGATTAAGTTAAGTTAAGTCCAGTCTCCCACATTGGGTTTTGTCTCTGCTGACTTGTCTTTATTAATAAGATAAATGGAGTTGGGGAGAAATATGATGTAGCTATAATTTCAGTGTTGTTATCAAATTCAACTCTCGTGAGGACTTGGCTCATTAAATACTGAAACGGCGTGCACCCACGTCAGGTTAAACCTGGAACAACTAGGAATATTCTTTGGTCTAGTCAGGTCTTTGAATACCAGAAATAGAACTTTATGTTTTTGTTTATAAAAAAAAAGAATAATTTCAAAAATGATCCAGCTTGAACACCAATTCATTGTTTAAAAATCTTTCAGGGAGTAATGCATTTCAGGTTTTTCAAGTGTGTGACGCTTGACTTCATGAGATTAATTAAATCTCTTGTGATTTGTTTCAAATGTAAAGTGTATTACAAATTAAATATGTTATTATTACGTTATTGATATTTAATGCCTGACATATGAAATAACACAAAGTGACATATTTTTTTTATTTTATTTGAAGTGTAAATCATATAATGAAATCAAAAACACTTATGTATAATCCTTTTTTTTTTTACTCTCCTCCCCCTCGGTCATGGGGGTGGGAGAGAGGTCTCAGAAAGTAATGTATCACATATGATAGCATTTTAGTATAGCACACAGCCTATGTAAGGAGATTTTCTGGAGCTGGGAAAAATGAAAGTACATCAGTCACGTCGAACAGATGTTATCCACCACTGGTGCAGAAAAGTAAAGGTTTGTTTCTCACTGTATACTCAGAGGTGTGTCGTGTTAGTAGTAATTTTAATATTGGCAAGTGAATACATACTTCACACAAGGAATGGAAGACATTGTTGAGTCTTCATGAGCAGACCTTATAAACACACTATCTTTCCCCTGCCAACATGCTGATGTATTGTAAGAGTTGCATCTTAAATTGACGTGATGACTTAAGAGTTACACCTTTATCATTGTTTAATGTGTGATTCTAGTGTTTTTTGTTTATCATTGTATTACCCTCACATATTGGTTACATCTAGAAGAATCTGGGACTGAACTGCTGCTAGGCTTGGGTCTAAATATATAAAGCCAGTTTGCACTTCATATCAGGTTTATTTTTAAATTGCCTGTAGGATTTACCTTGATCATACGCAGTGTTGTCTTCTTGTCTTTTTCTCATTGTAACTTGTCACGAGGTGGGAACGTTTTAGGATCATATTGAGCCCCTTTATCTAGTCACACTTGCAAATCCATTTTTCAAAGGTTTGACATTAATAGCGAGAATACCCTCCTTCCTACTCCTCCTCTCCCTCCCACCACTTAGATGTGAGATTACACATTCCACCTCAAGCAGCAGACAGAGACTAATCCTCAGCAGATGTGAGATACTGGCCCTATACCTGTACCGTAGGTGACAGTTCTGCAGGGTTTTGGACATTTTACAGAACATCTGGGTGCAGAGATGTACCAATAATATATATATATATATATATATATATATATATGGCCAGTAGCATGCTTTTCCTGTATATACACACACACACATACACGCACACACATACAAAAAAAAACAGCCCCCCCCCGTATGTTTACAGAATGCAAACACTCTGGAAACATACTGTATAAGCACATGGATAGTTTTGAAAGAGGTTTTATTAGATTTTTTTAACCCTTTTTGGCAACAATATCATGCTGGTCTGAGTGAACAGCTGTCTGAGTTTCAACTGTTTTACTGTTGCTCCTAAAGAACGCTGACTTATGTTACCGAATCTAAATACTGCTTGATATTCTATTTTGAATGCCATCAGATTGTTTTGTGAATGTTTGGACTGTGGTAGCTTACCTCTGGCACCTCTGCTAATTGGATTCTTCTGTCCACTGAGCCAAAGTGAGGATTGTAACAAAGCACACACCCACCCGCTTGTTTGACTACCATGGGATTGAGAGCCTTCAGTTGCTCAGTGTATGGATCACCCTCCCACAGCACATCAAAAACTCAGATTCTCTCTCTGTATTCATTCCCAGGTCAAAACTCATTTATTCAGATAGACATACCTTCTTTAATGAATCTGTTTTCAAATTTGTTTGCCATAATTTATGTATATAGCATTTGTTGTGTTGTTTAATTTTTTTACTGCTTGTATGGTGACCTTGAGAATCTCGAAAGACACCTGATAAATTATATGTATTACTATCATTATTATTAAAAGAAGGATTTAAACTAGTGGGCTGTGACCCAGCTGCAGACGAAGCTCACTCAACCCCATAAACTGGCTGCTTTGTGTGTAAAGAGATGGCTAAAAGGGATAACTGTCTGAAAGTTAATGGTTTGATTCCTGGCCTCATAGTCTATATGTTGATGTGTACCTGTGCAAGACACTGAACCCCACTCTGATGCGTTCATCTCTGTGTGATTGTGTGCATGAGGGAATAAAATACTGTAAAAAGAAAAAAATACATTTGTGTAGACTAAGAGAGTATGGATGTATGAATGTGTTTCTGGATGCGTATATGTGAATTTAATGTTGATTTTCCTGGCCG
This sequence comes from Cololabis saira, assembly GCF_033807715.1. Classification (NCBI taxonomy): domain Eukaryota; kingdom Metazoa; phylum Chordata; class Actinopteri; order Beloniformes; family Belonidae; genus Cololabis; species Cololabis saira. The sequence goes on from NC_084594.1 coordinate 34,961,496, forward strand.
GTCTGAGGACCAAATACTGGACCAGTGGCTGACCAAGTCAGGTCTTTCAGAGTCCTTTTCTTTCACCAATATTACCAGTATTCAAACTTCTTTTGAAAAATAGCACAAAGTTAGTCAAACACAGGAGTCCTTGAAAGTTGAGTCCAGAGAGTTTTTATTAAAACTTGAGTTATCCTGCAGAATAACTGAATACTGTTGTGCATCACAAGAACAATTTTTGTGGAAGTGTTTTGGGTTTGGGACCTAATGGCGCTTTTATAGTACCTGCTCAGCGCGACTTGACTCACCACGCCTCGTCTCGCCTCCACTCGCCTTGCCTTCGTTTGTTTTTAGACGCCCACATGAGAAGTGGGCGGGTTGGAGCGAAGCTGCTGTGACATATTTGATTGAGTGATGTAAACGGAGAAGACAACACTAAAGATGTAGAACCTGGAGGAGATGATAGATGTGCTGCTGGGTCTGTGGCTTGTGTTTGATATCAAGGCAACAAATGAGAGTGAAAGAAGCTTCAAGCGGCGATGCTTTCTTAAAAATTTTGTTTGTCTCGGCGCTGCTGAAAAGTCAGCTGGGAGCCGCGAGCAGCTGAGAAGTGACCGAGCGCCTGGTAGATCTTGTTGTTCCTTATCGCCCGTCTAGATCCCTTTTTCAATTCTCTCCTCATCCACCAGGTTTATGAACATCTGCACCTCAGAGTTGGATCACGAAACCGACTTTTGCGCTGCCATTGCCTGTCGAATAAAAAGAAGAAGCCGCGAGTCGCTCTTTCGCTGATTTCCGCCTCCTGACTCAGACGTCTGACGGCCCCCCGACCAATCGGTGGCCTGTAGTGTGATGACGTCAGATGCAGCCGACTCAGCACGCTTAGAACCTCGGCAGAATAGATACAGAAAAAGTATCTACTCGGCACGGCTCGACCCCTAGTGGAAAAGCGCAAAACCGGAGCGTGGCGAGTCGAGTCGCACTGAGTAGGTAGTAGTGTAAAAGCGACATACGTTTGCCCCTTTCCTCTTTTTCTCAGTAATCCTGGTCATATTCTATTGGTGTCTGAAAACCCAGCCTCATTAAGGCAGTTACACAAAATTTGTTTACATTAGAGTCTGGATTTTCATTGGTGAGTTTTTTAAAAACATGTCGTTACACATCCTCACATGTCGACAGTGAGCTTGTAGAAATTACTCAGATTACCCAGAAAAAATCGGTTATATTCTGAACAAACATTTGGTTTCATTTTTGTTTATAATTAATTCTAATTATGAGAAGGAGTTGGTTTATAATCAGAATTTCCATAATAACTGACCCATTTCTTGTGATATGATGAAACATGAATGCATATACTTTATTTATACAATACTCAGTACAATACAATATTCATATCTGTAATTTTTGGTTAAAGTACAAGGCATTGTGCTTAATGTGTGCAGATGTCTGGTTGCAGAATTACTCCCCAAGCAAACAAACACTCGAGGGCCTGCTTTTAATAGTCTTATGATCAACAACATTCACAGCTGACGATGTAATGAATTGAAGAAGGTTTCTCTTGATATGTTTACAATGAACCAAGGGAGAAATGTTTAAGAAGACTTACACATATTTTTTTCTATTTGCTTGTTATTAAGACTTGTTTATCAAACTCTGTGAGAAACAGCATGAACCTTGTTGGCAGTTTTCTTCTGGTGGCTTATTTTACAGCTGTGATAATGGCAGTAGTATCAAACACACCCTCAGGATTAAATAGCTGTTCGCTTTGCTTACATGAATCAGGCAGTTCTGGATGTTTAACACTTGCTCAAAAACTTGCATGATATGTAGACATGTGAGCCTTGGAGAATTAGACACCAATGTTTAAACATTCAGTTATCTTTAAATTGTTTTTGTATCGTTGCATTCACTTGCTATGTTAAAACTCAAAGCGGCATGTAACTCTGGCAAATCAAAGGACTGCAAGTCATAAGCTCTTCTTCATCCCTGTTTTTTTTATTTTTTTAACAATAAAAGCTGTTTTGCTGGATGTGCAAAATCGCATTAGCTCCAGTTTTGTCAACTGTTCATTCATTTACACATTGACAAGATTAAAATGTATTTTGTCTCTTAAACAAAAAGAATGCTCCCCGTATAACGCTTTTTACAACATAGCATAGATGTCGTTGAATAGACAGCCAAAACTCAATTGTATTTGTGTTTTGAAATCAGTGCTGAGCTTTTGGCTGTATGTTTGAAATAGGAGCAAACATAAAGCCAAGGGTGGAAGTTGTCAGCCTGTGTCCTTAAACCCTCCATTCACACCAGCTGGATGATCTAGATCCAATTCATCAACTCTTAATGGAGTGAAGAAAATATCTCTCAAGGATCTTAACTCAAGGACTGGTTAGAAGCATATAGTCGGAACATATGCTGCGGAGAATAAAAAGGGAAGTACTTTGTAGTTGATCATTAACATATGACAATACTAAGCTTTTGGATTTTTGTCCTCTCAGAAAGAAGCCAGTCCCAGCTACTTCTACTGGCAAAATATTGCCTTGCTTTAAATTGTAAAATTTATGGCTAAATCAAGTGGTATCCATTGGGCTCCAAGACTGCTGTGCAATGAATTTACTCTTTCTGAAAGAAGAGCAGGTCTTCTTTATGTCCTTCATTTGATTCCATGCGATTCCATGCGTGCGTGCGTGCGTGCGTGCGTGCGTGCGTGCTATGAAGTACTATTAGCGTCTTTAATAGAGGAGCCGCGCGCAGCAGCGTGTGTGTGCACGCGTGAATAACATAGAGAATTTTGTTACACGTGCGTGCGTGCGTGCGTGCGTGCATTGTTACGTACGCAGACTACTGCTGCACAGGCGTCAAAGCACGCGCGAGTGACACGCTCAGTCGACAGGTGCGCACGCATTATGACTCGTATGGAACTTCATACTTCATATGCGTGCGTGCGTGCGTGCGTGCGTGCGTGCGTGCGTGCGTGCGTGCGTGCGTGCGTGCGTGCGTGCGTGCGTGCGTGCGTGCGTGCGTGCGTGCGTGCGTGCGTGCGTGCGTGCGTGTGTTGTGGTGGTGATTCAGGAGAATGTCAGGGCAAGCAATTCCAGTGTACATTCAGTTGCAACTAGACTTACAGATGGCATGCTTCAACAGCAATAAGCACCTCTCTTAGAGCAATTTACAAAGGCATCCAGCTTCAGCTGTAAGTTGAAGTTTAGCAGTTGTCCTTTCTCCTAAAAAGTATTTGTGTCACCATTTCCCTTTATTTCGACATGATAACAAAGCTCACATGGCTCAGCAGAAGTACTGAGAACAACGGAAAATTCTTGAGCTTATATATATACGTGTATAGATAGATAGATAGATAGATAGATAGATAGATAGATAGATAGATAGATAGATAGATAGATAGATAGATAGATAGATAGATAGATAGATAGATAGATAGATAGATAGATAGATAGATAGATAGATAGAGCGAGATATCTTTTTTGATTCATTTTATTCATTCATTAATTTAATTTGTCATGGGCTTGGTTTGCATACAACTGTCAGAAATCCATTCCTTCTCTGCAACAGATTTTTTTTTTTTACACAGGTTTCCTATTTTCCCGCCATGCGGGCATCTTAAATGGAATGGAGAGTGGGAGAGAAGAAATGATTCTGCATTAAAACCACTCCTCATTAATTTCCCAAATCTGTAAGACAATAAGCAGTTCCTCATTTGCAAATGCTTGATTGTCATCTCTTATCAGACAAGACGCGTCAACACTCCACCCTTTTAACGTCAAGCTTTCAGATGCCTGGAAAGCTCAGCAAGATCATGGTATGATAATATAGCCCCATTGAATTGAACTGAATTGAGAGTCATCCCCATGAGTACATTAATTTTAAGTAATCTTTCTCATTGTTAATTATTAATTTATTATTCATTATTTGTCATCTTTATTATTATTAGCCAGCTTTAGTTTTTTAAACTAATTCATTATTGTGTATTACTCCTTTTTCCAGTGATTTCTCTAAAACTGCTCAATTGGACTAGTTCTCACCTCATTGTTTCTTAGTATTCTTGCATGCATCTCTCCTGACCTTACTTCACGCTCTGCTTGTCAGGAACACAGTCTTCTGTCCATCCATCGAGACCATCTCTCTCCCTACCTCACACCTTCACATTCTTCAATGTCAACAAACTGGAATGAGCTCTCATGATTTTTTAATATCCATCACCTCTCGGGACTCCGTGGTAGAGGTTAAGAGCCTTTTGTGTGATCAGTGTTTTCTGGGCTCTCGATCAGGTTTTAATCAGAATAATATCTGCCCAGCAGAAGTTACTTACACAAGTGTGCCCTTTTCTTTTCACTTTTCACTTAATACCACCATTCTCTTGACTTGGTAAGGCAAGTTACCAAAGTTCCAAAAGGTGGAAAAGGAAGGTATGACGTGTAAAAACAATTAAGGGGGGTCAGTTATGTGATGCAAATTGAAAGTGAGGGCAAGTTGGTTAAAATTAATCAGGATGAGTAAATTCCTAAGACAAATAAATGACCAAATTACAGCTGTACTCCTATTGTAAATGGATTAATTTATTTGCTATGCAGTGTGAAGAATACTTTGACGCCTGTGAACAAAGGCATATGGCTTGGGATGCTAAAAAAAAGACAGAGGTGTGATATTTTTGTTTGTGTTCACACCATGCTGCTGACACCTCACTTAGAGGTGCAAGACTGTCCTATTAGTTCTTCTGCAATGATATAAGCATAGAGAACAAACACATTTTGTAAGAAAAAGAATTGTTGTTGACGTTTTAAACTTATTTCTCTTTCCTCCCCCTTTTTTTCTTGTGGATTTACTTGTAGAATAAATACTTTGATTTCCAGGATCAGAGTTGCAGCTGGTATGCAGTATTGTCCTTTGGAGGCTTTTTGCTTTTCTCAGCCTTCTTGGTGCTCCAGTGTCCGTCGGATCAAAAGTGGTCATCAGATCAGAAGGATCAAAAGCCGGGCCTGAACCTGCACTGCAAAGATCACGCTTCACTCCATTATTCAACAGGCTGCCGCGCTAAAGCCAGGCAGTGTTAAGAAAGAAAAGAGAGAAAAAGATTGAGCGATTGATTTAGAGAGGTGTCATGCCAAAAGTCTTCCTCCTACTATTGAAAAGGCTCTGCTGTGGATAAGGAACAAAGAATGGAAGGTAAATGAGTGAAGGAACAGAGGAATAAGAAATGAGTGCACTTGTGTGGCCTCACCCACGACATGGAAGACCCCTTTCCCCTATTTAATCAGCTCTGTCTTTGATCTCGACTGCCGGATAGAGGACCAAAACACAGTAGAAAAGTCATCTTTTCTCTCTAAATAATACTTACAATGCTAACTTGATGTCCAAAGAGTTTACCCTCACAGATATCTGACCACTGGTCAAAATGAGTAAACTCAACCACATTGAAATCCTCACATCAAGAGTCTTTTTATGTGAGTGATTAAAAAGAAGAGAAAAAAAATCACATATGCATCCTTTCTGGACATTCTGTTCAGCACTGTGTAGCAGCTTTTTGGATAAGTATATGCTATTTTCCTGCAGTTTTCAAGTGGAAGCACAATTCAGCCACTCTAGAAATCTTGAAATCCCTGCCACCCAGGGGAAATGTTTCGGTTGAGGGGTGTAAGAGGTAAGATCAATGACTGAACACATATCACTTTCTTGTCCCCCCCCCCTTACACGCACACACACAGATGCAGAGGTGCACACACCATACCAAAAGAACAATGAGGGAATTTTGTGATCCCCATTGTGGAAAAGAAAGCTTACTCCCCACCCAATTTGTTTTCTCTCTTCTTTTTTTTTTTTTTAATAATAGGAGCATACAGTATCAGCAGAATTACCACAGCTAGGATTCAACGCTGCAGAAGCCTTTGCTAGAGTGTGTCAAGCCCAGAGGGCTTTATGGCTTTGATCTAAAAGCACAATACCCAGTGTGTGAGGGGAAAAAGTGCACATACACGTGCACACATACACAAATGAGTGCTCCACTCACCACTGTGCTAGTGTGGATGGCTATGCCACTAGATGCAAAAAGCAAGCACACACACTTGAACCCACACTTACACAAATCCCCTTTGATATAGTTCCAGGCTTTTAGAGGATGATTAGGAGAAGCGACCGGGCTCAGGTCTGGAGTGATAGAAGGAAGCAGGAGCCTGCTGCTCTTTAGTTAGAGGAAACCAATACTCTGTCTGTAGATAGAGAAGTAATTATGCTCAAGGGCTGAGGTGAAAGAGGAAGTGAGCATTTTGGAGTAGACACCAGTGACAGCAACAGTGTGAGGAGGCCGTTGCTGTAGGGTTGATTTTTGATTCCTCACTGCGTCACCTCCAACGGATAGCAATTAAAATTTCTCCAGAGGGTCTGTTTTCATGTGGGAGTGTGTTTCTGTGTATGTGTGTGAACATGAGTGAGGACAAGCAAATGTGTATTTACATTGTGGTGCACAGTGTGGTTGTGCAAGTATCCTTTCTGTGCTGCAAGCACAGTTGTGTGTGACCAGCTACACATCTGTTTGTTGAATCCACACCAGCACTTGTTGGTGGTCTAAGGACTATGAAATATTAATGTCTTCTGTCCCTTAATGATTCATAAATTGCATTCTGATACTTGCACTCTGCTTCTCCTTTTGGTGTGGTTCTGGAGAATGGAGTGAGCACAAGACAAGTGTAGAATGTGGAGCAGGAGATGAAAATCAAGTTTTCCTCCAATGTCACACATTTCAGATCACTGCATGTGAGAGCTGAGGGATCATAATGTCAGTAATAGTATTCATAAACACAGGCTCTCCCAGGGAATGTGTTATTAGCATTCACACCAACACTGAACATAGTTGTGCATCCTCAAAAAGAAAAAAAAAACTACTGCAGATGGCTAGTGACACTTTGAAAAATATCAGCTGTGACAGACAGGAAACTAGAGATTGTGTCTTTGGCTTAATCTTCCATTAGTAGAAAACATCTAGAGGGTTTCCGTTCATTCTCTTTATTTAGTTCCAGTGTGCTTATCTGAAAAAAACTCAACAGACTCGCCTTACGTTTTTTTTCTTCTTCTTCTTCTTTTAAAATTGCTAATATTTATGTACCACCTGGCATTCATTTGAGCCACAAAATCAACACTTAGGATTAATTGCAAGAACACAAGCTTCTCACTCTGGCCTCTATCGGCTGCCATTTTCATTCCCCCACTCTTCACTTTGCCTCCTTTTCATTCAATAGCACTTTAAAAGGAGGCAACATTAATATTAACATAATGGGAAGATCACAGTGGGAAGAAACTGAATGCAGTAAATGTTCGTTCCCTCCACCTAATGTTGCCTTTAGTTTTCTCATACATGCACACGTGCACACAGTGGCATGACTGGCTCATCTGCAGGACCAGTTGGACGTCGGCATACAATAATAGGTCAGGTAATAAACCACTCAGCTCCACTTATTTACCTGCCTCAGTTCATTAAGCTGATTGGCTTTACCTTGGTGACATGAACGCACATTGTGAGAGAATACATTTGTGCTTCAGATGAGCTTCATCATAATCCCCCTAATTACACGCACAGACGTAATGAGGGATAAGCTGCTGGCATCTGTTTGACAGGTGATATTCCAAAGGAAAGGAGTCAAGAAAACACAAATCACAACACATGCTGTACTGATATTGTATGTGTGTATTCATGCTCACATTTGTGTAAGGATTCATCAAGATTTATCAACCTCCCTTGTATTGTTCTCATGAACTGAAAATATGTAGACATTTACTGATCTTAAGTCATTTACACATTACACTGGAACTTCCGCTGAAGTGATTAAATGCATTTCCCTCTGAGTGTAATTTTTGCCAAAAGAGAGGAATTTAATACACTGATGACTATCCAGGTCATGGTACCTCTGAAACATGTGGACTTCCTTTTTTTTTGTTCTTGAAGATGTTTCACCTTCTATACAGAAATCATCCTCAGTTCAACATTTCACTGGATGGAAGGTGAAATGTCTTCAAGAACCAAAGAAAAAGTCCAATTGCCTTTTTTCAAAGCCTTTGGAGGGAATAACCTAAGTCACAGACCAAAGATTTAGCAAGACTCACTCAATGAGACAGGGCCATGTAGCTCCTAAATCATCCCTCTAAGCCTTACTGACAGCAGCAAAGGTCATTTCCTCTAAGAATCCATTGGAATGACCGGATCTAGATATTTTTTCTAGTGACAGAAGGCTTTTTTTTCAGTATACACTGAAACCTTGCCGATCAATGACTGATGATAATTGACCCGGTATTCTATGGGAAACAACTTCCAGGAGGAGAGGGTGGGGGCAAAGTGGAAATATGGGTTTTATTCACCAGTTCTGGAGATTACATTGACAAAGTCTGGCTTCTGGATCCACACATGGTTACTATAATTAGCATGTCACCAGTCTGTCACTATGCAAGACAAGTCTGTGTAGACTGGGTATCCTCTCACTTGTCCAGTATTTTCATAACAGTGTCACCCATGCATCGGTGAAACTTGGGAAAATGGATGGAAACACAATATGATAAAACTGTTGGGTTCATACAATTACTTCTTTTGAACATTTAAAACAAACATATATCAAGGACTGGAGAAGATTTTCTCCAGGGCAGTATCATCTTCTTTTTTTTTAAATAATTTATTTCATTTTAATTATTTCTAATGAGGTTAAAAGGGAACCTGGTGAAGAAATAAAGAAGACAGCCTGCAGTGTAAAAGCATTTTAACAGTGAGGCAAAAGTAAGCGATGGTCTCCCACCAGCATGATGCAACATGGTGACATTATTATCATATCTACTTATGCATGAATACAGAGAATGTAACTACGTTTTTTAAGGATAACCCTCTGAATTCTTACCGTACTATTCTTTTTTTTCATTTTCTAAATTTAACACAAAGGTAACAAGCAAGTTCCTTCTCACATACAACTATTTTTGTCTAAAATCTACTGTAATGCATGGAGACATGTGCTGTGTGCCCCTGGGTTCTTGTGCATCTGGAGCCTGCCATGACTACTCTGTTGCAGGGGGTCAATGCACAGCAGTGATGACCACCACAAGCCGCTCCTTGCAAAGCAGGTGCATGTTCATGTGCCAATTCTAACATGGTTTGCTGTTTTTATGTTGCTGGGTAAATTGGAATAAACTTGTACATTGTCTGTTTATTCACCCTGCTCTCTGTTCTAGCGCCAAACCTAGCATTTTCTCAATCATTGCCTCGCACCAGCCATGTCAGTATGTCAAATTTCAAGGAAGGGCTGCATAACAACAACCAGTAGCTTTTTACACGCCATGCGACAATGATCTTCAGAAATGTGTATTGAGAAAACTCATAAAGGTTATGTATCACAACACGCCTCTCAAAACCCAACATTTAGCCCAGATTGATGCTTTACACACTGATAGCAGAGGAGATGAAAGTGGAGCAGAAGAGATGAGGAGCAAAGAAGAACTATGACCTAATAGTGAGGGATAGCTGTGGTACATGGCCCTACGGAGAGAGACAGCCCTCCATCTCACTTATCTTCTCTTTGCTCAGTTTCCTCAGTGTGCAACAGCACACCTGAGGTTTGGCTGTGGCCTCCCAAAGCTTTGTGGCAACAGCCCCTGCGAGATAATAGCCAATCCAGCTCTCCCCACTCCTAAATCAAGACAGGCCAAAGGACCTTGTCCTTGTTTAAATTCCCAATGAACAAACCCATGTCCCTGTGGTAACAAGCCATTACGAAGCCAGACAGACTTGTATCAGACTCCTTTTTGCTCAGCCATTATCACAGAGGGAAAAAGGTGTTTTGTTTTGGAGGTCATACAAGCCAAACTGTGGTGTGTATTTGTTGTTGGTTGCAGTATGATTACTCTATGTTTGATATTTTATAAGTACTCCACTATAATTACTTTAAAGTCACTAATCCATGCAGGCACTCCATAATCAGAGCGTCACTAAAATATTGCACTGTTTCTGTGAGCAATACAGCACTCCCATAACAACACTAGCCCACATACAAAGTTGCAGAGCTACTATGAATGCTGTGATGTCCTCTACTATTATCCTTCCACTCAACTTTGTGTTTGTTGACAGAGTCAGATGCAGTTATCAGAGACCTCCTGCTGCTGTGTCAATCAGTCTTCCGTCTCCCTGATACATAATTCCCCTTTCAAATTGGGCAACATATTCGTCATTATTAAGACACAGCAGCCACCGTTAATGAAAACAAGACACGCTCAAGCTATACAAATTCAAGCTACCGTTGAAGACTTTGGAAATTTCAAAAAGCTTAAAAAATAAAAAAGGTATTTGGGTATTTGTGTTATTCATTTAGAACTGGAACAATATAGATTTCAGTATTCAGTTACCACCTTTACAAAGCTATGCGGAACATTTTCACTGGTGGATTAAAAACAAAATCCACCAGCTTGGGGATCACTGTGGCAGATATAGGCCAAATAGAAAGAACAATACAGCAACAAAGCAATAAAACTGTTATATCCCAAGGGGGATAAATACCCGCAGGTGAAGTGCTAGGAAATCTAAACCCGCAAGAAACCATGGCACAAATCAATGAGCTGAACTGCCTGTAAGGAACACCCAACCAAACAGCCTTGGACTTCCTGATTGCCACCCTATCAACATTTCACAGTGATGTGACAGGATCAGGGGGTACACTGTGAAAACCATTTTAGCCCTGTCCATCATAGTGGAGACACATGAGACACTAAAGCCCCTCAGAGATTTAAGCAAGGACATTATCTATATGCAGTCAGCTCACAAATATGCAGACTGCACACAAGCATCCAAGAATACATTTACATATACACTCACATTTGCTTTACTAGCAACTGAGTTTGGAAGCTGCAAAACCATTACGTATGAACAATCTAAACAAAACAATTGATAATCAGCAACAATCTTATACAGCTTGTCTTTCATAGCTCCACAGTTCCTCCACATTTTCCTCCCCTGCTCCTTGTTTCCCAATTCCCTAAAGGAATCCAGTCTTACTCTACTGTATATTATAGTATACCAATGAGTGCTTTTAATGTCTCCTGTTTCTACATTCTTAAATGCCAAATCATTGCTAACCTTCTTAACCCAACACCTCCGGAAACAGCCGAGAGATTATAGCACACTTTTCTTTATCTGGCTAAAACACACCAACACACACGCGCACAAGAATGAAGACTGGACAAAGTATTTTTTTTTCTTAATAGGTCCCTCGTTACCCAATGCTCTTAAATGACAGATTAAAACAGGAGAGTATTGCTGAAGGTGGTTGGGAGACCCGAGAGATTGGGGAGTGCAATAAGAATCATAGTCGGATAATGTGCAAGAGAGAAGGAGATACCAGTGGGAATAAGATAAGCAGTTTTAGCCACAAAAGAACAAGTCATTCGACACAAAGCCTGCAAATAGTTCAGATTCAGATATATATTATCCAATATGTTTAGAGTGGACAAGGCAGCCCTAATGCTAATTCCCACAACATGAGGTGAGTCAAAAAGACAAGTTTAAGGCTTACAAGTTTTCATTGCACTATGTATAGCTTTAAGAGTAAGACTCCTGTCTCAGAGTCACTTCTGGAGAATTACCACTAAGAAGGAAGAAGGAAAAACAAGTAGTATGTTAGAAGCAGTCAATCAGGGATAGGAAAGAAGAAAGGAAGATTGCTAGGCTGAAAGTTTACACTGCCAGTCTGGACGGCTGGACATTAAACTCCCCAACTTTGGTGTGCCCAAAATACCACACATTAGAGAACTGGCCAATCTCAAGAGAAAGTCAAGAATCGTTGTTAGCTTTAATTGAATGTCTGGCAACATGCCAACAAGCTGCAAGTTGTTTGAATTTTCTTTTTTTTATGCCAACGCTTCAACTCAGGTTAGAGATGCTCCAGTCACCAGAGGTGGTGTGAGGTATCCTTTCCTGTTGGAGTCAAACACTTAACCACAATGTGTTCTGAGATATGTTTTGGTTCGTTCTGTCTGCTAGTGAACATGCTGAATTCTCCCTCATGAGGAGGCTGTGCATGTGCCTGAATTTTGGTGCACTTGTGCACAGATTCATATTAATGTGCTGTAAAAGTTGTACATTTTTGCAAACTGATGCATATATTCTTAGAAAAAATGCTCACCGGCCACTTTATTAAGTACACCTGGTATAGCTAATAAAGTGATGGGAATACCAAGTGTACCCATTAACATTGCTGGTGAGTGTAAATTTCTGTGCAGCAAATCTTTCCACCCAACTTCAAAAAGCTTGCGCTCAGTCAGCTGGTGAATATGTCTGTCTTTGCCTCCCAACTCATTAAATGTGCCAGTTGTTTCTGCTTCACAGGGATCATTATCTAAGGAGATGAGCAAACACAAATAATGAGTCACCCACATGTAATTACCAGATTATCATCACATTAAAGCCATTGTTTTTGAACTCCATCCTCCTTGTTTCCATAGATAATCACTGCAAATTCCTTACTTCTAGATGGCAAGTATATTAAGAGGATGCTACATGTAATTAGTGATAAATGATAATATTTATTATATACTTTTTCCACTCAGGAGCAGCCTGATGATTACTTGTTATATGTAATTTGAAGACCCACAGGCTTAAATTTCACAAATAGGTCAGTATAGTGGTCACATTGAACACTTTTTCACTTTAAAATGTACAAAATAGTCCAGCAATAACAGGCCAGAAGCCTATAAGCCAGTTTCCTCATCATTGTGTGAAGATTTATTTTTTTTAAACATATATATGAGGAGGATGGGGGGGGCGTACAGGAGGCTGCCTCTGATCGATGACAAGGAAACATGTGGGTAAAGTGGTATTTCAATAACTGAAATTAATTCTAAAAATGTAAAATTATTGGATATATTAAGAGAAAATTATGAAATAAAGAAATGACAGACGGAAGATTCAAGAGCACATCGTATATAAACTCTCAACATCACTAATACTAAATTTGGTTTAAATATCTTCTTGTATCATATAAGCATTAGCACCGAATCTGGATTTAGCATTAATCAGCCTGCACACATTGAGAATCAACATCATAAGATTATCAACATTCAAATTTAATTTGTATGCTGGGTTAAGAAGCAGATTGTCATCTTTTATTGTTCACAGAGGCGAACAAAAGCCCACTGAGTTTGCTCTGGGTGTGTTGTCATGGGATCAGGTAAAAATAATACTTTAGTAAACAAAAATATTATTAATCCCTCTTGTGTTTAAAAGGACATACGTGCCTCAAAGGGCAGACTTAAGCTTTTGTTACAGTTTAAAACTAAAACCTATTTGACAGCCAGACCTCAGAAGTGTAATTAGGCAGCTCCCTAGAAAAACTCCCTTCTGATACCAAAGTTTTCAAAGCCCACCAAGCTTGAAAGCAAAGGGCCCCTGAAAAAAGGCATAATTTAATTCATTATGAATTCTTTTCAGACTATACACCAGGATAAACAGAGTATTTTTTAAGCACCTAATCCAACCTTTAAGATAGGCTCTTTAGAGAGTGAACAATGGTTTTAGCTTCATTCCTGCATTTGGTTTTCACATTTTATTCACATTGTATTGGCTGTTTGCCGCACTTCTTTAACCATCAACGATAAAAGTAAAAACACAAGTTGCTGGGAAGTATAGAACATTGTCTATTTCTTTAAAATTATCTATTTCTAAGAATGAGAGCGAGAGGTTCTTGGGAAACTAAAAATACATATGAGAAGCATTTAAAAATAAAAACCAAATGGTTTTGGCACTATAGAAACCAATGATAAATTTGGATCAAAGTCACCTTTGAGTTCAGGATTGATGGATTGATGCTAATGTTTGATAACACAACTACACATTGGCTGTGGGGGTTCTTTGCACAAATGTGGTAAACACAATGAAAACCAAACTCATGCATTTATTTTCTTTTATTCTTGATAAAGATATTGAAAACAGATAGCAGCACATCACAAATAAGCAGCCATGCCTTAAACTCAATCATCATCATCAACGTCTCTGTGCTAAGAAGCAGAAAAATATTCAACCAAATCGTGTCTTATACTTTGAAGGAAACTTTGCATTTTGACTTTGGAAGAAGTCAAGTGAAGCCATTTAACTGAGTCAAAAGTCAATGCTCTTGCAGCATTTCTGAAGATTCAGCTGAATTAAATCATATTTAATGAGGAGTAAATGAATGTGTGGACAATTTAACTACCACACACACGATTCTCATCCATTGCTGATTCCCTTACATTCAAGCAGGATGAGGAAGCCCAAGAGATTTGATTCACATCTGTGAGGAACTCCATTCACACAGTAATTTAATGAATCACTGCACATGCTATTGAGACTCATTAACATACACTCATAAGTAAGCCTTGTAAGGCCAGCAGGATTTAACAAGGCTGCTATCAGCTGTCACTTAGGAGAATCCACAGACGCTGAGAACTCACTCTGCATGGACGAATCACAGGTGAAACATTGAGTAAAATCTCAAGAAGATTGCTGATTTTGTAAATTATGACCAGGTCTACATGTTCCGTAAAGGGTACATTGCAGCCATGCTTTGTTGGATTAATTAAGTGAAACCTTTTGGACCCATTGGATTTCAGCAACAACTGTGTTCTTTTTTTCACCAGACCAAACCTGCTCAGTTGCCATAGTAGAGCTATGCTGAGCAAGCTCTTGAGACACACAAGGAGAGTGTTAATGTGTGAAAATGGCAACTTATTAAGCAGGGAAATGTTTCATAATTGCTTTCCTTAGATACACAGCAACATATAATGATACTCTTTGCAGTTGGTGGCAGATTCTATGCACAAGGGTTGAGGGTTGCCATAGAAACAGATATCTGGACAGCCAAAGTCAGTGGTTCCTAAACTTTTTCTGGTTTGAAAGCTTTCACAAATTGTTGGGATTCAAAGTTGGATGGCCGTCGGGGCTCCGGTCCCGCTCGGGGCCCCACGTATTTGCCTAGTATGCCAGTTGGCAAGCAGTGCCGCTGATTATGCTAGCAGAGTCCAAGGAGGAATTTTTTCATTCATTCAAACCGCCAGGGGATGCACACCTGACACCCCACTTTGGAAGCCACTGCCTTAAGTTATGATTTATTAGAACACCATCACCCTCAGGTATATAGCCTAGATACTTGTGACTCTCAGAAAGTCTACTCTAAGTGCCAGGTCATTCAATATGTGATTTATCATTTGTGACAGATTGGAAATCTGTCACTAATATTGAATCAGTAAACATGAGACGAGACACTTATGTTGTCAAGGTATTGAAATACAGGTTCCATTCTGCAGATGAAAACTTTACATTCGACCAGCTAATGTGGTTTAATATGTCAACACTCTGTAATCAGAGTGGATAATAATAATAAGAGAATAACCTCTCATGAGCTCTAGAGTTACATGAAGTCTGACCTCATGGACCTGGATCTACAGAAATAAAGATTCTCTGCTGAGAGCCGAGGAGAGGTCGGGGACCAAATGGTGGCTGGGGAATGGGTCAGTGATTACAGTAAGAGGCCCGGTCATTCATTGATTTCTCAGCTCAAGCCACAGCAGGAAAGTGACTGGAGCTTTCACAGACACTGCCAGACAAAAATGGAGCTGATGCAAGGAAACAGGGAGAGACGGAGACCAAGGAGAGGTCAGGGACTCTGAGAAGCAGTGGCACGCCCGACGAAGCCTCACCAAATGAAAGCTGGAAGGGCCATGTCAGTGAGTACTCTGCAGAGACGACGTACAATGTGTGAAGTGAATCTGAACTAAGCGCCAAGTAAACAAAAATAGGATTATATGCACTGTATTTAATTTGCCTTTTGTGTGTGCTCATGTGTTGGGTTATGTATACTCAAAGCTACAAGGGCTATCTTGAAATGCAAATTGCAACATTAAAACTTTAATTACTTAAGGTCACAGCCATGATTATATAGCTTGCAATTATTTCTTTATTAGAGTAGTATTAATGGGATCTGGTAATCAAAGTCATTTTGGTTTATTGAAAAGCTAATTGTCTATAATATTCAGCTTATTGTCTTGGATTTTCCTATCATGAACATAAGGCTGAGGACTTAAGGGCTTTAGGGAAACATGTGGCAATGTTTTCAAACTTTAAAGAGAAAATGTAATGTTTTGAAATCATGGTTTTACAATGCTGGAGAAATGTATAACGTCCAACAATTTATTTTGCTTTGCCTCTGTAATAGAAAAAAAATATGATTTGAAAAAAAAAAAAAAGTCACTACTGTATACTGTAAAAACCACCGAATTCTTACTCAAAACGGATTACTCACTCAGAATAGTGCTGGGCGGTATGACCAAAAATTTATATCACGGTATTTTTCAAAATTATATCGGTTTCACGGTATATCACGGTATTTTTTTTTTCATGCATAACTGGGTGTTAACCACATTTTCTAATGATTTGGAAAGGACTTGCTGCAGTAAATTGGCTTAGAATGGCCTATTTTACTGTCATGAGGAGGATACATAAATCAAATAAATTTGATTTAGGCATGCTTTTCAAAGAAAAAAATCTTTTACAAAATTACAAGGTAGAAAATATTTATTGAACATAAAAAAACTGAACATTTTTTAAATTTCCCAGCATTATGTTGTTTTGGTTCCACCTCCTGGTGAATGTTAGGTAAAATTCTTATGTGGTTACTTTTTGGTTGGCCAACGATTTATGTTCCGCCCCGCGGCGGAACGTAGTGCCGCGCCGCGTTCCCAACGTTGTGTACACTACTGTACATACTCACCGCTATTACGGTATATGAAAAATTCATATCATAAGAAAAATAAACACCGGTATTCGTATGAACCGGTATACCGCCCAGCACTAACTCAGAACATTTTCATTGTGGAATATACTGGAGATTAGGCAAGATTTTTTTTTGTGTTCAGCTACGTACTTTTTTGCTTGCAGTTTTCTTACTTGTAGTGGCTCATTCTGTAAAGACAGATGGTTTTACACTAAAACAAAGAGGATGGTCCAAATCTGACACATCGGTACACACATAGAGGACACAAACTGATCACACTGTCTACACAATCCCCCAACCAGCCTTACCTCCCCATACTTTTTTCCCTCTCTGAGCTCTGCTCATTGCAGTCCTTGGGCAGCCTTCACCCCCGCTGAGTTAATCACAAGTGGAGGCCACAGCAGAATGAGTGTATGAGTATACACTGTAATCTGTCTAAACACTCACATGTAGCATCTGTGCACACACAGGGAACACCTGGACTGGCACAGGTTATAATCACTCTGCTTGACTTTTCCATGTGGTGAGTGGAAGAGAACCCTGAGCCACATGCACTGATGATGGCCTGAGCGCTAATCTCTTGTCTGATGGAAGTAAAGGCCCTCTGACAGTGAGGTTAGCTCCTGGGCCTTGCACTGCAGTGCTGGAGATATTTTACATTCTGCCACATCCATTATGTGCATGAAAATTGATGCGTTGTGCGCCTCATATACCCCCTTTGTTCATTTTACACCCTGACATAGATCTGCTATTGGATTCAATGCCTCTTAAGGACAAGGAATCCATTCTTGAACATACAAATTGCCATGCCTGACAAGTGATGGTGTTAAAAAAAACAGCAACTACCAGTGATTCATCCTAGTGCTCAAAGAAAGAAAGCTACACAAGTTTGAGCCAGAGCCGCCCCCAACTGAATGCTCAGGGGGGCTCTAAATATAGAAACCATTTTCCATATTTCTTTTTATCAACACCAGGGCTGTTGTCCAGCATATCATTGGCAGAATCTCGTACCATTTGTGTTGTTCATCTGTTTGGCAGAGAGAGCCTGTTCGCTTGACGGGACAACTTCACAAAGCTAAGTGGAGGTTTCTGCTTGTTTATTTGACTTCAAAACAATTCACTGTAGGGAAACTGAAATGTAGGAAAATGTGAGATGAGATCGAAGTAACTCTGGAAGTGTTTTTTAATTTGATGATGAATATTTATGAGTTTAATGGCGCAATGGCATGTGAAGAGTCGAAGTGAATACAACTCCAGTCTGAATTAAAATGGAAATAATGTGTCCTACTGCATAAAATTTGTCTTTGTGAAGAGAAAATGATCAAAACTGCAAATGATTCCACTGGAAGAGTTATTATTCTTCATGGATGGAGCATACTTATTTAACTCATGAATGTGAAAATAATTCATACTGTACTACATACTTCAACAAAAAATATAGATATTTATACCATATCATGAATTCTCTTGAGGAGAAAAAGGAACCCTTTACCCAAACTCCCTAAGGTTGTGTTTGATGTGAAGAATTATCAATATCTTAAAAAATGTGATTGTGATGGTGATGAGTATAAAGTAGAAGTTTCTTTCTGCTATTGGAACAGCGTGACAGAGGGGAAAAAGGCTATAAAAATGAAGAGATGCTACAGATGAGAGGCAGAGCAGTCCTTACTTTCCTAATGGAACAAATCTGGTGCCACTAAGTGCTGTCACCATCACTTCTCTTTAAACCTTAAAAAAGGGAATATAGCCAAGAAATCTGCCAGATAGGGTTTATTTTAGAAGGAAAGTCCCACTTGATTTTGGCTTTGTTGTCGCATTAAGGTCTGAGGAACTGAGCTCTCTAAGTATAAATTGAGTGACTATTAATGTGTTGAATGAAAGTAATATATAGGAAAAAGATATAGTTGTCTGGGCTGTGTGGTGTGTGAGGGAACAACCAGTCATTGCACAAAAAATACACCTATCTGCTACTCTCCAGTTTTCACTTTTCACATTATTTTAGATAGGCATTAAACAGAATTCTATATATTCATAGCCATTACAAAGGTAAAGCCTATGTTGAAAGCTTACTGCGCAGGAAATCACTGTGGTGCACCTATGCTGCAACAGAAAGGTTACGCATACGTCACCAGAATATCAGTTCAGCCATGTGCACAAAAACATGTACATACTTCTTACCCCGGGTGGTTATACTGACATGTAATAAAATAGTGCAAAATGTGCTTGTATGTTATGTACAAAAAAAAGAAGGAAAAAAACAACAATATTTACCTGACATGCAGATATCAGCATTTAAACAGCTTTTAATACCGTAAATCTATAACTTCCAATGTAAGTACATAAGAAAAGTACAGCATTTAATTTTGAAGTATTGGGATGTAATGCTAAAAAATACTGTAAAATTAAAATGTAATACAGATATTGAAATTGTTATTAAGTGAAGGCAAAGTATATGTAGGACTTGCACATGACATTTGTTGTCATATTGTGTTTGTGCTTTATATAAGAGCTTTATTGTTAAAAAGTGTAATCACATGTGACCATCTACTGTCTGTAGTTAATTATAGTTAAGCCTGTGTTCAATGCAATGATGAGCCAGCAAGATGCAATGAACAGGGAAAATAGAAAAGTGTTTGTATTTTTCATCACTTATATGTAATAGAACTGGTATCAAAATCTGCGTGATCTTCATTTTTCATTTTCTTTTTTTTTATTAAGACTTTCAGAATGGTTTTGTTTCTAGAAATTATATTTCTCTTAATCCCAGATATTGGTGAAAATGGCATCAATCACACTTCTTGCAAAAGAGTAGGGAGCAGGTGTAGGTTTAGTTTAGTGTACTAGTTTAGTACACTAAACCTAAACCTAACAAGATTTTACTCGGATACAGATGACTTGCTGCTTTGCTTTCTCCTGCAGCAGAACACATTTTGTTTTCAATTCAAAAGTAAAAAAAAAACAACATTGTATCACAAACTTTGTTGAAACACACCCCACACCCCCGAGCATAGTTGTTTATTTTTTCCTTGCAATACGAGTAGGCTGCTGCAATCATCCAGACATTTAGTGATGGAATTTTCAGCGCTATAAGAAACTTGTGTCCTCAAGTGGGAGAGAAAAATGTCTCCAGGCATATTCTGTGAGATGAATGACAAAAAATAATGCCCAGAGGAAGCAATGCAGAAGTGACAAAATGTGATGCTTAAATTGAAACCAAGTTCCTTTCTGTGGTGGGTCCTGGTTGTTTTCTTGTGTTTAGTCCCCAGAGAGATGAGTATCTTATAAAATACCAAAAAAAAAAAAAAAACGTGAATGAGTAAAACATTTTCTAATAAAAAAAGGGTATTTTCTCTTTCTAATTATATAACAACGAAAGAGTTTAGTTATTCTCTCTCCCTGTCTTCACTCTTAATTACTCATTATCACTTATCTGATTTCTAAACGCATCTATTCACAGCACCACAGCTTGACAAAGATGACAACAAAAATGATGCTCTTATAATAGATATGGAGGAGAGAGGGAGGAGTAGGAGTGTATGTGTGCACTTGGAGTGTCAAGTCAAATTGTTTCTGCATTTCATCTTGTTGGCTCCTTATCTATTCAACTGTTTATCTGCACCTCTGCTGGGGTATATGCAGGCTCCTTGAGTGCGTCTCTGCATGTTTGTGTGCAGCCAAAGTAAGGAGGAAGGCAGCTCACTGTGTCAACGATGGAAGGGGAATTCTCAAACCCCAGTCAGCGGGGGATGGTGTTTGAAATACAGATGTTAGAAATGGCTCTGCTGTTTGCTTATTGTTATCACTGCGCTTTGGCATAGAGAAGAGCAGTCTTGGGTTTTGACTTGACAAGGGAGAAACAGAATGACAAATTGTCTCACAAGCTTTCCTCAGACTCACCACCCACCTCCAACACTGCTGCCCCACCCTGCTGTAGACAGCATGAAAAAAAAAACATATTATAAAAGTAATACACAAGCAGTTACACAGAGACAAATTACCACCCTCTTTTCTCACCAGGGCATGAAATAATAAAGCAAAAACAGTGTTACAACCAATTTTTTATGTGATTTTAACAACTGAATTCAAACAGACGTACAGTACTGTAGAGACTCACTGTTGAAGACAAAGTAACATGAGTACTTTTATGTATGCACAGAGAAACCTGCATCTGTCAGTGAAATTAAGACAATAGGGTTTCGTAGCGTTAAGGACTGTAAAATTATCATGCAGTCCAAGAGTTATGCCCCTCATGATAATGATTTTTACAACACTTCTTTTCCACTCCCATTATATATACATACTAATTAGCAAAAGGAACAAAGAAGCCAACCCTCAGATCTCTCCTACTGAATGCTGACGTTGGGTAGTTTGGCAGCTGCAGTAATTAAGTCCAGCATATAACTTGCGCAAAGAGATAACTTTTAATATTCCTCTGTGAAATGAACTCTGTTTAAAAAAAATAAAAGCAAGACACAATCAGCACACATTCAGGTTTGAGAAACATCTTTAGCTGATACTTTTCACTGTTTGTGTTCTGTGCTGCTGATACTGCATGAATGGATAGATAAAAATATTTGACCTTCTATATAATTAATCCTATATATCCTATATAATTAAAGACTTGGTAAATAATAAGAACAGAATTAGGACTGGATGTGAATATGGTAATGTCTTCTCACTAAATATTCCGTAGAGGTGACAATCATGGATTTGGCCAATATTACTAACAATAACATGGATTTTATAGAAGAAAACACTTCATTTTAAAAAGTACTAGTACTTCAAGGCATTAAATAGATGTTTACCATCCCACAACAAAGGAAAACACAACACAGTCTTCCCACACACACACGGATTCGTCACCCCTTATTCCAAAAAAGAAAAAGAAAGTAAGACATAAAGATCAAAACTCCTCCACCGTGAGTTGCAGGAGCACTGGCTGATGTGTAACATTAATTGCTCATGATGTCAGTCAGCTTTCATCAGCATTAAACTTTAGCATGCCCACAAGACGACTGTCCGCGACAGACGTAGGAAGATTCCGGAGGGCTTTGCGTGAATGAAATACTCTTGTATGTGGTAATCCACTCCACTGACAAAGATGAAAAAAAAAATACTGTATTTTTATATATACTGTATAGGCTATATACATATATATATATATATATATATATATATATATATATATATATATATATATATATATATATATATATATATATATATATATATACATATATATATACATATATATATATATATATATTTAGTGGGCATGCTAAAGTTTATTGCTATATATATATATATATATATATATATATATATATATATATATATATATATATATATATATATATATATATATATATATATCCCCGTCACCCTGCAAAAAATAAAGCGGGTATAGAAAATGGATGGATATATATATATCGAGGGAGAGAGAGAGAGTGAAAAAAAGATTAAACACATTTTTATATCTTATGCCTGGATCCTTTGCCCTGACTACATGGTCATGTTTCCTAGAATGGTTCCACTGCTTTTCCAATTACAGTACAGAAGAAAACTGCAGATAGGAACAAAAGAGTGTAATTGGAGACCCACACTGCCTGGGTGTGTGTAGGTGAAAGATGGTGTAGGTGTGTGTCTGAGCTTTGAGGCTGGAGCTATATTTGTGTTTCTTTCTCTGTTATACTTGGTGTAATATTCAAAGACAGTTTAATATAATAGTGATGCAAATCTTTACATCCGACTTTTCAATGAGTGATATTTCATTGTACAAAATGATGAATATGTTGGTTATAAAAATGTTAATTTTTCTCTGTAGCCATGAGGTTTTGGTCTGAACGTCATCATTATTCTTTGAGCACAATATAGCTTTTTATTGACTGTACAACTGAATATTTAGCAGG
This sequence comes from Cololabis saira, assembly GCF_033807715.1. Lineage (NCBI taxonomy): Eukaryota > Metazoa > Chordata > Actinopteri > Beloniformes > Belonidae > Cololabis > Cololabis saira. Next base: position 34,984,156 of record NC_084594.1, read on the forward strand.
CATTCATATTGTGTAATGAAGCATATGGAGTTGGCTTGCACTGTGCCATTAGAGAAGTATGTTCACTCTCTTGTGATTCAGTCGTAATAGGTTTTATTCATGTGTGTGTATAAGGGTCAGGGAAACAGTGATATAGAGTTTGATCCCATCTTGCTGATAGTTCCCCCCGCAATGAAGGACTAGGTCTTTAACAGTGACTGTGGTGAGATGGAGCAGAGCTGAGTAACTTCCTTTCCATAAAATGTACAGGCTTTGAGAGAGCAGTGCAGGGCTTCCATCCATCATGCATCACCTTTTCCGTGATAGCATAGCCAGCTAGTTTTACATTATGTATTGTGAGCCAAGTGGTCAAATGGAGGCTTATTTGTCACTAAAAGAATAGGCAGCGAGTCTCTTGCTAAAAGGATTTTCTTTACTTCTGCCCTGGTTGCCTTTATGCAACGCTGTAAGGTGGATAGGGCTTTTAATCTGCCCAACACTGGTGGTGCTACACATAAAAAAATGTTTCTAGTTTATCATTGGTTCAATTAATCCCATTGACTACGGCTAGAAAGGAGCAAAAACATGTTTCTGTATTATCTTGCAGAGCTTTGGGCTGTGAGGTTCAGAGATTTTAACTCAGTTTGTATAGGAGAGCTCTCTCTCATCCACCCCAGTGATAGAATTAGTTTATTGAGAACCTTAAGTATTCCTTAATGCACTGAGAGGAATGCTAGCTTCCTGACTTCAGTGTGCTGGACTGATGAGGTAGAATCCACAGCAGAGGACCGGTCAGGATCATATGGTGCAGTGGTGGGCCGTCAGGGCCACCAAGGCCTTCTCTGCTGGCCTAACATAACCAGAAATCATGATCATAATTATGATAAAGGTTAATTTCATTTTTTATTTACTTTCCCTAAATATCTAAAAGTATTAATATTCACTTCATGTCATATTATGCTCATTCCAGTCCTGTTGTTTTTAGGTTAGAGTTTTTATCCAATCAGAATTCAGCTATCATTTGTTGCCAGGCTGTATGAAATCTGCCCGGGCCTTCAGAACAACAGTGCAGGTAGGTAGGGCGTCTGTGCGCTGTAGTGAACGGGCAAGTACAGTTGATAGACAGTTGCGATAGCCAATCAGATCACGAGTTGTGCCTGTAAAGCCCTCTATTTGGCCTCACGTTGAACGTGACATTTACGCATCCTGTGATTGGATATCGATACCTACTGGTTTGAGCCACCACGGCAGTGCGATGCAGTTCAAGAGTTTTTGGGGACATGGCCGTTTTGGTGAGTGCAAACATTTTATTTATTTTTTCACGTTTAATATGTTTTTATAATTCATTTCATTCATATCAAATCCATAATAAAAACTAAAATGACAAATATACTGAAAATGGAACAAAAAAATCTTGCCCTTCTGCAGTGTATGTAAATAATGTGGCGCATTGGAGCAGCTGTGTGGTTGTAAACAAAGCAACAGGTCGCAGAAAGCCGTGCTACGTCCCTTTTTGACATGAAAAAGTTTTTTTCACAAAGAGACTTGTTTATTTTGTCGCTGTCGCCAAAGTATGACCGTCTTGTTAGTGTCTTTCTGATATTACACTGCAATTCTTTCAATTTATTGTACATTATCTTGTTAAAGCTTGCATCTTCTTTGTGGACTCATTTAATACAACTTTTTGGAAAGATAATTTTAAAGACCCTTTTATTTTTAAGTTTTGACACTAGAATAATATGTTTTAATTGCTGATGCAGGTTTGTTGATTTTTAAAATGCGCCGAATAATAGCCCATTTTGTACACAACTGAGGTGAAGCAATGCCTAGTAGTGCTTAAAGAGCATATTGCAGGTTGGAGACCCCTGTGAATCAATGTGTAGGAAAATAATGTAGGAACTGAATTTTCATTGAAATACGCATAAATATATACTACAGTGACCTCCGGAGTTGTTTTTGTGAGAGTATTTTACTTCCGCATCTGAAAAAGTTGAACCGGAAGTGACGTGACATCAGGGAGCGCGGTGAATTCAACAATAGGAAAAATAATGGATCTTAATGTTAGTTGTGACACTGAAGAGGTTGTGAATGTGTATTCACACCAATATGACAGGCCACAGCCTTATAATTACGAACCCGTTAGGCCCCCCACGTTCTTTTAATTGACAGCTGAAACTCGCTTTTTAAAAGGCTGATTTATGGATCCGCGTTACACCAACGCAGACCCTATGGCGTAGGTTACGCGGCGACGCACAGAACGCTGCGTGCGCCGCGTACCCTACACCGTAGGCTACGCCGTCGATTTTACGCGGAACCATAAATCCGCCTTTATTCACTGCAGCACTCCTGCTCCGTGCTCCTGAAAGAAACTCCGAAAATAACTCCTTAAAAACGGGTGAGTACTTGTAATCTGTCTACGTTTGTACTTTCTAAACAGAAAACAGGCTTATTATCTTCTCTTTTTTCTGATTAAAAGCATCCGAAATAGCCGGGTATTTTTAAAACCGAATATTTCCCCGTATTTCCCGCCCTTCGTTTATAAAAAAATGAGTATCCACATTACATCGTTGTTAAAAAAAAAAAAAAAAAACCTTCCACACATGAACGAAGATCTGCGTTTTCGACCACATTTATAAGCATTCCAAACCTGTAGATCATCTGGTCATCCGGCCTCCGGGCCGCCTCTGCGGCGCAACTCCCCGGGAGCTGCGCCTCATTCTCGGGTAACGAGCTGGAGTCCCCCCGGTGTCCGCCGCGGAGCTGCCGTGTTAATCGACGCAGCCCAGCTGCAGCCCTGCTGCGCGTCGCCGCGTACCCTACGGCGTAGGCTCCGCGTCGGTGTAACGGTGTCAAGAGCAGAGACCATTTATTTAATAAATAGCTTGGAGGACAGATGGTGGATCATCTGCAGTTCTGGATCGCACGTTAGACGTCAGACTCAGAGCAGATTTGTTGTTGTTTTGGAGCATAATGTGACGTTGGAAAACGCAGAACTGCTCTCTGTCTCTGTCTACACGCATGTACATAAACGGAGTTTTCAAAAATCTTCACTTTGCCCGGAGTTTTTTTAAACATTCGTTTATTTGCGTTTTCATGTGGATGACAGGTCCAAACGTAGGAAAATATCTTCGGTTTAGCAGTTACCCGGCTACGTGTGTACGGGGTCTGGGCAGTCAGATGGGGCAGCTGTGGAGACTGCTCCCTGGTATGACGTGGTGGTCGAAAAAAAAAGCGTTTGTACGAGCTTGGCTAAAATCAGCCACTTTTTCCTCTGAATACGTGCCCTTATGTCTTGTAAAACATATTAAATCCTACATTAACTTCTCACATAGTCATTTTCACATAAGGTCAGGTATCATTTTTGAAAAAATTCTAACCTGCAATATGCTCTTTAAGTGCGTTTTTATTTACTCTCCAGTCCTGGTGTTATAAATGCTGGCAAAATGAAAGGTATTTATTGACTAAGTTGAACCTTACTGGAGGCCTGTATAAACTGTATTAATGCTGCCACAGGTTTAATTACAGTTACTTCACACAATTATAAATGTGTAATATTAATGGTATTCATTTGAACTCACAACACTAATACACGTGTGTTTGTCTGAATAAGCTTAAACAATGAAAAGAATAAATCTTTTAAGTAATTTAACTGATAGGGAAATGGCACCCTCTACTGGTCATCAATATATCTTAACTATGATGAAATTGTACAATAAACATATAGTTCTACCACAATTATGATACACACTTGAAACTACACCGGAGACTATTACAGCTCTTACTTGTAATGTACGCACACAAACACGCAACAGCTGCCTTGACAAGAGGGTAATTAACAACCACCGATCGAGTAGCAAGTCCAAGGTTACGTTCAAGCTGCAGGTCTTGATGCTCAAATCCCATGTTTTTACCGAAATCCAATTTTTTTTTTTTTGGCGTGGTTTAAATGTGTCACATCATCATTTTAATGTGACTTTCATCATACTTAAGGGCTAGAATATACTTGCTGTTCTCAACGTGTACGCAATTGCTGACACGCATATCCTGCGTTTATTTATTTTATTTTATATAAGGAGGTCACAAATGGCAGAAGGTTTTGACGAGAGGCTGACTGAGCAGGTGTGCTGTTATCCTCACCTATATGATGTTACAATTAGGGGTGTCAAATCAGTGCATTAATTGCGATTAATTACAGGCATATTTAGCGCATTGTTTTTTAATCGCTTAATCAATTTTTTAATCTCTAACTTTACTTTTTCTGTTTGCGAGTTGCATTTACTATGAAATCTGTGTCTGTGCGATGGTCAGTCCCACCTTGAAGTGGACATTCGTTGGCTGTCATTGCATTTGGGCTTGTTTATCAAAACTCTGGTTGGCTCCCATTGTAGCAGGAAAAGCATGGGGAGGAACACTGAGTAGCGGAGAAGATAAATAAAAATGGAAGAGCATGTGAAAGTTGTCGGCCCAGTGAGGGGAATTTACATTTCTAAACGCCCCGACAGCACCATTGATAAAAGTAGTGATATTTCTTCTTTGTGTAGAGGAATTTGGAAATTGGACGAGAGTCACATATGGGCTAACAATCGGAACCGAGCTGCAGTGTGACTCAGGTGCCTCCTGATTGGTTGAGAGTTTAGCCTGGACGAGCCATATTTCAGATGGAGAGAATACGCTGTAATGGAAAGTGTAAAGTGCGAACTAACCACATGCACATACATCGAGCACAAAAAAGAGAGGGAAACATAAAGGAACTTTAGTTTTTATTTTATGTTTTTCTATTTTATTTAATTATCTGTTGTTGTGATACCCTCAGTCCACATACAACAAAACAATCAATGAGCCAAATATGTAAAATATAAGGAAAATATATTTAATGTTTGTTGGGGCTCTTGCCAAAGAGGTGTGTTCAAAAGAGCCAAAAAGACAGGCGAAAAAGTACACAAACTGATTCAAGGAGTAGCATCTCACATCGTTTTCATTGAGTGATTCAGGAACTTGTCACTTATAAATATTCAGTCAACGTTTGCTCCCCATAGGAATCTATGTGGACTATCAATATGATGGATTAGTCAATGCCTTCTGGATAAAAAAAATAATTACTCAAAGCAATAATTACAGCAGCCCCATGCATTGTCAAAGTGCTGAAGTGACTAACATTCAACATGAAGGACAAATGCAAACTTCAAAGGTCATCACGTTTTATGTCTCTATCACTTCTCAAAAACTGCAAAACAGAGCTGTATTGTCACCTTAAGTCACACAAAACATCTGAGCTTTGGAGGAAATTCTACAACATGAAACAACACTCCTTGGAGGCATCCATAAGTTTTATAATTTCACTGTTGAGCTTGATGTTTCATTTTGCCACCCTGGGCCAAATGTTACAATCACAAATCATCCATTTCATTATTAGGGCTGATTCCTGTATGCCAGAGCTTAATTTGGTCAAAGTTGTCAGCAGGCAATTACGGCTCCTAGATAACAGTGTGAAAATGTGAGTCATTTCTAAGTGCTCTGCCAGATTATCACAGTCTCTTATAAGTGCATTTTTTCAGTTGAATTGCTGGATTGTTGTGCATATCAATTGTTACCTCACCAGTATTCCGATGCAGTACACTGACAGATACTCACTATACTGACATCTTTACTAAGTCACTGGGATTGAAAGCACAAATAAACCCCACCAGCTCTTTATTAAATAGAGTGCCGTTTGAATATGGCTGTATTTCTGTAACTGAGGTTTCAGCACTTTTGATTTCTGTATGTTCAAAGTCACATGCAAGTTTGTCATATGGTGCAGACAACCATGTAGCTCTGATGGAGACTATCAGCTCAAGTAATTACATTATATGTGAGCGAAGGTTAGGCTGTGGGGCAAAGCTCACCCAATGTTGGGAAGCACACAGTTGATGTATGTGAAAGTCTTGCTCCTATCTGTGTGTATTTTTCTGTCTACTACATAATGCAGTTGCTGTCTGTAGTCATACTTTTATTTATATTCTTACGGTCTTTGAAGTCTTCCTGAAGTTGTTTCCTAGTGAGGAGATGCATCAAGCCAGTAGAGGAGAAACAACAGAAGAACAGAGGGTCAATTGAGAGCATGGTGGACATCAGAGGAAACAATGGCTGTTGAATTATTAAGTCCTACCTGTCCCATCAGCTATTTGTCCAAGGCCTAATGGGTTTCTTCTCTAAAAGGCTGCATTTAAAAGAAGAAAAGGAATTTACTTTTGTCTGTTTTCTGAGGTGAATAAAAGGCTTTTCCCGTAGTCTACGAATGATGTCATAGTGTGTGAGCTCCATGATATAGTTTCACACTCAGATTTTGATTGCACTCATGCAAACTGTGTCAGTGCAATTCCAGTCAAAAACAAAAAAAAACTGCTGCCTATGTGCAAATTTAACAGTCAAGAGCAAAATAAAATTGTTGCGAGCACAAAAAACTGGCACTGGGAGGCAAAAGCTGTCAACGCTCAGTTCTGCTCACTTCGACGCTTTCCCTGTTTCCTCACAGGTCAAGAGTTTTGGAACTTGATGAGGGAGCCTAGGCCCTTTGTATGATTGGTCATTTTTTTAATGAGCTCACCCCCACTCAGATCTCTCTGGACTGATAACCTACTGGTCCAGTAATGAAGGAGCTGGAGCTGCCCTCTGAAGACTTTACAATGAGCACAGGAACCAACAGACATTTAACTTGAACATTTTGTTAAGGCAATGATGGATGGATGGATGGATGGATGGATGGATGGATGCATAGACACATAGACTCATTATTGATCCCTTGGGAAGGTTCCCTTAGGGAAATTCAGATTCAAAATTGCTACATCATAAAAAAAACATCCTACAAATCCATACATGGTATCTATGCATTGTTGGAATACATTACAAACTATTGTTTGAAATGAAGTAGTAACAGTTGTGAGAGTTGAATGATAAATACAATATTAAATAATGTGTCATCAGAAATAATATATATGATTTGCATGGTTTGCTAGGCTTTATGTGATAGTCATCAGTGCCATATCCCCACTCCCACCCATTGTGGAGTTTTACAGTTTGATGGCTCAAAGGAGTTATTCAGTCTTTTGGTGTTAATCCTCTGGAGCAGCCTATTGCTGAACAAGCTTCTCAGGTTGTTGGTGATGGTGTGCAGAGGATGGCTGGCATTGTTCAAAATGACCAGCAGTTTGTTCAGTGCTCTCATCTGCTAGTCTTACCAAAAAGAGTTCAACTTCATGCCGACCATGCCTGATCAGCTTGTCCAGCACCACAGCGTAGAAGAAGACGCAGGTGACCACCGACTGTTAGAACAGCTGTAGGACTTTCGTGCCGATGTTGAGTGAGAAGTAAAGCCTGCTCTGACCATTTTTGTAGAGCCCCCTTTAATAATTAATATATATATTAAAAACATTAATAACTAGGTGTGTGTTATGGATTTATTTTCTGAACCCAAGCGCACAACACCAGACGGTTAAACTTTGACCAAAAACACGGCGTAGTTTAATTTGTAAAACACAAACAAGCTTCCACAGGGAATCCACAGAGAGATGTACAAAAAACTCCTTAGCCTACTCACAGGGAACTCCAAAATCATAAGGCAAAGAGCAACAAGCAAACAAATAAGATGAACTCCCCTCGAGCTACTGCCAGCCGCTCTGAGCTGCAGCTGTGGCTCAGAGCGCGGCCGGCTCGTCCTCGCCACCGCGCGCAAAGCTCTTCTGGCCACGCTGCGCCGACGCCGTGCTCCCAGCGCGACCCGGTTGCGGAGGAAAGACCAGCTGGCTAAGCCCTAACAGTTTGTCCCGATACTTTTTTTGGCCGATACCGATGTTCTGAAAATGACGTGATCGGGCCCGATCAGGACAACACTAATAATGCACTAATGATACATATATATGTGTGTGTGTGTGTGTGTGTGTGTGTGTGTGTTTTTGGGATTTGTGTGCTTACAATTTTTGTAGATATTGTGCTTTTATTTTTGTTTTAGTAGATATGTTGGCTTATTTTAATGTTGATGTGGAGATTTTTTATTTTCTTTAGCGTGTACAGCACTTTGGTCAACTGAGGTTGTTTAACATGTGCTATAGAAAAGAACTTGAGTTGACTTATAAGTAAGACGAGATTGATCAGTAAATATACATATAGCTCAGCTCTATCCAAGAGAGCTCCCTTAGACCAACTAACTGAAAGAGGGGAAGTTTGTTACACATGTTTTGATGGGGATGTACACTATGTAATAACAATATGTATACAAGAAGAAACCTCAACAAGATCATTTCAACTTTCATGTTTGGTCCATGAAAGAACTAATGCCAACTTTGGGCCTGCATACCTCTAAAAGGGGCTAATATTTTACAAGGCTGCTTTTTGATGATCAAGTTAGTAATTTATAAGTTTATTTGATATTCAATTCAATTTCCACAACTGCACATGCTCTGTACAGTCAAAACTTCACGGACCCTCTCTGTTCTAGGGGGGTCGACGACTCCAAGTTAGGAACTACTGCGTTTTCGCATCATTCTAACGCCATAAGACAGGAGTCTCCTGCTGTTAAATCTTTTACTTTCAATCGTCATGGTGCTTTAATGCATTCTCTTTGACTGCATTATTTATTTAGAGGAACATTGAACTGGTCTGAAACACTGAAATTACAGCCATACAGCTACGACTATATCATACTCTCTATGTCTATGCATGCAGGTGACACAGAGGATATTTTTAATAGATATTCATATGCACAGATACATATTGAAAAGACTGAACAGACGATAAAGTGTCAGGCTAATCCACTCTTCCCCCGACTCTGCTTAGATATAACTCTCAACACTCTTTGTAGGTCAATATGAATTCAAAAAACAAGTCTACACAAACTGAACAATTGGACAAAGTATTTCTTTCTTAATAGGTCCCTTGTTACCCAATTCTCTTTAAAAAGACAGATTAAACAAGGATACTATTCCTGAAGGTGGTTGGGAGACCCGAGAATTGTATCTGGTCACAAAGACACACAGTAACAAGGAACCGTTCCTTGTGCAAGAATATAGGAATATAGAGGAGTGTTCAGTGTGTTTTACACTTATCCAGAGTGTGTGCCCCTGTGGGTCTTATTGGGTGGGCTGCCATCTAGGCATGACTTCAGGAATCTGTCAGCTGGCAGTCAGGACTCTGCAGGTGTCTCCTCAGCACAAAAGCCAAGTCAAGGGCCAATAACCAACAGCAGCAGGAAAGCACAGGGCTAAATCAATACTGAGACCATGTACTCTCCCTGCCCAAGCTTCAGAATCTTCTTAATGACATAAAACTGTGCTTGCTCCTCACCCATGGCAGTGTATTCACATGCACCACTGCCTCAGCAACATGAAAATGGTACGCTGTGGGCTGTAAATGTCTTCTCTTAAAACCATTATATTAGTTGGTATGCTTACCAAAAACTTACACATGTTGTCTCCTACGGTGTATTTTGGGTGTTATTACTGTCAGTCATTTAAAATCAACATCTAGGTGCTCACTGTTCTTCTGATTGCTGAACAAATAATATTTCATCTTGTAGTATGCAATGTATTTTAAAAATAAATACTGATAACATGGATATAACATGGATGATAAGTATGAATTAATCCGTGTAAACTACAATTTAAAATATAGCCGCAAGCTGCGAAAATTAGGCCCTTGCACTTATGGCCACCACCCCCCCAGGTGCCACCACATTGCAGGTAAAATTCCCATCATTGAAGAACTTATAAACTTGTAAATATAATGCCTGTCCCTACACATAAAAAAAAGGTTCACCCTAAAAAGATGGGCCAAGGCTGCAGAAACCAACAGCAAAGACTCTGTAATATATTCATCAGACGATACCAAAGATCCTTCAAAAAGGTTTTAAGGACTGAAAACTGAAATTAAAAAACAGGTTTAGTTCCTTTTGTTTTCTTTATGTTCAACTGTTCAGTAAGTTAAATTTGAATATTGTTTCAAAGCTTTGCCATTTTTTTTTTTTACATTTACCCCTTAAAAGGAAGTGATATGATGTCTTTTGGCAGTCTCCTGAAGATGGAGTTTAGTTGCATTGCCATATTGATTTAAGCTATGTGTTAACAGATTAATTTTCTGTTTTAAACGGAATCATTTGTTCTCTTTTTGTTCGCCCTGTTGTCCAACTGTCCACCCTGTCATCCTACATTTTTATTAAATAAACAAATTATTGTCATAAATTAGAAATATCTTTTATATGATTTTCTTTTTTTTAAATCATCAAATAAGGACCAAGTAGCTTTGGTTGAGGGTTTGACTACACATATTTGCTGTCAGCTTTTAAACCAGAAAGGAGGTGCAACTGTCATATTTTCAAGAAGAACAAATATTTTCAGGTAATTTCATCATCATTGAAATACTTTACATTGTTGTTTGTCCCATTAAACCCACACTCATAATTATTTATATGAGATTAACTTTTTAAAGGAGACCTATTATGGCATTTAATGTATATTTTAAACAGGCCATGAATGTCTTAAAAACAATCAAAAGCTTGATACATAAATTAGAAATTCAGCCTCTGGGCCATGTCTCTATTTTTACCGCTTCTAACCTCCTTCTCTATGAGGGATTCTGAGGGGCGAGGAGGCTATGATAATGAGGCTCTGTGGTGATTGGCTGCCTGAATGACGTGTAGCAGGGGAGGGCACAAAGCCTCGCTCCGGGGAGAAGAGCAGCCGGCTCCGTACACTATTAAAGCATGTCCGATGCGATGAGAGCAAGCGAGATTCAGCGACAAAATCAATTCCATTGCTTTATTTTCTATTGGACTGTCCTAACTGGCCGCGAGTTTAACGGTTTCAGTGTGGACATAGAGCGTCCGATGTCACTCAGCGCTACGCGATAGTCGGACGCTCGCATGCAGTAAGACACAGTGTAAACGACTCCCTGGGATCTTAAAGCCTGAATTACGGTTCTGCATTAAATCAACGCGTACCCTACGCCGTAGGCTCTGCGTTGGTGTAACGCGGAACCATAAATCGGCCTTTAGTTACCTGAAGGGGGGAACGGGTCACCTCGTCTTCACACTAATTCACACAGGAAGATTTAATTGAATTCTAAACAGGTACACCAGTTCTTTACTCCGATTCCTCATCATTTCATTTTTTATGTTACAAGACAAATTAATCATGTTAACTGTAAAGAAATCACAACACTGAATGTTCACAAATGGCAACTTCATTGTTAAAAAAAATAATAACATAAGTTGTATATAAATAACATTTATGCACTATTACTGGCTCAAGGAAGGACTGTGCATGTCTTCTGAAGGTGTCGTTGAACAGCTTCAGGTGCATTGCTTGGAAGATCTGAAACCATACAGAAAAAAATGTATTACTAATAGAGCTCCGGTCTAACCTAACGGGTAACACCGGAGCTAAGCTAAATACTTAGCCCATGCAAAGATCATACTTGTAGACAAATATAAAATAACATAAAAAATGAACGTCACTTACCGCTGACTCGTGTGCAGTTGCCAGGTCCATACTCTTGGTACTGATCCTTTTATGAGGGTAAGTGGCGATGCAATTTTTACTGTCACTCATTGTTGAAACAGCCACACGATACACCGCTTCGAAACAATGGCGGACACTCTGGCCGGCGGAGTTAGTTTTGGGCGTGGTTTCACACAGCAGGGGCCGACCTATGGAAATCGACCAGTGTGCCGACCTATGGAAATAGAAGAATCTGAACGGCTCGTAAAAGTCACATGACATTGGAAGGATCCTCCGGGCGGGGTGTACAGACACTGCAGAATTTGGTTGCTTTACTCCTTCTCTGTGTTGGCAGGGTGAGGGGAGACCACTTTATAGGTTAAAGCAAGAAAAAACTTGCTTTTCATAATAGGTCCTGTTGAAGAATTTATCAAAACCAGTTCATAAGTCCGCTTGTGGTGTAGTGAGTTTTTATTTCAGCCGGCGGTGAGCATGACCTACTCAGACGCGTGTCTGGGTTGATATGCTGACAGAGTGATTTTGCAACAGGGTTTTTATACAAAAAGTTCAAAGCACAGACGGTAAGAATCAACAACCCAAAGGTAAAAGACAAGGAGCAATTAAAAGCTATTTACAGTCAGATGCGACCGTTCAGTTTGGGACTACCCCCTGAGGAGTCAGGAAGTCCATGATATGGTATCCTCCCTGGATCAAGTCCTCGTCTCTGCAGAGGCTGGAAGTCAAAGCCACTTCCACGGTGCCTGTCTCAGCAGGGACAATGTGTCTCAAGGATTGTATGAGACTGGAGCCAGTCGTCTTCCCTGCAGGGGGTAGGAAGCTGGAACTTTCTTGACAATGTGTCTCAAGCAGGGGTGCAGCAGGGGTATCACTTGTGAGTCGTCTTCCCTGCACGGGGTAGGAAGCTGGCATTCAGGTCGACCACGGTGCAAACATATGCACCAAATTTGGGCAAGATTAAACAAAGTATGCCTGAGTTATGGCCATTGACACAGTCTGGGCCCCAGTCTGCTTCTCTCTACTGATTTTAAAGCAAATCTTTGTATAATGGTTAAAGAAATTCATCACTGAAAAGTCCTGCTGTTGTTGGTTGACTGCGATTAACTTCTTCCTGAAGCTCTTCAGTTTGTTCATTAATTAGGGCCTAAGCACTTACAGTTTCTTCCAACAAAATGAGGGTCTTTTTGCCCCCCTAAACCTGCCCCAAAAGTCACCAAATTTTGCACGCAAGCCAGGCCTGGTGAAAAATTTGATTATTTAATGGTTTGCATTAATGGGCGTGGCCTAATGGCTCAACAGCACCCCCTAGAAAACTTCGTACCTCAAGCCCCACAATACGGTTTGATGTACATGCACGAAAATCGGTACACACGTGTATCATGTCACAACTTAAAGAAAAGCGCCATGGCGCCATGGCCGAAACCGAACAGGAAGTTGGCCATTTCGAATTAATCGTGTAATTTTGAATCTGGTTGGTCCATATTTAATTCCTACTTTCTGCCATAACTTTTGGGTGGTGTCATCGGACTCGGTTTTGAGTCCTTGAACATAATTGGTGCAAATTAACCCCACCCCTTCTTCTGATTGGTCAATATTTGATAGATCCTATTTTCTGCCATATCTGTTGAATGGTATGACATACAGAGTCGTGGGTGGTGTCATCGGACTCGGTTTTGACTCCTTCACCTTAATTGGTGCAAATTAGCCCCCGTCCCTTCTTCTGATTGGTCGATATTTGATAGTTCCTGTTTTCTGACATATTTTTTGAATGGTTTGACATAAAGAGTCATTGGATGGGTGGAGTCATCAGACCTAGTTTTAAGTCCTTGATCTTTATGGGAGAAAATTGCATGCGCGAGGGCCCGTTCATCGCTGCTTGCAGCTTTCATTATATTTTGTTCTGTCTGAATAGAATTTGTCAATTGTACTTTTAATATGGTACACCTTAATATTTAAAACACAATGCTGTCTGCATTATACGTGGACTGAAGGACTGTTCAGATAGCTCCCTTAAAAAAATTGTATTTTTTTAAGCAATTTTACCATCTTTAAAAGGAAGAAGTTGGAATTACCATTGAGCCCAGTCAGACTGAAAGTCAAACAAGAACAGTCACTCTAAATGTAGTTACGGAACCGCTGAATAATACATTGGTGTTTCTTGTTAGATCATAAACATATTCATTATGCAAGGCTGCAGAAGTAGTCCTGCATCATCTCATGATAACTTTGATTGATTCTTGTTGACAGAACAGAAAAGGCATCAACTCAATAAAGGCACAGTGTAGCAACTATAGTCCAAAAAACCTCATTCTCACAGATGGGAAAATAATAACAAATCAATAACCATCAATTGTTTACATACTTTAATGTCTGTTTCTGAGTCTGTAAGACTGTAAAACCTTGTTTTAATTTAATGTAGGTTTTCCAACTAGAGCTACGAATATCACAAAGAGCCTTAGCACCTAATACGACACAGGATATATAGTATAACTTATTTATGAGTATGAGAATACTATGTGGCTATAACCAAGTAATTCTAAGATGCCCCCACTCAGGACAGCGAGAGAAATAAAGAAAAGAAAAACTGGAACAACCGCTGTAAAGGATCTGTTTTAAACATACAATAATTTAACTGAGAAACTGTGTTTGTATTTGAACACCATTTGTGAGAATTTTTCGCTACTTGCTAGAAGTTTTGGAATAGGCTGCTACCATGCCAGCTAACTGTTATCATGGCTTGAGTCTGAACAATTACAAGGGCCCTTGTTCTTGTAAATGTGTGTCACATTAAATTTGCTGTGACATGAAGGAAGAAGGGAAGTGCGGACAAGAATGCTGTAGGGATTAATATTGTGCTTAGGAGTCCATTTCTTCTAAGCCAGTGCTTCTCAATCCTGGTCCTCGAGTACCACTGTCCTGCATGTTTTAGATGTTTCCCTGCACCAACACACCTGATTCTAATTAAAGGTCCTCATTAGCTTGTCACCAAGGTCTGCACAGTTCTGTTGATGACACACATACTTTTATCACGGTGTGTTGAAGCAGGGTAGCATCTAAAACATGCAGGACAGTGGTACTCGAGGACCAGGATTGAGAAACACTGTTCTAAGCATTAGCAGCCAAGTGGAGTGCTATGGATATGACGGAATCGGGACATAGTGTGTTGAGCCATTTGGAAGTGCTACATTTGAACACACGTTATCTAAGAACCAAGTGTTGTGTGAAAGAGTGCCATCCAAATTCAGTCCAGCCCAATTGAATCCAGTTCATTATTACTACATTTATGTGATTCCAGTAAATGTTTTATTCTGGATACTCTCTGGATACTCCCAGAGTCCAAAAACATGTAGGCTAAATTGACTGGTTAATTTAAGTTTAAATGTTAGGGGTACCTTACTTCCCTCTTTATTACACCTTTTACAGGATGATCACACATGAGAAGAGCATTTTAGCTGAAAGCTTTTCTTCCTGTAATCCTTTTTGAAATTCTGCTATCTGAGTATACTGCCATTAAAATGTGGAATTGTGAGGTCTTAAGATATGAATCATGGTAATTCAGGGATTTATATAGAGAAAGGTTTTATATTCAATTCTAGTAAAAAGATCACAGACCAACCTCCTAAGCACTAGGATAAAAAATAGCACCACATACGAGAATATATTTTGAAATCGAGAGGGAATCGATCAAGGCCCAATGGGGGTGTCATGAGATGACCATGGTGGCCAAATCCTTACTAATTCACCCCAGACAGCAATGTTTTTCCCATACTTGGCCCAAATCAGCAGTAGGCCCACATTTTGCATTGACTCAGAGTAAGTGTGGCTGCCTAAACTCGACCATCAGATGTGGCACAATTCTTAATTTTCTTTGGCCCTTTGGGCCATGCCTGGTCTAATGTCAGAATTGGCTTATTGTCGTTTCATTTACCCACTCTGCACCTTGGTTTACTTCTGAGCGTCGCCAACTGAAAGCCAGAGGTCGTCAACTAGAACGTCTGCAGAAAACTGTTCTTACCATTCATATGAACATGTTCAACACGCATTTCCTCTTCTATATGGATTCTCTCTCCACTGCAAAATCAAACTATTATGCAGATTTAATCAGGTCAGTCTTTGGAAATTCTTAAGCTCTACTCTCCTTTGTCCACCAAAACTGTACGCCCTCTGGACTCTCTCCTTCTTCAATACAACTTGTGCAAAAACCCAAGTTTGACACAGTTTATGAACTATTGAGTCCCATCTGGCCCACGTAGTTACCGTACTTGACAGTAACTATGCAGCTCATTTATTTATTTAAATAATTTATTTATACTGGCAAGCAATTTAAGAACAAATTCTTATTTACAAATGGAGCCTGCACAAAGAGCATAAGCACTTTGAGGGGAGAGGAGAAGGGGAGTAATAAGGGAGAAATAAAAAACGTTATGTGAAATTGCATAATAACAGTACAATAAATTTGTACAATAAATATAAATACAATAACATTGAAAAACATTAAGACAATGGGAGGTGGCAAGTCAGCCTGATCAACAAGTTCAAGAGTCAACTGTAATTTGTTGCAGATTTTTGAAGACAGAGAATATGAGGGCAGAGAGTTTTAGTGTTTTGTAGTGTGTTCCAGTCATTAGCTGCAGCAAACCGGAAGACGATGCGAACAAAGACTGTACGGGCTTTGGGGATGGAAAGTTTAATAAAATTACTGGACCTCAGATTGAGGGAAGAGTGGGACAGGTGTAAAAGGGAAGAGAGGTAGAGAGGTGTTACGCCAAGTATGGTTTTGTAGATAAGCAGGAGCCAGTGACGGAGCAGTCTGGTATGAAGGGATCTCCAGTCTACCAGATTATATAAGTCACAGTGGTGAGTGGTGAAGGAAGCGCAAGTCGCAAAGCAGATGGCGGAGAGGTGAAGAGTATCCAGTTTCTTAAGGGTGGATTGAGATGCCATCCTGTAGATAGTGTCACCATAATCAAATATGGGCAGGATGGACAATTTGATAAGTGTATGTTTTGCTGAACGGGGTTAAAGAGGCCTTGTTGCAGTATAAGAAGCTTTTTGTTAGAATTCTGGCTGCAGCATTTTGAATAAGCTGGAGTTTATGTAACACTTGCTTTGTTAAGCCTGAATTATGGTTCTGTGTCAAACCAACGCAGAGCACACGCAGTCGCCGTGACGCCGTCGTGAACCCTTCAGACTTCTCCGTCACTACATTTCGTCGCGGTGCAGTACGCCCCGTGACCGCTAATTCGCAATATTTTCCTGAATGGTTTATCTGACTTTTTCCGATCACAGTGAATCAAAGAGATAAGGACAACTATTGTGCAAAAAACATAAACAAAAAAAATCACACATACACGAAGAAAAGAGCGAAAGCTCACGACTGCTTCAAACCAGAAAACCGGAAATGCGTTGCTACCAAGTGAACCAATCACAGCTCTCTCGGTCTGCGTGTGGTCTGCGTCGCCTCGACGCGTAGTTACAATTTTCGGGAGGTACGCGTCAGTGACGGCGTCGTTTTGACGCAGAACCATAACTCAAGCTTAAGCCCTGCAAAAAGTGCATTGCAATAATCTACTGGATAAAGGCATGAACCAGCCTTTCAGAGTCTGATTGTGACAGAAAGCATCTTACTTTAGATATATTTCTGAGATGATAGAAGGCAGTCCTGGAGACATTAGGTCAGATGGTGTAATGGCTTCAAGATTCTGGGTGTTAACTCATCTGGATTTGCGAGGTCTGGCAAGTCTGACGGTTAGTAGGGTGGGAATTGGATTGTAAGTTCCAATTGTGCAGGTGGCGTGTGAGGGAGCTAAGATTTCACACTGCTTTATAGATCTCCAGACCGGTATAGGTGAAACAGAGCCAGCAACAGCAGAGCCCACTGTGGCTGGGCACAGTTGGGCCCCATCAACCTCTCCACCCTGCCTGCCTTCATAAGGCGTGGCTGCACAGCAGCAAGGGGTCTCTGCTGAAGGTGCTGGTGTATGTGTGTCTGCAGTGAAGGAGTGAATAAACCGGTTCCTGCACAAAACCCTGTGTCCTCTGTCCTGTCGGTCGGCCCCAGTGGCAACGAG
The DNA here is from genome assembly GCF_033807715.1 of Cololabis saira. NCBI lineage: Eukaryota > Metazoa > Chordata > Actinopteri > Beloniformes > Belonidae > Cololabis > Cololabis saira. Next base: position 35,001,692 of record NC_084594.1, read on the forward strand.
CTTGCTACACCCACATTGTCAGGTGTAAAGCTGAGACAGACAGAGTCAGGATGCTGGGCCTGGTCGTGCTGTGCAAAATATGAGTCCTGGCTAAACACAATAAAGTCAATAAAATTTCGTTGTAGTATACTAGACCCATTTCTGTTTAGATGTAGCCCATCGTACCTAAATAAGTCCCGTCTGGTCCAGAAAGAGTCAAACTTACTGATGAAACCAGTACCAGTGGCTATGGTGAAGTTTTTTACCCAGTTGTGTAGGCTAAAAAGACGACTGAAACGCTCAGAGTTGTTAGTAATGACAGGGGTGGGACCAGAGAGGACACATCTCCTCCCCAGACTTTCAACAGTAATGACAAGTGACTCGAGTTTATATTGCAGCTGTGTGGATTTCCTAGCCATGACGTCATTAGCACCTGAGTGCGAGATCACAGTGTGAACAGAGGGGTGCATGTCCAGGAGGGCTGGTATCAGTTCAATAAAGTCAGTGGTTTTTCCTCCAGAGAGACAGTAGGTAATGGCACCAGGAAGCCTTAAAAAACGGATTATGGAGTTTCCGACCACTAAAATTTCGGGATGCTCAGACTCTGGGTTTCCTTTGTAAACTGCAAGTTTTGGGTTGAGTTTGTGTCTGGTGGTTGGCGAGCTGGGAGAGGACGGGTGCACTGAGTTTCTGACCTGATCGGACGCTCGCATGGGAGGGGGCGGGGCCGCAGCAGCAGGTGGCTGTGAGGAGGAGGATGAGGACGCTGGAGCAGCCGCCGCGCGGGACTGGTTTTGGGACTGTAGGAGTGATAAACGGGGAAGAGTGGGAAAACAAGTACAGACTTCCAATCAGAAGGAAAGGCAGACAGCTTCAGTGACATGTTGAAAAGTCTGAATGAGAAGGTGCCAGATGTCGAAGTCACAGGTGATGGAGAAGGAACAGTAGTGGAGGAAGGCGAAACAGAGAGGACATGAGCTGCACTGACAAAGTGTTGGTTGAGAAGCGAGGCCATGCGAGACTTATCGGTGACCACAGTCTCACCAAAGGTCAACACGCTGGGGAAATGGGGTAGAGTGCACTTGTTTTCCATGGACTTGACTGCTTTCCATTACTTTCTAGCGTATGAGCTACAGGATGCAGATTTATCCAAGAAATAAGAAACTCTTGGCTTTTCTGACTGCCTGAGTGCATTTGTTTCTACATTGCTGGAAGGCCAGCCAATCGAAAGGAACTTGGGAGGACCTGACTTTCCGGTATAAGGTATTTTTCCGGCGGATTAAAGTAGCCAGATCACGTGAAAACCAAGGGCTGAGATGGTCCTTAATCCGTAACTTTATGAGTAGAGCATGTTTGTTGATGATCTGGCCAAAGGTGGATTTGAAGTAGGACCAGGCACCATCCATAGAAGAGAAAGTGTTGATTCTATCCCAGTTTGCTGCAGCAGCGTCGTGGAGAAAGGGTTCCAGGTTCATACAACATCTGGCTAATATATGATCTGCCAGTAACACATGGCAAATGCATTACATTCAAAAACCCATGTCAGCATTGTAACTGAGCCATAAGTAGAAAAGTACCCTAGTTTAAGCCCAAATGTTTGTGGTAGCTGGGACTTTTTCTTCTCTAAATCTCCCTTGTAACGTTAAAGTGGACCTGACCTATTTCAATTGTATCAGGGTTAAACTAAACATGTACACCTCAGTCCAGCCACCTGCAGAAGTTTGCAGACGACTCTGCAATCGTTGGCTGTGTCAGTGAGGGGAAGGATGAGGAGTACAGGGGTGTTGTGGACTGCTTCTTCGAGTGGTGTGCAACCAACCATGTGCACCTAAACTCAACCCAGACAAAGCAGCTGGTGGCGGACTTTTGCAGGAGGAAATCTGTCCCGACACCCATCTCCATCAATGATGTAACCGTGGATATTGTCCAGGATTACACATAACTTGCAGTATACCTGGATAACAAACTGCACTGGGCAAAGAACATTAAAACTGTGTACAAGAAGGGCCAGAGTCTTCTCTATTTGCTGAGGAGGCATTCAACGTTTGTAACATCATGCTGAAAATGTTTACCAGTCGGTGGTAGCCAGTACCATTTTCTTTGCTGTTGTGTGCTGGGGCAGCCGGCTGAGGGAAGCAGACACCAACAAGATCAGCAGGATCATCAGGAAGGCTGACTCTGTCATGGGGGCTCAGCTGGACTCCTTTTGTGGTGGTGTCTGAGAAGAGGATGCTGCGTAAACTGCTAAGTATCCTGTACAACAACGCTCAGCCTCTCCACCAGGCGCTAACCTCGAGCAGAAGCTCTTTCAGCAACAGACTCATTCCCCTTGTGTAAACACAGAATGCCAGAGAAAGTATTTTCTTCCTGTAGCCACCAGACTATATAACTCAGCTACCTCCCGCTGTGAGAGGGACAGTAGACACACTGTGCCTGCCACCCTGTTACGTAACCAATCTTCACTTCGTCATTTTACTTAGTTGTACTGTTAATTTATTTTAATTTATGCTGCTTATCACTTTTATCACTTTATCACTGTTCTACTTTATCTCATTATCACGTATTTAGTGTGTACTTATTTACTTATTTTTCCTGTATTACTTTCCCACCTTGTACTGCAAATGTTCCACAGTAATTTCCCTCGGGACAAATAAAGCATCTTGAATCTTGAATCTTGAAAACAGAAATGAAGAAGGCAAGAAAACAAGACCCAAGAAAACCAGCATTAAACCAAACCCAAATACTAATAGAACACCACAACTAAAGAACCAATATGACAAAAGTATACAAATTTCAAACCCAACCATAATAATCCTACACCATAACTGTTCAGTGTTACTACTGAAAGTTGGCAAAGGCAGAAGGGTAATCCTGGTGGTCCATGATTAAACCAATTGAAAAACTCACATTGTCAACATAAAATAACAGTATTAGTTTTCAAAACACTGCTACCATGGAAATAAGGAAGAATAAAGTACAATTTATTTTTTTAAGCACTGAGTTTAGTTGCACTGCACTACATTAATCCTATGATTTCTCTCAAGGTAACAACAATGCTAATAGAATATTAAAAAAAAGGCATAATCAATAGAAAGCATGCACAAATATAGTAATGTTCACATTATCTGACAGTATTGCAAATTAAGAAAATCTACTTCTAGAAGTGAAGGCGAGCCAAGATTATTTGTACAGCACATTTCAGCAACAAGGCAATTAAAGGTGCTTTACATAATGAAAAAACATAGAACGTACAGAGAAAGAAGAAAAATAAAGATCATGAGTTACAGTGCAGTGGCATGTTAAAAAATAAGTTAGACTTAAGCTAAAGTTACAGTTTAGTACTGAAATTAACATTTACATCCAGAATGGTTTACATAATTAATCAAAAGCAGCTGTAAATAAATAAGTTAATGGACAATCAGCTAAATGTATAGTTTTTTCAGCTAAATTTGTTGTTTTTATAGTTGATTGTGTGAAACTATATAATTTTGTCCAAATTAGTTTTGATTGGACATAGCACTGTTACTGAATTTGACATTGATGCATCGGCGTTGCCAGACATATTTTACTGGGGCACATGCACCAGTATTGATCTGCAATGCCCCAGTATACATTTCACCAGTTAAAAAAGAAAAAAAAAAAAACAGGAGCTTTAAGTCTACATAGCATAAGCTACAAAATACGCACATGGGTACTTAATATGGTAATTTATTCACGAAAGAAAGAGAGAGAGAGGCGCTGCCTAGCAGCTGAGTGACTAAAGGTATATAACTTTAGACCATAACAACTTGCTGAATACTTACATAATATAATATTTTTATTTTGATTTGACTCAAACAGTATTACTCCTTTAGAATGACATCAGAAAGTTATTTGCTTAGAGCAATGATTAAACAGCAAGGAGAAATGAGAGAGGTAAGCCCCTAGCAAGGCAACAACAACCTGTGTTTATGATGTTAACGCTACGTATCAAGACAACCGAATTGACAGTACAGATAGTGACTTTTGTTTGAAGTAGCTAAGGTAATAAGGGTGGAAAACCCTAAGTGGTGATGAGAGTCACACCCAAGGGGAATTTCAGTGAGACTATCAGTGTGAAACAGTGCGTTAACAGTGGTGGTTAGCACAATAAATATTTCATAAAGATTCATTGCTCTTCCTTTTTGCTTTTACCAGAAGAGGTTTACAAGTCTATAGTAAAGTTCACAAGTGGGCCGAATGCATGAGTTCAGTCAGGTGATAAATGAAAGATCCGGTCAACAACATAATCTAATCTGGTTGTATAGTTTAAAGCACTATTTATGTTTTTGTTTTTTCTATCTATCTATCTATCTATCTATCTATCTATCTATCTATCTATCTATCTATCTATCTATCTATCTATCTATCTATCTATCTATCTATCTATCTATCTATCTATCTATCTATCTATCTATCTATCTATCTATCTATCTATAGAGAGAGAGATACTGTGTGTGTGTGTGTGTGTGTGTGTGTATATATATATATATATATATATATATATATATATATATATATATACATACAGTAGGGGTGTAACAATATATCGTGCCACGAAATTTTGCGATACAAAAATGTCACAATACGTGTCGTGGAGGTGACAAAGTGTATCGCGATATTGGGTTATTAATATTAATCTATTGTGTTGACTAGTAATGCACATCCGACCGCGACCGCGCGGACCAAAATCTTCCTCCGCTCAGAAGAAACTAGTCCCGTTTTGCAGTCCCGCTTTGAGGTCTGAACCTTTACTTATGTAAGTCTGGTGTAGAGTTAAGCCTTACCTTATTAAATTAAACCTTTTTGGGGTCGTGAGTAGGATAAACACTGAGACAACTTCTGCTAAATTCCAGTGTACTTCAATGTCCGCTCAACAGCGTAGGATTTTAGAAAATCAACACAGCACCTAGTGCTGTATCACTCCGCCCAATCTAAAACATACTAATCACTACAGATTAACTCACTAGTGTAATTATAGTCCCTGATTTACAGAATATAAAGAATATATTTATAAAATAATGAACCCTGAATTAACAAAATAACCTTCTTAACAAAAATAAATCTCCTTTTACACTTATAAGGTGAGCATGAATCAATCTTTTTTATGATGTAAAATTGTATGTATTTATTTACTTGTATTTATTTATTTAATTTTAGTTGTTAAATTTCTGGAAAAGAAAAAAGTCAAATCATACATGAGAGAAACTATTCAGTTTGTGGCAAAATATTTTTACTTGTATGAAACTGAAGATGCATAATCCAAACTTTCTCTTTAAAACAGTTATAAAGCATTACAAACTGTAACAATAGGGCAAACGCACAGCATTATTTTGTATTTTGTGTCTTTCAAATAAAAGACAATTTCCTCATTCAAGGTTGTTAAAAAAATACTGCTATATTGTATCGTATCGTTATCGTGACCTCAATATCGTGTATCGTACCATATCGTGAGATTAGTGTATCGTTACACCCCTAATATACAGTATATCTTTCGCATGCATTATCTGTGTCCCAGCTGTGCCTCAGTACAGTCTAGTGACGCCCCTGTATTGATGTACTCACTGCTTTTCTAATCTTCTGGATTTTCTCAATAAACAAGTTGACAAATGAATTGTAGGCTCAGATGCTACTGACACAGGAGGGTTTGTTAACCTGTCCACAGTAGCAAACAAGGCACAACTATTATTGATGTTTTGGTTGATGATTTCAGAAAAAGAGGATTGGAAATTATATACAGTATGGTACATCTCTCAATAGATATAATGAACCTGGAGTCCAGTTTTTCTCCGCCTCTGTTTGGCTTTTCAACACTACCTACTACTACCCTATTTTTCACTTCTTACTAGTGGGGCATTTCTCCACTAAGATTTCTTCTTACCAGAGACAACCTTCACCTTAGTGGGAGCAATGGGACCAATGATGTCTGAATTTAGAGTGGAAGTTATCTAGTAGTTCAGCATTCACTGAAGCCTGGCGTTAAGCTTTGCTGCTTTCTTACTGTCAAGTAAGCAATACGTGCCATGAATAAAGAATCATGCCATTAATTGAATTGGCATGAAAATTATAATGGTTTGATTGCACTAATAAGTACCAAGTATAAATAAATTGAATCATCCAAAACAATTATATAAACATTTTCAAGAGAATCCCAGGTGAGAAAACACAGAGGAAAACAGAGGTTGATTAATAGTGCAGAAATGCCTATATGTCCCTTCACCCCCCCCTGTGTTAAATGTAAATAAGTTTACCCTTAAGGGTCTATTTATTATCAATATAGTCTATCTATTCCATCTTAAGGTCTATTTGCAGGGACAGAGCTTTAAAAACAGGCCATAGAATTTTAGATTGGTGTTTTAACAGTGTGACCTTTGAGTGAGTTGAATACATGTAGACAGCGGTGTGGATCCTGATGAATAGCTTGGGTCTTTTCCCATCTGGGAGAGCAGATGCAGAGACAGAACATGTTTTTTTTCTATCCTCCTGTTCTTTTTTTACTCCCTATATTATAGGTGTGTGTGTGTGTGTGTGTGTGTGTGTGTGTGTGTGTGTGTGTGTGTGTGTGTGTGTGTGTGTGTGTGTGTGTGTGTGTGTGTGTGTGTGTGTGTGTGTGTGTGTGTGTGTGTGTGTGTGTGTGTGTGTGTGTGTGTGTGTGTGTGTGTGTGTGTGTGTGTGTGTGTGTGTGTGTGTGTGTGTGTGTGTGTGTGTGTGTGTGTGTGTGTGTGAGAGGGTGGGGGTTGAAAATGACACACTATTAACTGTCCTGGCGTTAATCTTAATGCTCCATGCTAGAAGTCAACACACAATCCATTTTAATGCAATTAACTCTTGCCAGGAAAGATGAGTTATTCAGTAGGAGTGTAATTGCATCCTCAAGTTTTTACACTAGTTCATTCTGGGGATGTAATTACTTTCATACATGGTTTAACATGCGCCACCGACACATACAGTTTGTACACATACTAAGCCACTCATGCAGACACATGTGCAATCAAATGGAATTAAGTTGACAAGTAATACATCAAACAATCATGAGATTTCACCTCATTATACATAATGGAAAAGTAAAACTGCCCGGCATAAGGTTTCATAAGCATTTGCATTCACACTGGATTCCCAAATAGCAGCCCAGATACACCAGGTTTGGAGATTGATGGGCTGGAAGAGGATGTGTCACCCTAGGGGGTACAACAGTGTCTTCCTGCTGTGCTACAAAGTCATCCAGCTGCTTTGTATTAAAATTATTGTGACTAAATCTTCAAATACACTGCCACATATTTCCAGCTAAAGTACAATGCACGGCACAAAAACAGACATTTTCTTTCCCCTCAGTCTGTTTATTTCTGTCTCTTCTTTGGCTTTTCCTCAGTTTTATGCTTTAAAGTCAACACTGTCCAAAATATTTCCAAGAGACAAGGTCGAAAAATAATCTTCAATGATTCTCTACATTCCTCACAGATCACCATCTAACTGGTTTAGAGTATACAGTTTATCCAGTTTTAAAGTTTATCATGGCAAGGCTAAATTCAAGGGCAGGGCAGTGGCTTGGTGCTAAGCATTACTGCCTCACAGCTGGATAGTTCCTGGCTCAAATATGGGCTGAAGACTTTCTGTGAGTTTACATGCTCTATTTCTGCTTGTGTTGGTTTTCTCATCATACTCTGATTTCCTCCCAAGCATCCAAAAATGTGTTTATCCCAAATGGTGCTTCTTAATTGGCAACTGGAGTCCCTAGTCATGTGTGGTTCTTTATGTGTAGCCCTGTGATGAATTGGCAACCTGTCCAGGGAGTGCTCTGCCTTTTGCCCAAAGAGAGATAGGGCTGGCTCCATGGTCCTCAGTAGGAAGTGTATAGGTAATAGATGGATAGCTAATTTCAACTCATCCTGAAGCATAGCTGGTGCTTTATATCTATGTTTAATTTGTTTATTTTGTGTTGGATTATTAATAATCATGAATAGATTTGGAATCACTAAAACATTCCAAAATGTCATCTTGTTAAGGATGCAATCCAAAAAGAGCTGTCTCTACGGTATTGATTAATTCTCTTCCTGGTGATGGTGAATAGCTCAGACTCCTAAGTCCCTGTCCCCTTTCCCTATTATAGTAGTATATTACACAGGAGGCTAAAAAGGAAAGCTTATAACAGAGTCCCTGTGAGGCAAGTGCTTAACCAGTTATGTCTGTGTAAATAAAGGTTCTTTGCAGTGGGACAGGGATGAAATAAGCCCAATGAGCTGCCACATGGGAGATTGTTCCTCTGCTCTGTCTATAAATAATGTAGATGAAAGAGAACAAAGGCTACGAATGATCCCCAGTGGCCCTGATCAGCCCACAGGCCCCATTCAGGACTGGGAAAAGCAAAGGGCTGACATCCACCCACAACTCTAGTACAACCTTCCAGTTAAATTTGGAAAGACAGCAATGCTCAGCCATTTACAAGGAAGGGGGCTGTTCAATTGTTATGCAACTGTTTCACCTCTGCTACATTTTTTTTAAATAGAACTAGAGAACCAACATGTAACTCTGGAAAAAAAAAGCTGTTAAAATGTTTTTTTCTTCTATTTTGACTAAAATGTTATTTTAAGGTTACTCATATAAAACATACACACAATTTTTAATTTACCCCGGCAGCTCAATTATAGTTATTTTCCCAGGTCAAAAATGAGAAATTGAAAAATGCATTTGTATTCTTCAAGTTCATGTCGCTCCAATTTTAAGTGCTTATTGTTTCTTTGACAACCATATACCCCCATGATGACTTTCCTGAGATCAGTATGTCAAGATTAAGTGATCCCTCCTATGTAGAAATTTGCTGATAACCATCTTTTTTAAGCAAACTCAAAGCAGTCCCTTAAATTCAGTGAAATAAACATAATAAATGGCAATGAGATGAAGGTTGCTGTCTCCTTAAACACATTTATTGGAAGCTATCTTCAGGTTCCTGTGCAGGTTTCTTTAGGTTTCTGATCTCATTCACATTCATCATCTCGTCTTGTCTCATCTTATTCACATTTATCTTTAAGTGCAGCTGCAGGTTACATTTCAAATGTTCCAGTTTAGGTAGTATCATATATAAGATTGGCTAAATTAGTCACATGCTAACTGACAGTGGAGTTGGCCAAAGATGTTTTTCCTCATGTACTTTTTTGTGTTGGCATGACATTGGTCTTGCAATTTCTCTTTATCTATTCCAGTCATTTTCCATACACACTTCATCCGATTCTGGGTCAAGGGGGTTTGCTCTTGTCTAAGCATCTGTCACAATCTCAGAGGTAGGGTGCACTCTGGACAGATTGACAGGGTGTTGCAATTTTAACTTTTCAAGAACTCATAAGACCTGGTAGTTTCATAAAAAGTTGATTTAGAAGAGTGATTATATTTTACAAACTTGATATGTATACTCCGGGTACTCTGGCTTCCTCCCACAGTCAAGAAACATGCATACTAGGTTAATTGATGATTCTAAATTGCCCATAGGTGCGAGTGGGAGTGTGTGTGGTTGTCTGTCTGTATATGTGACCCTGTGATAGACTGGTGACCTGTCCAGGGTGAACCCCTACCTCTCGTACGTAATGAGCTGGGATAGACTGCATCAAACCTCCGTGACCCTGCAAAGTAGTGCTGGGCGGTATACCGGTTCATACCGAATACCGGTGTTTATTTTTCTTATGATATGAATTTTTCATATACCGTAATACCGGTGAGTATGTACAGTAGTGTACACAACGTTGGGAACGCCGCGCGGCGCTACGTTCCGCAGCGCTGGACACTGTTTGTGAGGGGACTGTTTAGCAGTAGTGATGCACCAATTGTTCGGTAACCGAAATTGTTCGGCCGAAAATGGCAAAAAAACACTTTCGGTGTTCGGTGGAATAAGTGGGAAAAAAACCGAACAATTAATAACGGCGTTGTAATATAAGGAAATAGACTGGCCGCTCCCGTAACAGTTGCGCACCACAAACATAAATCGTTGGCCAACCAAAAAGTAACCACATAAGAATTTTACCTAACATTCACCAGGAGGTGGAACCAAAACAACATAATGCTGGGAAATTAAAAAATGTTCAGTTTTTTATGTTCAATAAATATTTTCTACCTTGTAATTTTGTAAAAGATCAGTCAGACAACACTTAAAGTCTTTAAGTGTTGTCTGACTGATTCTCTCACTTCATTAGAATCATAAGTGCCGCCACCTCATTGTAAACGACATCATTTTGTGAGGCCATGCAAACCTGTATTTATACTAGTGTGGACATTAATGTTTTTCTACAATATTTCCTCCTCATAACAGTAAAATAGGCCATTCTAAGCCAATTTACTGCAGCAATTCCTTTCCAAATCATTCCAAAATGTGGTTAACACCCAGTTGTGCATGAAAAAAAAAAATACTGTATACTGTGATATACCGTGAAACCGATATAATTTTGAAAAATACTGTGATATAAATTTTTGGTCATACCGCCCAGCACTACTGCAAAGGATAAAACAGGTACAAAAAATGGATGGATGGATGGATGGATGGATATGTATATTATTACATCTATGGTCAAATGTTAAAATAAAAACTTGGATATTTTGCTCAATGTACTTTTGATGGGAAGCAACAACTTGACTTTAATATTTTTCTCATTTTAATGTTATGCTTTTATTGTTGTTTAAATGTTGTATTATTCCTTTGGTGTTGTATTCATGCCAGAGTCTGCATATACTTCTATTAGATGATTGTACATTAAAATCATTCCGGTCAGCATTTACAGAGATAAATAAAAATATTACTCAATATTAAATTATATATATTTTAGATATAAAATGAGATAGCAGGCATGGCTTTGTAGTTCATCACAGATGTACAAAATCTTTAGAACAATATGCACAAATGATAGTACTGAATAAATCATTTAAGCTTCAAATGATTTATTCAGTACTATCATTTGTGACCCTAAATTTTAAGGAAATGTGGGAATGTTTTTCCGTCCTGGAAAGTTTAGATTCTTCCCTTTCATTTGACAATACAAAACAATAAAAAAACTTGTTAAAGCTTCCAAATTTGTTTGAACCAAGTTCATGTAATAAACTGCTGTGTTGGTTCTTACTCTGGATGTTTACTTTCAGTTGTGCAAAGTATATATAATTGGATGAAATATTATGTCTGTGTGTCTTTGCATTTCACTCTGACAATTGGGCCAGAAGTCCAACATGAAGAGAAATTTAAATAACTAGTACTGATATTTTGCATAGTTACACCCAGCATTACACGTCACTGGAAAAAACTGATGCTCGGCTTGTGAGCTTGTGTCTACTGATGTGCTGTCACAGAGCTCAGGCACTTCTTGTGATGTAGACATCCCGGCAACTCATTTATAAATGATCTGAGGATATGATACAGCCCTAGGAAAAAAAATAGAAAAACGTGTAGCTGTCCAAGCGAATTCCACTGACATGGTGCTTTATATAGTGGAGACTGGACTTCAGAGCGGAGAGAGCAAGAAAATGAATTCCGTTTGCTGTTGAACTCCGCTGTCGTACCTTCAGGCCACAGCCATGAACACACAAGTCCAACTGTGACATCCATTTCATTGACTTTTTGCTGAAATATTTACCATTGTGTTCTAGCACATTGCGTAAAAAATACACCTTTTTGAAGTCTTTGACTGCCATTACAGTCTAGTGACATAGAAAAGAAAAAAGAAACAATTCTGTACAGGAAGACAAAGAAATGTAAATGTTGTTCATCTTTTATCTTTTGCGCTTGCAGCTTTTTTTTATGTTTGCTTAATAAGAACATTATTATTAGCAACCATACAGGAATTTGCTGCTCATGCTTTTTCTATTGAAAAACTGCTAACCCAAAGCCACAGTTTTTGCAGCTATGTAAATAAAAAGCTGACAAACACAGTAGCCGATCAACAGCGACAAAGCAAAAATAACTGACTCAATATGTGCGCTGAAGCGGAAAAAATGCTAAGTGCCAAGTCTCTGATATGACCATTCTTGCTGAATTGCAAGTTATTGTCAATGTTTTCATGATACAGGAAAATTGCAACTGCATAGCACAGTAATGTTTTGAAGAAAACACATACAGTTTACACAATACTCAACATTTTACAAGGCAAGTAAAAGTGCAAAATCCCTAAAGTGCCAGACTGTGACATTGCACCAATCATAGGTTAAATATAACATAGATTCAACATTTAGTCAACGGATGTTTGTTTAAAGGTTTTATGGTTTCTGGGAAGAAACTGTTCAGAAGTCAGTTTGCATGTTTTTATTGTATTGTATATAGTGTGTTTCACGGCTGAGGGCGGAAGGTCAAACATATAGTGACCATTGTGAGAAGAGTTCTTTAAAATCATTGTTGCAAAAAGAGATGTCACTGCTGTCCTAAGATGAGGGATGAGGGCAGAGGATGATGAGTTGTGTCGATAACCCTTTGCATAACCTTTGCATAAGAATCTTTATTATCATTGTACAGTATACAACAAAATTTTGTTCGGCAGCATTCTCCAGGGACAGCAGCTACATTCACATTCGGAGTCCCAAACAGCAAAAAATAAAGTGCAAAGAAATTATCTACATAAGGACTGGCGTTATGAGTCCTGTAGCAGTCTCTTCACAGCCATGGGGAAGAAGCTGTTCTTCAGCCGGTCGGTGCGGGCTCTCAGAACTCTGAGTCTACCAGAGGGGAGGCTGGAGAGTAGAGTGTCCTGGATGAGCGGGGTCGTCTCGGATCTTTTTGGCACTTCGGAGGAGACGGTTGGAATGGATCTCTTCCAGGCGTGGGAGCGGGGAGCCAATGATCCACTGAACAGTCTTGATGACCCGCTGCAGTTGTTTCTTCTCAGATGCAGTGCAGCTGGCATACCACACCGTGCATTCGTAGGTCAGGACACTCTCTATTGTGCAGCGGTAGAAGTTCTTGAGCAGAGGTGGAGGGAGTTTGTTCCTCCTCAGCGTTCTCAGAAAGAAGAGACGCTGCTGGACCTTTTTAATAATGTGGATGGTGTTAACAGTCTAGCCTAGGTCCTCTGAGATGTACAGGCTGAGAAACTTGAAGTTTCTGACCTGCTCCACTGCTTCCCCGTTGATACTCAGGCCTGAGTGCTGTGTAGTCCTTGTTCTCCTGAAGCCGACAATGATTTCCTTCGTGTTCTTGGTGTTGAGGTTGAGGGGGTTGTCGCTGCACCAGGCAGCCAGTGCTTGGATCTCCTCCCTGTATGGTGCCTCATCATCATTGCTGATCAGTCCATTAATGGTTGTGTTGTCAGCAAATTTGATGAGGGTGTTGGATCCGTGGGTAGCGACGCAGTCGTGGGTGTATAGTGTGTAAAGGACTGTACTGAGGACATAGCTCTGGGGAACACCAGTGTTGAGGATAATGGTGGAGGATGTGGAGGTGCCCATCCTGATATGCTGGGGTCTGTTAGTCAGGAAGTCCTTGATCCACAGACAAAGGGAGGTTCCAAGCTGCAGTGTGCAGTTTGTTGACCAGTCGGCTGGGGCTGATGGAATTGAATGCCGAGCTGAAGTCAACAAACAGCATCCTGACGTATGTCCTGGGGCTCCCAATGTGGCTGAGAGCAGAGTGGAGGGTGATGGATATGGCGTCATCTGTGGAGCTGCTGTTGGACCTGTAGGCGAACTGATGTTGGTCAAAGCCAGGTGGGATGTGGGCCTTGACATGCTGCAACACCAGTCTCTCCATACATTTCATGATTACCAATGTCAGGGCCACAGGACAGTAATTATTCAACCCTGTGATGGCAGAGGATTTGGGCACAGAAATTATGGTGGCAGTTTTCAGGCTGGTGGGGACTGTGGCTTGCTGTAGTGAGTGGTTGAAGATGGTGGTGAATACAGCAGCAAGCTGATAGGCACATGACTTCAGCACCCTCCCTGGTACTCCATCCGGTCCTGCTGCTTTGCTGGTGTCGATGCTTCGCAGGACCCGCAGTACCTGGTGTAGTTGGATGGTGGGGGGCTGGTCTTGCTCTGAAGGTGTCAGCTGTGTGTCCTCTGCTGGAGTGGCATTGTCTGTAGTCCGTGATATTCTGGATGCCTTTCCATATGGAGCGGGGGTTGTTTTCCCTGAAATCGGCCTTTGTATTTTGTTTTAGCAGCCTTGATGCCTCTGTTCAGGTCCACTCTAGCCCTGTCACTTGACCTCAGTGCTGAGTCACTGGCCTGGAGTAGTTCTCTGATGTGGGTTTTGAACCAGGGTTTTTGATTGTTGTGCCACAAAGGGGGTGCTGGTTCAGTTGTTAAAGAGTTATTAATAATTGTTTTACGATAATTATAAATAATTAATAAAGGACTTTTGCAACCAGCAGCTTTGACAAATATGTATAAAATAAACACAAACAACTTCTCTCATTCAAATTAATCAGTATGTATTTACACAAGTGTTAAAAGATACTGAAACAACACTTGGGGATACATTTGGATAACTATATAAACAAAATGGCGAACAACGTCATGTTTTGTAAGACCTCAAAGAGAGATAGCGGAAACGCGGGGAAGGTTTCTTCACCCAGTGGTAACTGAAAGTATCGGAGGCCTGATGGCTAGGATACTACCGCGTGGGTTAGTAAAGGGGGAGAGGAAAACTGGCGTGATCTCTCACCACTCAGGAACTAGTAGGGCTGGGCGATATGGACCAAAAGTCATATCTCGATATTTTCTAGCTAAATGGCGATACTCGATATATATCTCGATATTTTTTCTGTGCCTTAATTGGGGTTTCCCCCAAAGGATTATAGCATAGCATCTCTGTTAGCTTCATTTTTTTCTGAGGCATACCCTTAAAAAAACAGTCAGTTTTAATACAAAGCCTCGTGCCAAATGTCACACAGGTTCCTTTATTAACAGAGGTCTGCACAATATCAAAATGTATAAAACAAATGAAATAAAAATAAACTGCCTGCATATATAGAATAAAAATGCTTCTTGAATAAAATAAAACAAATATCCCTTTCCTGCATAACAATTAAATTAAAATACACTGTGCAATTAATACAATGTAGAATGTAACAGGCAGACTTTTCCACTGAGGTTGACAGTTGTGCAAATAACAAAACATTTGTGCAAATCTCAAATAAAACATTCAAGTCAATTTGTCACAAAATAAGCTATATCAAAATCATAAAAAAAAAAATGTAAAAAAAAAAAAAAAAAAAAAAATTTTAAATCGATATAAACGATATTGTCTCGTACCATATCGTGTTTGAAAATATATCGATATATAGTAAAATCTCGATATATCGCCCAGCCCTAGGAACTAGTGTCTGGAGCTAATTCCACGAAACTCGCTCTAAGCTTTTGACGGGAAACAGGAGCACGAACCGATTTGGTAGTGAGTGAACACGTTATATGGGTCCATTTGCACGGGCCCGTAACAATATAATAACCCAAACGTAGCCAATATAATAACACAAATGTAACGACAGTCGGCCTGCTTGAGAGACCGTCGGCGAGTTACACAGTAATAGGAAAACCTAAACAACAGCAAACACACAACGCTAATCGCTTTAAACTCACTCTGCCCAGACACAAGCCTCTTACTTTGAGATGGCTGGGAGGTAGTCGGCAGCGTCCTGGGGTTGGTGGAACTCCTGGTTCTGGTCCCGGTCCACAGGTTGATGAATTTCTTTCACTTATGATTCAGCTGTGAGGGGCTCCCTTTTCCTCTCTCTCTGTCTGTCTCTCAGAGACAGATAATGCGGCGTCGCTGGCAGCCGCGCTGTCCCCTTTTCCTGGTCGTTGTAGTCTGGGCACTTGGTCTCGTCGCGCACGTCGAAGCGTCGGAACGTTTGCAGGTCACTCCGTTGTAACGTGGGTGGGCGAGTGGGCTTTCACGAGCGCAGCTGGCGGGATGGCTCCTCGGCTGATGCTCATCACGCTGATTGGAGATGAGGTGTAGTCCTTACAAAATGTAAGAATTGTGGACGTTTCCCTTGCTTTGAAGAAAGTCGGAGAGAGAGAGATTTGGGAAGCAGACCAACGTTCCTCGGTGACTAGCTGGATGGTTACGCTCCACAGGGGGTCCTGGTAAAGAGCGTCTCTTTTCCTCGCTCTACTTGTCTCCGTGTTGACGAGCATGTGGCATTTGTACCATTTGTAGCTCACGGACAGCTAATTGGAAGAGCTTGGAAGCTTGGAGGAAAAGAGGACGAGGTTCGGGAAGCCACTGTTATTTAACCACCAGTGGGACGTCAGTAGGGCCTGCTGTAAAACAGGTCTGCTGACCAATTCACTGTCCTTACTGTCAGCGCGTGACCTCCATCTTGCCCCTTTCTATCACCTCTAGGGCAATAAAGTGCAAAGCACGCTGGGCTTTGGAGTCATTCCTTAATTAGGGTGCGAGCACTGACAATGCGAAGGCCCTATTGTACCTGTAGGAATTTTTTTCTCGTTTTTATTTTTCTGACGAAATGAGGGCCTTTTTGCCCCCCTAAACGTGCACCAAATTTTGCACGCAAGCCAGGCCTGGCGAAAGATTTGATATTTAATGGTTTGCATTAATGGGCGTGGCCTAACGGCAACAGCGCCCCCTAGAAAATTTCGTGCCTCAAGCCCCACAATACGCTTTGACGTACATGCACGAAAATCGGTACACACCTGTATCATGTTGCAACTTAAAGAAAAGTCTCTTGGCGCCATGGCCAAAACCGAACAGGAAGTCGGCCATTTTGAATTAATCCTCAACCCCTCTCTACCAAGGGAACATGGGGAAAACATGCAAACTCCACACAGAAAGGCCCTTTCACCAACCCCAGTGGGAATTGAACCCAGGACCTTCTTGCTGTGAGACAGCCGCACTACCAGCTGCGCCACCGTGCCCCCTACACTTTAAAGGGATTGTGACATGAAAAACACATTTTTCTTGATTTTTTGTGTTTTGTTGGGTGTCTTGACATCAATTACACCCAAAAAACAAGGAACTTTTAACATTCAGTGTATTGTGTGCTTTCTGGGATTTTCCGCATAACTATGCAAAAACGGCGCATGTGGTTTGGTGGCGGATCGTTACGTAACGATCCGCTAAATCACCGCCCCCTCCACCCAGCTCCCTGTCTCCTCTCCAGCGCGCCATAAAGGCTGATTTATGGTTCCGCGTTACACCGACGCAGAGCCTACGGCGTAGGGTTACGCGGCGACGCGCACCGTACGCTGAACCCTACGGCGTAAGCTCTGCGTCGATTTAACGCGGAACCATAAATGAGGCTTAACAAGGAGCTGTTTAGAGCCTCTTTTGTTCTAATCACCGGAGGAAAACTGCTAAGAAGACCCGCGGCCACTGACTGGACTTAAGATAAGGGTACACTGCTGCTTGCATGCCTTTATTTTTATGATTGTTTGCTGTGGTTCGCCCTGCTGCTTTTCCGTGCATGCTTCGCCTGTCGCTCCCGGCTCCGACGCCGCTGTGAGCGTATGGCTGGAGGAGGAGGAGGTTTGGAGGAGGAGCGGAGCAATGATTGACAGGAAAGGGAGAAAAGGAAGCATTTTTCACGGCGCAAAAAAACACTGTAATAAAAAGCCAGGAAAAGAGTACTAGAGTGAAGTTTTTCTTGTTACACTCTTTTAGACACATTTGAGGGATGTTGGCCAAGACTTTTAATAGTGTTAAAAGCATGTTAAAAATGATGTCACAATACCTTTAAAAGTTCACATACTTAGGTACATGTGTTCTTAGGACTTCAAACTTTAAGGTTTCATATTTTTCCAATATCATTACATATATTTATAATAATAATAATAATAATAATAATAATAATATACAATCTCTAATATTAGTACAATTTTGGAATGTGACATATAACTGCACAAATCTCTTTGTATAGGAGCTAGACACTTGTGTGTGAACACTGAGTTTCCCTGAATTATGCTTCACCCTTCCCTACCATCGATCAGTACCTCTGTGTGACAGCAGGAAATCACATCATATTACTCGCCCTTTGTTAATGTAGTTAGCAGATATTGTTCTGAGGCAAAGTGTGGACTTGCCCAATGTGATTAGCTCCTATGATGAATTTGCCCTGTTGTTTGGAGACCGTTAACTGACTAGAATGATTGACCCAAACCGAGTGCCTTCTAAGCATTTATTGATGTTCCCCATGTGTTATTCCTTTAATGACTGCACTCTGATCATTACCTGCTTTATGGCTTGAGGGAAGCCAAGTTGAGTTAGCAAAGTTAGACTAAATGGAGTTTTAGAGGTTGATGGTAACAAAACAGGTTATTGTGTACACATGTGGTTTAGCAGTGTTTACTGGAGCTAGAATGTTTATACCCTGAAATGTGGTATAAACATTAAAAGTTATGATGAGAATTAGGGGTCTGGGATAGAGAGAAGAGAGGTAAATGCCTAGAGGATTTTGTTTATCTACAAGTGAGGATGTCAGGTTTTGTGTGGGGTTAAGGCCTGGCAATTTGAGCTAAGAAAGAGTGTACAGTGTACACCATAAAATTTGTAGTTTTTTTTTCAGAACCCTCAAGAGGTACAAGCAAGCAGATGAAGAAGACAAAGTGTTGAGAATGACCATGAATTGTCAATGTTTGTAAAAATAAAAACTATTTTTACGAGCAACTGTGCAATCTTTTTCTCCAATTGTGGCTTTAAACCATACAGTATTTTGCTATGATATCAGGCTGTTTGAATTTTTTCAGTGATTGCCTATTCCGTTAGTCAACAATCAGTCAAGAGCTCTTTTTATTTCATAAATCTCGCAATCAATGCATATTCTCTCGCATGGATATATGATGTAAACTTTGATGTGTTCTCAGTTTGTATAACAGCAACAAAAGCAGGTCTGTCTTTAAACAAACTGTTTGGATGAGTCACTTAATTTCAATATGAACTATAATATTGTCTTCATGGGCGTCAGCAGCTTTTGTAATGTGGGGGGGACACTTTTTTTGGGGGGGGTCTGGGGGTCCTCCCCCAGAAAATTTTGAAAATAGTAGATTCAATTTCCCGCATTCTGGTGCATTTTACACCCAAAATAATCTCCCTCTCTCTTTGTTTTTCCTTGGAGCTGGCATGGTCTGCAATTACTGACTACTATTATGTTTTGGTTTAATTCATAGAGGACTGAAACTGACAACTTTTTTGGCACTTTTTAGTTTTTTTAGTTTTTTTTCATTTAATTAAATGAGGATTAATAATGTCATGAAACAAAAAATCTCTTGAAAAAAAAGTAATGAGGAAATATAATATACAAAATATTCAGTGACCTGCAGAACATACAACTATAACTCAATACAACTATTACTCAATACTCAATACAACCTGTTAAATGTTCCATATCTTCACCCATCTCCTCTTTTATCTGTACATGCTTACAGCAGGATTTCTACAAATAAAACATAACCATCATACAAAGGCTCCAAAAGTGTGACCTCTTTTGTCCTTTGCAGACACAAATGACTGGCAAATCTCCTCTAGTCAAGTTTGTCAAGATGCTCTTGGTGGATGTGGCAAACAGCCACATTGTTCAAGCGCTTTTGAGTCATTGAAGAGCGCAGCCAGGTCTTGAGCCTTCTCAAGGCACTAAAACTTCTCTCAGCCTCTGCTGAGGAGCATGGCACAACAAGAAGAAGCCTGACCAACACTTCTACTTGAGTGAACAGACCTGGAACCTCTGGCAGCATAGCTCTCAATGTATCCACCACTTCACTGACTGTGCTGCAGGATACTGAAGTTTGAACATGGCCAGCTGAACCTCCAACGAATGGCGGTTTAGTTCTGGGTACGAACTGACCACATCCACATCCTCCACCTTTCCAGTTATTAACACTTTATATATCAGTGGCGGCTGGTGACTGAAAAAATTGGGGAGGTTGGGAGGAAAACCAACCCACGGCGTCATGTTATTTTATATTAGTTGACTACTTATCCCTATTTTCTTATATAAAAAAAAAAAAGTAAAAGAATGGCTTACAAGATTTCTTAACAACATCATTTAATTCAATCCTGTTGTTTCCAGATGAACCATACAGGCCTACTACAGTATTTATCAAGGATGTGAGGTGTAACAAGAAGCAGGCCAGTGTTCAACACCTGTGAAGGCTCCCAGTACGTCACAGTGGGAATTTTACACAACACCCTCTGATTTAAAAAGAAAACTAGTTTTCTAGGGACAAAAAAAAATCCCAGAATGCTTTTAGTCGTCATACAGCGAGAAATATATATTTTACTTTCATAATATTCACTCAGTGAATGTACATAATCACTTTTTTGCACGTTTTTTGCAACCTCGCCAGAATAAAGGCTGATTTCTGTCTGCCTGCCGACTCCGGAGCTGATTTATGGTTCTGCGTTACACCAACGCAGAGCCTACGGCGTAGGCTACGCGGCGACGCGCGACGTACGCCGTACCCTACGCCGTACCCTACGCCGTAGGCTCTGCGTCGATATATATATGCTGGCTGTGTTTGACCATGGAACAACGCAATTTTGCTGTTTGGCCACTCAAGGTAAAACTTGGTAACTTACTTAATTTCTTATGTCCATCTCGGCATCTCCACATCGGCTTGCCTCAGACTGACTGAATGTTTTGAATGATGTTGCTGCTGCTGCCGTGTTAAAAACAGAAGTAAAACGCGGAGTGGATTTCTGTAGATATGGGTAATCTCCTACTCATAAAGTGGAACGGATTTGATTGTGAAGCAATGAAAACACGCTGGAGTAGCAAATGTGGGGGGGTCCGAACGACTTTTTTTCAAAAGTGGGGGGGACGCGTCCCCCCCAAAATATATGGTGGCGACGCGCATGATTGTCTTAGTTGGTCTCAGTTGGTAATTCATTTTGACTGATTTCCATATCACTTGATTAAAAAAAAAATCTTAATTGCAACACATATCTGAAACAACAGGAATGTAAACTTTGCAGTCAGAACTTTCTTCTTCAATGTCCTTCCTTTAGAAATTTAAACCTAGAGTTGGTTTCCTCTCTTTTAATACCAAACATTTGCTATGATTTGCAGAAAACATGTGGTAGATGCTTTTTGCCATGGATAGCACATCACACATATCCTACTTTTACTGCTAAAAGTGAGACATCATTAAAAGAGCAATGAATCCTAAAGACAGGAGTAAACTATGCTCTACTGAAACATACTGTAGCCTCCAGTGAACAAGACTGTTCCTTAAACCTTTAGTCATTTTCTATTAAAAGTCATCACTTTTACGTGTAATCTGTCCAAGAATAAAAAACAAATTTTGACCTGAAAAGTAAATAAATTCTCTTGGGGAAGATAATATTCGCATATTCTCCAATTTTGTTCACTCAAACATGTTTTTCAAAATTCTTTTGCATTTGCATTATCCTTTGAAAAACATTTATTTGTTATGTAAGACATTTTAGTCTTGTCCTCTCTGGCACCAAGGCTTGTAGATAAAAAAATTCAATTTACAAACTGTTCTATTGAGTCCAGCTCATATATATCCGGTTTCTGCCGCATGTACTAGTAAAAAGAAAGAATGCACCTATGCTCTATTATGTATACACACAGCCCACACGCTTATCAGATTGTGTCTGGTTCATTAGCTGCATGTAAGTCTGTCTACAATGTCCATGTGGTGACCCCCAATCATTCACCCACACACACACTGACCCTGTTCATGACCATCACACAGCATTCCAGATGTGTGGTTTGCCACCAGTGGACAAGCTGTGGCTTATGCTGTTTCAAAAACAAACACTCGCCCTGTGCTGACTACATACACAGCACTGTCAGCTCCTGCCTGCAGGTATACATGCATTTAGAAAAATAATATTGGAAGTAGTTAAATAAATAAAAAAAACAATAAAAATTTTCAATAGAAAAACAACAAATAAATAAATAAAAAAGGCAATATAATGGAACATCAGCCCTTAATTGGACTTTATCAGCTCCACAGCATTTGTGTTGTTTTATATCTAAGCCTATCCACAACTTCTGAAAACCTAAATCTTTTAAATGGGTCATGAATATGCATTTTATGAAAATTACTGAATCACTTCAGTCCTGGATATGGTGATTTTCAAGCAGATCAATAGTATGAAGTATAATATTCTGTGTTTAGAGCTATTTTCATTCTTGGCTGAGTCAGAGTCTGGTGCTCTTGTGAGTTTGGATGATATGGTTTTGACCAAAACTACAAGCCAATACTCTGCTCTGACACAATTAAAGAACTCTGTAGTATGTTTTTATATTCTCTGAAGAAGAGTTGAGGTTTATGGCTCAAAGGGATATCCTGCATGAGGTTGTAGCTTATAGCCCATACTCTAGCTGTCTTTGGCCTTTTTTTTTTTTTTTTTTGGGGGGGGGGGGGGGGTGTCTTGATGCAGTTAATACATAGTATTATTTCTTTTTTTTCTGTTGGTTTCAATTGTTGCATAAACAGCAGGATTATTATGATTACTTTAACCATGTTGAATAATCCATGAATACTTAATATGTGGTAAAATGATGTAACAGTGTTGTAAGCCACTGAAAGCCATTAGTCAGGAGAGATAAATCTCACGCTTTATTTTTCTCTTCAATTCCTCTTTTTGGCAGCGTCCTTAAGATCATATTTCTGTTTCACTGGTGTGTATACAAAGTCATAGTTGTGCTGTTTAATAAATTATTATTGGCTTGAAATGTTTTTTCTATAGTATAAGATGAACTAAGACTCAGACCGCTGAAAAGCACCAGATGCACCTCTGTGCTAATAGTAGACTCTATATATATATATATATATATATATATATATATATATATATATATATATATATATATATATATATATAAAATGGTAAATGTCTTTTTTCACAGCGTATTTAAACTGCTGGTTTACTGTAAAACTATATATATATAGTGGGTACAGATTCAGACCCCTTTAAATTTTTCCCATTTGTTTCATTGTAGCCATTTGCTAAAATTGTTTTTTTTTTTATGAGAAATTTTATTTAAAGAGAAAAACTGAAATATCACATGGTCACAAGTATTAAGACCCTTTGCTCATATTTAACTCACATGCTGTCCATTTTCTTCTGATCCCCCTTGAGATGGTCCCGCTCCTTCATTGGAGTCCAGATGCATTTAATTAAACTGATTGGACTTGATTAGGAAATGCACACACCTGTCTATATAAGACCTTACTCACAGTGGATGTCAGAGCAAATGAGAACCATGAGGTTGATGGAACTGCCCAAGGAGCTCAGAGACAGAATTGTGGCAAGGCCCAGATCTGGCCAAGATTACAAAAGAATTTCTGCAGCACTCAAGGTTCCTAAGCGCACTGTGGCCTCCATAATCCTTTCTAGACCTGGCCGTCCAGGCAAACTGAGCAATCGTGGGAGAAGAGCCTTGGTGAGAGGTAAAGAACCCAAAGATCATTGTGGCTAGGCTTCAGAGATGCAGTAGGGGAGATGGGAGAAAGTTCCACAAAGTCAACTATCACGGACAAGATTATTATTTAGCCTCTGCTCAATTCTGCTCAAATCATACCTGAATGTTTTTTGTTTTTTTTAGAATGAGGTCTTTGGTTGGCATCAGATTAATAGACATTTTGTTCCTCTACAGAAATGTCAGTAAAAAACCCACTCCTTAATAAAGAGGCCCTAACAAGTGGCTAGATTCATTACGTCATTGGATTTTTTTTTTTCTTTTAAAAGCTTTATTACACAATGTGAGTGTCCAACACAACATATATGTATGGATAGTACTTTCTAGCTTGCATTTACGCTTCAAGCACCATAAAATTAATTAATTTGTTGTTTGTCTTTCCAAACAAAAGTTATATTTTTTTTAAAAGCATGCTTTTTTGGAGCGAGCAATAATTTCCGGGTTGTCTTACAAAAACACGGGGCGGAATGCAAAGAAGAATGAATGTGTAATCCCCTGGGCACTAAAATCTGTTTTATTTTGTTCTATATTGTACTATCAGAATTTAAACAAAATAACACTTATCTTAAAAGCTCATAACTGCTGTGAGTGCTGCATGCGTGTTAAGTTCCCCCATGACTTTAGCACCCACACCGTGGGTGGGGTTGGTCTCTCTGTGTGGAGTTTGCATGTTCTCCCCGTGTTCCCTTGGGTAGCTAATGTGAGCTACCCTCACAAAAAAATGTAACAGTCCTGGGCTGTACATGCCCCCTCTGGCCAGCCGAGGCGCCAGATAGGGTGGGGAGGACCCGGCCGGAATAACATGATCCTTCCACGCGCTACGTCCGGCCGGAGAAGCCTTACCCTGTCTGGTGAAAAGAAGCGGCTGGTTCATCATCAAGTAAGGAGACCTGAGCTCAGTGCAGGGCCCTCCCAGGGTTGGTAGAGGGAGCAATGCCCGGGACTGTCACTTAGATAGGAGCACTGGGTGATAAAATAGGTAAAAAATCGGGGATAAAAACTTAAAATAAAAAAAAGAGCTCATATAACTACATCATGTAAAGAATAATTCAAATAGCATACACGTCACTTGGTTTCGTCCATAGCTGCCCACTTAGCAACCAGCATATCAGAATATCGACATAAAACGTAAAACTGTAACAATTTCATCCCGAGACCTGGAAAAAATCATTGTTATAACTAACAAACCATAGATCATATACAGCAACTGAATGAATACTATGACATTTCAATGTATATTTCTTGCTAGAAATATGATCAAAATACTTTTATATGTCAAAACTTAAAATAATGTATTTTCCACTGAGAAACACAAGGATGGCTGCCATGTTTTTATTTTTACAAGGCAGCTGCGGGCAGTCACATGACTTTCCGGCAGGCCAAGAGAAAATAATATGGAAAACAAACGTGAACATGTCACAATTTGAGAGGCCTTATTGTGAAACTAATACGTTTTGTACCATGGACAAACATTGCTATTTCACATTTTGATGTGAGAATGGGTTGGGAATGACCTACCAAACTCTGTTCGATCTGCAGGGTGTGTACCTACTTTTAAGAGCAAGTTAAAGACTCAGCTCTTTAAGGAGCACTTCTGCATCTAGTAAACTTATCTGCTCCTCAGAATTAGTTAGATTTGTCCAGCTCTTTCCAGGACTTATGACAAGATGATCGCATGATGATGTATTTTTAGATGTAGCTTTCTTGTAGAAAGGGACTGTTGTGTTGGGTGGGAAGGGAACCAAAAAAAAATACTAGCATTAGCATGGCAGCACCTGTGTCCAACTGGACTCAAAGCAGTCTGACCAGCACTTATCCAGCTGTACCCTCCTATGGGATTTCTTGCTTGTGTTGTTTTCTCAGATGTAAATTGCTTTGGATAAAAGAGTAGTAGTGTGTGTGTGTGTGTGTGTGTGTGTGTGTGTGTGTATACATACATACATACATATATATAATCACACAAGCCAATTCTCTGTTAAATCAATCAGACTGCTTGGTGTCTCATTCAGCCATTCTCAACCATTTTTTTTTCTTTGCTCTTTCTTTTTTCACAGAGAGACAGTCTCTTCCATGGAAAAAATGGGGCTTGACTTTGGTGTCAATTCTTTGTTGATTCATATCTATTATTTTCTCCTGTACTAAGTCAGCACAGATGGAACTGATTTTAGCTCACAGAGTTTTGGGAACAGCGAAGCATCAGTTTTCCTGCCTCTGAACCAGTGTGTTTGTTTTTGCACGTGGCAGTTAGGCACTGGCCCTGAACTAGCAGTAAACCTGCTTTGGTAGAAAAGGTCCTTTGACTCCCTGACAGCAGTTTAATGGCAGCCTCTCTGCTGTTGGAATAAAACGTTGTAGATCCATGCACTGGGGATTTGAGTGCCGCCATGCATTTCTATACAAGGTTCTGAGCTTTAGTAGAGCTGACAGTATCACCTTGTGACTCAGTCCTGTGCACAGTGGCAATCCTTTGATCGCCATCACTTTAAGTGTTGAATGTGAAACACTCACGCACAGATATATGATATGGGAGGCATTTGGGTGCCACTATAGGAGAAGGTCATACACTCAATAGAGCCAATTAAAGCAGGTGATTCATGCAATATTTGACACAACCCAGTGAATCCTGTCCTTTCCATCTTTCCTCTCCTCTTTTCTTGTCCCTTGTCTTCCAATCAGTCTCTCCGTGTATGCATATATTTTTTACTGACAGCAGAGAATGAGACTCCCTCTCCTATTCGAACTCAATTAAGTTGCTGGCGTGCATCACGTCACTCAAATCAGAATCTGCTAATGCATAAAAAATGTTCAGGATGATTGGGATTTGTGGTCAGTGAGTTACCCTGATCTTCAAGAGATATAGGTACAATCGTTGCAATAATTTGGACATCACATTTTACTCTAATCACAACTGTTTTCCCAGTATTACAGGTTCTATTAGTGAAAATGTCATATAGGCTGTCTACATAATAAACATGGTTCCGTTACTATGTCCCTGCAGAATGACATTTCAGGCAAGGCAACTTTATTTGAACAGCATATGTAATGTACAAAACAATTCAAAGACAATTCAGGAGGGGATAAGTGTGGATTAGTGATTGTGATTTTTGTACACTTGAACAGAGGCCATGCCCCTCCTTCTTTGCAGATCTTACAGAGAAGCACAACATAATCTGTCAGCCGCTATTGCAGTGTATGTTGATAAATTAGAACAACATTTCATTGTAGCAAAAACTATTCTCCACTCTATAATATAGAATTCTAATGTTTTAGTGAAAGCACTTCATGTGATTTCTCTTATTTTGGAAGCTTATCATAGAAGTGGTAATCCAGCTAACAAGAACTGGGGGAATGACTTACTAGGAACATGCTGAAGATAATACTGAAGCAACTGAATTATTTGAAATGTTTACAGTCTCTTTTTTCCATATTCCACATTCTCTAAGGCCATCATTAGCATACTTGAGTCTTCCAGTTGGTGCTCCTAGGGAGGCTCTCACCCAGCCAGTTCATGTTTAGTCTCCCGAATTAAACATTCATAACTCAGGTATTAGTCTTAAAACAATGAGTGCTGTTGCTTCAGTGAGTCCTGCATCAATCACAAGCTTATAGAATCCAGCATGAGATAAGAAAGTGCTTCTGTCAAAGTAATTTGGACACACAGGTAAACGGACGGGTCTATGGAATTAACCACATAATTTGGATTTTGATGCATGACATATCACAGTGTGATTATTTCATTTCCCTTTTTTTCCGGTGACTCTTATGTATTCATCTGTTTTTATCTGAAAGTTTTACTCACATACAACCTTATGTTTACTCTGGTTGGTATATTCTGAGACTCAAGCCTCCCTCAGTTTTATACCTCTGAGCCCGTGCTATTATTCTAAACACATTAGAACTGAAGTATGAGTATGCCTCATGTAATTACTGAAGAAATGCCCACAGAAAAGGCTGTCCCAAGACGCTCAACTGTTGTTATCGTTGTTATTTTTAATCATCATTAGTGCTATCTACATGTCTGCAGAATAAATACTCTGGCTGTTGGTTGTAGGACAATTGCTTATTAATCCACCACAAACAAGGCCCTGCAATGTATGCCTCAACAACAAGCACAGAGCTCACTTACCCCCTGCATATCGTACCACATTTGCCTTTTTTTTCTCTTTGTCATCTAATTCAAAGTTTTTGAATTTTTAATTACTCTACTAACAGAAGAAAATACAAGCATCCTGAGATGCTCTGAACACCAAGTGATGAAACTCTGTAGGAACCTAACAAGAATCCCCAAATGTGCACTCTTCTTTGTCAACAACTATGCTTCTCTTAGCTATTTGCTTTGATTGTATTAAATATGGCATTTACATTTGCAGCCTGACCAAAACCTTCTCTTAGGGCTTTTACACCAACTCAGAATCAGTGCTTGTCCAAGTGCTGGTAATAGACTGGTGCTAGAGGCAGTTCCAAACATGTTCTACAAAGAACTGGCTTGCTTTTCCAGGCGAGCCTGGACTCTAAGCCTTGTGTTACATCACCAAGCAGGAAATCTGAAACCTAAAACCAACCAAAACCTAAACATCTTAAAAGAAAAACCTGTAATGGAAGCGAAAAAAAAAAAACAACTGCCAAACACCTTTTCATGCTTTCATGAGGTGGTTTTAACGGACATGCTGATAATCCATTTTACCGCAAAAGTGTAATGGAAACATTTTTTTTTAACATTTGCTCTGGGTGTGATGTAGCCAGTCAATCTAAAGTCATCAGAATCTGGTTTTGAGCTGTTTTTGGCCTCATTTATATGATATTGTGATATAACACTGATTAATCATTATGCATTACTGCCGTACATAAGGGCTTTGCCTCTTAATAATAATTTGAATGAACATGCCCTGCCTTTATCTTTTCTTGACTCTTTTTGTAACAGCGGTAGTGGCAATCGCAATAATTTGTCAAACACTAAAGTGGTTTTTGTCCATTTTCTTCAAAGTCAAGATCTTCTTTTTCATTATTTTGAAGAGAAGTCTCAATGGACGAGATATGGAGAGTTATGGAGATAAGAGAGGTTTCTCAATATGCGTTCTTGTGTATACTTGTGTTCTTTTGAAACATCATCATTTGCAGCTGAAGTACTGTTCCAATTGCAAAAGCGGATCTGAACAAGAACAGATGAAATGTCCGAATGGGTTCTCGCTCTGCCCATTTTATCGAGGATGCATCTATGGAGGCTTGTGTAGACTTGAGATAGCAAAGTATCCCAAAAAGCATTTCACACCAACAAGGGAAGGTAATAGAAGAGGCAAGATAAGTAAATATAAAGGTTATAATTTTATTTTTGTTTGAAAGTTTCAAGATGTTTTTACCAAGCTTTATTTATAACGCGTCTGGCATAGAAAAGAGTAAAATCCATAAAAAAAACAAATCATATACAGTAATGGTTATAAAGTGAGAGCAATATACGTCCCATTTTCAGTTGTTTTATGGTTTAGGGTGTTCATTTTTTATTACAAATAAAACTGTAGACATTAGTGCAATACATGTTAGCCTGTTAGCTCAGGTCTGACGTAATCAAAAACACAGTTACGCTGATGTTCCAGTTGCAGAAGGAGAGAGATGCTTTCTTGCGTCCTTCAAAGTACATTCTCCATACTTGTCCTTACAAATACAGACTTGCGTTCTTGGGAATTGAGACACGGCCATGGAGAGAGAACTAGGAGAGTTGCGCTCGTAAAAAGAAACACCATTCAATGAATGTTCCTTTATTTAGCTTTTCTTTTGCAAAAAGAGTAATGGAAACACACTTAATGAAGGCTGATCCTGGCCATAAATACTCCTTGTTTGGAGTCTGGAACTGAACTATTTTAGTCACGTATTTGCTGTACAGTAGATGTATTTTGATTGCATGATTAAATTGGTTAGAATGTATCTAGAATTTCCCAGTATGATAGGTGTTTTAAACACACTGAGGTTGTTTAAATATGGCATTTGAATAGATTTAGTTGGTTACAATCATCAAGATCCCCATCATGACCGGGTCAATGCTTTTCTCACATGCAGCGGTCGAAAAGCAAAGAACTGGTGCTAAGTCTGGCACTAGCACCAAACTAGCACAGGAAACGTTTTGGTTGAAAAGCCTTTTCATATTGCCTACCTTTTTACACTTCTTCATTTTCCGCGCATGGGTAGGGAAAAGTATGTATCAAAACCGAGAGAGAATATATATATATATATATATATATATATATATATATATATATATATATATATATATATATATATATATATTCAGTTTTTATCTTTTGTTGTCTTCCAGAAAGAATGCATGAAAAAGACAAATGCATTTCCTCTCTTCCTGTTGATCTCCTCCTGTTGAGTTTTGAAATGCCACATATTTTAGCATGCATTCCAGTTTGTTTGTTTTTTAGGGGGGGGGGGGGGGTCGGGGTGACATCCGTTGCTAGTCTGAAATGAGAAAAACACAGGGAAACGCACAACGGCCACTCAAGCCTTTGAGATCTGTAAGAGAAAAAACAAACAAACAAACCAGACACCAGAACAGGCAGGGACGTAAGTAGCAACCATTTCAGGTCCCTGAGACTGAATCAAAACTAGGCTACTGCGATTATCTGTCCCCCAAAACTGCGGAGTGAGTATGTAGGTGAGTGAGCAGATGTGTATGTCTGTGTAACTGTGTGGGTGTAAAGTCAAAACGATGCTCTGCCAGAACTGCAACTATGGTGGAGGAAGGATGGCGCAACCCCGCCACCCGAGAGACCAGAAGCCGACGAGGAAGAAACCCGAACCTAGGTCACCAGAGGGCGAGAAGAGGGCAAGGCCCGTCCCATCCCAGCGGCGACAAAGGGAAGCCCCAGGCGGTGCCCCCATGACCACGGGAGGAGGCAGCCAGGAAACCCATGGTGATGGACCGGGACCCAACCGAGCACCAGCCATCCGGCATGTGCTGATCATGCGGCCAGGAGGCCCACACCCCCCAGGCCAACGACCCCCACCCGGCGAGAAGCCAGCCTGCCCGGAGAGACGGGGCCCGACCGCCGATGCCCCCCAAGAGGGAACCCCCCCAACAAGGCGACACCCGTGCAGGCCTGACAGCGCAGGGCCACAGACCCATCCATCCATCCATCCATCCATCCATCCATCCATCCATCCATCCATCCATCCATCCATCCATCCATTTTCTAATCCAGAATAGAGATAATGTATTAATAATAATAGTATAATAATATATATATTTTTTTTATCCTGCTGATGGAGGCCCAAAATGTTGTGCATCTTCCATCGCAGGACCCTTGCATACCCACACTCACCGACAAAGACATAGACACACCCACTCCCCGGGGGTCCAGCACCTCCAGGTAACCCCCCCCCCCCCCCCCCCCCCCCCCTCAGGCAGTACCGCGATCCCACACCCGGACACTTTCTACGCTCATGGTCGGATGTTCGAAAAGTGATTTGAACGTGGAAAGTTGCGGCCTTTCACGCACACATCATGTTTGGCGTATGCACTTTTCTGAGGTTTTGTCCGTTGGCGACACTCACTGGTGATGCAGTGAAGTGCAGAATATGAGAAAACATGACATCAGCAATAAGTTCACGACCACACATGAAGGACACGACAGTCCTGACATCACCAGATAAGTTACACACGAGTGTAGCTGCAACAATCTCACAATCAACCACATGATCTGAACAAACAACTAAAGGCAGGAGCTCAACGATGGAACCCGCAAATCCTAATGGCAGCCTTGGCTCCGTTAGAGGAACCTGCTGATGCGTCAAATCACAGCGATCTGCTGGTCCAGGACTAAGACTGGACCATCAGCTGGTTTAGGTACCAAGAGGATCCTCCTGGATCTCTGCCCTGAACTGGACCAGCTGCTCCGGTTCAGACCAGCATGATGCTTTCAGCTGAAGCTGCTGACAGGTCCGACATCTATCAGTCGCCGTGACAACCATATGGGACGACTACTCGACATAAAAGCCAGATCCTGAAAAATCCCATAACTGTGTCTGGACAGAAAAACATTAAAATGCATTTTGCAGCGAAGAACCAGTTCTGTAAAGTTGTCTTTTAAAATAAAACTAAGATGTCACGGAAAGGTTGGTTGGTACGAACTGATGTGATTCAGCAATGATGAATAAAGTTGTTATTGGATGTTTAGGCGACTTTCAGAGTCTGATATTGAGTCGGCTGCAGGTGCTGCAGGACTCCAGAAAGTGTGTCTCCGGTGATGGAGTCCGGGACCGAGACCGGTCTGTCCTCCTGCGGATGCAACACTTCGAGTTACAGCGACTTTGCTCTTTATTTCTCACGTTTGCACCTCGATAATCACGTTGGGACAACTTGTCTTTATGTTTGCAGCGGAGGAATCAGATTGTGATGCTTCATGTTTTAAATATAAATGTATATTGTTCACATTGCTATACTTATGAGAGGTGATCGCGGACATCCACAATGTGTAGGACCCAATAAACGTGTACATTGGTCTTAATCAATATAATATAATACGCGTGACAGTAAATCTGAACGAGGAGCTGTTTTTCGTCCCACCAACTTAAGTTCTGGTGTCGGTTCTTAAAATACAAACAAGAGAAGGAGAGTGTAATGATGCACTAACGCTGCCCATAAACATTCACAAACCCTTACGATCATAATAAAACCACAACTCTTCACGGAACGCAACACAAAACAAAGAACAACAATACCCATAATTAGGGATGCTGCGATCCAACTTTTTCACTTGCGATCCGATATCGATACCACAGCCCCAGTACCAATTCGATACTGATACCCAGGGGCGGATCTAGGATGTTAGGAGATCCGGGGGGGGCGTACTCAAATTCAGACCCTTTTACTATAGAAATGTTACAATAGTGAGCAGCTGCTTGAACTGGTTTCTTTCGTCAGAAAAAGTTAAAAAAATAAAGTTTTTCCGGTCTGGCGCCCTTTTCCCACTCGTTTGGACGTACAGTAGCCTACAGCTCGGTTTGCAAAAGCTCTCTACCACTACCAAAAGTTTTCTACCACTTTTAAACACACCTGGTATGTCCAAATTGTGGGAGATTTCTCTCCACTTTTGTCCCCTTTTATTGAGGTCACGATAGGCCCACAGCTCCTCACACAGACTCATAGCCATAATTATTTTTTCTTCCATCTTGATCAGCTCTGATCTACAACCTGCAAGTTTTTTTTCACCCTCCACCACCTTCTCTCCTATTGGACGCGCCGAGATGTCATCACAGCGCGGCAAGGTGAAATAAAAAAATGTTCAATTTGGGCGCAGGCAGGCGCGGTGCAATGCTGCGGTGCCCTCTCGCGCGCGCCAAGCTCAGCTGCAGAGTAGTCTGCTCTTGCACCGCGATAGCACATACACAATGAATGGGAAAGCCGGTGTTCTGTTGATCCATGCTACCCGTCGAGATCTGCTACTTTGTGGTTCTGTGCACAGTTGATTTTCAAAGTTTGATTGCCACGCCCATCATTTTTTGCATCCCTTCAGTCCATGCTGCGGTTAACAGCGAGAAACATACTCAAAATCCAAGATATTTTAAGATATTTAGATCATTTTAGATATTTTGGGGCGCAGTATCAGGCAAACGGAGATCATTTTAGATGCTTCCCGAGCCCCTGAATGCAGAGGCTTTTGGAAAAACATTCGGGGCTTGAGCCCAAGTAGCCACCCCCTAGATCCGCCTCTGCCGATACCGATACCAGCGCATATTTCTATCTCTCTTTTCTGACCAATAGGTTCACTTTTTTTTAGTAGGCCTACTTATTTTGTAATGTAGAATAATAGAACAGGCTTGATAAAGTGACATTGCTCAAAATGAGAATAACATACTTCCTGAGATGAATAGTCCACAACAGTAGGTTATTATGACAAAACTTGAGCCATTTATTAGATATTCAATTTTTTTTTTACATAAAATCGGCATTAGCATTAAATAAAATAAATAACATCTTAACATGAAAAAGCCACTATAAAAAAATCAAGCAAATTTAAAAACACATTTACTAAAAGTAGGCTTTGTTTGACATCTGTTACCATAAATAAAAGTCATGACTTCCAAAGTCAGATAAATTCAACTGCCAGTGGCAACCTGTGCTGCTGTGTGGTGAAAAGAGAGACTAGGCATAAAGTAGCAAGGCTCGAAGTGTAGAATTAAGCATTGGAATCCCACATTACTCACTACTTACAGGGACTGGTCATCAAGCACAATAAACTGCGCAATCTTTTCTGCGGACCGCTCTGCTGCTGAGCTCATCGGCCCCTGCCGCGGCGTTTGCGCCGCATCTGCCTTGCAGAATTGAACCGTTTTAATTTCACTGAGCCGCGCTGTGACGCGTCGGTGTGCGCGGCGCAAACCGCGCTCTATGTGAAAGCAGCTTGAGACTTGTGCTTCACACTTTTGCTTCACTCTGCCTTTCATGTTTTTTTTATCCTTTAACAATATCAGCCACACCGCTGACATTTTATGCTCTTTCTCTCTCCCGGTTGTTGTTATCACTGAGCTCCCCCTCCCCTCTCCTTTCTTCCTCGCCTGTGAGAAGCAAGTGTTGGATGGAAAAGCTGGAGCGGACTTTTGAATGTATGTTTGAACTTTTTGAATGTAGTGCTAGTATGCATCGCAGTGCTAGTATCACAGTTTTCCGCCGCACTCCGATCCGATCCATGTTTTTTGGCTGGATTGCAGCATATTTTCGATCTGCAGATCGGTTCGCAGCATCCCTACCCATAATGCAATGCAGCTGAAATCGGAAGAAATGTCCCCAAATAAATTATTTTTTCCAGGCCTCAACTTCTGACAGGACTGTCTCCAGCTCACATCCGATGTTTTTTTTAAATTTGTTTTAACTGTTTTTGCAAGTTTCTTGTTAAGATGAGCGGTTTTTAATTGTTAATTATTCTCATGATCATATTCAAATATATGTATTTGAGGGAAGAGACAGGGCGGAGTTTTGTGCTCCTGCATGTGCGCTCAAATCTACGCTGATTGTGATGTTCAAAGTAACCTGCGTGGATTTGGGTGTACACACAGTTTTGAACATCTGAAAAAATTCCACGCACGGATTCACGTTGAAATCCACGCACGTTTCGAACATGAGGCCCCTGGTCTCTTACTATAATAAAAAAAATCAGTTCATAAGTTCATAAGGACGTGCATCACAATAATATCCTGTTTACCATTAAACCATTAAAAGGCAGTCCTTCTTTTAAACTCTCCGCTTTCGAACTGCTTTCTCCTTCTGAAATCATCTGCCTTGTTCAACAAGCTAAGTTGTCCACCTGCCCACTTGACCACATACTTATCAAGTTAGTAAAAGGATATCTGTCTTTGTGATGTGTTTATATTGGTTTAAACTGTTTGAGCAGACGAGAAAGACGCGAGTCCTCTTTCTAGTTTTACAACTGATTTTATTGAAGGCTGTCAATGAACTGAACTCACACACATCGTCCGCCCTCTGCTGCTCAGGTGGGAGTGTAGCTCTAACTCACACAATAAACTGGCTCATGCCACAGTCTTCACTGTTACCTATCATAACTGCCATTAAACATTCCTCACTATCATCTGATTTTGTTCCATCCACCCCTTTAAACTGCAAGTAAAAGTCCAATTCTTAAGAAATCCAGCAATGTAAATGATTTTCAACAAGTTTCCAATCAACCGTTTCTTTCCAAGATTCTAGAATAAAATTTTTTTGGTTTCTGACCACCTCACAGTACAGATACAGCTCTGGTAAAAATCACCAATGACCTCCTGCTGGCCCGCAAACTTGACTTTTATCTCTTCTCATTCTCTTTGATTTGACACAGTTTCTCTTGACTGTAATTGGAATCACCAATACTGGACTAACCTTTATCTACCTAAACCACAGAGAGTAACATGACCTTCTTTTACTTTTTACAAGTGTAATTCCTTGCATTTTAATAAGAAATCTTGCACCTGTTTGCATTGTTGAAGTTACTGCATGACACTGTTAATACAAACTTAACACGATCTGCATCCTTTTCAAATTATGAGCCCCCTAGCTTTTCAGTGGTCATACACCCTTCATTTCTTTAAAATGCTTTTATTGTGAAATATTTGCAGCAAGCTGTTGGGGGAATGCTCATTTACTTGCAAGGTTCAAGCTAGCGCTCAAAATTGCAATAATGATAAAAAACAAAAAAACACATAAGCACAGTAACACAAAGAAAAAGAGGAAAAAAGAAGTAAACGATGATGGCTCATATAAAAAAAAAAGACTGCTTGCAGCAGACTGAGTCACTGGAAGAGAAGAAGAAAACAGACGGCAAAAAGGGACCTTAAAAAGAAGAATATATCATGTTGGGATTTACAGCAACTTATTCGGACCCTCAGCAGCCTCTGTGTTTTACATGTGGAGAGGTACTGTCAAACCGAACCATGAAACCAACAAATGACTTTCATATGGCCTCAGATAATGGATTACTGTCCATATTGGTTCTACTGGATACTGTAGATCAGCATCTTACTGCACAGGTTAGAGCATGTTGTTGGGATTAAAGGGGCAGCTCTAGATTGGTTTCATCATATCTATTTTACAGATTCCAGTTTGTCCATGCACATTAAGTTTCTTCAGAACAGACAAGGGTCTGTTATGGTGTTCCGCAGCATTCAGTGCTAGGGCCAACCTTGTTCAGTTTATGCATTCAGCCCTTGGGAAGTATAATCCAGATTCACGGCATACATTTTCATTGCTTTGCTGATGATAGACAGCTGTATTTGTCTATAAAGTCAGATGAAACAGAACCTGCCACTCATTTTTTGCCTCTAAATTTGAATAAAACAGAGGTTATTATTTTTGGTCGCAAACATCTTGGGAAAGGATTATGTCTTGCTCCAGGTTTCTTCCCTCCTATAGGGGAGTTTTTCCTTGCCACTGTTTGGTTTAAGGGTTTTCTCCCACTCAGGGAGTTTTTACCTGCCATTCTGTAACTGCATACAATAAATGAGAACATGGTTTTCATTCAACTGTCTGAAACTGCCCAGTGATAAGACAGACATTCTTCTAATAGGTAGCAAATCTACTCACTCAGGGACAGTCCTGATACCATCCCCCGGCAATGCATTCATGTCCACCAGCTCCATCGCTCCAACTGCACCCCCCTCTCTTCATCAGGGGCTGGAGCTTCTCTACATCTTCACACCCCAGAGACCCCATACTCATCCCCCCACACCACTGTGATGCCCCTCTCTATCCTGGAGAGGGACGTTAACAAGATATTTAAAAGACTGAACCCCCGCAAAGCAGAAGGACCAGACTCTGTCTCCCAATCCACCCTGAAGCACTGTGCCGATCAGCTTTCTCTGGTGTTCACAGACATCTTTAACACCTCCCTGCAGACATACCATGTGCCTCCCTGCTTCAAAACCTCCATCATCATACCTATCCCCCAAAAACCAAGGTCCACAGGACTCAACGACTACAGACCCGTCGCCCTGACCTCTGTGGTAATGAAGTCTTTTGAGCACCTTATGCTGTCACACCTCAAGAACATCACAGACCCACTACTGGATCCCCTGCAGTTCGCCTACAGAGCCAACAGGTCTGTTGATGATGCTGTAAACATGGCCCTGCACTTCATCCTCCAGCACCTGGACTCCACAGGAATCTATGCCAGGCTCCTGTTCGTGGACTTCAGCTCTGCTTTCAACACCATCATCCCATCTCTGCTCCAGGACAAGCTCTCCCAGCCGAACGTGTCTGACTCCACCTGCAGGTGGATCACAGACTGTCTGACAGGAGGCAACATGTGAAGCTGGGAAAACATGTCTCTGACCCTCGGACCATCAGCACTGGATCCCCTCAAGGCTGCGTTCTCTCTCCTCTGCTCTTCTCCCTGTACACAAATGGCTGCACCTCCAGTCATCAGTCTGTCAAACTCCTGAAGTTTGCGGACGACCCCACCCTCATTGGACTCATCTCTGATGGTGATGAGTCTGGCTACAGGTGGGGGGTGGACCAGCTGGTGACCTGGTGCCGTCAGAACAATCTAAAGCTCAATGCTGTAAAGACAGTGTCGATGATTGTGGACTACAGGAGGAATACAGCCCCACCTGCCCCCATCACCCTGTGTAACTCCCCAGCAGACACTGTGGACTCCTTCTGCTTCCTGGGGACCATCATAACCCAGGACCCCAAGTGGGAGCTGAACATCACCTCCCTCATCAAAAAAGCACAACAGAGGATGTACTTCCTGTGGCAGCTGAAGAAGTTCAACCTGCCAAAGAAAATGATGGTGCAGCTCTACACCGCCATCATTGAGTCCATCCGCACCTCCTCCATCACCATTTGGTACGCTGCTGCCACTGTAAAGGACAGGAGCAGGCTGCAGTGTATCATCTGCTCTGCAGAGAAGGTGATTGGCTGCAATCTTCCATCTCTCCAGGACCTGCACACCTCCAGGACCCTGAAGCATGCAGGAAAGATTGCGGCAGACCCCTCCCACGCCGGACACAAACAGTTTCAGACTCTTCCCTCTGGCAGGAGGCTGCGGTCCATCAGGACCAAAACCTCGCGCCATAAAAACAGTGTCTTCCCGACTGCAGCTGGCCTCGTCAACAAGGCCCCGGACTTCCCTCTCCCCTGTCTACCACGGACTGTCCCCCCACCCACTCTACGTTACATTAACGCAAAGACCCCACTTCTGACCTTATGCGTCACATTAACGCACATCCCAGTTCACCTCATGTACATTTTCCTTTTCTCTACAGACTCATTACTCCGGCACTTTAGAACCAACTTGTAAATTTTTTCCTTCAATATTACTTGCTCTTTTGTATTGCACCAATCACCACAACGAATTCCTTGTGTGTGTTAAACTACTTGGCAATAAACTTCATTCTGATTCTAAAACTGATATTTTTTCACCAACTATTGACAGCTTCTTCGTCCTTTCCTCCCCTCATATTAAGAGTCTATGGGCCCGATTTACTAAGATCCTAAATAAAGAGTACTAAATTGCGTGTGCACTGAAAAAGTTTGCGCGTTCTGTTGTTGTGTGTTTTGCGGGTGATCAACTAAGATTGCGTGCGCAATTGATAACAGGTGCAAACCTCAGTATTTAAATGAGGTGTTGCGCGTCTTACGGTTTGCGGCGCAAACTTTGCGCCATGGAGAGTCTGGATGGAAAGCAGGATAAAGTCGCAAGCGCAAAATGAAATTTGACGAGTTGGAGTTAGAGATATAAGGGGCAAATTGTTGTGCCGTATTCAGCACCCCTGCCATGAAAAGCACCCCCTCGTATATTCAATGATAAGTAGACCAAGAAAAAAAACAACACACTGACACTTCAATATATTTATATATACACACTCACACAAACACATACTTAGGAGTTTATATTATATATATTGACAAATATTATGGAAGACAACACAGTAAGCAGGCTATTAATTAATGACATCAATAACCATTTACCCGATTTTTGTTATGTGATTGTGGGAAAGTATGACTATTGTGGAATCCATGAGCGCATTTAAACATGAATCATTAACACAAAACTGGACGCTAAACAGAACATGACACGGAATGAGAATATCATTTTTGTCAGACGAGGGGGTGCTTTTCACGGCAGGGGTGCTGAATACGGCACAACACCGGGGTATGAGAACTGCAGAAGTATAGGCGCACAATAAGAAACACTTTTTTCTCCATGAAAACACGTGATTTATTTATTATCACAAATAAAAAAATGAATGTGCCTCGTGTGGCAACCTTTTGCTGAATAATACTCGATTTAACATTCAAATAAAATATTTCTCCTTTTGCTTGTGGAGATTAGCACCTTCCTTTCGAACGTATTAAATACAGACGCAATCACAATCCCCGCAATTACTTTCAGGCTTGGTAAATCTCATTGCGCGTGGTAAATGGACCAATTTGCATCTTCCCCTCCCAGTATTTAGCGATTTCTGGCGGGTACGCCCCATATTGATTATTCATCAGGGCAAAAGTACTAAATGAATTGCGTGTGCTATTTTGCGCATTTGAGAGGCGCAGTCCTCTTTGCACGCTGTTAGTAGATCAGCTGGCACTTTGGTTTGCGGGTGCTGTCAAGTTTGCACACGTTTTTACACATGCAAACCTTTAGTAAATCAGGCCCTATGTGTCATCCTTGACAACACTCTGTCAAGGATGACTTTCACTTTCACAGCTCACATTAATAATGTTACACAGTCTGCTTACTTCCACCTACGAAACATCAGCCGTCTCCGTCCATCATTCCCACTCGACAGCACTGCAGTTCTTGTACATGCCATAATAACATCTTGCATATATTACTTTAATTATCTGCTTGTTGGTTTACCACACAAGTCCCTACATAGGTTACAGCTAGTTCATAATTCATAGTTCATAATAATGGATCCCGGTATACTCTCAAATTGATTTCAAAATTCTGCTACTCACATTCAAAGCCTTCCATAATCTAGCTTCTCCATACCTCTGATACCTTTTGTTACCTTACACATCATCTCACACACACATCTTCCTCAGCCTTCATCCTCTCCACTCCACCTGCCCGTTTGTCCTCTATGGGAGGTAGTGGCTCAGGTGGTAGAGCAGGTAATCCAACGAGCAAAGGATGCAAAGTTGGAACCCTGCTTCCCCAATCATCTGTTGTTGTGTCCTTGGGCAAGTCACTTCACCCTCTTTGCCTCCAGTGATGGCATCACTGGTTTATGCATGTTGTATGAATGTTCTGGTGGTGGTCAGAGAGGCCGTTGGCATGAATTGGCTCCCATGTTTCCATCAGTCTTCCCCAGGGCAGCTACACACATAGTTTGCCAGCACAAAGTATCAATGAGGATTGATTGAATAATGGACCCATTGTCAATATTGAATTGAATTTTGAGCTCTTTGAGCGTCCTAGAAACAAGTGCAATATAAATCCAATCCATTATTATTACCAATTTGAATATTTCAGGAAGCGAAACTCTTATCTCGTATTAGATATACATTATTTACGTTAGAAAGTATTTCTTTCGGGGGAACGGTGGGATTGGTGAAAGGGCCTTTCTGTGTGGAGTTTGCATGTTCTCCCCGTGTTCCCTTGGGTAAATGACTGATAATCAGGTGGTGCCTGTTTTGACATTTTTATATTGATAAATTAGTATTTATGTTATTATTAAATATTATAAAATTAATGATCCCTTTTAATATCTAAACAAGAACCCCCTTTTGTTGCAGAACACCTATGTGAAAGATTGAGGTAAGGTGTCTTATTTTATTTATCAATTGGTTTATTTTTTCACTAATTTTTTTCTTTTCTTTAGTTTGAAGACTTGAAAGTATCTGAAGTTGTTCTCCATAGCTGCACAGGATCAACGTCCACTACTATTTTTTTGTTTCTCTGGATGTTGCATTCATGATGTAGACAGACATCAGCTTAAGATGGCCATGCACAAGTGTAGGTGAGTAAGGCAGGGCCAAGTTTAACAAACAAAAGTGAGTTACTCTATTGGGGCAGTCAAGGGGTGATGGTTGCTGCCTGCCTTCCTTCCTCTTCCTTCACCCTCTTTTTGTAACTTTTTGGCCATTTAATTGATGTTTCTTTTTTCTGCAGTTTAGCAGGTACTTTAACCAGGTAAATTAACAAAAAGACCAAAGGAAAGTGATTTCAGCAGCAAAAAAGCTTATTTTTTCCTTTGTTTTAAACAGTGTCTTCTTTCCAGCTAAAATTTAAGCAGGATAAGTGCCAGTAATGGTAATGAGACAAGAGGTTTGTTCTGAGGACATCTTCATGTCTGACTAAATGTAACTGTTTAAAGCTGTAACTCACATGCTACACTGAGTCTCCATAGAAGACAGCTGTAAAAGACGCATCCCTACTGATGCCAGAAACAGGCTCATTTTCTCACTGATATGAAAAAAATAAAAGAATATCCTTTCAACCTGCATCCGCTCTTCCATGCTGAGAACAAGAGAACCTTTCTCTTTGAGTGGAGCATTTGATAGCTCGACAGAGTGAGAGAGAAACAGGCAGGCATGAAGAGGAAAAGTGAGCAGTGAGCTTGGTTTGGGAAGTGTTTCATTGTTCACGGTATTGTGAGACTGTCCCACTGCTCAAGTTCTGCAGTGCCAACTGCTCCATGGAATGTGTCCTGCTGAGTACTCTCTACTGGCTGATATTCTAATAAGATTTAAAAAAAACATTTTGCTTAATGCTTACCTCATTTTAGTGACATTTCTAAGCATTTTGACTGTTTACTCACTTAGGTTAGAACTGGAACTGGTCACTTTTGGACATTGTTTCTAATGGCGCTTTTAAACTCTTACCTGCTCAGCGCGACTCGACTCGTCACGCCTCGTGCTCGTTTGTTTCTAGACACC
The DNA here is from genome assembly GCF_033807715.1 of Cololabis saira. Lineage (NCBI taxonomy): Eukaryota > Metazoa > Chordata > Actinopteri > Beloniformes > Belonidae > Cololabis > Cololabis saira. The sequence continues at coordinate 35,043,431 of NC_084594.1, forward strand.
CAGATGAGAAGTGGGCGGGTTGGAGCAAAGCTGCTGTGACGTACAAATGTGTATCTAAACAGAGAAGACAACAACACTAAAGATGTAGAAACCTGGAGGAGATGATATATGTGCTGCTTGGTCTGTGACTTGTGTTCGATATAAAGTTAAAAAATGAGAGTGAAAGAAGCTTCAAGCGGCAACGCTTTTTTTTAAATTTTGTTTGTGTCTGCGCTGCTGAGAAATCAGCTGGGAGCTGCGAGTGACAGAGCTCCTGGTAGATCTGATCGTTCCTTATCGCCCGTCTAGATCCCTTGTTAATTCTCTCCTCAGCCACCAGGTTTATGAACATCTGCACCTCAGAGTTGGATCACGAAACAGATGTTTGCGCTGCCATTGCCTGTCGGATAGAATGAGGAAGCCGCTAGCTGCTCTTGCGCTGATTCCCGCCTCCTGATTCAAACGTCTGACGGCCCACCCCCCGACCAATCGGTGACGTGTATTGTGATGATGTCAGATCCAGGGCCGACTCAGCACGCTTAGAACCTTGGCAGAATAGATCAGCCCCCGGGTCTGGCAGTCAGAAGGCGCGCCGATTTTTTCCAGTGGCCAGCCGCGGTACTGCAACCAAAAATCCCATGCGGCCCAGAAAGCTTTTTTCCCATAGACCGCAATAGTAAAAGAGAAGCCTCTAAAACTGTTCACAGAACACCTCCAGCTGTAATCACCGGCAATTACTAATCTTTGTATTCTATATTTTTAAGTCATGGACTTTATATCCGTCAAAAATGTTTTATAACGGCCATAAAAGTAAAAGAAAAGTCTCTTTCTGGGCGTGACGTCACGGCTGACGTCACAGCCGTGTCCGTGCATTCCACGGATGTTTATATTAATATATATTATGTAATTATATTATATTAATACATTAATAATATATGTAATACTATACATGTAATAATATACATTAATTAATATATTATATTAATACATATTATATTAATATTCGCGGCATTGCCCCGGGGCATGATGGGAGGCCCCAGAGCATCATGGGAGGTGACTCAACTGCGCATGCTCTATGGGCCGCTGTATGCGGAAGTAAACCCGGAAGTCAGGAACTTTTTCAGCGTATGCGCTGAGTGAGTAAAATGCATTGAAATGAATGGGCGGCCATTTTCAAAGTCCCATCCAGTTTTTATTAATACATCCATGGAATAGATACAGAAAAAGTATCTACTCGGCACGCCTCCACCCGCCTCCACCCCTAGTGTACAAGCGCAAAACCGTGACGAGGCGAGTAGAGTCGCGCTGAGTAGGTACTAGTGTAAAAGCGCCATAAAATTGTGAATCCCAAAGTCGGAGACAGAGCCTAATTTACATGGTCAAAAATGTTATTTCACAGTTTTTGATTTTCAATAACTGTTTGGTCACTGTGTTCCAATATTTTGTGTGTTTGTGCCATAATAACTTACTGCAGTATAAATAATCTTTTCAACCCACCCTCAAAGTCAAAACAAAACTGACACACTCGCACAAGATCATTATAATACCACATTTTCTTCATGAAAATCTTCCAAAACGAAACAAATAAATAAAACATTTCTGAAAAGGGTTGTCCTGTTTCAGGGTGAGCTCCCTAGTGCCATTGCCACTGAAAATTAAGTATTTGCCACAGTATAATTAAATGGTAACCTCACTGACCTGTGAACCCAGATGAGACCTCAGATGCATATTAAGAGATTAAGGGACTTGGGCCCATTAACTCAATGCTCACACAAGCCGACACATACACTCACTCCTCCACACAGACGATGACAAGATTATAATAATAATATTAATAACCATGGCAATGATAATTATTATTATTATTATCATCACAATTCATTAAAATCATTAAAGCAAAACCTTCTACCTTACCTTTCACCTTCTAGATCCTTCAAATTCAGAGAATATCTAATTTATTTTTTATTAATTATCAGATTGCATCATAAAGGTGGTATTAATGATAAGGAAAGATGGCTCTTAAGGGGCTAACACAGTGTGCACAGTGTAGGAGGAAGTGTTTCAATGTTTGTGAAAATATGTAAGTGGACACTTCAGACTAATCCTACTACTCCACACTAGACTCCAAATGTGCACCACATCCCCACATAGTAGCTGAACTGAAAGAAATTACTATAACGTGTTCACCATACAAATAATATTTTAATTTGCAGGCTACTTGTGTCATTTCCAATTATTCACTTTTCAGAAAAGTGAAATGCTCTTTTCACTTTCCTTTTAAATGAGTCCTAATAACTCATGAATTAAAATGAGTATTTTAATATGTGGTGAAGTGAAAAAAAATGTATTGAGTCATCAGTGGAGTTTGGTCTGAATAAATCTTTTAGTATTGTTAATCTAAATGTGATTAATGATTATGGTCATATTTTTTTTTTAGATAATGGAGTTTTTTTATTCATAAGGGTATTTATCAGTTTGATGAATTATCCTTTTGTTAACTTCAATTCATGACATAATCCTTCTATTGCTCTGTTTTATATTGTTCTTTTTCAAATCTTGTGTGAGAGTGAGAGCACCGAGACATATGTAGTGTGAAAATAACACATACCATTTCATACAACCTGCACTGTTATTAATGTAGTATTTAAAGTTTGTCAGGTTCAAATGGCTAATGGAATTAAGTTAATGAATAGCATAACTTAACTGGGATCAGTACTAACCACAACTTTCCCTTCTATATCTTGAAGCAAGCTGGGCAGGAATTGTGTGTGTAATGCTGATATATCAACAATGATTTAGTGTGTGAAAAGTGTCTGTGTTTAGTTTAGCTTAGACGGTTTGCATTTAAAAGAAAATCACAACAGCTCTTAATCTTGGCCCTCAATAAAAGCAGACCAAAAGAAATCAATAGCATTACAGTTTAGTTCTTATACCTACTTCTCTCTGTCTCACTCTGAAATATAAGGAAGAAAGAGAACCAGGGCTATAAGAAGCCCAATGCATATAATAAGCCAAATGTCAGCAAACTATATGTTTGTAGGGAACTGTTTCTTGGTTCACAATAGCTCAGGGAGTCTTCAGGGCACTAAGCTTATTTGAGCTCATGACTAATCATTCAACCAAACACCCCAACTGGCTCAACTTAACCAGTCGACCATTCAACCATGGAGTAAAATCTCACCATATACTTTGCATTTAGGAGTGTTTTTATGCAGCTCAGACTTATTCACTGACTCAATGCGAAATACTTCAATGACATATTACACTTCATTTTATATCTCTCGCCTCTGTCCACTGTTGTATATAACTGGCTGCGCAAGAGGGATAAATCACTTCCCAGCTAGCTTATTACATGAAATGAAGGAATTCATCATGGTGACAGTCGGCCGTTGTGAGGAATTCTCTATGATTTATCTTGTAGAAATTGACTGATTCATTAACACTGACTGAACAGTGCTTTGCTGGGAATGGTGTGGTGTACTTGCAGTGTGCCACTGCAAATGTTGAAAGAACATGTTTGCAATGTGGGTCTTGGCTACCATGCAACATCAAACTGGGTCTTTTGTGTTGCATTCTTAGCCTATCGCACAGCCACAAGTGTTTAATGGTGAATCCATTATCGTATAAAAAGGCATCCTTATCTGCTCTGAGATACTGAAAAGTACATGAAGTTAAGCTGGTCTTGCAGACCCACCACACCATTGATGATGCGATTGGCTCAGTTATGGATGCCGCTTGCAATTCAGACCAAATTAACTGTGCAGCTGTTCTTGAGTCAACCCCTCCTAACTACAGTTTTGTCAGTCAGAGCAGAGTGAGCAGGGGGGGTCACTTATTTAATTAATTACTTCAATGCAAGCAGTTATCTCCTAGAAGTTTTTGGTCTTGAATATGTGGCTATACAGCTGAAGGCCTTGTCCAGAGTCCTGTTTATTAATCTGTACAGGCACCTCAAATACTGTGCAGACCTTTTTGATGATCTCAGTGAACTGCTGTCTATGATCTGGTTGACTTACTGATCTCTAAGGGTCTGAACCTTTCAAAGGTCACTGTACCTCATGTGGGCCTGTCTTATCATTCCTGTGTTTTCTTTGAGAGAACAATTTCAGTGCACACAAATGTTTTAACAGCAGTGATCTCAAAACGATGTATAACTGATTGTTGATGATGGAAAGAGGGTGAAACAAAGGATGCATCTCATTATGAGTTATTTGAGGAGACATAATAGTATGGTGAGCTTGTTGGCTGGCAACATGTTCCATCTGGGGTCTTTTTTTTGTTTTGTTTTGTTTTTAATCTGCTCTGCTGTCTCTTCTCAGTTTTTTTATCTACCACTCTTACAGAGCTGCAACTTGGGATTATTTTTCATTATCGATTCATTCATTGATTGTTTTTGACAGATCAGTAAATCAGTTCATTTTTCACAAACTTTCCAAAATTAGGTTGACAGTTTTGCTTTTGCATGTCTCTTGAAAGATGAATTGTCATCTGAATGACTTTTTATGATCAGCACAACTCCACCCAACACTTTGGATCATAATAGGAAAAAAATGTCCAACCCAATCTGCTGTACTTTGAGTGATTACATATATTTTATACAGTGTGTGTATGTATATATATATATATATATATATATATATATATATATATATATATATATAAAGCCACAGCAATGCCAAACATCAGTTCAGGAATAGTTCAGGAAAATGGCTGTCTGATTTTTGAAGTTAAGTTTCTTCGTCTGAATTCTTAAGTTAGCAATGCCTGCTAATCATTTAAAAGAATGTAGGAAAATGCACTTCTGCAGCAGCTTCATTTTTTAGGCATGGAGGCTGTATAAGACTTTTATGTTTGTTTCACTAATTGGATATAATTTATGCACATGTTAAAATAGAGCAGGTGACTATCTTCGGTAGATAAGATAAGAGATTTTCAGCATATTTAGATAATATAACAGGCTCAAGTGCATGCAGTTGAGAATATGAGGAACTATGTCTGTTTGCAAAAACTAAACAGCACTTTACTGCTACAAAATTAATAAATAACTGATCTCCAAATGGTTCCTTGGAGATAAGCATATTGTCATTGCACGGTAACTAGTGGGGATTTACTCTCATTTTGTGATTAACCATCTGTTGCTGAGTTCTGAGAGCTACAGTCTAATTTCATTTGTTTGTAAAAAAACAGCTGGCAAATATTGTTAGTGAATTTTCCTCCATTTAGTGTGTGTTGATACTGACTGATCAGAGCAACAATGTGAAAATTATTGTGGAAATTACTGCTCTAATAAAATTAATCCAACATATATTTTGCAATATTGTTAAGCTAAAGACTTACAGCATAAATCGATTAGTTGCCACTTGAGAGCATTTACTTTTAATTGCTGACAATCCCCCTCATTGCAAAAGTGACGATATGCTTGAGTCCTTTTGAAATGTTCATCTTCTTTTTTTGTATACATGTATATAGGTGCATTTGCACATTTATATCCCCACTGTGAACCCCTTGGAAATAACTTGTATTCTGCCTTAATTTGACATAAAATATAATCTTATGTTCATCTAAGTTACAACAGACAAACACAATGCACTTAAGCAGATAATGACCATATAATATTTTTTTCTTTCCTGAACATTCCCATTAAACATTAACAGTGCTTGAAGCAAAAACAGTGATCCCTTGAAGTGAATTAGTTTGTTGAAGCTCCTTTTTTTAAAGCTTAAAAGCTATGCTTTTTTAAACACTTTCCATTGTCCTGGACTGGACCTGCTAAACTTTTAGGAGGAATTTTGACTATAATCATTAATAACTGATTTAGCATATACATTAAGTCATTTTACAAAAGAAATGGTTATTAACATTTTTGCCAGGAGTCAATGGTCCATTTTGAGTCTTATTAATGTTCAGTATTTTTTGTTATTGTTTTTTTTTTAAATTTAAACTGTTGTGGGCATCTCTGTTGAGATCGTTGCCCCCGCGACCCAGTTCCGGATAAGCGGTGGGAAATGGATGGATGGATGGATATTGTTATTTTTTAACCTACTGCTAGTTTTATGAGTTTAGGCACATTATGCTTTTCACAAACTGATACAGAAAACTAGTTAACTTCAATAGGTTCAAATATTTTTAATTACTGGGATCTTAATGCATATTGTTATCTCAAAGATGAAATCTAAGCTGCAATCTCTTCCACTAAGAGAGGCAAATAAACTTTAAGGTCATCAGCAATGTGAAATAATCTTTGAATATGCTGCAGCTGAGTTCAATCATATGTTTGCTATACCTATTTGTACACATCACTGTTGGGCAGATCTTTTATGAAACTTCTGAGAGAGGGGCATGCAGTGGGAAAAATGAAATGGAAACGTTCCTGCAACAGCATTAAAATGAAAGATTGCGTGTGTGTGTGTGTGTGTGTGTGTGTGTGTGTGTGTGTGTGTGTGTGTGTGTGTGTGTATGTGTGTGTGCGTGTGCATGCGTGTGTGTGTGTGCACTCACATTTTTGAGGGACACAGAGAAGAGCTGATGAGTCTCTAACAAGCAGCTTTATCAGAGTGACGAATGAGCTGCCGACCAGGATCTTTCTCTTGACCTACCTTGGAGAGCAATGGACTGATGAATGGACAGATGGGTGGATGGTTAGACTGAGAGACACTGAAGCGGGAAACAGGGACAGCATCCACTAAAGTGCAAAGCAGACGGTCAATTTTTTTATTGTCTGTCAATGTGGCATCTGTGTGGTGGAAGGCAATCGCTTATCGCCTCGCTCTGATTCCACGGTCACGATTTTGAGCACCACCAAACAGGCAATGACCAAGGAAATGAGGCAACACCTATAATGAATACAGAAGTTGAACAGAGCTTTATCTCTTCTAATAAATTATGCAGTGTAGTGATGAAAAGTAAACAACAGTGTAGAAAAGTAGTTGAGGTGGACCTTTATGTGCCTGATAATTACATTTAACTTTATTTTACTCCAAAGATTAAATATTCACTAAATGTCAACACAATTTCCTTTTCCGATATAGTTATTTTTCTTTGAAGAGAGATTTTCCTTGGTGGCTTTCTTGTTCCCTCACTCCTCTCCCACTTCTTATTCCTCCTTCTTCCCTTTTGTTTGATCTTTGTTATCACAAAGCTTAGTGCATTCATTGCTCTGACACTTGTGTGCAATGCTGAGTTTAGTCACAATTTGGTGTGCAGCCACACCATTTCAGACTCCACCCTGGTGGCACAAATCAAATGTACAGGTATTGAGAGGTAAGACCGATGAGGATATTCAGGATTTCATTTTATTACTGTTTAAGTCTGTGACTGTATAATATAATATAATATCCAACATACTGTATGAAAACATCTTGTATTGAGGTAAAAAAAAAGTATTTTATTTTGTTGTAATTTGGTCATGTTGTTGCAAAATAAATAACATTTAAAACATTCTGTCACCGATTCTGTTCATAACTTTTATGTACAGAATTTCTAAGCGGAGCCAAGAGGCAGAGCACATCAGTGGTGTCAGGATTTAATCTCTGCTTTTTGTGAATGATTTGGTCATGTAAATGTTATCAGGTGGCCACCTTAATCTCTCAATGTGTTTCGAAGCTGAAGGTGAAGCAGTGGGAATGAGAACCAGCAACTACAAATCTAAGACATGGGTTCTCTGTCAGAAAAGAGTGGAATCATGTAAAAAGAGTGTGTGGATTTCATTGCGCAGACACCATTCAGGCACAATTGTCTCATCCCAGGCTAGTTATTGCGCAGAAATCTTGCAAACGCAAAAAAAAAAAAAAATCAAATGTTCAAAACTGTGCGTACCTTCAAATCCACGCACGTCACATCAATTTGTACCAACCAAACTTTTAGTGACGTGTTAGTTTTATTTTAAAAAGAAGACATTAGGGTACAGATTCTTCACTGCAAATTGTATTTTAATGTTTGTCTGTTCAGACACAGTTATGGGATATTTAAAGGATCTGGCTTTTATCTCGAAAAGTCGTCCCATACGGTCGACATACCGACTCAGAGATGACCTGTCAGCAGCTCCCGCTGAAAGGGGTATGTTGGTCAGAATTGGAGCGTCACTGGGACAAGTTCAGGGCAGCGATCCAGAAAGTTCCTCTTGGTAACCTAAATTGGCTGATGATCCAGTCTTCATCCTGGACCAACAGGTCAGTGTGGTCACTGAAGAATCTTTCCCTCCTGATCCTGCCATTAGCAATCTCTTCTAACAGAGCCAAGGCTACCATTGTAATTATCTAGTAACATCGTTTTGAACCTAACTTTAGCTATATGTTCAGATCATGTGGTTAATTGTGAAATTATTGCAATTCGACTCATGTGTAACTTAAGTGGTGATTTGGGGACTGCCATGCCCTTTACATGTGGTCGTGAAATATTTGTTGATGTCACGTTTCCTCATATTTTGGACTTCACTGCATCGCCACTGAGTGTCGCCAACAAAAAGAAAATATTCAAATTGTCATTACACTAACCTTGATATGTGCGTGAGGGACTGCAATTTTTCATTTAATTTCCCTTTTTGATCATCCGAGCGTGGAAAGTATGCATTGTCTTTGTGCGCTTTTTGTACATGAGGTCCCGGGTCATGGGTGAGGTTCTGCCTCAAGTGGATAAGTTTAAGTATTTTAGGGTTTTGTGCATAAGGAGCCGATTGAGGTGGTTTTGGCATCTGGTTGGGATGCTTCCTGGTTACCTTGGTATGTCCAATTGGTAGAAAGCCTTGATACAGACCTAGGACATGCTAGAGAGATTATATTTCTCAGCTGGGCTGGGAACACCTTGGGGTCCTCCCAGAGGAGCTGGAGGAGGTGGCTGGGTAGAATAAGGTCTGAGCCTCTCTGCTTAGGCTGCTGCCCCTGCAACCGAAATCTGGATAAACGGAAGATAACGCCTTACTGCCCAAATATATTTAGGGTCAGGGTGTTAAATATGCATCAACCGGCATTGGTTGGGATACATATGCCACCTTAAGATCAGAAACCATTTGCGGCGAATTTGCGCAATTATCAGCAAGTTTGGTTGGATGGTATTTTCCTGTGAAAAAAGAGGTCTCAGAGCAAATACATACAGGCACAAGATTGAAACAAAGTCATGATACTGATTTATGCGAATAACTTGAATCTATGTCTTAATTACTGCTGATTTATTCTCATAGATAGGGTCTAACTTATGTCATTGAATGAAATAATTTCTGTTCATGTTTGGTTCATCCTGTAGAGGATTACTTGAAAAATGAAATAATACACCAAACTGAAAAGGAGAGATCATTTTAGCATTTTTACTTAATGGGGTTCATCATTCGGAAAGTCAGTTCAGTCCCTGTTGTTTGAGAATGAGCCCAAGAAACTAAAAGGAGTAGATTTTAATATTATGTATCTCTACAGTGCTAAAGCATATTATTCCTATACAAATAATCATAAAGAAATGATTCAAAGAGACTTCAAAAGTAGGATTTTTTTTATTTTATTTGCAATAGAGATATCAAGTTATTAAAAGTAAATAAACATAATTTTTTCACACTTTTTGTTTTTTTAATAAATCATCTCACTTATTTTTCTGGTACAAGGTCCCCTTTTTATGCCCCAATAGTAGAAAAAGGTAATTTGTGAGGCTCTGCTCCCAGTTGAGTCACCACATCAAGATGTTATCACCAGCTTAAAAGCTTATCAGGCACACAGTAATGATATCAAGTGACTGAAATGTAGGTTTTGATGGATACCACCGTGAGTAATCTGATACCAAATTGTGTTCCAGTTCTCATATTGTTATTGAGTCTGTGAATAACTACACTCCCCGTCTCCCCTAATTGTTAACCCCCAACCAACCTCCACCTCTTGTCTTGCTTATAGTCATTTTTCATAGCTACAATGCCTTCTCACAGGTACATTGGAAATCCATTTTAGTGTTTTGTGACCGAAAATTAGATTATCATTGTTCAATGCCCATTGGTACACAGTTAATCTGATGTATATTGTGTTTGCTACTGTGTTTTCAATAGGCTCCATCCTGCTCTGTGACAGGACTGAGAACCTGTCTCTGCAGTATCTGCAAAGCTTTTATGAAGAAGATAATTTGCTTATACTGTAGATAGGCTTCATCACTAAGGATAGTGAGTGTTATCAGCAATGACCTTAATGAAATAATTTTTCACACAATCTGTGGCCGCAGTAAAGTCACTATTGTGGGGAATGCTGGGAAAAGGCTTTGGGAAATGGCTTTGGAATAAAACCTGAAAGTATGCAAATACAGTAGAAATAAACATCAATAATTGGTCCAAGCCTTGACAAAAGACCTGGGGCCTCATGTACAAAGAGTGCGTGGATTTCAACGTGAATCTGTGCCTGGAATTCTTGCGTAAGCAAAAAAAAATTCAGATGTACAAAACTGTGCGTACACCCAAATCCACGCAGGTTGCTCTGTACATACCAATCAGCGTGGATTTGAGCGCACATGCGGGAGCACAACACTCCGCCCCGTCTACTCCCTCAAATAAATATATATATGAATATGATAATGAAGATAATTATCCATTAAAAACCGCTCATCTTAACAAGAAATTTGAAAAAACAGGAAAAACTAATTAAAAAAAACATTGGATGTGAGCTGGAAATAGTCCTGTCAAAAGTTGAGGCCTGGAAAAAATAATTTATTTGGGGCATTTCTCCGATTTAAGCCGCATTGCATTATGGGTAATGCCGTTATTTGCTTTGTTTTGCGTTCCGTGAAGAGTTGTGGTTTTATTATGATCGTACGGGTTTGTGAATGTTTATGGGTGGCGTTAGTGCATCATTACGATCTTTGTATTTTAAGAACCGACACCAGAACTTAAGTTGGTGGATGAAAAACGGCTCCTCGTTCCGCTTTACTGTCACGCGTATTATATACTGACGGATTAAGACCAATGTACACGTTTATTGAGTCCTACACATTGTGGATGTCCGCGATCATCTCTCTCATAAATATAACAATATGAACAATATAAACTTATATTTAAAACATGAAGCATCACGATCTGATTCCTCCGCTGCAGACATAAAGACAACTTGTGCCGACGGGATTATCGAGGTGCAAACGTGAGAAATAAAGAGCAAAGTTTATTGCTTTAACTCGGAGTGTTGCATCTGCAGGAGGAGAGACCGGTCTAAATCCCGGTTCATCACCGGAGAAACACTTTCTGGAGTCCTGCAGCACCGGCAGCCGACTCAATATCAGACTCTGAAAGTTGCCTAAACATTCAATAAAAACTTTATTCATCATTGCTGAATCACATCAGTTCGTACCAACCAACCTTCCTGTGACATCTTAGTTTTATTTTAAAAGACAACTTTACAGAACCGGTTTTTCGCTGCAAAATGTATTTTAATGTTTTTCTTTCAAGACACAGTTATGGGATGTTTTAGGATCTGGCTTTAATCTCCAGTACTCGTCCCATATGGTCGTCATGGTGACAGAGATGTCCGACCTGTCAGCAGCTCCAGCTGAAGCATTATGTTGGTCTGAACCGGAGCAGCTGGTCCAGTTCAGGGCAGAGATCCAGAAGGATCTTCTTGGTACCTAAACCAGCTGATGGTCCAGTCTTAGTCCTGGACCAACAGATCGGTGTGATCTGATGCATCAGCAGGTTCCTCTAACGGAGCCAAAGCTGCCATCGGGATTTGCGGGTTCCATCGTTGAGCTCCTGCCTTTAGTTGTATGTTCAGATCATGTGGTTGATTGTGAGATTGTTGCAGTTCCACTCTTGTGTAACTTATCTGGTGACCTGGTGACTGTCGTGTCATTCACGTGGTCGTGAACTTATTGTTGACATCCCGTTTCCTCATATTCTGCACTTCACTGCATCACCAGTGAGTCTCGCCAACGGACAAAACCTCAGAAAAGTGCGTACGCTAGCCTTGGTGTGTGCGTGAAAAACCGCAACTTTCTATGTTGAAGTCATTCTTTGTATATCCGACCATGAGCGTAGAAATTGGCGTACGCACGTTTTTTGTGCGCCGCACTCTTTGTACATGAGGCCCCTGCACTTTAAACATAACATAAAGATTTATATTAAACAGAAATGTAATAATTAAGCATAAAATACAATTATTATGTTAAATAAAATTATAATTATGAGGGCGAGGTGGGGAGTGAGGGGGGGTTCATTGTTTCAAAGGAGAGACCCTTCCATAAAAATATCTATTTTCAGGGGGCCTTGCTTCCCTCCCTTGTTGCTTCGATACCACTAGGACCAGGCTCGGACTCAGTAGAATCACTTAATTCTCCCTGAACCTATCCAAAGACACCTGTTTCTAGCGGCACTCTAGGATTTGTCTGTAATCTGTTATCATTAAAAAGATTAAAGGTCCTATTAGCCACTGCTTTATCTGGGTAAGAGCTCAGCATAACACTCTGAATGATCTCCGACTAACCACACATTCAGTTAATCTTTGATGAAAGGATACATGTGTCCTTTGCTGCCTGATTCTTACCCCTACAGCTCCTCTACCGCCGATTGTTGCTGTTCTTCATGAAGAGTGCATTTAAAATTTTCAGCCACATCTGTATTTAACTATTTTTAATATTTTCCAGTAATGAATCAATGCAAAAAAAAGAATTCAATCAGATAGCTAAGGGAAAATAATGGACTTTTAATCTGATTGAAATACAATATGTGGGAGAAGGGAGTGGTAGTTGGTACAGAGGTGGGCTTGGGTCTGGAGGACCCAGGTTCAAGCAACTGGAATGGCAACCAAGATGAACCACCTTGGGTCCCTGAGCAAGGCCCTTAACCATAATTGCTCCCCAGGTGAAATGGTGTGTGTGTTCTCTCAGATGTAAGTCGCTTTGGATAAAAGCATAGTAGTAGTAGTAGTAAATGTGACCCGGGGTAAATCAAACACGTAATGGATAAAATAGTTAGCGATTTGTTACATGTACCATACTGTAACCAACCAAAAATATTCCCACTTGGATTTTGAGTTTATGAGAGACAACTTGAGCATAAAATGCAGCTGCCCAGTTCATATTTTGAGGATGTTGAGCAAGTAGAAGAGGATCCTTGCTCTGGAAAGAATGTCCCCGAAGCCACCGAGTGAAGCAGGAATGGGAATTCCACTGGCATGTCCGAAACTTCTGTTGTGACTGTGTATGGTTCTTCCACACACTACTGAACCACCTGTTTGTTAAATGGATCAATTGTTAAATTGCCAATATGTGTTGTTTCTTCAAACTTCAATCATCCAATACACCAAACAAGAGCCAAATGCAAAATAAGTGTTTGGTAATGGCAGAGAAGATTATATATATATATATATATATATATATATATATATATATATATATATATATATATATATATATATATATATATATATATATATATATATATATATATATATATATATATATATATATATATATATATATATATATATATTTATTTATTTATTTATTTATTTATTTATTTATTAGAAATTCAGCCTCTGAGTCATGTCTTTATCTTCCCATTCTCTAACCTCATTCTCTATGCAGAATTCTGAGTTAGCGGAGCTATGATAATGAGGCTCTGTGCTGATTGGCTGCCTGAATGACGCGATACGCCGCTACGAAAAAATGGCGGAAGCTCCGGCTGGCGGAGTTGTTGTTGTTGTTCCGGCCAGAGTTAGTTGTGGGCATGGTTTCATGCATTGCTCCCGTCGTTACATAACGATGGGAGCAGAATCTGACCGGCTCATAGAAGCCACATCCCACTCGACGGCTCATCCGGGCGCCTGTACAGACACTGCAGAATTTGGTTGCTTTCCTCCTTCTCGGGCAGGCTGAGGGGAGACCACTTTATATATGTTAAAGCAAGAAAAAACGTGTTTTTCATAATAGGTCCCCTTTAAGACGAGCTGTTTTAGTTTTGTCCTGTAGCTGCAGCTATGATTACTGGCCCTAACACACTAGAGTTTACACTAACTAGAGGATTTACTAAACAGAAACGTTTTAAGTTTGGTTTTAAAGGTGGAGGTGGTGTCAGCCTCCTTAACCCAAATGAGAAGTTAGTTCTATAGTAATGGTGCCTGATAGCAGAAGGTCTGTCACTCAAATCAAAAGAATTTGATTTAGGTGCTTGTTTCACCATCTGACTGTCATTTAGAAGAGAAGTGACCTGTGTCATATGTATGCTGAACAGACGTCAGATACTGCTGCTTCAACTGTGCCAGAAGATGCACCAGAAGATCTGCACCTGCTCACTTGGATTTAGTGATCATATTGGCTTGCAAATGCAACGGTTCAGAAACACAGGCAACAGACAGGAGCAATAAAGTTACAAACAACAGGCAATAAATAGAAATTTGATGACTTAATCTAATGCATCTCATTAAAGGAGTGTGAAGGTGTACAGTAAATTCTGTGCTGTTTCTGGCACTGTACTACACTATTTCTGGCTTCACCTACCCATCATGAAAACAAGATTAGCAGGATGCAAGTGAAGAGGGGCAATCTATCACTGCCTTTGGTGAAATCTTTTTTTAATATATATATTAAAAATGAAACACACACACACAAACATACACACACACAGCATCCAGGAAAGTTATGCTCAGACCTAAAAGACCACAGAACTAGGTTACATCCTGCATATATTTATCATAATCACTCTACCTTCTTTCATCAATCTACAAGGTACCTTCTGAAAACTTTCAACATGCTTTTCTCAAAGATGTTTTTATTTCTTTTTCCATCACTATCCATCACTTTTCTGAATAGCCATCACAGAAATAAAAGCCTGAATTGACATTTAAACTCTAATGGTTGGAAGCTGTCCCTGTACTATGCGTCCCTGCACCGAGCTAGAGTGTGGTAATGGGTCTTCTTGCAGCGGTGCATGACATGGAGGGTTATACATGCTAGGGTATTACGGAGCCCTTCTTAATCCAGTTTGTCACACTGCTCCGTCTGGAGTGGGGTAATTTCATGCTGCTGAACTAGTATTGATAGAGTTTTGGTAAATGAGGCACGCAGCAATCGTTAACTTTAATAACCATAAAGATGAAAGTATTGGAGTGATATAGGCCCATGAGAGGAAACCCATATAGGTGATTAAGAATCCCCACAGGCCATGGTCAACATGCACCTCGCATCTCTGATTTGAGCTGATGGAATTACCTGTTAAAGATGTAAAGAGTATTATAACCAATGGTGCAATTGCTGCACCATGCTTTCCAATTCAGTAAACTGGAGCTTATTGTTGAGTCTCCATGCATGGAATATCTTTCCTTCAACTTTCCTGATTTGTCACACCCCATTTGTGGTAGTTTTCACTAAGGTAAACCTGTAGTGAAGCCATATTCAGTATTCTGTGTCGCTAGATTCAGAGGGAGCAGTGGACAACATTCATTCATCTTACTCCAGTATGGCTGGGTCAGTGGTTCCTGTCAGTCAGCTTGAACTCTTGAATGTCTTTCCCCCAACTCGTCTTCCCCTCCCTCCACTGAATTTATGCTAGCTCCAGGCATTACTACAGCTGATGTGTCCACTAGTTTGTCTATTCCTATTACTGTGGGTGATGCTGCCTTAGGAGGAAAGTGATATCCAGGCCACAGATGGGTAAGTGAGATACCAGCCTGGAGCCCTCATGCTGGCTGGGGTCATACTGAACCATACGGATCACTGCAACGGGGCATTGACGGATACTTGATAAATGGTGACTCCTATCCAGCTTCTGATGCCTCAGTGTCACACGGGTCACTGGATAAACAATGGTTCATAATGCCTGAGATTCATTTGTTATCCTTGGCAGTACTAAGTGTCATAAAAAAACTCCTAAACCTGGCATTCTTCCCACTGCTTTTAGTCTTTTAGCGGTGAATAGTACAAACTGATCTGGTGGACTTCCTCCTTAAGGCTACTTATTATTATTCATTGGCAGGAGTCTCATTTGTGCTCAGGGAAAGGATTTTGAGTAAGAAAAAAAACTTTTTCCACTGCATCATGCAGCTAAATACAAGTGAATTATACTCTTTTTTTATCAGTTTTCCATAGGAAATAATACTTGGTGGCAGGGATGTCCCGATCAGGTTTTTTTGCCCCTGAGTCCGAGTCCGAGTCCTTTGATTTTGAGGACTTGCCGATACCGAGTCCCGATCCGATACTTTTATAAAACAATAAAAAATGAAGAGAAAAGAAAATTATGCAGGATGACCCTTTTATTATATTTTAACATGTGTACTGTAAACTGAGCACATAGGAGGTAGGCAGCTTGAACATTCTTAAGTCAGTATAAAAAAAATGTCTTTTCTTTTTCTTTTTTTTTTTTTTTTTTTTTTTAGCATAGGGCTGCTTCAGCTTCAAAACAAACAGGCGTGCTCTCCGCGCATGCGGTGTATGGCTGCCGCTCCGAGCCCACTACTCCACGTGTGCGTTGATTTATGGTCCCGCGTCACACCAACGCAGAGCCTTCAACGTAGGGTCTGGCGTAGGGTGCGCGTCGCCGCGAACCCTACGCTGTAGACTCTACGTCGGTGCGACGCGGACCATAAATCAACGCACACGTGGATGTCGGTGCCAGTGAGTATTTTCACCGGACATTTTGACCGGAGAGATTATAAAATACCGGACTTCAGCATATTTTACCAGACAAAGTCCGGCAATTACCGGACAACGGAAACCCTGATATATATATATCCGATTCCTGATCGGCTCATAACGTCCGAGTCCGGATCGAGTCTGCAATCACGTGATCGGCCCCGATTTCCGATCACGTGATCGGATCGGGACAACTCTACTTGGTGGCTAGCCAAAGGAAAGCATTTGAAGCTAAATTAAATACACATTTTGGCGGACTGTTTGGAATTCATAATTTTACATATATTTGTTTAAATTAAGGTTGCTAATTGGTGCCTACTTTCAAAAAGTTTAGCTTCTGTCCAGCATCTGAATTTTCTTTGTGCCATGGCAAATGGACGTGAAAACGTTCAGCTACAGTGCACAGTCTTAGCGATGTTTCAGTACAGTTCTTGGCCTCATGGTTAATTGTTAGTCTACACTCAAAGTTTATTTTCAGCAAGCATTAATATGTGGGGCCCATATGAGCTAAAAGTAAGCTGCAAAATGGGTCACATGTGAGTTTATCTGCAGATTCCATGGTGGTGTTGCCCATAAGGACTCTGAGTGGGCACTATTTAGTTTTTGGTCAGCAACAGGTTACTATTCTAAAGTATGGCATATGCTACTAAAACTATATGGGACCCATACAATTGGCCTGTTTGTTAACCCATGTCTATTTAGTCCACTTACAGGACTGTCTCAGAAAATTAGAATATTGTGATTTTATGTAATGCAATTACAAAAACGTCATACATTCTGGATTCATTATAAATCAACTGAAATATTGCAAGCCTTTTATTATTTTAATATTGCTGATCATGGCTTACAGCTTAACAAAACTCAAATATCCTATCTAAAAAAATTAGAATATTCTGGAAATCTTAATCTTAAACTGTAAGCCATAATCAGCAATAATAAAATAATAAAAGGCGTGCAATATTTCAGTTGATTTGTAATGAATCCAGAATGTATGACATTCTTGTTTTTTTAATTGCATTACTGAAAATAAAGAACTTTATCACAATATTCTAATTTTCTGAGACAGTCCTGTATTATGGACCCTATTTGGTTGCCATATGTTTCACATTTGGGGCCCATAATATCTAAGCCATACAGAACCCATGACATTTGCCCATTTCAACTACAATACCACTCTGTACCCTGGTAGCACATCTTTAATTAAGATGGGGACCCGCATCACATGATGGCTGGGACTGTATTATCTGTCCATCATTATAAAATGTTTTTCGAGATTTGTTTTTAACATGGGACTGTTCGTCTGACTGACTTCTGGAGGCATCCATTCGAGCAACCATTTGGGAAAATGCAGTTCTTGACACTTTAGGACTGGCTTCATTTCTACACCTGAGAGGTCATAGCCAGATGTAGCTTAGCTGTGACCTGGAACATGTAAAAATACACAATATAAATGCAAGGGCTGCAACAAATAATCAAAGCGATCGACAAAAATTTAACACAAAATTAGTTGCCAACGAATGCAATAATTGATTATTAGTTACATCATCACACGTCTGTTTCATGCTGTAGATTGGAACTTACAACATTTCTTAACCCCTGCGAGGCACTAAAGCTCAAGTCAGAATGATCCAAGCCAGAGCAAAGGCCCTGAGGATATGTTCACAGCAGGTCTTAATGCTCAAATCCAATTTTTTACAGAAATCAATTTTTTTGTGTGCAGTCATTCAAATTATCTTTTTAATGCGACCTTCATTACATTTAAGTGTGAATGGTATGCGGCCCTGAAGTGACATGCATGCGCAGACAAAAATAGGACATCATGCAGTACGTGGTGTTTACAGAAGTATGGATGCTTCACGTGTTTAGCAATCTAGTCTAGCTAGTCTAGCAATCTGGATGTACTTGCACAGTTAAAACCAACTGATGAAGTAAAGAAAGAAATTGAGAAAAAGGAGAGCACAAATATTAATGATGGTCTTTTGTGCAGCAGTGGGTCCTACCTCTGTACAGAGGTATGTGTGGATGCAGAGTTTGAACCAGGAGTGGCGGGATTGCAATGTGAGGGTCTTCACTGACACCGAGTCCATAATTCATCCATAATTTCAGGACATCGAGGAAGACTTTTTAATATATCTGTCAGTGCCTCTCTTCTAGGCTTTCAAGACAAAACACTAATCTCCTGGGACAAAGTTGTTTGAAATATGACGTGAACATTCTGACTGCGGTAGCTTTAAAACAGAGCAGATATGTATCAAGGATCACATATGAACATGGCATAGGGCAGATTTGAAAAAATCAGATTTTCTCCAGTCAGTCATTAAAATATCTGATATAAGTCACATATTTGTAAAAAATGGAATTGAGCTGCAGCATGAATGTCGCCTCAATTCCTAAAAGGGCTTGTCTATCCCTTAGTGCCTTGCAAGCAAGGGATGCTATAAGTTCCAATCTAACAGAATGAAACAGATGTGTGTATAATGGCGTTCATGTCTCTTTTAATGGCATCAGTCAAAACAGCAAAATGACAATTTTACATACAAACTGTACATACACACATATACAGTGTGTATATATATATATATATATATATATATATATATATATATATATATATATATATATATATATACCTAATGCTTTGATATTTGATATTGTGTTTAATACTACCACAAACAAAACTGGGACAGTTAGTGAAGCAATTCCAAACAATAACAAATTAAAGAACTGTACAGCTAAAAATAGATCATCCACTTTATCACAAGCATACCCCTAGATTCAGATTCACAACTTTATCGTCATTGTACAAAATGTACAATTGAATTAAGCAGCTGGTATGGGATTACCAAATATAAACACAAAAACAAACTGCAACACAGTAAAAGTGCAGAATAAATACAAGAAGCAAATAAAGTAAGTTAGTTATTGTATAGGACTGAATGTTATTGCATATGTGTGTTCAGTGTGGTGACTGCTTGTGGGAAGAAACTGTTGCTGAGTCTTAATTCTTGATATGATGGACCTGTAATGCTCGCTAGAGGGTAGCAGGTGGAAGAGGTGAAAGGCAGGGTAGGTGCTGTCTCTGATTGCTTTAGTTCTGCTGAGGCAGCGTGATGAAAAAATGTCCTTCAAGGATGGAAGGGGGCAACCGATGACCTGTGCTGCCTTCACCACCCCCTGTAGCCTCTGAGTGTCTGCCTCAGTGCTGTGGGAGAATGACACTGTGATGCCGTATGAGAGGACACTCTCAATGGTGGGGTGATGGAAAGATACCAGCAGCTTCTTACAGATGTTGTTCCTCCTCAGGACTCTCAAAAAGTGCAGGCACAGTTGGGCTTTCTTAATAATGGCCGTGATATTAACTGCCCAAGAGGTCCACGGAAATGATAGTACCAAGAAAAGTGAAGCTGTCGACCTTCTCTAATTTATTAAATACTGTTTAGCATGTATATTTTATAATCGTTTGATTGTGATATACAGTACCATTAGGCAAATAATGGATATACCCATGCTGGAAATATAACAGTTTAACAGACTTGATATCTATAACAGACTTTTTCTGCACACTATTCAATTTAACCAATATCCTGGAAAGGTGGAGGAAGTTGAGGAATAAATAAGGATTGTGGGATTTCTGATAAAATATGTAAACTTTCTCTGCTGCCAAAAGGAAGAACGTGAAATTATGTTCTCAGGCACTGCTTTATGGCTTCTTTTTGAAAACCACTTCCCAGTGCTTTGTAGCGCGTTGAAACATTTTTTCGAAGTAACAAAGGGGGGTTTTAATAAAGTTCAAATTTCATGTTTAAACTATAAAAATCTAAATTCTAGTATAAATTGTTAAACATATATGTGCAGTTAACCCCTAAGCCACTTTGAAGGCATTTCCTCTGGAAACAAGTGATGAATTCCCTTATTTTTCCCTTCCCTCGATTCTTAAAGACATTGGTCAAATTGGGACAAACCCAAAAGCTTTTCAAAATCTAAGCAATGTCATGAAATGTATCACATTGAAACTCTGGATCAGAAGTAATGCTTTTTCTTTTTTAAATTGTTTTAATTTTTGGTATAATGGCGTATTTCATTGAAAGAAAAGTTTTTGTATAAAAAAAAATTGAAATGATGTCTCTGGCTCACAGTAAAAAGTTTCCTTTTTCACTTTTGACAATTGGGATTTTTCACATGTCTGCCAAATGTGTTTCATTTTCAATAGTAATTTGGATGGCAGCAGTGTTTCTGCTTCATGCAATAAATATACATTTTCACATCTACATTTCTTAATTTTAAACTTGTATACATCTACTTACTGTGCATTGAGTAACTTATGATTACGCTTATATTCTTTCAACTGATGTGTTCCTTCCGTACAGTATATGATCACTTAACAATTTTAGCAGTGAGAGACAAGAGAGGGATGTGAGACAATGGAAGTAAGGGAGAAAGGAAGTGACAGAAATGCTTGCTCTCTATGAAGCAGTAATTACTACTCATGGCCACTCTATATAGATTTTGTCTGTTGACTCCGAAGTGTAATTGAAAGAGTTTGTTAAATGGTGCCACCATCACAAATACCTGCATTTTTCTACTTTAAAAAAAAAGGTAAAGTGAATTGGTCATTTTTACTCAACACCCTCCATAAATTTGGTTTTGGAGAGTCGCTCATTCACTGGATCAAAACTCTTTACACCTCACCTATGGCCACAATAACCACAAATGGTATCACATCACAGGGATTAACACTTCACGGAGGAACCAGACAAGGATGCCCACTCTCACCATCTTTGTTTGCCATCTTCATTGAACCTCTTGCCATAGTAATACGAAAAAGCAATAAAATTAAAGGAATCCAAAATAGCCATTCACAAAATAAAATTAATCTTTACGCAGATGATATACTATTGTTCTTACAAGACCCCTAGAAATCATTAAAATAAACCTTCAGTCTAATCAGCAATTTATCTGTGATCTCTAACTACATAATTAACTGGAATAAATCAATTATACTCCCTCTGTCTGAAAACGCTTGGGATTATGCAACTCCAGACCCAATCCTTCCCTTTCACATCGGAAATATTAAGTATTTGGGTATCAATATTTTCTTCCAGGCTGTCAGTTATTTAACCTCAATTATGTTCCACTACTTTTTTTTTTTTTTTAAGATTTTTTTGGGCTCTAGTGGCCCTTTATTGAGATGCAGACTGGAAAGAGAGAGAGAACGGGGAAGACACGCAGCAAAGGTGCGCAGGCTGGATTCGAACCCACGACCGCTGCAGGAGGAGGACTGTAGCCTCAGTATATGGGCCGCTGCTTAACCCACTGCGCCACCGAGCGGCCCATATGTTCCACTACTTAAAAAAATACAGGATGACCTCAAACGATGGACAAATCTTCCACTCTCACTAATAGGATCAATTGCAACAGTTAAAATGAAAACACTACCTTAAATCAGCTACCTCTTTTCTATGCTTCCTACTACCCCAACAGACAGATAGTTCAAATCAACACTTCAATTACTCAGTTCTATTGGAAAAATAAAAAACCAAAAGTCTCACTACATTACAAAAGAAAAAATCCCAAGGCGGCCTTGAAGCACCAAACTTCTCACTATACTTTCTAACAAACCAACTACAGTACCTAACAAAATGGACTCAACAACCCAAATACAGTAATTCATGGAAAGATTTAGAACAATCCCAATGGAAAAACATATTAAGGCTGAATTAAGCTTCTGCGTCACACCAACGCAGAGCACACGCCGCAGCCGTCACGCCGTATTGAACCCTTCGGACTTCTCGGTCTCTCCATTCGCTAGTTAGCGATCTTTTTCTGAATGGTTTATCTGACTTTTTCCAGTCACAGTGAATCAAAGAGATAAGGACAACTATTGTGCAAAAAACCAAAATAAAAAAAATCACACAAACGAAGAAAAGAGCCCTGAAAGTTCACGACTGCTTCAAACCGGAAACCGGAAATGCGTTGCTACCAAGCGAACCAATCACAGCCCTCTCCGTCTGCGTGTGGTCTGCGTCGCCTCGACGCGTAGTTACAATTTTCGGGAGGTACGCGTCAGTGACGGCGCAGGTGAAGGCGTGTGGTCTGCGTGGACGAAAACCACACGCCGTAGGCACGGCACAGTTTTGACGCAGAACCATATTTCAGCCTTTACTCACAGACCTTCCATTCAATAAAAAACCCCAATCAATAAAAAAATTCAACCTCTTCAAAAATATAGTAATCTCTAGAACTCTGACAGCCTGGTGGAAAGCCTTTTAGAATCACTGGATCATCAACATCCCCTTGTAAGTATACCCTGATTTGGCACAACCCTGATTTCCTTTCTGGCAACACTCCCATTCACTTTCCCATATGGCAAGACAAAGGAATCACTCACCTTCATCACCTTTTTGAAAATCACCATTTGATGGGCCGCTTGGTGGTGCAGTGGGTTAAGCAAGCAGCTCATATATTGACGCTACAGTCTTCCCGCAGCGGTTGCAGGTTCGAATCCCAGCCTGCGCACCTTTGCCGCATGTTATCCCCATTCTCTCTATATATCCCCTTCCTGTCTGCAACCTGGATAAAGGGCCACTAGAGCCCAAAAAGATCTTTAAAAAGAAAATAACCATTTTTTAAGTTTTAACACACTAACCCACAAGTACGGGGCTGGGAGAAATCAGCTCTTCCAATATCAACAACTTCAATTGATTATCAAATCGAAAATTAACATAACCAACAACTCCCTTCAACCCTTCAGACTAGATGATGAAATCAAGAAACTCACAGACTCAAAAAAAAATATCTCAAAACTATATAAGCTTTTATCCAACTCAAATGAATCCATAACACTCCCAACCTCCAAATGGGTAAATGATTTGGCTATTTCTCCCAAACTCCGACTTAACTTACAACTTATACAGTATACAGTAGGACTTGACGACAAAGACATCTGCTCACAATGCACTTTAGGCAGCACCGACGATTACTTTCATGCAACCTGGACATACCAACCAGTTAACACCTTTTGGGTAGCAGTCACAAAAAAACTCTCTTCTATATTGAGTTGCAGAATCCCTCCATCTCCATCCCTCTGCTTGCTTGGAGATATCACACAAATCAATCTACCAACAAGATACAGAAACCCACTGCTCATTTCTCTAACTATCGCCAAGAAAACAGTTCTGCTAAATTGGAAATCAAAACAATCGTTACACATCAACCACTCGACCAACCTTCTCACAGAATTAATATTAATGGAAAAAATGGCAGCCTCTACCAAAAGCAATATGTCAGCCTTTAAGGAAACCTGGAATCCATTTCTTACTTTACTACCATATTAAAACAGCATACGCACATCTCCACAAGCCCATAGTAAACTCTTCTTCTTTATTTCCTCCTGTATTTGATATTTTTTGTTTTATTTATTTATTTATTTATTTATCTTTTTTTCAATATGTGCATTATTATGATCAAGACTATATTATTAGATTATTATTGATTATAATTAAACAATTACATGTATATAATTATTTAAAAAAAGTTATTTTACACACACACACACACACACACACACACACACACACACACACACACACACACACACACACACACACACACACACATGATTGTTTTTATCCTCGTTTTTATTTTCGTTTTTCTTCCGACGAAATGAGGGCCTTTTTGCCCCCCTAAATGTGCCCCAAAAATCACTAGATTTTGCACGCAAGCCAGGCCTGGCAAAAAAATTGATATTTAATGGTTTGCATTAATGGCCGTTGTCTAATGCCTCAACAGCGCCCCCTAGAAAACTTTGTGCCTCAAGCCTCACAATACGGTTTGACGTACATGCACGAAAATCGGTACACACCTGTATCATGACGCAACTTAAAGAAAAGTCTCTTGGCGCCATGGCAGAAACCGAAAAGGAAGTTGGCCATTTTGGCCCCTTCACATAGAATAAAAAAAAAATAAAAATATATATATATATATATATATATATATATATATATATATATATATATATATATATATATATATATATATATATATATATATATGCCTTAGGTTCTTACCAACATGGTATTAACCATTAATATAAATATACAGACAAAAATTTAAAAAATCAGTAGCGTCAGCAGTTTTTCACAACAGCATTCTGTCAATCAGACATCAGTCTGATTGACTGTCAGTAATTGTCAGTAAAGTAAGTTATGCATTACTTCATTCAAACATATTCTCAACAATGCAAGAGAATACTACCAACTGCATGTTGGTAGTGCATCATTTGCATATTTCGACTTCTCTCAATAGTGATTGCGACAACGGATCAACTGTTTCCATCATACTTTGTCTTCTGCATCTTTTTCTGTCACACCAAACAACTGCATAATCTTCTTTCACCACATTCAGAAATGTTCTCTTTGGTCTTCCCCCTTTTCTCCTTCCCACTTTTCTCCCATCTCTAGCATCCTTCAACCAATGTATTCACTATCCTTCCTCTTTTCATGTCCAAACCACCCCAGTCTAGCTTCTCTTACTTTATCTTCAAGGATCACACGCCAGTTAGTCTTCTAATGTGCCCAATTTTGATCTATCCTTGTCACTCTCAAAGAAAAACTTACTCTCTTCAGCTCTGCCACCTTCAGCTCTGTTTCCTGCCTCTTGGTCATTGCCACTGTGTTCAAGCCATAGATAATAGTTGGTTATTATCTCAGCTACATTTCTACTCTTTCCTGTCATTAGACCAACATTGAAAGTTTCAACACTCACCTGATACTCCGGACTTTACTCATCTTTTGCTGTCTACTGACGTGCACCACAGCTATTGCTGACACCCTGGAGGTTAACAATGCTAATAGCGGTTGTGGTTAACTTGGACTCGGACCAATCTGGTATCGAACTCTCTTTCATGCTCTGCATATTTGATTTACCACAGGTTTCACGTTGAATGTTCCTCCTGACACGATACTCAATTATTGTGGCTTGGACAAGGCATTATGAGACGCTGGCTGTGATTCTTTAGTGGATGTGGTAGCAATTTGTATTGAACTCAGAAGGATAAGGCAACACCAGAAGTGTATGTCAGCAGCTCAAAATATTACTATTTTATTTGCTTAAGCTTGGATGTTGTTTATTAATTTATTTATCATCACTCATTTTATTCCACACATAATTTACAAACAAATATGTATAAACGACGTGATCATATTTATAGAATATGTGCCTTGATTATATAATAAAGGCACAAAATGTCCTATTGCTGCTGTTGTGGCTAGGGCAATCTTGAAAAAGAGATTTGTAATCTCAATGAGGTTTTATGGTTAAATAAAACAAAAAAAAAATTACAAAAAGGCACATAAAAAGTATCTGAAAAATGCAGTCATTACAGGTCAAACCTGAGTAATTCCAGTCACCCATAGCATCTGCAACCAAATGGTCCATCTAAGATCCATCAGGTGTTGCAGCCGAATCCAAGCAGTAAACAGGTCATTTGAATTTCCCTTGTGTTGAGGTTCGGTTTGCTGAGGACCCAAGTGCAGGAGAGCAGGAGCCAGGAGTTCACATCAAAAAAGAGTTTATTCACAAAAAGGCAAAAACAAAGCGCTGCAGAGCAGGATCAACAAAAAACCAGGATGAGGAAAAACGACGAGGGGACATGGAGGAAGAACCAGTACGGACCGACAGGGAACCAAGGAATGACAAGACAAGATATACTGAGGGGATAACGAGACATGGCGAGACACAGGTGCAGACACAATCAGGGCAGATGGGACACAGGCGGGGCAAGACAGAAACTGAAAGTCACAAACTGGGGGGAAAGTGTCAAACCCTGACAGTACCCCCCCCCCCCTCAAGGGACAGATCCCAGAAGTCCCAACAGTCCCAACCCAGGGTGGGCGGAGGGGGCCTGGAGGAGGGCCCAGGCCACACGGCCAAAGCTCCGGGGGCCGCCCTCGGGACCGAGCAGACCAGCGAGAGCGTTCCGGGGGCCGTCCTCGAGGCCGGGCAGGCCGGTGAGAGAGCTCGGGGGGGCGTCCCCGAGGCCTAGGCCTGGGTCTTGGCGTGGGTCTTGGCGGGGGGCGTGATGGGGATTCTTGGCTGGGCTCGGGGACTTGACGTGGCTCTGGGACTTGACGTGGCTCTGGGACTTGACGTGGCTCTGGGGCTTGACGCGGCTCTGGGGCTTGACGCGGCTCTGGGGCTTGACGCGGCTCGGGGGCTTGACGTGGCTCGGGGGCTTGACGTGGCTCGGGGGCTTGACGTGGCTCGGGGGCTTGACGTGGCTCGGGGGCTTGACGTGGCTGCGGAGGTACCTGGGTCCGGGGCACCGGCTGCGGGGGTACCCGGGTCCGGGGCGCCGGCTGCAGGGGTACCCGGGTCCGAGGCGCCGGCTGCGGGGGTACCCGGGCCCGAGGCGCTGGCCCCCCCTCAAGGGACAGATCCCAGATGTCCCCACAGTCCACATCCAGGGCGGGCTGGGGGGGGGGGGGCACGGGTCCTCGGAGCTGGCTGGGGGGATCAGGGACCATCACCGGAGCAGGGGCTGATGCGTCCGGGACCACCACAGGAACATGGGGAGGTGCGTCCGGGACCACCACTGGAACATGGGGAGGTGCGTCCGGGACCACCACTGGAACAGGGACAGGTGCGTCCGGGACCACCACTGGAACATGGTGAGGTGCGTCCGGGACCACCACTGGAACAGGGACAGGTGCGTCCGGGACCACCACTGGAACAGGGACAGGTGCGTCCGGGACCACCACTGGAACAGGGACAGGTGCGTCCGGGACCACCACTGGAACAGGGACAGGTGCAGGAGCTGGAGCCGGAACAAGCTGGTGCTGGCGCTGGCGCTGACGCCCTCGTCGTCGCCTCCCCTGAGCCTGCAGGCTCCTGGGCCCACCGCGAGCCTGGCATGTTCCCAGAAGGGGGTCCCCATACTCCCCCTCCTCGGCCCGGCGCAAAAACTCCCTTAGGGTGAGGCGCTCTCCTGCTGGGTCCATTTGGTCAGTCCATTCTGTTGAGGTTCGAATTGCTGAGGACCCAAGTGCAGGACAGCAGGAGCCAGGAGTTCACAACAAAAAAGGGTTTATTCACAAAAAGGCAAAAACAAAGCGCTGCAGAGCAAAAAACAAAGGATGAGGAAAAACGACGAGGAGACATGGAGGAAGAACCAGTACCGACCGACAGGGAACCAAGGAATGACAAGACAAGATATACTGAGGGGATAACGAGACATGACGAGACACAGGTGCAGACACAATCAGGGCAGATGGGACACAGGCGGGGCAAGACAGAAACTGAAAGTCACAAACTGGGGGGGAAGTGTCAAACCCTGACACCTTGTCCCAATTCATGGTGGGCTTGTTGAGCACACACTGTCATAAAATATTACTTGTTTCTCTCAATGGTTTTATTGGACCTACAGTAATATGTGTAGTTCTTGTCAACTCTGTGATCTTTCACTTCAACTCAGTTCACTGTCTGCTGGTGTTTTAACCACTTAAATAGTCAACATTATTAAACATACAGACTACAGTTATTTTGGACTGTTGTTTATTGATTAAAAATGTGCTCTGCAAATTTCCCAATAAATCATTCATAGGACAAATAAATCTATCCCTTTATGTACCTGTTTATATGGTAATAAGAAATGCATACATTTATGTCATACATAAAGTAATACATAAATGCTGCTTGATCTGTTTTTGAAAGATTCCTATAGTAGCTTTTCACTGAAAGGTGCCAAAACAACACCAAAACACCAAAAACAATACAACGGGCATATTTGGGCATATCGGGCATATCATATGTGAACTTTATTACAAGTTGTCATAATGCTGTATTGATAAAGTCACACAGAGCCTGAAATAAAAACAATGAACTGTAACAACATGGTATATGTATATTAGTTTGGAAAGATTTTTATTTTTTATTTTTTATTTTTTTTGGGGGGGGGGGTCTATGCATTTATGTTTTTTTTTTATTTGCAATTTTTCCCAAATTTCCCCAAATCTAAACTTTGGTTTTGCAGAAATCTTCAAAATTAAGTATGGCTTGTTTTCTCAAGTTCCCCATACTTGTTCTCCTGTCTCCTTATTTTATAACTTTCCTCATTAACATCTCCTAATAGGCCATTGGGTTAAGCTGAGAATGATGAAGCATCGATTTGCTAAAAGATATTCACTGCATCCAATCATTTAATGGCTGGTGTCACTGTAGACTGCCGAGAGAAAAATTACCTGTCAATGGTCTCATCGATGCCCTTCACCTACCCTCACCAAAGGCTAGAGTGGACAGTCACCCATTCCATCTTTTATCATTGAATAACTGCAGTCTTCTCAATTGATCCAAAATGTTGAAAAACCTTAAACATGAATATTAAGAAAAGTAAAAGTGAGGTTTGTGTTATGACTTGGGGGTGTACAACCCAGATGCCAGAGACTGAGGTGGCAGGAGTTCCAAAACACAAGTAATTATTAACTAAAAACACTGCTGAGATGGATCTAAAACAAAAACAAGAACCCAAACCTGACAAAACCAAAAATTAACCATGACAAAAAACTGTACAGGGAAAACAGTCATGAGAAAACAGTATGGACCATGGGAGGAATGGAAAGACATGACATGATATACACCCAGGACTTGAGAGTCATGTGTGTAAACAACCAAGGCTGATGGAATCAAGGTAAGTCAAGACAGAACTAAAACACAAGGACACTGGCTTTCAAAGTAAAACAGGAACAGATATTAACCCAAAACCTAACAGTTTGGACTTTCTTAAGATAACATTTGTGTGTGCAGAATTATTGGGTAACTATTAAGATAAGAATAGATAAGAAAACCATTATTTGTCCCACAATGGGGAAATTGCAGTTTGCAACAACATACAGAAAGAAACAGATTAAGGTTCAGTCAGAAGGTCCAGCAAACCTTCAGATGAGCATGGGCTTGTGTTCTGCGTGTGATAGGAAGCCTTTGAGGTACGGGATGAATGGTTTGCCTTCCTGGAGACAGTGTTGCAGGACAGTAGGGGAGCAGGAAGCGAGTCGTCAGAGGATCACAGTTACAGTATCCAGGAAACAGGCCGTGTGCCGCAGAGGGGATCCAGATCCACTCAGACTGAACCAAAGAAAGCCCTGCAGTTAAATCCAGCCGCATCGCTGCCAGCTGTTCCCTCTGCCCGTAGAAGGTGAAAGATGCCCAGCATGACTGTGGCATCTAGGATGCTCGGTGTG
The DNA here is from genome assembly GCF_033807715.1 of Cololabis saira. Classification (NCBI taxonomy): domain Eukaryota; kingdom Metazoa; phylum Chordata; class Actinopteri; order Beloniformes; family Belonidae; genus Cololabis; species Cololabis saira. The sequence continues at coordinate 35,073,214 of NC_084594.1, forward strand.
AGCTAGGTCTCTGTGAAAAAAGGGCGCTGCTCTCTCTGTACTCCCGTTGGTATCGAGTTAGCCTGTCTGTCTTGTTGGGTAGAGATCTCACATTACCCACCGTAGGGAAGAACAGGTCTGAAGCGTCTCTTCTTTTTGCGACATTATTTTCCTGCGTGGCATCCATGACGGGTCTTACGAAGTATCTCTGGGGGACTACAGCGCTACACAGCATGATCAGCTGTTCCCTACTGTGAACAACAGCATTACAATGCTTCGTGCATTGTAACGCCGGCCGGTCTGATATTGTCAATGATAAGGACTCTGAATAACAACAAAAGTGCTGTGCTATCTTAAAAAGTATACAAATATGATGCCATGGTGGCGCAGCTGGTTCAGCTGCCTCACTGGTAGAAGGTCCTGGTTTCATTTCTCCCATGTTCTCCCCATGTTTCCTTGGGTGGCTAATGTGAGCTACCCTCACAAAAACATGCAGCAATCCTGGGCTATAGCCTACACTACCTCCTCTGGCCAGCTGGGGTGCCCGAGGGGGCGGAGAGGATCTGGCTGGAATAATGTGATCCTTCCACACACTATGTCCACGCTGAACCTGCATTTGAAGAAAAGCTCATTAAAAATAACAACTTTTTAAACATCGTTTATCCTGAATTCAGTCTTACCTTCCGGTCCATTTATGTAATCCCAAGTGTTCTGACTCCTATCAGTGACTGAAGTTATGTTTTCCCCTGGTGGTGATTTTGAGTTACTGCAGTTTAATTATCAGGCACCTTCAAAGTGCATGCACAGACTACACAGTGCTCCACCACAGAGAGTTGGTTGTTTGTGTTTGTGTTGGTTGTTTGTGTTTGTGTTTGAGATGTTTGTTTTGAGTTACAAAAAAACGTGCTAACGATGCTAATGCTAATAATGATGCTAACCGCTAGCATGAAACTAGTTTGGCTGCTGTGGCTAATTCAGTTCATTCTGTAGCCTCATTTGTATGTTATTGTAGTTTATTGTCCTTATGCTCTGCTATGTTACTTATCTGTAAAAGCATAATGTAAAAAATGATATTGACTTTATTTAATAGAGTATAGGGCTTGGGCGTCTTGACGTCATCACTTGGCGGGACCGCCATGTTGGAGGCTACCTTAGCTGCTCTTCGGACTACTGCGCAATGTGTCCAGACGTGCTCCTTCTTCGTTGTGTCTTACTTGTAATCGTTATTTTCCGTTATTCTGTAAACCATGGTAACCCGTTGCTGTGTTTATAAACATACTTAACATATAAACATACTTAAATGTGTCTTATAAACAAGGAGCAATAACAATTTGATGTGCAAAAACAAGAAGTGTTTATTTGCGAGTATTGCAACCTGAGAACACAGAACGTAGTGCAGTTTGAATGCTTCAAGAAATGGTTACAATTTAAAAAATGGAGGTAGTGCAATTTCTTATGTAATAATAATGAATATACATGTTTCTTATAAATTTCTTATAAAATCTATCAAAATAAATAGGTTCATGGCTTCAGAGGAGTCTCATTGATGCGTAGAGAGTGCAAGACCTGAGAGGAGACATAAATGAACATACATTACACATTAGTTCATTTGTCATAAAACTATAAAAAGCAGCAGTAATAGTCTTCAAAACTTTCACAACAAAGACATCTTAAACATTGTTAACTTTACATCAAAAACGACAGAGAAAGACAACACTTCATTATGTATCATTCTACGCAGGAAACCAAACATTAACCTTCAGTACCTTCGGTCCCTGGCTTCCTTGTTTAAGGTATTTCGGTAAATTCCAGTTCCTTTCCGGCATTTTAACATCTTTTTTTCACGTTCCGTCTATTCACTTGGTGCTACCACACTGCTACTACACTGCTGTTTGTTTACACTCACAAAGCTGCCAACATGGCCGCTGCGTCTCAGAATGCAACGCAGCGGCCAACCCCTCTTGTATTTACCTTATTTATAACCTGGAAAGGAAGAATAAGTATAACCAGTGTTGTTGCATACATTTAATCTCATTTGTAACATTGTCTTTATTTCATTGTGTTGCAGTTTAAAAAAAAAATGACTGAGAAGATTCAGTAAAGAAACTTGAGTCAAATCTACTGGGTCTTTCAAATTTGTTTGCTATCTTTCAACCAGGGCAGAATACCAAGTCTTTATGACAAATCAAAATCTCTTTTGCCGTTTTGAATTGTTTCAGCTGTGGAATCATTTCTGCTACCAGTAAGGCCGTACAATTTATTTAGCCTTTACTTATCCAGGAAATGTCACATTGAGAAGCAAGATCTCTTCTTCCAGGGAGTCCTGACCAAGACAGCACACATAAGTTTCATATATAAAACAATAAAACATAAACAAAAGCTGGAGTATGGCAATTTGTCTCGAGCAAACATACAATCTTTTCTTTGTTCTGATTAGATAATTCCTGAAGTCATATAGATTTGTGAACTGCCAGTCCACACATGTAAGTAGCTGAAATCTTTTAAGCAGTGGCTGAGATATTGAGATATTGTAAACACCCATGCTCCATGTCACAAAGCGCAAACTGAAGAGTCCAGCTGACGAAAACACCCCAGAACACGTACCGTACATTTGATAGAAATTAATACATTTAGGTGCATGTATTATGCACTATAAAAGGTGTAATATTTTGGCAGTAAATTTGGGAAATTTGTTTTCATTTATATCCTGTGCTCCATATTTATTTACTCTGTGTTAATAATATGTATACTTAAGATTAAGTTAACATATGACAACATTAATACCAATTAAAGCTGCAAGCAGCGATGAACGGGCCCTCGCACTCACGTCCACCGCCCCCAATAAGCATATCAGAAATGACAGCACCCACGACTCTCTATGTCAAACCCTTAAAAAGTTATAGCAGAAAATAGGGACAACCAATCAGAAGAAGGGGTGGGGCTAATTCAGCCCAATGAAGGTCAAGGACTCCATACAGAATCTGATGACACCACCCACTACTCTCTATGTCAAAACATTCAAAAGTTATAGTAGGAAATAGGGACAACCAATCAGAAGAAGGGGCGGGGCTAATTCAGGCCAATGAAGGTCAAGGACTCCATACAGAATCTTATGACACCACCCACGACTCTCTATGTCAAACCATTCCAAAGTTATAGCAGAAAATCGGGACAACCAATCAGAAGAAGGGGCGGGGCTAATTAAGGCCAACGAAGCTTAAGAACTCATTACAGAGTCCCATGATACCACCCATGACTTCCTATGTCAAACCATTCAAAAGTTATAGCAGAAAAAAGGGACAACCAATCAGAAGAAGGGGCGGGGCTAATTCAGGCCAATGAAGGTCAAGGACTCCATAAAGAATTTGATGACACCACCCACGACTCTCTATGTCAAACCATTCCAAAGTTATAGCAGAAAATCGGGACAACCAATCAGAAGAAGGGGCGGGGCTAATTAAGGCCAACGAAGCTTAAGGACTCATTACAGAGTCCCATGACACCACCCACAACTCTCTATGTCAAACCATTCAAAAGTTATGGCAGAGAAAAGTATTCTAGGGGGCGCTGTTGAACCGTTAGCCACGCCCATTAATGCAAACCATGAAATATCAAATTTATCGCCAAGTCTGGCTTGCATGCAAAATTTGGTGACTTTTGGAGAACTATCAAATATGGACCAATCACATGAAGGGGGGGCGCGCCTTTTGGCGTCTAGCGTCGCCACGGTAACACTTTTGAAAGAGAAAAGTAATGCGTGGTGTCGCAGGATGTAGACGCACATTTTGATGTATAACACACCTGGGTGCACGTTACGGTTCGGGCTGAATTAACTGCCGAAGGAATGGCATAAATTTCGCCAAAATGACACAATTTATTCAAAATGGCCGACATCCTGTTCGGTTTCGGCCATGGCTCCAAGAGACTTTTCTTTTAGTTGCAACATGATACAGGTGTGTAGCGATTTTCGTGCATGTACATCAAACCGTATTGTGGGGCTTGAGGCACAAAGTTTTCCGGGGGGCGCTGTTGAGCCATTTTGCCACGCCCATTAATGCAAACCATGAAATATCAAATTTATCGCCAGGCCTGGCTTGCATGCCAAATTTGGTGCCTTTTGGGGAACTATCAAATATGGACCAATCAGATGAAGGGGGGGTGCGCTTGTTGGCGTCTAGCGTCGCCACGGTAACACTTTTGAAAGAGAAAAGTAATGCGTGTAGTCGCAGGATAGAGACGCACATTTTGATGTATAACACACCTGGGTGCACGTTACGGTTCGGGCCGTATTAATTCTCGAAGGAATGGCTCATATTGCTCCAAAATTACGCGATTAATTCAGAATGTTCAAAATGGCCGACTTCCTGTTCGGTTTCGGCCATGGCGCCAAGAGACTTTTCTTTTAGTTGCAACATGATACAGGTGTGTACCGATTTTCGTTCATGTACGTCAAACCGTATTATGGGGCTTGAGGCGCAAAGTTTTTTCTGTCTGAACCAACCAGATGAAGGGTGGGCGTGCTTTTTGGCGTCTAGCGTCGCCACGGTAACGCTTTTGAAAGAGAAAAGTAATGCGCGTAGTCGCAGGATGGAGACGCACATTTTGATGTATAACACACCTGGGTGCACGTTACGATTCGGGCCGTATTAACTGCCGAAGGAATGGCATAAATTGCGCCAAAGTGACACGATTAATTCAAAATGGCCGACATCCTGTTCGGTTTCGGCCATGTCGCCAAGAGACTTTTCTTTAGGTTGTGTACTGATACAGGTGTGTACTGATTTTCGTGCATGTACGTCAAACCGTATTGTGGGGCTTGAGGCACAAAGTTTTCCGGGGGGCGCTATTGAGCCATTTTGCCACGCCCATTAATGTAAACCATTATATATCAAATTTTTCGCCAGGCCTGACTTGCATGCAAAATTTGGTGACTTTTTGGGCACGTTTAGGGGGGCAAAAAGGCCCTCCTTTCGTCAGAAGAAAGAAAGAAAGAAAAATTCCTACAGATACAATAGGGCCTTCGCACTGAAGGTGCTCGGGCCCTAAATATATCCAAATACACGTTGAAGACATTGTAAATTATTTGTAATTTTTGATTGGGCATCTTAAAAAAGGAACTAGTTAGGAAGTAGAAGGAAGTGCTCTACATTCTTTAAAGACATTAGCTTTCATTGGATTACATTGTATGACATGCCAGCCAAAGATATATACAGTAAAGGGGTAGTCCTGGTAACTTGCAATGCTCTTTGTTCTGTACCGCTTTGTTAAAAACAACAATGCATCAACATCCAGCCACATTGTTGCTGCTTAAGGCTTTTGAGAGCTCCCTGTACTATGTAACTATGTTTTTTTATTTCTACTTTGTTTTGTTTTTTTTGATTGTGGGTTTTTTTAGCTGATAAATTAAATAAATACAGTCAACGTTTTCTTGATATGGGAGTTTCATTGCAGTTTAACAACACAACATCATGTTTCCACTTATTTAGTTGTTTCTGTTTCTATCTGTTGTGATTTGAAAGAAAGGCTTCAGGTCAGGAGTGTGACATTAAAATATTCAATATATTGTGGATTTAGAGATTTCTTCACACTCCAATGATTTCCCCTCCCCACTTTTATGGTCCATATTGTGCCTCCTCAGTGCTGAGAGAGTGACAATAATCCCATACGACAGCCAGGTCCAGGAGGACTGCAAATGTTTGCCATTTAATCCAGAACTCGCCTGACTTTGTTCTCGCCAAGACAGACATTGATGGGAATGGAAGAAGAAAACTGGTGCCAAATCTGTGTGGACTGCTGGGTGCTTTGTTCCGTATTTCATGGCCCAAGCTTTTTCAAACATTTGCACAACAACTAAGCCAGAGAAAAACCTACAGATTCTTGTCAGGCCAGTGACAACAAATAAATCTTCCATCCACAACAGGAAGTCTTCTTTTAAACATGGTATAACCTTCAAGAATAATGCATAAATCGTATGCAGTGTGGCATTTGATTGTCCCTTTCGCCTTTCTCGACTGGATATTTGGAAGAATAAGTGAAACTCTTTCCTATCCTCTCCTGTCCTCGGATGAGCTCCAGTTTAATTGTTGGATGCTGGTGTTGCTGTGGCTGTCACGGTAAGATAAAGAGTTTTACCCGAGGCCTATGGAAGAGGAAGAGTGGTGATGGAGGGCCTCTCTCCTGCTGCTCCACTGGCTGCACGAGTCTCACACTTTATAATTGTGAGAAAGGGGCACTTCTAGTGGCTACCTAATTACTCACTGGAATGGCCAGTCCCTGGCAGCCAGACACACCTTGTCCTTTACCTCTCTCAGCCTGCCTGTCTCACTCATTTCAGGGTGCCCCTAGCTCCATTACCCCAACACCGTCCCCTGGGCAGCCCTCCCTATTGTTATTTTGACCCACTATTGTTGTATTGCCTTTTTTTATTGTGGTGGATTTTTTTTTTTATATCCTTTGTCAAACTGGACCATGTGGTATTCTGTTTGCTCTGGCTGATGTTGAGTCAATTTAGACTCAGTGCTTTAGTGTTGTTTAACATAACACTGTCTTGGCACAATCACTCATAGTCATATAGTCATATATTTTAGTAATCAAAGTCCTCATGACTGCACATTTTTCATTAAAATAGTTTGTACCTTCTTGGTTATAATGATAACGCATGGAAGACAGAAAAACACGCAAACAGTGGCATTGCTACATACTGAGTATATAATGTTGTTCTTCATGATAATCATCACAAGCTCATTGGTATGGAGTGAGGACAGCCGTCCCCATGTGAGAGGCAATTTGCTGACATAATTGAGATTCCTTGAGGGCCAATTTGTTACACACATTTACAGTGTAAGTGCCCAGAGATTGTGCTGGTGCCTTTCTCACATGATATAATGAACAACCGTTGAGTTTCACTAAGCCCATATTTCATTGCCATTAGACCTTGCTAAGAACTTGACTTAAGAAAAAAAAACCCTGCAATGGTTTCACCACATGTTTCACATTATTCTGCATTAACCATTCAGATCTCTGTCTTCTTATCTTTCTACAGAGGGTGGAACATGTGAGGTGATTGCTGCCCACCGATGCTGTAACAAGAATCGTATTGAGGAGCGTTCTCAGACTGTCAAGTGCTCCTGTCTACCTGGAAAAGTGGCTGGGACAACACGCAACAAACCTTCGTGTGTTGATGGTGAGAACATCTAACATGTTTTCCTTTCGTTACCTACTGACTGTCAAGCACCACTATTCATCTGAAAAACATACTATTATGTTACATACATATATGTATTAACATACATCCAAATATAAAATGCAAACATCCACTAACATTCATACATACATACATACATACATACATACATACATACATACATACATACATACATACATACATACATACATACATACATACATACATACATACATACATACATACATACATACATACATACATACAAACATACGTGTGTGTGTAACAACAGGTGATGCATGGAATGACTGACTTTTTCACCACTTTTCGTAATTAACTGGCCTTTTATGATGATATGCCTTTTTAGGGTCACCATATGGGTTGATCCAAACATGTAACCAGCCAATGGATACTCGTCAGTGAATTCTTTGAGTGCCACTAGTTTTTTTTTCTTTTAATGGTGACATGCTTAGTTCGAAGGCTCTGTAGGGGTTATTGTACCATTCAAACAACACTTTGATAATGAGGAACAACTCTCCATTTATAAACACACATCTGAATGGTTTCATCAAATTCTGGTAATCCACTTCCTGATCCATAGGCAACTATCATGCCGTTACTGTAGGTTATACCACTACTTGATGCGCTCTTTGTAAGATGCACCTGAGATGTGTTAGTGTGTTTGAGCCACTTCCCTTTTAATACATCAACTGGAACTGGGAAAACATTAGCTACAACAAGGTCAGAATTACCATAGGATGGTGAATTTATGTGAAATGCAATCATCAGCTGATGTTTTGAAGCTAAAGTGAGAGGTATATTCTTAAAGCAACTTGTATGCTTCACTACCTGCTTAAAATACCTATGCTTGGCTTCAAATCGCAGAGTCCAGAGAAAGACTAGAGTCCCAAAGCACCGTATCATCTGAGGGTAGTGTTCAAGAAAGTGGTGCTTAGGCAAAAGCCTGGTGCCAGGAAAGAGATCTTGGTACTGATGCCTGTGCTCAACTATTTTACTCTTAAGGTATAAGATGGATTAATCAGCATGCACAGGAGCAACAAACAACTCAACAATATCCTTTAAATCCATTAATACCTGCCATGTATTAACACAGAGAGAGAGAGAGGTACACCTACCTATGAATACATACTTATAACAATAATAGTATTGCCAGTAAAGTTAATTTATATTTATAAAGCACTTTAAAAACAACAACAGCTGACCAAAGTGCTGGACAAGCGAAAGGAAAAACAAAAACACAACAGGATAATGTAAAACATAAAAGACAAAAATAAAATAAAACAACAATGGTACATTAAATACTAGTGAATAAAAATGAGTTTCAAGATGAGATTTAAAACCAGCCATAGAAGGAGCCAGGCGTATGTGCAGTGGCAGCTTGTTCCAGAGCTTGGGAGCAGTAACTGCAAAGGCCCGGTCACCCCTGCTCTTCACCCTGGAGGGAGGAACTATTGTGTGGAGTTGGTCAGCTGACCTAAGAGCCCTAGAAAGTGTATGAACATTTAAAAGACCTGACATGTGAGAAGGTGCAAGACCATGTAAAGATTTAAAAACAAATAGAATCATTTTTAAATGTATCCTATAACGGACAGGGAGCCAATGAAAAAGGCGTGTATAACTTTCTCAAAGTTTTTGAAAGATAAAAAGGGTTTAACCTTGGATAAAAGCCAAAACTGGAAAATACTAGATTTTTTTTTTTTTTTTTTTTTTTTTCACCTTGTCTGCACACATATTATTGATTGATACCATGACGGTAGAAACCAAAAGTGTATATATGTGCATTATTACTATATGTAATATATACATATATATACGCACACATATGCGTACACATACATAAATATACACATACAAACCCAGTGTTGTTTTTTTTTTTTTTTTTTTTTTTTTTTTTTTTTGGGGGGGGGAGGGGGGGGGGGGGGTGGTGACGACATCCACTGCCAATCCAGGAAGCAGGAACACACGGAGACACACGTCAAGCACTGGAAATCTGCAACAAAAAAACCACAAACAAAGCACGAAACCGGCACGGAGCCATCCAAAACACGAACAGCAATCGACCTAAATCTTGAGATCTGATCGCAGTCTGAGCTAAGCTATCGCTACCGCTACCTAAACCCAAAAACTAGAGAGCCAGCATGCAGGTGAACAAGCCAGTGTGTATGTCTATGTGTGTGTGTGTGTATGTATATGATCATGCATGTGTGTGTGTGTGTGTGTGTGTGTGTGTGTGTGTGTGTGTGTGTATGCGTGTGACTAAATTACTATATGTGTGTGTGTGTGTGTGTGTGTGTGTGTGTGTGTGTGTGTGTGTGTGTGTGTGTGTGTGTGTGTGTAATAAACCAAACAAAGCTCCACCTGAAGTGTATCTATAGTGGGGGAGGGGGGGGAGCAACCCCGCCACCCGTGAGACCAGAGGCCGACAAGGAAGAGCCCGGAACCCAGGCCACCGGCAACCCCACAGAGGGGAGAAGTAGGAGGGAGGCAACCCACCGCCTGCGAGGCCCCCCCCCCCACCCGGCGGCGGCCGAGGGGGCCCGCGGGCGGGGCCCCCACGGCGCGGAAAGAAGCAGCCAGGGATCCCGCGGCGGCGGACCGCGACCTAGGCAATCCCCGGCCACCCGGTCCGGGCCGGACACGCGGCCAGGAGGCCCTCACCCTTCAGGCCAGCGACCCCCACCCGGCAGGGGGCCAGCCCGCCCGGAGAGACAGAGCCGCCCCGGCCGCCGACGCGGGCAGGCGCACCCGTCCCCCACGAAAGTGGCCCTCCAAGACCAGAGAAAGAAAATACTAGATTTAATAACTGCGTCCATTTGTTTTGAGTCCAAAATTACACCACAGTTTTGGCAGTATCTTCGACATGTGGTCCAAGGGGGCCTATATCTAAATGTGAGTCACAGGCAGCCCTGTGGTGAAAAACTAGGACCTCAGTTTTATTTTCATTAAAGTTTAAAGCCATCCTGGCTTTGATGTCCTCCAGACAGTCTAGTAAACATTTAAAAGAGTGGGGGTTGTTGTGTTTTAATTGCATGGAAATTTGCATGTCATCAGCATAGCATTGAATATAGATGTTATATTTTCTACGAATAGATCCCAGGGGGAGCATGTAAAGGGAACATAGTATAGGCCCCAGAATTTACCCTTGAGGAACACCAAAAGGGAGAGGAGCGGAGGGGGCTACCAATCCCTCCAGGCAGACAGAAAAACTTCTGTCTGTTAGTTAGGATCTTAAGCATTTCAGAGCAGTGCCTCTGATGTCAACACAGTGTTCCAGACAGGGGATTAATATGTCATGATCTACGGTGTCAAATGCAGCTGTAAGATCAAGAACGATCAGGATGGCAGAATCTCCAGAGTCTATGATTGACAACAAATCTTTAAAAATCTTAAGTAGCGCTGATTCAGTGCTATTGGGGGTTTTCAAACCAGATTGGAGAAGTTCCAGGATACCATGTGTATCTAAAGAAGGCTGTTGTTGTTGCGGCGCGAACATCAGCCAAAATAGGTCAAAATAGGTCTGTAGTTGCAAAGTACTGAAGTGTCTAAATATTTTTTTTTAATCAATGGCTGAACAACAGCATGCTTAAATGTCCTAAGCAAGACACCGGAGGCAAGGCTACAGTTCACATTGCTTAAATACTGGGACTTGTAGTCTCATTTGTCTGTTTAATGAGAAGTGAAGGAGCACTATCTGCTTGACCCGAGGACATTTTCATTTGGTCAACCGATTTGCTTAAAGCGGAGAGAGATATTGGCTCAACTGACTAAAAGTCACAGGGCAAGTGATAGAGATACAGGGGCCAATAGAAGGAGGGGTTATAAGAGCTGTAATTGCTGGAAATTTTGGAAAATAAAGTACTGCCGGATTTTTCGCCACAAACTGAGGAGGTTTCCAACTCAACAGGCTGGTGGTTATTGAGTGCTTATTAAAAAGAACATGCGGTTTATTACAATTGCGTGCAACGATATAAGAAAAATATTTTGTTTTTTCAGATTCAACTGTTTTTTTATATCTGAGCCATGTTTCCTTTAAAATGTCAAAAGATACATGTAACTTATCTTTTTTCCAACCGTGTTCAGCCCTCCTACACTCTCGCCTGATTGAGTGATAAGTGTCAGTTAGCCATGGCTCTTTTTTTGTTTTAGGGTGCAGTGTTTTAAAAAGTGCACCCATATTTAGCCATGATCCCAGACAGAAAGTGAGAAAAGTCGTGAATTCATTATATTTCCGGGGATGATATATCACAGCACATAAGACGGATTGCGGGCAATCCATTTCAAACACATTCAGTTCAAAGCTGGAGTATTGGGCCTCCAACAACAGCTTGCACATAAAACAGACGCTATGCCCCAGTTGTCCTCTGTGAGTTTAAATAAGCGCAATAAGACAGTAAAAGTTCTGTAAAAGGGCTCAACTCACCAACACTTAGCCATGTTTCATTAAGGTACAACAGATCCAAGTTCTGCGTTTTGAAAAATTCATTCAGGATAAATCTCTTATTCCCAAGCAAACAAGCATTGAGAAGAGCAATCCTGATAGAAGCTGGTTCACTCTCCTGCCGGGTGCCTGACTTACTGGCCGAAGATTATGCGTGTTTACCCCGCCTCTGCAGAGGTGAGGTGATCTAGCATGTTGGATGTTAACGTCCTCTGGAGGAATGCCGATGGGCCTCAGCCAGGTGTACAGAGTTCTAGGGAGCACCAGGACACAAAACGGCTGCAGTCAGTTGGAAAAGCCGATGCAGGAATCTGATGTCTTGAACCTGGAGTCAGCGACATAAAGAGCTTCACCCGCACCAGTAGGCCCGTGTGCATGGGCGTCAGTTTGATTTCAGAAGTGCTGGGGACATTTACCATAAACCTGAGTAAGGTTTGAAAAGTGCTGGGTACGAGCTAGGCCCATTACTTCCGAATTGAGGTTTCATGATAAATAATAGGCATTGCATTAGATGATGCGTATTGACGCGATATTGTCCCCATATTGAAAGACATCTGTGCGGTCTTCAGTGGCGGAGCGTGGGTTTCAGCACAGGGGGGGGCGGAGCATTCTCAATGGGCCCTTATGATAATTATTTTACTATTCAACAACTTAAAGATAACGGACACCTCATCATACCCAGCAAACAACACAAATGCTCACGTTTACTGAGCCAAGCAAGCCTAGGTGCCTCAGAAAGCCACAAACCAGTTCACACACACACACACGCCACGCAGCCTGACAGCCGTCAATCTGAGAGCATCGCTGTCCTTGGTGCTGGTGTGACAGTGACTCACAGGGTCTGAGCCAAACCATCTTTAATATAACTTAAAACATAAAATGTAAACTACAATTACACAATCTATTCAGATAGAATATAGACACAATTGTCTATAAGGCCATTAATGAGATCTATAAATAGAAAATAGACACGGCGGTCTAAACACAACAAAACGCATAGCCTATTAAAAATGTATCAACTGCACACAATATGCATTCAAATAGAAAATAGACTCGGCGGTCTATTACAGTTGACAACAACACAAGGTACATTAAGGTGGTCAAGGCAATAACAACATTCTGATCATTATTTATGCACTCACCGATTGCTGTCTCTGCGCTTGTTGCCGCTGCACCAATTCACAGACTCCGAACTCCAGAACATCATCCTCGGCTCGAACAATATATTCCAAGTAACGTGGAAAACAATGCAACGGTTCAGAACTAAGTACATGCTGTGTGGTCTTCTTAAAGTTTTACCCTCCACTCCTTCATGGCGGCGAACTTGCCAACCACTTTCTCCTTATCAATGTTAATATCCCGCTCAACACTCAGCAAAGTGAGGTTTGACAGCCTGGCCTCATCCATGCACGAACGTAAACAGGTTTTTATGAGCTTCAGGCGGCGGAAACTTCTTTCTGCACTGCCGCTACAGCTAACATTAGCCTCCTCATCAGCCACCGGCGCCGTTGCAAAATATGAGGTGAGCGGCGGACAGGAAGCAACTAGCCTCTCCTTTTACCTTTCTTTTTAACGATCCAGACTGGTGCTTTTTCTTCTCCATTTTTCCTCTTTCAAAGTTCCCTCCAAAATGCCGCAGTAGCACATACAACAAGACAAGTTAGTTGAAATGTAAAAAAACGAAACAAGTTAAGTTCCAGCCAATCAGCGTTGGCTCACAGCCCTGATGCGTTCAGGACAGTTGTAAAGTAAGAATTAACCTACACTGACCGCACAATGCACATTTTATCGTTATTATAACCTACAAATTTTATGATTATATGAACGTTTGTGGTTACCAAATTCTGACCATACCATCTGAATGTCACAGCAAAAATCGAGACTTATCAGACCAGGCAATGTTATTCCATCTTCTTTTGTCCAATTTGGGTGCGAGTGTGCGAATGTTAGCCTCAGTTTCCTGTACGTAGCTGACAGGAGAGGCACCTGGTGTGGTCTTTTGCTGCTGTAGCCCATTCGCCTCAAGGTTCGACGAGTTGTGCGTTCAGAGATGATCTTCTGCATACCTCGGTTGCAACGAGTGGTTATTTGAGTTACTGTTGTATTTCTATCAGCTCAAACCAGTTTGGCTACTCTCCTCTGACCTCTGGCATCAACAAGGCATTTGCGCCCATAGAACTGCTGCTCACTGAATATTTTCTCTTTTTCGGACCATTCTCTGTAGATCAGAGCTTTATTTGTCCCTGAGCCAGATTCCCAAAAGTGGCTCCTTTGGCTTTCCTCCTCCCCTCCAGCTGCTTAATATGACGCTTGCCTTTTCAGTATTTATACTGTTGTCCAGTAAAGACCGCCACTGCATCAACATCAAATGGTACCTTGTGCATGTCCCACGGATGCCAAAGTATTTGGCACATTGTCAGTATTTTTGGGAGGGAATGAATGTGGTTTGATTTTTCACTGTTTACTTACCTACACTAGATAAACTGATACAATCCCTTAAACATTTACAATGGAAGTGTAAAAAAAAAGTTCAAACTGACTGCATACATAATTGCAGAGGTTCAAAGTTTTCCCTTTAAGTGCTGTTTGTGTGTTTATTGGTACACAGTTTAATAATGTGTTGGGCAAACAACATCTACAGCTGGCACAATCTCCTAGAGGTAGGATTAGCACTGTCAGGTGCCCTGCTCTTTGTAGCTTATCATCCACAAAGGTGGCATAGGAAAAGCAAGCAGATGCAAAGCTATAGGGCCATCACACTGGAGAGGTTACAGAGGTGGCCACATCAGCCACATGTGATTCTGCTTCCCAGTGTTTTTCTCAGCAATGTCAGATTCCTCGCTTGCAAGATGGATGAACTGAAAATACAGGTTGCAACTAATAAGATTGTGCAGGACAGTTGCGTTGTACTCTTCACAGAGACCTGGCTTCATTCACACATCCCAGACTCAGCTATTAAGTTAGAAGGCCTCACAGTACTCTGTCATGAGAGTATTAGAGACTCCGGTAACAGCAGAAAAGGGGGGTTTATGTGTATCTGATTAAAAGCTGTCACTGCTCCCCAGACCTGGAGTTTGTGACTGTCAAATTCAAACACATTTTACCTTCCTCAGGAGTTTACAGTTGTTTCCTAAATTTCCTCCAGGATCAATAAAGTCCGTCCGTCCGTCCGTCTGTCCGTCCGTCAGTCACTGTTGAATGCTGATAGTCTCCATAAATGTCCAAGCAATGAGCAAGCATTGGCATTTGTGGTAAGAATACATCAGAGCGTCCATCCTGACGCTGTTTACATCATAGCTGGGGTCTTTAACCTGTTCACCCCTAGGGATTTTGGAGGTGAATTTTGCCTGAACTAGCCTATCCAAATTAAATCAACAATATCTCCACAATTATAAGGACACCGTGCATAATCTTGGTCTCAATGGATAGCTAAGACGTCACAGCATACATTTCCAGTGTCAAAAAAATTGTGAATGTTCACATTCCTGAGCAAATTGTGATAAACTAAAGCAGAAATTTTAATTCTCTTCTATTTTTTTTATAGTTTGCACAGTGGTAAACACCATGATAGCAATGGATACAATTACAAAGAGACCACTGCCTGGACTCAGCAACTCCTTGACTACAACTGTACCAAGTTACATGACAGTAGCTTAAAGCACATAGATTTTATAAAGGTTTTAGTGTGGATGGTACCAGGCCGACTCTCCGTTTGGGCACTTGGATACCTATACTGTGCCAAAATGTGCCAAGTGTGTTTTTTTACCCTTTTTGAAGGGAATATGGCTATACAATACTTTGATGATTTGATGATATATTATTTCGTAAATGTAAAATATCAATCCAAAAATCACTGCGCTCTGTGCGGGTCTCTTTATCCTGCTTTTGGTGGGAATATCTTTGGGATTTGCTGACGTAGTGTGTGATGAACACACAATCTGATGTGCGGGCTGTGAAATGTGAATTTTGGCTTTTGGTTTGTTTTGAGATTGGCATGAAGTGGTCGGCCCGGAAAATATTATGTTCAGTATCATCTGAAAGTGTAGCTTTTCTAATTTCATATGATACCTACTATGTTGGGTTGTAGAAAATTGATCTTGCGTTCTGTTGCGTTTTGTTGTGGGTGTTGCTCGTGTTGGGGGTGCCATCATTGTTGCAAATATATGTATTTTTAAGTTGTTATAAACCAATTACTTTGTTGACAAAACGTATTTGGAGTTTTGACATATTGGCTTCAAGGCTTCTTGTTTGAGAAACAGTTGAAAGAAAATACCCTGACAGCACTTGAGTAACTTTTTCCACACATGAACTGGTGCATACAGCTGCTGGACCCGATACCGGGTCCGTCGGGGGGAAGTTAACCAAGCTTATTTAGAGCCACTGCTCTCTAAATTCCACCAGCATGTTAATTGTCCAACAAATGGAGCTCATATATTGGACAAGGTCTACTCCAACATCAAGATGGGTTATTGGGGTCTACCACAACCACATCTGGGCCAGTGTGGCCATTTGTCACTGTTTTTAATCCCTCCATATGTCCCCTCAGGAAATATCCCCTTACAATCACAAAAACGGTGAAAACTTGGTTTGATGGGACCTCTCAGTAGCTACAGAACTGTTTTAGTAGGACTAACTGGGACATATTTGAAAAGCCAGATCTCAATGCTTTCACTGACAGTGTTTTATGCTACACCAATTATTGCATGGACACTGTGATTGTGTACAGACGTGTCTGGGTCTTCTCCAACTGGAAGCCCTGTATGAATCTGGAGGTCAAGCAGCTTCTGAAGGACATGAACACCACCTTTAGGTCTTTAGGGCTCTCTACAGCACAACCCAAGCCAACATGAAGAGAGGCATCAGGAGGACAGCAGCAACAGCAGGCAAGTGTGGCAGGGAGTCCAGCAACTCACTAACTATAGGACTATCCTCAGTGCTGCTGAAGGTGACGCATCCCTTGCAGAGGAGCTGAACCTCTTCTTTGCCCACTTTGAGGTGGAGCCATCAGAAGCAGCTACACACCACCCTGAGGCCCACAGTAGCGCCACCTTAACAGTGAAGGTGAGACTTATGCTGCGGACCATCAATCCGAGGATGGTGTTGGGCCACAGTCCTATGTGAACATGGGAAGCCTTAATTTCAACTTTATGGCCCATGTCTGAGGGCTCACTCTGAGACCAGCCTAGATTTCTTACAGCTGACCGCATGGTTAGAAATAAAGGAAATCAAGGAATGATTCCAAAAGCCCAGCGGGCTTTGCAGTTTATTGCCCTTATAGGTGTCAAAAGGGGGCAGGATGGAGGTCACGCACCGACAGTAAGGACAGTGAATTGGTTCGCTGGCTCTGCTGACGCGAAACACGTCCCGGTGGTGGTTAAATAGCAGTGGCTCCCCGAAACTTGTCCTCTTTTCTTCCAGGCTTCCAAGCTCTCCGTGAGCTACAAATCCTACATGCTCGTCAACATTGGAGACAAGGAGAGCGAGGAAAAGAGACGCTCTTTACCAGGACACCATGTGGAGCGTTACCATCCAGCTGTTCACCAAGGAACGCTAGTCTGCTTCCCAAATCTCTCTCCGACTTTTTTCATTGCAAGGGAAATGTGTACTGTCCTTACATTTTGTAAAGAGTACGCTTCACCTCCAATCAGCGTGACCACCATCAGCCAAGGAGCCATCCCGCCAGCTGCGCTTGTGAAAGCCCACTCACCCACCCGCATTACAATGGAGTGACCCGCAAACGTTCTGACGCTTCGAGAAGTGGAACGGGGGCCGTGCGCAAGGAGACGAAGTGCCCAGGCTACGATGACCAGGAAAGGGGGACAGCCCAGCTGCAGCATCATCTGTCTCCGAGAGACAGAGAGGGAGAGAGAAAAAGGGAGCACTGACAGCTGAACCACCGTAAAATCAGCAACCTGTACGGATGAGCTGGAATGACTGTGTGGGGCAGGGACGACAATCTGCTGCTCAACACCTCCAAAATCAAGGAGGTCACTATTGACTCAAGGAGGAAAAGAGAGGTCTTATTGCCACTGACCATCGGCAGGAAATGTGTTGAGAGGGTGGCAGACTTCCTTTTCTTGGGAGTCTACATCGAGGACCTGACCTTGAGAATGGACACCTCTGACCTGCTGAAAAAGGCCCAGTAGAGACTGCAGTTCCTGAGAGTACTGAGAAAGAACAACATCTCACAGAGACAGCTGGTGTATTTCTATTGGTGTTACATTAATATACATTTGAACATATTTGCGTGTGGTACAGCAGCTGCACAGTAGCTCAGAGGAAAGAGCTCCACAGGGTCATCAAAATAACTCAGAAGATTGTTGGCTGTGCTCTCTAAACTCCAAAATAACTTCACGGTTCCAGATGCTTCAAAAAGGCACACATAATTAAGGACAACAGATAATGGAATGTCACAAGGTGCTTCACAAAGAATAGACACAATACAATAAATGTAAAAATACAATTAAAAACAAGACGATACAGATAAAAAGCTCCTACAGTAAAAGTACATAAACTCAACATGATGAACATTAAACAACCCTATCACTACCACTGTCATTTAGCAGACGCTTTTATCCAAAGCGTTTGAGAGAACAACACAAGCAAGAAATGACATTGGATGGTACAGCATAAGTTCTGGTCAGACTGCTGTGAGTCCAGTTGGACACAGGTGCTGCCATGCCAGTGCTACATTTTTTTTATTTTTTATTTTTTGTTCCCTTCCTGCCCAACACAACAGTCCCTTTATACAAGAAAGCTACATCTTAAAAGACACCATCACTACTGATGTTTAAAAACATGAAGAAAGAAGTGGGTTTTAATTTTGCTCTTAAAAGTATCGATGTAGTCAAGTGAACATAGAGACAGCAGAATTCAGTACGTTCACATGCAGCGATTCAACCTGGTTGCAGATGGGTTGCAGACATCGTTCCGACTTTTAAACTGCATGTAAACACCTCAACCAGGTCAAGTCAACCTGGTCAAGCCGGATTCATCAACCAGTTTGGAGCACCTAGATAAGCCAGTCGCAACCAGGTTGTTAACGCCATGTATACGGGGACATAGATATTGCAGTCTGCGCATGCTCGAGAATTTCCCCCGGGTGGGGTTTTCCCTCGGGGGAGGGGATTCACCCGGAAGTGAAAGGAGACGACACGTGCTCAGTAGTTGAAAAGGAGGCGGCGCGTGTTTACCCATTCTTTAATTCTTCAAAACATGTCTACAGGAAGAACTAATTTTTGGTCCGACGAGGAGACGCCATCTTTCTTTCTTGTTGTTGGTAAGCGGAGGTCAACCGGAAGTGGCTCTTTGTTGAAATGGTTACCTTGGGTACAGCGCCACCTAGCGCCACGGAGTCAGCCATGCTCTGGTTACAGTGGCTTATTCAATCTGATTCAGTCTGATCTCAGAACAGCATGTATAATCAGACAAGTGATCCAATCTTCTGCATGTCATTATGTGATAAGATCTGCAACCAGGTTGAATCGCTGCATGTGAACGTACTGACTAAAGCTCTTACCTGACAAATAGGAAAGGAACCACGATCGAACAGTTCCTGACATTCCAACAGAATCCTGCAGTCTTGTTAACAAGATTTCTTGATTGATGGTGTCACATGGTGAGGAAAGATCCAACAGGATCGGAACAGTACATTTCCCAGAGTCTGCAGACATCATTATGTCATTTGATACCTTGAGCAAGGCAGTTTCTGTAGAGTGATGCTTACAGAAACCAGACCGAAAACGGTAAAATATGTTCCATTTCTCCAAAAAGGATGTTCATTGTTCAGAGACCACTTTTTCTAAGACTTTAGACAGGAATGGGAGCTTTGATATGGGGCCTAAAACTACTTGGACCGGTGGGATCCAGACTAGATTTTTTGCGAATTAGTTCCACAAAGGCATGTTGAAGGGAGCTGGGGAAAACACCAAAAGACATGAGGTATTTACCAGCTTAGTAACCCAGGAGCCAATGGCATCACTTTTAAAAAGAGTTTAGAAGGAAAAGCATCAGATGGACAAAAAAATGGCTTAATTCTGACTAGCAAAGCTGAGATATCAGCTTGGGTTGACGGATTAAAAGAAGACCAATTATGGGGTGCAGGCTCAACAACAATAACAGGATTACAAGATGAAAGGCAGTGGAAGTTTGGCCTTAATATCCCTAATTTTGCTGATAAAATACTTAAAAAATGCATTGCTTTCAGATTTGCAAGAAACAGTTGTAGAATGAGCAACAAATACAATAGACACACAATAGAACTAATGGTGTCAAACGCAATTTGGAGTATCTTCTTATTTAAAACTATCAGCTGACAAAAGAAGTCAGATCTGGCATTTTTAATCATTTAATTTAAAGGGGACCTATTATGGCATCTAATACCTATTTTAAACAGGCCTTGGACAATCAAAAAACAAGCTTTTGATTGTTTTTGCTAAATAAATTAGAAATTCAGCCTCTGAGCCATGTCTTTATCTTCCCATTCTCTAACCGCCTTCTCTATGAGGGATTCTGAGTGGGCGGGGAGGCTATGATAATGAGGCACTGTGCTGATTGGCTGCCTGAATGACGCGATACACCGCTACGAAAAAATGGCGGAAGCTCTGGCCGGCGGAGTTACACCGTGTCCTAACTGCATGCGATGCGAGTGAGCGTCAGCGACAAAATCAATTCCATCCATCCATTTGCTTTATTTTCTATTGGACTGTCCTAAGTGGCCGTGAGCGACGCAGCGCAGCTGCTGCGCAGCGCGCCGTTTTGAGCTGAACATTTGTCGGACGCCCTGCTTCTATTTTCTTCCTGTCGCTCGCGTTGAAAGCCGGTTGAAAGCGCTGTAGGAAACAGTCATGGATGAGGAACGGCTGATCCAGTTAGTTGAAATGAGAAGTTATCTCTATGATACCACCTCATTTCACTACAAAAACCTCAATAAAGTGGCAGCTGGCTGGAGGGAGATGGACAGAGAGTGTCCGATGTCACGCAGTGCGATGCAATAGTCGGACGCTCGCATGTAGTTACACGGTTTTATAGTTGTGGGCGTGATTTGCATTTTGGTTACGTAACGGAAATGCGCAGAATCCTAACGGCTTGTAGAAGTCACATGACACTGGATGGATCATCCAGGCGGCTGTACAGACACTGCAGAATTTTGTTGCTTTCCTCCTTCTCTGAGTTGACAGGCTGAGGGGATACCACTTTATATATGTTATAGCAAGAAAAAACTTTTTTACGTTTTTCATAATAGGTCCCCTTAATTTAAGGAAAACATCAGTTCCCTAAGATGCAATTTATGTACCTCAAGTTTGTTAGACTTCCATAGACGCTCTGTTTTCTGACAGTCGCTTCATGTCCTGAATAGAGACATGAATCCATGGATATGGGGTTTTCTTAGTCACTCAGGGTTTGGGAGAAAACAACAGGTCAAATAAAACACAGCAATGATCACTAATGTGGGCATATTCTACACAAAAGTTGGTAAAATTGATGCCACGAGAAAAAACTATGTAAAGAGTGTGGTCTTTTTTTGGGCAGCTGGGTGACCCAGTGGTTAAAGCAAGCAGCCCATGTACTAAGGCTACAGTTCTCCTGCAGCGGTTGTAGGTTCAAGTCCCGGCCTGCTGCCCTTTGCGGCATGTCATGCCCATTCTCTCTCTACCCCCTTCCTGTCTACGGCTCAAACAAAGGCTACTATAGCCACAAAATCTTAAAAAAAAGGGTTAAGTATTTTTGATGGGTAAAAATGCAGCAGCATGGCAAGGTGGGCGATAAACCAAAACACAATAAAAAGAGTCTGAAGAACCAATCTTGAACATGTGTGATTCAAATGAGGGGAAAGTTTGAGTGCTCTTCATTTTACAAGTCCTCATCCGCGGCGAGAGAGGCGCGGTAACCCGAAAATGGAGTGGCCATCAGGACAGAGTACATTTAAATGAACTCCCCTTCTCTCTGCCATGTCTCTGTAAGAAACAGGAAATTGAAGTTTTGCCTGACCTCAGGTGAGTCAGCAAATAATAGGTGCAAATAATAGGTGGAGGAAAGGTTTGACTGTACTGTCCCTTCTGTCACTAAAAAGGGACTCTATAGACTCCTTTATGCCAAAAAGAGAGCCATGGTCGTAACTCCAAACAACAGAGGCTATGGGCTTGTGGAGATTTGTCATAGAAAGGTTATTTGTACAGATTTGTATCCAGAAGTCTGAGTTGGGAGAAATAGCCAAATCATTTTTCCATTTTGAGGTTGGGAGTATTATGGATTCATCAGTTTTGAGATTTTTTTTTGAGTCCGTGAATTTCTTTATTTTGTCAACTAGTCTGAAGGGTTGTTGGTTATGTTAATCTTAGATTTGATAATCGAAATGATATTGGAAGAGCTGATTTCCCCCAACCCCGTACCTCTGGCTTAGTGTGTTAAAACTTATAAAATTGTTATTTTGAAAAAGACTGATTTTATGTTGTGAATGGCTATTTTGGATTCCCTGAATTTTTTGCTTTTTCGTATTGCTGTGGCGAGCGGGTTCAAAGAAGATAGCAAACAAAGATGGTGAGAGTGGGCATCCTTGTCTGGTTCCTCCGTGAAGTGTGAATCCCCGTGATGTGATACCATTTGTGGTTATTGTGGCCATATGAGGTGTAAAGAGTTTTGATCCAGTGGATGAACGACTCTCCAAAACCAAACTTGTGGAGGGTGTTGAGTAGAAACGAGCATTTAACTTTATCGAATGCTTTTTCTGCATCTAATGATACAATTATAATTAAAGCGGCAAGCAGCTATGAACGGGCCCTCACACCCTTGTGCACGTTCAGGTGTGCTGCAGTGGAAGCGCTTGTATGACTTGCATGTAGATGTCTTCAGGCCTGGACATTTAGCGGATGAAACCACCCACGACTCTCTATATCAAACCATTCAAAAGTTATGGCAGAAAGTAGGAACTATCAGATATCGACTAATCAGAAGAAGGGGCGGGGCTAATTCATGCCAATGAAGGTCAAGTACTCAAAACCGAGTCAGATGACACCACCTATGACTCTCTATGTCAAACCATTCAAAAGTTATGGCAGAAAATATTGCGTCTTTGCAGAAAATACGCTTTTTGGCGTCTATCGTCGCCACAGTACTGCTTTTGACTAAGAAAAGTAATAATCGCCGCAGGATCGTGACGCACATTTTGATGTATAACACACCTGGGTGCACGTTACAGTTCGGGCGAAGAAACGGCCGAAGAAATGGCAAAAATTGCGGTAAAATTACACAATTAATTCAAAATGGGTGACTTCCTGTTGGGTTTCGGCCATGGCGCCAAGAGACTTTTCTTTAAGTTGTGACATGATACATGTGTGTACCAATTTTCATGCATGTACGTCAAACCGTACTGTGCGGCTTGAGGCCCGAAGTTTTCTAGCGGGCGTTGTTGAGCCATTAGGCCACGCCCAGCAAACCATTAAATATAAAATTTTTCGCCAGGCCTGGCTTGCGTGCAAAATTTGTTGACTTTTGGGGCACGTTTAGAGGGGCAAAAAGACCCTCATTTCGTCAGGAAGAAAAACGAGGAAAATAAAAAGGAGAACATTTCCTACAGATACAATAGGGCCTTCTCATTGTAAGTGCTCGGGCCCTAATTATCAATTAATTCTGATGTCTGATAAAGACAAAAACAGTTTCTATCCAACCGCTATCAGTACACACAATACTGTAAAACACATCTAATGTGCAATATGTTTTTAAAGGGATCAGTACAATAACAAAATATATGCTTGTTTTATACAGTACCTGCTTTTAGATGCTTTTATTGTATGTTTCTGGATTTATAAAGAGATTGGGTGTCACTTTTAATCTCGTTGTACTTGTTACACTGACAATAATAGATATTCTATTCTATTTTATTCTATTCTATTCTACGGACTGGGATGCTTTAAAACATCATGACCTGGAGTAGTTCACAAAAGCTGAGCGACATCAAATTCTGCATGGACTCTGTCACAGTGAACAAATGCATCCAGGTTTATCCCAACTGAAAGCCCTGGATGACAAATAATGTGCAGGGCCTACTCAAGTAGCAGAACACTGCCCTCAGGTCTGGTGATGGGGCACTGTACACCAGAGCCAACCTAAAGAGAGGTATCAAGGAGGCCAAAACGGCCTACAGCATACAACATCAAGATGAGGGACCCGATCATTGATTTTCGGAGGAGAAAAACTGATGATCCACCCCAGTTCATTGGTGGAGACTGTGTGGAGAGAGTTAGACATTAACTTCCTGGGCGTTCACCTCCAGGATGACTTGACATGGACAAGATCCTCCACTGCCATCATTAAGAGGGCACAGCAGAGATTTCTTTTTCTAAGAGTACTCAGGAATAACCAAATCAGACAGAAACTTTCAGTGTCCTTCTATCCTAGGACCATAGAAAGTATCCTAACATATTGCATGTGTAGTTCTCTAGCTGGATTGCTGCAAATAGGAAAGTGCCACAGAGGGTCACCAACAAAGCCCAGAAGATCATCAGCTGCCCTCCTCCCTCCATGGAAGATCTTCATAGTCTTCAATGCCTCAGAAAGGCACAATATATCCATCATCCCATCCTGGTCACAGATTCTTTGAAGTGCTGACCTCAGGCAGATGCTTCACACGGATAAAAATGCAGACAGACTGAAAAATAGCTTTCATGGATCTATCTGTGCATTAAACCTGGCAAAAAACTTGAAACTGAACTAAATATGCCTGTTCTACATGTGGGTGCTTTGGTACTTATTTTGTCATTTAGTATTTTTATTGTTATTATGATCACCTTATAACTTGTTATTTATTGTTTTTTATGCCTTGCATCTTTCGTTATAACATGTACAATGACAATAAATATTATTCTTCACCTAAATATCAGACTCAGATGTTTTCTTGCCTATAAATTAAAATGATAACGCTGCATTTGATGTATAATGTAATTGAATCTGGAAGAACACTGCAAAAAAGGTTTAATCTCTTTTGTACTTCTTTAAAAATTATTTTGGTCTTGAGATAAAATCTAATGAAGTGGGACAAAGACATGCAAAACAAACAATGACAAATGGAGGTTCGAAGGTAGCAAAACAAGTGCTGCTGTAAACATTTATCACTTCTCTGCTTCAAGCTCACATAGTGAGAGAATCCATGTTGTTAGCGTATTGATTAAGAAGCTTGTATAAATGGAGAGATGATATAAATAGAAATGACAAATCACTGAAGAGTACATCTACATTGCAGAGCATTACTGACCCTTTTAATTCATATTGATTTGGCCCCTTAATACTTTAACTTCCTTTATTTGCAATATTGATGTCCCAACTTGGATAATTTGTTTGTGCTTAAAAATGAATCATGGTCTTTTTTTTTTTAATTTCTTTACCACTACCAACCAGGAGACGAAGCAAAATCATTACATGATAACTTGGGTATAATTGTCAGCTATTGCTACACTCCACAAGAGGATGCACTTAAAGGACAGGAAATGAGGGAGGCTTCTATTTCTAATAAAAATCTGTTAATTAAACAGATACTCCAGCATTTTGGGAATATTCTGATTTGCCATCAACTCCAGGTATACCCTCTTACCCCTGGTAAGAGGGTATACGCTTTCCTCTTCTCTATGTGTCCAATTAACAAAGCCCTCGCTGGCCATACTTAGCACATAAGCTAGAATTTGATGATACACCTAACCTAAGTGACAAAATAAACTTCCTAAAAACTCTAAAATGTTCGTATTTACATTTTATGACTTGAAAGTTTACCTTGAGTAGCAATAATTGTCCAGCAGCAATCACTGTGCCCAGGTAGTGGCGCTTCGACAAAATAAAGCTCCTTATAGGCATCTGTTTATAAGATTGTTGCATTAGATTTTACAGTTATTTCTACCCAAGGTAAATGTACAAGTCAGAATAAAAAGAAACCCCAATTCCTATGATGTTGGAATGTCCTATTTTACTCTAACAGAAGTGGAAATTATATGTACATTGGAGAAAAGGAGAGGAAGCAGGGGGCACTTCGTCTACAAAAGCATCACCTGAAATGTGTGTGTTTGTCAACTGAACCCCACAGGCTAGTTCTGCACAACATGAGGGATTATAGACTTTTGGAGTCAGTGGTCTGTCCCCTCAGCGGTGCACCAGCTTGGCCCAGATGGAGCTTCCTCCCCAGGTCCCTGAGTTATTAATCGTTCCGTCCAGATGAGGAATGACGCTGCAGTCCAGCTCATCTCACCAACTCCTGGGGGACACCTGCTGACACAATATCATACTAATGTAACAAATCAAAGAAAATCTTCAGAGGTCATTTGGTTTGGACACATTAAGCCTTGAGGAATGAAAACTCCTTAATCTTCAGGAAAATTTACAGAAACAGACCAACGCTCTCCCTGATGTGCTCTATTATTGGTCATTAGCATCAAACTCCAACTTCAAAGCACCCTGATCATTGTCAAGTGTTTACTGACTTTTGGAGAAAGACCACATTTTTTTTCCCTTTCAAATAACCGTGTTGGTTGTTGTGGGCATGTGACGACAGTAGGGGTGTAACAATATATCGTGCCACGAAATTTCACGATACAAACACGTCACGATACGTGTCGGTGCAGTCGTTCGTGTAGAGGGAGAAGAGCAGTGACGAGAGGACGCACCCCTGGGGGGCGCCAGTGCTGATGGTCCGGGTGCTGGATGTGATGCTACCCAGCCTCACCTGCTGCCTTCTGTCACTCAGGAAGCTGGTGGGAGGCAGGCACTGTGAGCTGGGTGAGCTCCTGGTGGAGGATTTCAGGAGCGATGGTGTTGAACGCCAAGCTGAAGTCCATGAACAGGATTCTCGCATACGTCCCTGGGGTGATCGTCGAACCTGCAGTAAAAACCTTTCAGCTGGTTCGCGAGCCTGAGGCTGCCTGCCTGGCGTGGAGCTGTTGAGTACCGATTTTTGTGCATGTACGTCAAACCGTACTGTGGGGCTTGAGGCACAAAGTTTTCTAGGGGTTGCTGTTGAGCCATTAGGCCACGCCCATTAAATATAAAAATTTTTGCCAGGCCTGGCTTGCGTGCAAAATTTGGTGACTTTTGGGGCATGTTTAGGGCGGCAAAACGGCCCTCATTTCATCGGAAGAAAAACTGGAAAAAAAATAAATACATTTCTACAGATACAATAGGGCCTTCGCACTGTCAGTGCTCGGGCCCTAATTAATACGTATTTATCAATCTATCATCTGAAAGTAAGTTCTATTCTGGATTGGTCTGAGTACATCGAATAAACGAACAATGGATTAATTAAATGAGAATTTATTACAAGTTCAAATAAACACAAATATGTATATATACATATATATATATATATATAATATATATATATATATATATATATATATATATATATATATATATATATATATATATATATATATATATATATATAATGTATATATATATATATATATATATGTATATATGTATGTATATATGTATATATGTATGTATATATGTATATAAAATGAGTAACTAAAGATGGTAATTGACCAAAAATGTGATGTTTAACTTTAAAGAAAAATTAAGGTTGACTTCCTTCGGTTGTAAGAGACACCAACGCACGCCTGATGATCTGCCATACCGAGCCGTAGACTGATTGAACCGAACTGGAATTCTGCCAAGTTGACGAACAGCGGGTCCTGATGGGATGATGCGGGGCCCAATGGACGATCCTCTGGGATGCTGAAGTTGGCCTCCCAGCAGGTCGGCTGTGCTCTGGTTCGTCTCGGCTGGTTTGGCTATTGTCTGATGATCTGAAGTGATCATTATACGACAATAGAATCCTTCGTTCCTGGTTGTGCCAGGCTCTGATGGGTCTCCCTTGAATTCTTCTTTGGTTTGTTTATGGATAAGATGTGTATCTTTGTAGGGTGTCTGAGGGCCGTTCCTCCCCAGGTGTGACCTACAGTACTGAAATAGGTCATGTGTATTTCACTCTCCTTGGTTTCAGGAGAGTGTGTTTGTGACTGGAGGTGTCGTAAACCAGGCCTGGATCACTACACTTGAAGGGAGAATTGGCCAGGTATAGTCTTAATTATAGGCGCAATCAGACACCATATGGCTGGCAAAATACAGCAGATTACTAACACCAAGAACATAAATACTCCATCATTCCTATCTTATCGTATTTGTTTCCACAACTAACCATTCAACCAATCCCATAATCCTTTTATTTGTGTGTTCCAATGAGAATTGAGAATTCCAAACATGTTCCTTGTTATACTTTTCTTATTTTATCTTAGATAAATGTCAGGTTTGCTTCTGAGCCTGTAGGACAGGGGTAGGCAATTCCGGTCCTCGAGGGCCGGTGTCCTGCATGTCTTAGATGTTACCCTGCTTCAGCACACCGTGATAAAAGTACCTGTGTCATTAACAGAATTGTGCAGCCCTGGATGACAAGCTGATGACGATGATTAATTAGAATCAGGTGTGTTAAAGCAGGGAAACATCTAAAACATGCAGGACACCGGCCCTCGAGGACCGGAATTGCCTACCCCTGCTGTAGGAAGAGGAATTGTACAGCGTTCATCACCTATCAGCTCACAGATACTTTGATCGCTTGCCAATAAGGTTTCTATGGCGTGTCTATTCTGACGAGTCATCTTTGACGTAGCAGGTAGTTACTCTTTTACAGTTCCAAACGCTCCAGTTGTGTAATTTATACATTTCTGTTGGATGTACCCCAAGCCATTGCCCCATCTGCTATTTCGTGCTATGTATTGCACATTAAGCATGTGGCCCATAAATGGAATAAAACCTTCAGCAAGTCCTGGTAGTATCAATTCAATTCAATTTTATGTATATAGTGTCTATTATAATACACATTGTCTGTAGGTGCTTTCCAGATAACCAGAACAATAAGTACATACACAATGGCTGGAAAAAACTCCCCTGTTGGGAGAAAAACCTTAAGCCAAACAGTTGCAAGGAAAAACTCCCCTTAAAGAGGGAAGAACACTTCAAGACCTGGCTCATAAGGGGGGAACATGCCGAAGCCATCCGGGTAAAGCAAGAAAAGGGAGGTGCCAAGCTCGCGCCAAACTCTTTAGATTTCGGGCCACATTAAGATCACAAATGAACTCAAAGGGTCGGGTGTGGCAGTATTTAAGGTTGTTGCCTGATGGAGAGCGGCTGCTGTGATTAGACAATTATGACTTTTAATCTCTAAAGGACCAAATAAATAGTTATGGCGGGCCGGATTTGACCCGCAGGCCTTGAGTTTGACACGTATCATAGATAGTTGTTCACACAGAAAAGCAGGTTTTCTTTCTTTTCTGTAATTTTTAGTCGAGCACAACTTGAAACTATGTCTCAAATCATTTTTAAACCGAACTCACCTTGATTCTTTTAGCATTTCAAACAGATTTGGACGTTAATGATTCACTGCGATTCGTCTCGTCTGTTCCCGCATTTCTGAGACTCTCTGTTGGTGTTTTGTAGTGGAAAATGTTTGTCAACTGTTGACTTCCATTTGTGTTCGAGCACAATATTACATGAAATACAAATTAATTTAACTCCACTTTCATGTAGAACATTGGGGAACTGTAGAGCATGGCCCTTTATGGTGATTTTAATTGGCAAATGTGACACATCTGAGTCCAGATCCTTCTTTTCCAATCCAGGAATATGTAGCTCCAGTGTCCACCATAAATTGAAATGGCGATCACTGATTGTTACTGATATAGTTCATCTTGTGGCTGCATAGAGAAAGGCCTGGTTGTGTCCACTGGAGCTTGAGGAGTTATTGTTCCTGCTGATGGCTCCTGGACTGCTGCCATCATCGGCGCTTGTTCTTTTATTTTGTCCTTTTCCTTCTTCTGCCAGGTCAGTTCCACTATTTAAAGCTGGGTAAGCTTTCCTGCTTACATCTTGTTCTGTTCCTCACTGTTGCATCTATGTTAGATAATTTTCAACATAAAGCACAATATCCTCTGAGAAAACTGGCCACTCCATCTTCATCAGACCCGCTACATTACTCAATTTCTTCTGGACTTCTTCCGGCAGGGCCTTCTTTTCCATAAGTTTGAAGAGAGTCTTGGTTGTGTCATTGATGTGCCATTCATTTTCTGTTTCCTTCTTCCATTTTCATTGAAATGTGTGAAGAAACAGGGATTTCTTCATCATTCATGGTTTACTTCTCTTTGGTGGAATCCCGATTTGAGGGGTATTGTCTTCAGAGACCGGCCCATATATG
This sequence comes from Cololabis saira, assembly GCF_033807715.1. Lineage (NCBI taxonomy): Eukaryota > Metazoa > Chordata > Actinopteri > Beloniformes > Belonidae > Cololabis > Cololabis saira. The sequence continues at coordinate 35,103,061 of NC_084594.1, forward strand.
ATTTTGGTATGGGCTAATGTATGGGTCCTCATGACCCCTGTGGCTTGGGCACTTTCAAATATGTCTATGGTAATGTACTTCCACACAATTTGGATTGACAAAGCTTTCATGTCTCTGATTGCCAGTGTTCCGGCTGTGTTTTCCTCAAATGTGGTCATCCACTTGTTAGCTCAATGGCAATAAGGGGCAACTAGCTTCTTTGGGCAGTAATTCTTCCTGCCCTGGTATGGGGTTGCAGTAGCTCCTCCTCTTCTGACAACTTTTTCCTCATCTCCCCTTATTCCTGATCTTTATCTAATTTCTTCCTCTCCTTCAGCCGGTGCCATCTCTTCTAGCGGTGATCCTGTTTTTATTCCCTATTGCTTTCTCTCAGAGGATACTGTCCTACCTGATTTGAGCTGTCCTTATTTGGATCATATGGTGGAATCAGTGGCGGCTGGTGTAGTCTTCTCTAGGGGGGTATACCAAACTCGAAAATAGACATATACCAGAAAGCAATCAAATGATGTACCTCTCACATCAGTTTATTTGAATGAATGACATTAATAATATTAACAGTATAAGGACATGCAGTGTTTTATTTTTTGTACATACATCTGCCCTTTTGTCCTTGAGAGAAGCAAATGTATCAATGACTCAGGTTAAAGTCGGGGATGTTTTTGACAAGTTTCTTTTCCATAGAGAGGATGGCCAAAGCATTAAGATGATGCTGTGCAATTGTGTTCCTGAGGAAGATCTTGATTGTTTTCATTGTTAAGAAGCACCTCTCATATCCAGCTGTAGTCATAGGAGTTGTGATGATGATCTTAAGCAGAGCCACAGTCTCTGTTCTGAGATTATTCCCCATGAAGAGCTGGTACAGAGCCACATCACCACTGCAGCTCTTGAACACGTGATTACTGTAGATGAGGGCCAGTTCAGTTTTAAACTTGTTATTGTTCAGCAGAGGATAAACCTTTATTGTGGTGTTCAGCGCTGCTTTAGGTTGTTGTAGGCTGTTGTACTGCTGGAATCTGTCTTCTAGTAGTGTAGCACTGATCAGACGCTTGGTGTCGGAGAACTTGTCTTTTGCGATAGCATAAGTTGGTGTCACAAACCTAAAGAATTAATGCATCAATTTAATACATATGATCACATATATAAAATCAAATTATTTTATGTATTATGTGTTCATTTAATTTAAGAGAAAATGCAAATTAACATAGCACCTCTATAAAAGCAGACTAATATATTAAACATGGTCTATTCTAAGGTGTGTTCCCCACTTTTTTACGATTAAAAACATTGTAAATGACGAACACCAGACATTTAGCTTCTATTTCACTGTTGTAGCTACCCTCTGAAGATCAGCTGCTCCCAGTGTGCTGCATTTCTTTGCCAGCTGAGATACACTGCCACTGTGTTCTCCAGAGAAAGTAGAGAGGGAATCTCTGAACAGGACCAGAAGAGAAAGGTTAAGCTTTACTTTCCAGGTAAAACAACAAGAACAGGTAAGTTCAAGCATCGCAGGAAATAAGGCAATATCAGAAATATTAAACAACACAACACACATTAATTCACTTGATATTTTGTATGTTGTCTGTGAACTGCTGCATGACTCCCTGGACATAGACTGAGTCGATGGTCAATTGATAGCGATTGCTGGCTGATCAGGTCCAAGCAGTTTCAAGTCGAGCTTCTCCTGAAACATCCTCCTCTCATTGTGTTTTTTTTTAAGTGACTTCACCAAATTTTATTTATTTTTCTCAATTTTTCTTCTTCCTCTGTTGTTCGTCTCCAATTCCCACTCAAACTCGAACTCACTCTGCCGCACCTTATGACAGATGGCAGTGACGTAGCAGTGCCATATTTGAAACTCTGAAAAACGGAAAGTGTGCAACAAGAGGTTTGAATCTCTGAAACGGTGTGGCTGAAACTCGTAATATGCACGATGCACTTACTTAAATAGTACAAAATGATGCTTGCAGAGATTCAAAATGTTTCTTCAGACTTTCAAAACTTCAGAACTCTATTTTCCAGCCGCAACTGGGTGGAAGTCGTGTAGGTATCGGTAGCGGTTCAGGTTTTTCTCCTGGATCCTTTTCCTGTTCTACATCTTTTTCCTGTTGCATACTTGCTTTTTTATTCCTTCCATTCTAAAATAGTCCCTCTGGTCAGCCTTCTCCAGTTTCTTCTTATGACTCTTCATCTCTTGTATCTTTGTATTTTAATTCAGACTCACAATCACAGAGAGTTACGTCAATTGAACCTTGAGGATGCCACCGAGCTCGACCTCCTATGTACCTATGCCATTTGTTTATGGATTTTTGGATTGCCCAAGACTTCTTGTCAGTCTTGTGATATCTTCCTATTTTTATATTATTAGGGCCTTCGCACTTACAGTGCGAAGGCCTTATTGTATCTGTAGGAATTTTTCTTTCTTCTTTCTTTTTTTTATTTTTCCAACGAAATGAGGGCCTTTTTGTCCCCCTAAACGTGCCCCAAAAGTCACCAAATTTCGCACGCAAGCCAGGCCTGGCGAAAAATGTGATATTTCATGGTTTGCATTAATGAGCGTGGCCTAATGGCTCAACAGCGCCCCCTAGAAAATGTTGTGCCTTTTACGGTTTGACGTACATGCACGAAAATCGGTACACACCTGTATCATGTCGCAGCTTAAAGAAAAGTCTCTTGGCCCCGTGGCCGAAACCGAACAGGAAGTTGGCCATTTTGAATTAATCATGTAATTTTGCCGCAATTTATGCCATGTCTTCGGCCGTTAATGCGGCCCGAATCGTAACGTGCACCCAGGTGTGTTATACATCAAAATGTGCGTCTCCATCCTGCGATGACGCGCATTACTTTTCTCAGTCAAAAGAACGACGATAGATGCCAAAAAGCACGCCCCCACTTCATCTGGTTGGTCCATATTGCATAGTTCCTACTTTTTGCCATAACCTTTGAATGGTTTGAGTCATGGGTGGTGTCATCTGACTCGGTTTTGAGTACTTGACCTTCATTGACATGAATTAACCCTTCTTCTGATTGGTCGATAGTCCCTATTTTCTGCCATAACTTTTGAATGGTTTGACAAAGACTCGTAGGTGGTGTCATCGGACTTGGTTTTGAGTCCTTCACCTTAATTGGTGCAAATTAGCCCCGCCCCTTCTTCTGATTGGTCGATATGTGATAGTTCCAATTTTCTGCAATAACTTTTTAATGGTTTGACATAAAGACTCGTGGGTGGTGTCATCGGACTCAGTTTTGAGTCCTTGAACATAATTGCTGCAAATTAGCCCCGCCCCTTCATCTGATTGGTCGATTTATGATAGTTCCTACTTTCTGCCATAACTTTTGAATGGCTTGATATAGACAGTCGTGGCTGGGGTCATCCGCTAAATGTCCAGGCCTGAAGAATCTACATGCAAGTCATACAAGCGCTTCCACTGCAGCCTGAACGTGCACAAGGGTGTGAGGGCCCGTTCATCGATGCTTGCAGCTTTAATTTCCTTTAACATTACTTCACTGTTTTATCTTTGTTTTCATTTTTTATCTGAATTTTATTATTATATTTCCCCTCTCTTACTTACTGCCTTTCCAGGTTTGTTTGATATTTTCTCACACTCCCTTTAATATTTATATTTGTGTTAATGTGCTTTTTTTTTTTTTAAACCTCCACTACTAAACCCCTGCTTTGTCCTAAACCCCTGCTTTGTCCTTATCACCTTTTTGTAATCTGTGTTAAAATATTTTATCATATATTCTGTTATTTTATTTTATGGTTTTCTCTCCTTTTTTATCCCCACTTCCCTTTATTTGGTCCCTGATATTATTTTCTTCAACTAATATCACTGCAATATTCTTTTAGAGCTCTTTTGCACTTTTTTCTGGCCTTTTCCTCAATAATCTTTCTGCTCCAGACAGGCACAGCGGCTACGTGGTTACTGAAGTCATTCTCTCAAGTAGACCCCAATGACCTTTCTTTCTAACACAACTCTACTCTTAAATAAAGCACATTTTCCTTACCTTAATGGTTTATTTGTGGGGCCCAATGGTGTGCAGGAGACAGCAAAGTTCAGGCAGCGTGCATTTATTTGTCCAATAATTAATTTAAAGACGAACAGATGCGATTCAAAATTCTTTATTGTCATTGTACACACTAGCTGTAGGCACAACAAAATTACAGGTGCTTCATCGAAGGTGCTGGTCCTTGTATAGATGTGCAAAGAAAATAAAAGTAAGATAAGTAAAATATAAATATAAATATGTAAGAATAAAAAACATTTAAAAAAAAGATGCTACAGGAAACAATAGTAGGCTACACACATTTTTCCAATACAGTTATTGCACATGACTCGACATGCTTGATGCTGTAGAAGGTAAGAAGTTGTAGAGGTAGTTATTTTCAGAGTTTTTTACAAAATATTTCTGTGTGATGGTAGTCGGATGTGAGTGTTTGTTTAGGAAGGTGATGGCTTTGTGGAAGAAACTGTTTTTGAGTCTGTTTGTTTTAGTTTTATGAGTTGTCCCAGAAGGCTAACTTGACTGAGAACAAACAGCATCTTATATAGCCCAGCTGGTAGTTTGCCAAGCTCCTGCCCAAACTTTATGTTTTTTGGCTCTCTTACCCTTACTTGACACTATTAAAATACACCTGCTTATCCTAACCGTGTTCCGTCCATTTTCTTTTTCTTTTTTAGGCTTGTCGGGAAGTGGCTTGTACTGGTGTAATCACAATCTTTATTACATTCCCTCATACCCGCCTTTCTTGACTCACCATGTTTACTATGCGATATGCAGTTTTGCCCTTGACATGTCCTTGTTTTCAAACTTCATCTGGTTTACATGTTAAACATTTCAAACCCTATCTAATTTTATTGACAAATGACTGTAGTGTAATGGTCTTAATTTGAGTAACCTTCACATACCTAGCTCATTTCTTAGCCTCTGTGCTTTGAACTTATACATAGCCTGCAGCCATGGCCTGAGCTCTATGGTTCTCATTTGGTAACTAACAGACCCTCAGCTGAAGTCCAATCTTAAACCTGGCACATATATGCTAGTTCCCCCTTAAGTACATGCTCACAGCCGCTTTATGTCATCATGCAGCGGCTCTATCAGTACACTCTTTCAACATGAGACAAATATTTCTATTTAGTGCTGATTACTGAGGGGGATGAACCCTTCTGTTTGACTGCAGGCCCACGAAGCAAAGTATGACAGGTCTTGATGGTACATTAGAGATATAGCTTGGGGAGGTTGTGTGTGTGTGTGTGTGTGTGTGTGGTGGTGGGGGTGGGGTGGGGTGGGGTGGATGGCGTTTGGGACTTATCATTTCTGCCTCAAGAAGTGCAGCATTTCTTTTACCACCTTTTGTTCTTAGGGAGTGGGAAAAGAAAGAATGCCTCTTACCATGCAAGGCCAACGTCATAAACAGCACATCCATCATTCTATGTGTTTTGTGACACAGATCCTTCATCTTTGTCATATCCCACTGAGCTCACACTGTAGTGTTATTCGATTACACTCTGACCTTTAGCCTCTGACCTTTAGTCTGATATAAGATCATCTGACCCTAAGATGAAGCTGAATGGTAGCTTATAGTTCCGTTTTGTGACATTAGAAAAATTGTATTTCTATGTCAGCTATGAGGAATCTGACATATGTATGTACACAACAAAAAAAGACACTGCTTGTTATAAAAGGCATTCATACACATACATAAATACCAACTCACATCCAGCACTTTGACCTGCTGATGCATGAATAAATATAAATGCATGGTCAAATAAAAAAAAAAAAAAAAATAGAAAATAGATACTGTTCTTACTTCAACGCTCACGTGGGCAATGACAGTGATCTGAACCTGAACGGTGCTTTGTTGTTGGACTTCTGTGCTAGCCACGGTTTGTCCATAACGAACACCTTGTTCAAGCATAAGGGTGTCCATCAGTGCACGTGGCACCAGGACACCCTAGGCCGGAGGTCAATGATCGACTTTGTTGTCGTTTCATTTGACCTTCGGCCGTATGTCTTGGACACTCGGGTGAAGAGAGGGGCTGAGCTGTCAACTGATCACTACCTGGTGGTGAGTTGGATGCGCTGGCGGAGGAGGAAGTTGGACAGACCGGGCAAACCCAAACGGATTGTGAGGGTCTGTTGGGAACGTCCGGCTGAGCCCTCTGTCAGGGACGCCTTCAACTCTCACCTCCGACAGAACTTCTCTCGGATCCCGGGGGAGGCGGGGGACATTGAGTCCGAGTGGACCATGTTCTCTGCTTCCATTGTCGACGCGGTGGCTCGAAGTTGTGGACGCAAGGTCTCCGGTGCCTGTCGTGGCGGCAATCCTAGAACCCGGTAGTGGACACCGGAAGTAAAGGATGCCGTCAGACTGAAGAAGGAGTCCTATCGGGCTATGTTGGCCTGTGGGACTCCTGACGCAGTAGATGGGTACCGGCAGGCCAAGCAAGCCGTAGCTCGGGCAGTCCTGGAGGCAAAAACTCTGAGAGGAGAGGGTCTGAGAGGAGTTCGGTCAGGCCATCGAAGAAGACTTTCGGTCGGCCTCGAGGAAATTCTGGCGGAGCGTTCGGCGCCTCAGAGGGGGGAAGCAGTAATCTGCCAGCACCATTTACAGTGCGGGTGGGGATCTGTTGATCTCGACTGGGGACATCGTCGGACGGTGGAAGGAATACTTCGAGGATCTCCTCAATCCGACTGACATGCCTTCCATTGAGGAAGCAGAGAGTGTGGACTCGGGGACGTGCTCATCCATCACCCAAGCCGAGGTCACTGAGGTAGTTCGTAAGCTCCTCAGTGGCAGGGCACCGGGGGTGGATGAGGTTCGCCCTGAGTACCTCAAGTCTCAGGAGTAGGGCTGTCTTGGTTGACACACCTCTGCAACATTGCATGGAGGAAGGGGACAGTACCGCTGGGGTGGCAAACCGGGGTGGTGGTCCCTCTTTTTAAAAAGGGGGACCAGAGATTGTGTTCCAACTATAGGGGGATCACACTTCTCAGCCTCCCCGGGAAAGTCTACACCAGGGTACTGGAGAGGAGAATATGGCCGATAGTTGAACCTCGGATTCAGGAGGAACAATGAGGTTTTCGTCCCGGTCATGGAACACTGGACCAGCTCTATACCCTCCGCAGGGTGCTCGAGGGTTCATGGGAATTTGCCCAACCAGTCTACATGTGCTTTGTGGATCTGGAGAAGGCATTTGACCGTGTCCCTCGTGCCATTCTCTGGGGGGTGCTCAGTGAGTATGGGAGTACGGAGCAGGAGTCTGGTTCGCATTGCCGGCAGTAAGTCAGACTTGTTCCCGGTGCGTGTTGGACTCCGGCAGGGCTGCCCTTTGTCACCAGTCCTGTTCATAATTTTTATGGACAGGATTTCTAGGCGTAGCCAGGGGCCGGAGGGGATCCGGTTTGGGGACCTCAGGATTTCATCTCTGCTTTTTGCGGATGATGTTCTCCTGTTCGCTTCATCGGACTGGGACCTTCAGCATGTGCTGGGGCAGTTTGAGGCGGTGTGCGACACGGCAGGGATGAGAATCAGCACCTCCAAGACCGAGGCCATGGTTCTCCACCGGGAAAGGGTGGCATGCCTTCTCCGGGTGGGTGGAGAAGTCCTGCCTCAGGTGGAGGAGTTCAAGTATGTCGGGATCTTGTTCACGAGTGAGGGAACGATGGAGCGTGAGATTGACAGACGGATCGGTGCAGCGTCTGGAGTTATGCGGTCGGTGTACCGGACCGTCGTTGTGAAGAAGGAGCTTAGTCGAAAGGCGAAGCTCTCGATTTACCGGTCAATCTACGCACCTACCCTCACCTATGGTCATGAACTTTGGGTAGTGACCGAAAGGACAAGATCGCGGATACAAGCGACCGAGATGAGTTTCCTTCGCAGGGTGGCTGGACGCTCCCTTAGAGATAGGTTGAGGAGTTTGGTCACCCGGGAGGAGCTCGGAGTCGAGCCGCTGCTCCTTCACATTGAGAGGAGTCAGCTGAGGTGGCTTGGGCATCTGTACTGGATCATCCTGGACGCCTCCCTAAGGAGGTGTTCCAGGCATGTCCCACCGGGAGGAGACCCTGGGGAACACACAGGACACGCTGGAGAGACTATGTCTCTCGGCTGGCCTGGGAACGCCTCGGACTCCCCTCGGAAGAGCTGGAGATAGTGTCTGGGGTGAAGGAAGTCTGGGCATCTCTGCTGAGACTGCTGCCCCCGCGACCCGGTTCCGGATAAGCGGCGGAAAATGGATGGATGGATGGATGGATGGATGGATGGATGGATGGATGGATGGATGGATGGATGGATGGAGATACTGTTCTGGTTTCCCATATGCTTAAAGAAGATCTGACCCAGAAATTGGTCATGTAATTGAAAGAATATATGCTTGAACCCCAATGAACACAAATGACAATTGCATTGTAGCTTCAAATGAGTGAATGTTTTGTAACATTTATATGATTTAATTTGACTTCAAAAGCCACACTGAAAAGAAACACACACACACACACACAAGAGCTGTTTTCCAAGTCTGCAGTTGCTGGGAAAGCCATTACAAATTCAGAAATTCAAATAAGCTGTGTGATTCAGATGTCTTAATTACACTGATTCAGAAGGCAAACAACGTTTTCTGAGTAACTAATAAAGCCTTTTCTGACTCGCTTGTCTGACTCAAGCAAAAATTAATGCAGAATAATGACTCTTCAAATCTGACCTGGAGTTCAGGGGATACAAGTCTCAATTCTCCTGTAATGATATGCTTTCTTAATTTTCTCCACACTTCCATGACATTTCCACTTCTTTATTCCAATTGCACCATCTTCCTTCTCTCTCATTACAATAGAAATGGTCTTTTTCGAACTTTTTGAACATATATATATATATATATATATATATATATATATATATATATATATATATATATATAAAGCCACCCAAAAAGAAAAATGTCTCTATAGTGAAAGAAAAGAATTACAGCTAGTTGTTTACAATACCCTCATGCATTGCATTAATCTTAAATGGTAAAGTTAACCAAAAAGAGAAATGAACGAAATTAAAACTTTGTTGTTTATATATCTGATCTTGACCATAGATGATAAAACTGACTCATCAGAAGGCACAAACAACATATGGCACCAGTGGAAGGGTATTGTTTTGATGTGATAAAATTAGCTTTCACCCAGTACAGTGTAGCCTCTCAAAATTACAAAACATTTACTATTTATTGAACTCATAGACAGGTATTCACATTTTGACAGAGAGAGAAAGATAATTTCTCTTCCTCATTCGTTAGGGTGTTCAAACCTCCTGCTACTTGGTAAGACTGCCCAATCCATCACTGAGCGAGTTTACTAGGGATCTGACAGATTGCTTCATATTTTTTCAGGGCTATTTCAGTTCTACTCTTGGCTGTTTTGCTATCAAAACTAAGGAGCCTGGCCAGTTATATGGCTAACATATAACATAACATGGAGCCAAAGGAATATTAACAGTCTCAATTTTAAAATCATCTCCATTCTACTCTCCTCTACTCTTTTTCTGCTCTGTTTGAGCACCCTAGTTTTGTCCCCAGGGGCCGTCAGAGTCAAATGGGGGGGGGGGGGGGGGGGGGGTTTGGGGGTGTCAAGTATTCTCTTCACCCAATCATGAGCAGCTAAGGTACTGGATTTAACGCCTCCCATCAAAAGTCTCCTCCTTACCTTATCTTGGTTCAGATAAAATAAAATAAAAGCGAGGAAAAGAACCTCATAGTTTTCAGTTTATACACATGATACTGTAGATTGAGTTCTAGACTTGGATGCATTATATCTATTACATATATTGCATTACATATATATGTATTACAGGCCTCTCTAATCTTTTTAAGTGGGAGCACAATTGGTGGCTGACTAAATACTTTTTTGCCCCACTATATATTAGGGGTGTAACGGTACATGTATTTGTATTGAACCGTTCGGTATAGCGTGTTCGGTTTCCACACGGACATATTAAGTAGAGGACCGCACGTTGTGGAGCAGAGCGCTGCTGCAGCTGCACTGCATAGGCAGTTGCGCTCACACCGATAAAGTATTAAGATTAAAGAAAAAAGCACTAACTAATGAAGAACTAAAGAGCTAAGCACATAATTGTGACAAGTCCAGTGTTTCCCCTACCATTGCTTAGGCCTGGCGGGGCCGCCAGGCCTAAAAAAAAAAAACAATGATCATTTACGTTTATGAGCGCCTCTGCAGCGCTGTTCTGCAACATGAGTCAACCTGCTTCGTTGCCTAGTAAAGCCTGAATTATGGTTCGGCGTTAAATCGACATAGAGCCTACGGCGTAGGGTACGCAGCGACGTGCACCGTACGGCCGCTCGCCGCGTACCCTACGCCGTAGGCTCTGCGTTGGTGTAACGCGGCACCATAAATCAGCCTTAACGATGCGAGTACCGCTGCTGAGAGCGCGGGCATATTATTATACATTATGGGATGTAGAGTTTATGATAGAGTTTGTAGCCAGCCAACTATGGCGCCGGCCAAAAGAAGAAAAAATATCGCGGGCGACAGACAACATTATATAAAGAAATGTTTCTGCCAGGTACGTGTGTTTGTGTTTGCATGTGACGCTGCAGGGAAGCATGAAGGAAAAAACCGCCCAACGACACACCAGGCGTCCGCAGGGTCCTAGCGCCGGCACACGTAGAGCCAATGTTATTTTGTGTGTGTGTAATAAACAACTAGCACGTTTATATTTTGCATTTTGTTTTTTTACTGTACCGAAAATGAACCGAACCGTGACCTCCAAACCGAGGTACGTACCGAACCGAGATTTTTGTGTACCGTTACACCCCTACTATATATATATATATATATATATATATATATATATATATATATATATACACACATATTAGTATTATTAAGGTTGTCATATATACTATATCTTAACGAATACACATTAGGCATCTGTTCAAATTGGTCCTGTGACTTAATAAGGGACCTGATATCATTTAAAAAGTCCTAATACGAACAACAACAGAATAGTTCACCCATGGTGGTGAACTGGAGACATACAGTACACTTTAATTTTAAAGAATGGGAAATCACATTGAAGGTTTGTTAAGTTAATTCACACATTCCAGTCTTAACGTTTTCTCTCAGAGCTGTGAAAGGCCTGAGAGGATGTGAATGGTTCTGTTTGTTCTCAGAATGATGATTTTTACGACTATAGAGTCCTTTGTTCCTGGTCGTGGCAGGCCATGCTGGGTCTCCCCTGAAGTCTTTGCCTGCTGCTTTTGACAGGTGGTTACTCCCAAGGTGTAACTTATTCATGGAGAGGGTGATGTGGATTCTACTCGTCCTGCTTTTAGAGATTCTAAAAAACCCAAATTCTTCTTTGGTTTGTTTATGGATAAGATTTGTATCTATATGGGGTGTCAGACGGACATTCTTCCCCAGGTGTGACCTATTGAAAAAAGATAATGTGCATTTTAACTCTCACTGGATTCGGGGATAATACATCTGTGAGTTGAGGTGTCGTAAACCAGGCTTGGATCACATTGAAGACCTTCGTCTTGTAAGGATCTTCAAATGAATAACCAGTCTACAGAGAGATTCAGGATCATTCCAGAATAAGACCTCTGTCACAAAGGAGAAGTAAAGTTTTCTGAGGTTGAAGCAAAGTTCATACCCTTCATGTACATGTGGGGAGGGGTTAAGTAAAATGACAGTTGGAGGACAGTGGTCACCAGAGAGTGATGCATGGATCCAAGCCCAGACATTTTTCTTTGTCAAGGTGAAAGCCAGGTGTCCTGGCCTGAGTGCAGACTGGACAAAAAGTATTTGTGTTCCCATTGTCTTAGACTGTCCTTTTTCCTCCTTGCTGTCAGAAAACACAGTCCGTAGTCATGTTTTCATATATAGACCTGATGCCCTCTACGCAGTGTAAAAAATGTATTTTGAGGCAAGGTTCAGATAGGAACTTGAATATGATAAGATGTATCACTCACAGCTCATTAAACTTTTACTTTCAGCACAGGATTGGTAGCTGTCATGATATGAATCAGATATGTTATAAAGTGTCTTTCACAGATATTAGAATATGCAGCTGGTCTGGGCAAAGCAATATATTTTTAATACTGCCCTGCAGCTCTGCTCTAGTTTACAGTATCTGGATGCTGATATTTTTTGGCTTAGAAAATTATTTTGTGATTACCCTGGTAAGCTATCTATGATCTTTCCAGTGTGGCGCTGCATCAAGGGTTGGTGAAGGAGAAATCTTATTAATCTATTGGTAATGTGGCCCAACTTCCCCATTAGTTAGTTTATAAACTTCATTGTCCTTGTGAGCACTTACCATACTTCTAACAGAGCTTTTACCTCATTCTTACTCCACGTCTGACTGCAAGACATTTCTCCCAGCAATCACGCTGTGTGCCTTTCTTTAGGTTGTTTTTACCCACAATGCCTCTCATTGTAGTCCATTTCCTACAGTTGGTCTGCTTGAAACAGATTGAGACCTACGTCTTTGAGCAGACCAGGGGAACGTGAATCCGTGCGTGGAATTCTTGCCTACACAGAAAAAGAAAAATCGGATGTTCAAAATTGTGCGTACGCCCAAATCCACGTACGTTTCTTTGATCATCACAATCAACGTCGAATTGTGCGCACATGCAGGAGCACAACACACAACACTGTCTCATTTTTTTTTTATCCAATAAAAAACGCTTATCCTAACAAGGAACTTGCAAAAACAAGTAAAACAAATTTAAAAAAAAACATCAGCCATGAGCTGGAGACACTCCTGTCAGAAGTTGAGGCCTGGAAAGCGTGTGAGTAACGTGCTGTAGTTGTGTTGACCGCTTTGCATTATGGGTAACATTGTTCTTAGCTTTGTGCTGCGTTCCGTGAAGAGTTGTGGGTTTATTATGTTTGTAAGGGTTTGTGAATGTCAATATTTAGCATTGGTGCATCATGACAATCTTTTTCTCCTTGTTTGTATTTTAAGAACCAACACCATAACTTAAGTTGGTGGGATGAATAAGGGCTCCTCGTTCCGTTTTATTGTCACGCATATTATATACTTTTAGGGATACGGATTTAGCCCAATTTACAAGTGTATTGAGTCCTACACATTGTGGATGTCCGCGATCACCTCTCTCATAAGTATAACAATGTGCGCCGCACTCTCTGTACATGAGGCCTCAGTCCACTTTGCATCAGAGTTAGATTGCGCATTAACAGGGTCAGGGTGGTGCAGCTGGTAGTCCAGCCATCTCACAGCTAGAGGGTAGCTAATGTGACCTACCCTCACAAAAACATGCAACAGTCCTGGGCTATACTGCCCCCTCTGGTCAGCCGGGGCGCCAGATGGGGTGGGGAGGATCTGGCCGGAGTAACGTGATCCTTCCACGTGCTACGTCCGGCCGGAGAATCCCCACCCTGTCTGGTGAAAAGAAGCGGCCTGCTCACTCCTCAAGTAAGGAGGAGATTTAGGTGTAGGGCCTCCCGGGGTTGGTAGAGGGTGAGAAATTTCCAGGACTGACTTAGGTAGGAGCACTGGGTGATTAAAAAAATGGGGGATAAAAATATATTTTTTTAAAAGATTGCGCATTCACAACTCCCCAAAGAACCAGACTTTCAGAGCAAACAAACTGGTCCATTTAAAGCGGACAAGCAGGAGGACTGCCATCATGTCGATGAGACCTTGATGCTGTCACTTTGATCTCACTTTCCCTCGGAAAATTATCCAATTTGTTGGTGCAGTCGCTCAACCATTGTTTAGCACTAAGTATGTTTAGCACATACTTTTTAAGTTTATATTAAATCAGCACAGGAGGCCTCATTCACATTTAGACTGACTTGAATAGCACACTGATACCAGGAGTAATACAAGCACTTAACTGACAACAAATGTCTTTCTATGCCTTTGTATCATGTCAGTTGATCCATGTGTTTTGTTATATTTATTTAGAAGGATAAACTGTTTTTTTGTGAAAAGGCAATTTTAGCAAGATGGTTGCAGGCACTCCTGCAGGACCTGCCAGGCTCCCAATAGACATTGCCATCACGACCCGGACGGGAGCTGCACTATCACCAGTGTAACAAAGTTTAAGAGTTTAACCCCTCTATGAAAATACTGCTTGATTTAAGAGAGTTAGGTGACCTCCTTAACCCAGTTCAGGATTAGCTTGATCTCAAATGCAGTGTCCTCAAAAAAATACCACAAGTGAAGAGGACTCTTTTCCTGCGTGTTTAGAATTTGCCTGTACAAGGGAATTTCCACTATTATGTATAACTATTTTACTGTCATAGAAGTTGATTTATATGACTTCAGCTCAAAGAACCTGCATACCATAATTTATCGACATTAAAAAGTAACACTAATTTAATTCTTGTCTAGTCCAGAGAAGAAGTCACTAAAAGCAAGGTGACAAACTTTTTCTTAACTGTCTTCAACTTGTTATCAACAAGTAATACAAGATATACAAGATAAACAAAAGAGGGAACCTGGCAGAGGGAAGCCAGAGAAGATTTGATGTAGCTAGGCTAAAGCCAAGGAAAAATGAAAACACATTCAATTATATCAGAAGCATTTAAACAAAGGGAGATGTTAACCAATTTAAATGAATCACTTTAAATGATAAAAAAAGCATATGAATCTAACATGAGCTACCAAGAATTACTTGTTAACTTGAATTTGTATTGTACCCATAAACAGAATGTAGTGTTAGTTTTTTTATAAATAGGCCAAACTAGGTAGATCTACCTGTATGTAGAAATTTAGGAAGCAAAAATAACTTCTCGCTTCTCTCCTCAATCTATGGAAGGAAAACAAGAGGCACCAATGCAACACATCATCACTCAGCAGAACTGATTAAACAACTTCTCAAGCAGTCATAATTTGCCAATTAATTATGGGTTATGGTGTCACCTGAAAGACACAGCTCAATGTAGACATGATTAAAAATAGTAAAATTCCTATTTAGGCCAAGTATGAGGACACAGGGACAAAAAGGACAATGAGAAGAGCACACTAGATGATTTGAGTAACGTGTAATCTGTGGGTAGGGTAAACTGCCATAAGGATTCACAGCTGTTTAGTAGATGCTCTAATTGTGGCTTTCAGTGTCTATGGGGATCAAGGAGGAAAGAGCAAAGTGACAAAACTGAACAACAGAGAAGTGTGATGGCGGTCCATTCATACTGCAATGTCTTTGCAGTTCAGTGTGTTCATTTGTGCTCTCAAGGCCTGTATTTTCACAGCCTTCTTCCTTCATGTTGGACATGTTTTTAAAATTTAGTGATGCAGTTTAGTTTGTTGGTCTGCAACCTTGGGAACATATGCTGGAGCCGTGAAGTTGTTTTTTTTTGTTATTGTCATTCCAAGTGATTCAAACAAGAGTTTGAAAAATGATACTCTTGTGTTTTAATGCATTGCATTCACAATAATTTGACCTTCAAATCCTCTTCATTTCAAAAAAACATGAAAGAAAAGTTGCTCATTTTAAATTTAGTGGAACAAACAATGTGGTGAAACAAATTCTATTGGGGAAGAAAATGAATTATAATCTGTAGAACTGCTTTGAACTTCTCAAATTTGCTGTCAGAAAGCACAAATGCATGAGGGTGAAAAATAAACAAAACTTTTTCAAACATCGCGGTTAATAAATAAATCAGAAGCTGACTTTTGAATCAGCCCTGTGGTTTATTTCAAAAAGAGGTTCCCGATGCAATATATTTGGAGTCAAAAGAAAGGAAGATAAGTAAAGAAAAATACACTGTTTGGAAGCACATTTCCACATAATTAAGTGTATGCCAGGTCCTTTAAAACCTCTGGAATTCAGTTTCTGTGGAATGCTGTTTGGTTCAAAATTAAATATATATAATATAAATATTCAATTAAATAAATGAATATGAATATAAATGGCAAATACAAAATTAATAAAATCTTATTTAAACTTAATTTCATGATGAATTGTCATATTGGTATATATATTTGTTACATGACATTTATTTCATAATAGTGTATTTCTTATTGGTGAAACTTATTTTCTAATGCCACTTTTACGTATTTCATGACACTTATTTTACATTGCCACTTAAAGTTCAGGGCTATTTGTATTTCATTTTCTTATATTCAAAGGAAGGGTCGTGGTTTTATGTGTGGAATCGGCCAGTCGTGATCTTCAGCGGATCTTCATGAGGGACTGACAAGGGAATGTGGTGGACCCAGGGCTGCCGCAAGGGGTGTGCGAACCGTGCGACCGCACGGGGCCTCGCGCCCCAAGGGGCCTCGCACTATGGGCCGTTTTTATTGATTTTTTTTTCATTTTTTTTTTCATTTTTTCCCTTATAAATATCAACAGTCACGTTCCATTACAGACATAAATGTGTACTAGTCTGTGCATATCAATAAATATATGTGCAATGATGTGCTTGCTGATTGATGTCTGTTGTTCATGTTGTTCAATACAACTGCGCCAGACCAAGCGCAGACACAAGCTGCTCTGATCCAGACGGGTGGAGTGTGTAACAAACTGTCACACAATGTCGAGAGAACGAGACAGATTCAGGAAATTTCCATCAGGGGATGAAAAAAGAAAAAAACTAAAGAAAATGGAAGAGTTTAATGCCTCTCTGAAAGGCTCGTTTGATAAATTTGTTACAAAAATCACCGATCCAACCGGGTCTCAAGCAGCCACGTGGCCCCGCGTCGAGGTAAGCCCAAATGATGATGAGGCAGGGGAAGGTATCCAGTATTTTGCTAATTGGAGAGTTAAAATTGCGCATATAGACACCCGATCTGACCCGAAAAACCCCCCCCTGGCCATTTCGCACAGGGCCTCGCAAATCTCCCAGACGGCTCTGGGTGGACCCACATGCAGCACAACGGCACAGAGTGTTTAGTAAAAGTCTTTATTAAAGTCAACCTCACAGCAGGTAATTGAGCAGATTTCAGTCCTCAGGATCATGGTAACGCTCAGAGTGGCAGGAGTGCGAATACCAGAAAACAGCTGGTGTGAACGCTGAGTAGATCTGGAAGCTGGAACACAGGAACTGAAACGCTGGTCAGTCAGAGGAAACACCAGGCAACCCAGGGAGCAGGCAAGCAGAAACCAGAGACGCTCAGGCAGAACTAGTGGTCGGGGACAGAAGGCTGAGGTGACCACCAGGACAGAGACAGGCGACCAGGTCGGGGACAGGCGGGGTCGGCAACAGGTGATCATTCAGAGAAAAACCGCTGCCATGTCAGGCATGACACGAGAACAATCTGGCAGTGACTGGCTGGGAGTGGAGGGCTTAAGTAGAAACTCAGGGCTGATTGCAGATGCGGAGCAGGTGTGGAAGGATGGAGAAACCATAGTGACATGAGGAGGTGGAGCTGGCAGGTGAGTGAGGCAGGTACGGAACTGCTGTAACAGGGACAGGAAAGCTGGAAGAAAACAGAAAACCAATAAAAACAACACAGAGGAAGAACAAAACGCAGCAAAATTCAGGGCGGACTTGTACTTTCAGTAGATGTTTCAGATCACAATACTGTAAAATATCTGAAACTAAAAGCATCTCTGGCGTATTGAGAGAGGCTACCAACTGCCTCGAGGAAATGGCAGCGTGGCACGCACTGACGTCAGCCTCACAAGGCTCAGAAACCCTTTTCCACGACCACCGTTACCAACTCTGTTTATCCTGACTGCAGGCCACAGCAGCACCATTGAATCCACTTTATAATGATTAAATTAATTATTGAATATTATTAGTCAGTGGCGCTGGGCCAGTGCGGGATCAACCAGCAGCTTTGCGGATGCGTGATTCATTTCTAGTCTAAATGCAGAGCGGTGGTGAAGATCTCCTGCTCTGGCTGGAGCTGGGAGCGGCTGCTGTATGAAGACTGGCGGCCTGAAAATGCCCTGAGATGGGCAGGGCGCCACGGCAGGACCCGCTGCTGCTCGCTATAAAGAATGATACAGGCTTTCATGTTTGAGTCTCCTAAAGTCTTCAATAACACCCCAAAAAATGTCGCTAGATTAGCTACTAATCGCATTTTGGAAAGTAACAGACAAGCAGACAAAAAAGAGCCAGAGGGGTCTGATAATTAATGAATGATTGAATGACTTAAAATGCGGTGGAGTCGTTCTTTAGCCTGATGAATCAGAAAACTAACATCGACATCGTTGACCATGTTGTCGCTATATTTTATGAGTTTTCAGACCCCTCCACTTGATCCAGACCCAGGAAGAAGGCATTCCATCCTTTCTGACTGAGAACCATGGTCTTGGATTTGGAGGTGCCGATTCTCAGCCCTGCTGCTTCACACTTGGCTGTGCTCCAGTAAGAGGTGAAGATCATGAGCTGATGAAGCCATTAGGACCACATTGTCTGCAAGAAAGCAGAAACGTGTCCCTGAGGTCACCAAACCAGAGCCCACCACTCCTTGGCTACACCTAGAAAGTTCTGTCCATAAAAGTTATGAAAAGAATCAGTGGCAAAGGGCAGCCCTTATGGACTCCAACTCTCACTGGAAATGAATTTGACATTTAATGGAGTGGAAATCCAACCTGACAGAGTTGGTGTTCAGGTTCATAGACATAAGGTCATCAAGTTGTATTGTATAATTAGGGCCCGAGCACTGACAGTGCGAAGGCCCTATTGTATCTGTAGGAATTTTTTTTTTTCCTTCTTCCGACGGAATGAGGGCCTTTTTGCCCCCCTAAACGTGCCCCAATTGTCACCAAATTTTGCACGCAAGCCAGGCCTGGCAAAATATTTGATATTTAATGGTTTGCATTAATGGGCGTGGCCTAATGGCTCAACAGCGCCGCCTAGAAAACTTTGTGCCTCAAGCCCCACAATACGGTTTGACGTACATGCACGAAAATCGGTACACACCTCTGTATCGTGTCGCACCTTAAAGAAAAGTCTCGCCATGGCCGAAACCGAACAGGAAGTCCGCCATTTTGAATTAATCGTGTAACTTTGGTGCAATTTATGCCATTTCTTCGGCCGTTTCTTTGCCCGAACCATAAAGTGCACCCAGGTGTGTTATACATCAAAATGTGCGTCTCCATCCTGCGACAATGCGCATTACTTTTCTAAGTCAAAAGCGTTACGAGGCGACGATAGACACCAAAAAGCGCGCCCCCCCCCCCCCCCCCCCCCTTCATCCGATTGGTCCATATTTGATAGTTCCTACTTTCTGCCATAACCTTTGAATGGTTTGACAAAGAGTCATGGGTGGTGTCATCGGACTCGGTCTTGAGTCCTTGGACATAATTGGTGCAAATTAGCCCCGCCCCTTCTTCTGATTGGTTGATATTTGATAGTCCCTATTTTCTGGCATAACTTTTGAATGGTTTGGCATAGAGTCGTGGGTGGTGTTATCGGACTCGGTTTTGACTCTTTCACCTTAATTGGTGCAAATTTGCCCAGCCCCTTCTTCTGATTGGTTGATATGTGATAGTTCCTATTTTCTGCAATAACATTTGAATAGTTTGACATAAAGACTCATGGGAGGTGTCATCGGACTTAGTTTTGAGTCCTTGACTTTTATTAGTGAAAATTGCACTCGCGATGGCCCGTTCATCGCTGCTTGCAGCTTTAATTTATTATTCTTATTTTCCCAAAACGAAACTGGCCTTTTCTGAGCTTTGCAATACTCCAAGATTCATCAAATTTTTTACACCTATCAGGTCTAGTGAAAAAAATTATATTTTAAGGGTGCCTCAAATGGCCATGAAAAAATGGCTCAATAGCAGCACATTGAAAATTAGTTGAGTTTAGCCTATATGCACAAACATTGGGAGGATTGGTGACCCGTCTCCGTGGCTAATATTCTTAGCCATTTTGAGTAGAATTTGTGATTTTTGTGATTTCTAGACTTTGTATCTGAACGAACTTCTCCCAGAGATTTAATCGCATCAACTTCATTTTTGGTGTGTTTCACCTAACGGCTTTGCTGAAGGTAAATCACAAAATGTTTGAATTTTCACCCAGGGACTTGTCCGTGACATTTTTTTCAAAGGCCACAGATGTTCTGTGTATGATCAGGGTCCAGCTCTGAACAGGTTCATATGGTCATATTTAGTCATACTCATAATACCCACTAGTGGTAACAGGAAGTGACTCACTCAACGTTTCGATGTGGCTGATCTGACATGATGGTCAAAAAGATGTCAAACCTGGTCATATTCATGCTTAAGAAGTGGATGTAGCTATTCATGAGATAAAATTGAGTTTTCATCAGAGGACCGTCCCATGCTGATGCAGCGAATTCCGATGCTTCGCCATGAGAAGAAAACTTGTTCTAACTTGCCTGTGCGTTGTCCACATCATATCTGAACCAACATTCATAGGTTTGATGAGGCTTCCATGCTGAACAAGAGGATATGACTCACCTCCATAGCTTCACCTTCTGATGAAAGTAAAATGGTTTTTGCTACATTATGTCCTGTAATTACACCGTGCTTCATCAGATCCGCCTGAGATTTGTACTGAATGTACCCAAAACTGTCCTCAGGCACCATAAAGTTTCATGGATTTAGGTCTAATGGCACGTTTGTCATCCGTCGTGAAACAGGAAGTGGATGGTTTTGCCACATGTTTAGAGATTCAAGGATCAGTTCCCATTAACTAAGGTCAAAGTTTCATTCACTGCAACATAGGCTCTATTAAGAACTTCATCACTCTATACTTTTGAAAATATGAAATCATAACCGATGATCATATCTCTGCCATAATTTGTTCAATCAACTTTCTATTCACCACAAACACTGTCGACCTTCAATAAATCCCGAGTTTCATTCAGATTGGTCAAATGGTACACATACAGTGACATTTTTAAATTATGGACACTACATATATTTTTGATGACATCTAATTTTTGAGTGAGTGTCACCAAAGTTTGGGAAAATATAGCTCTATATATCAGAATGACTCCTTAATATTTTCAGGATTTTTCCCAGAACTATTGAATTTTGATGATTTTTGTCAAACCAAAATACAAGGATTTGCTGTTTACAATCAGCAGAGAAGGAGGGCCAGATTTAATATTTCTGGGGCTTGTTTAATAGTTGTAACTCAGCCATACATTGTTTAATGTGGCCCAAATTTGCTTGCATATGTTTGCAGTCCAACTCTAAACACATTTGCAGTATAAAATTCAGGGAATGATTCACCTGTTGGCAGCAAGAAACATGCTTTGTATTACGTTTTACATTGTCCGAGAGATCTCAGATTTTTTGTGTGATCAGAGTTGTCCCCCCCTACCTGAAGCGATCCATATGCTCACATTTGATCATACTCATAGCGCCACCTTGTTGTGAAAAATAATCTACCGTAATTATTTAATGTGCCCTACTTGATGATCAGACATAAAACTTTGAGAAATTAATTAAAATATTGATCATGCCTCACAGAATTAATGGTGAGTCTACATTTAATGGGAAAAGCTAGCAAAGTGAGTCAGTATTGAAGATGATTATGCACTGTTTATTAGATATATTTTGAATTACTGAGGTTTTTTACATTATTAATACATCACTATGACAGTGTGGACACCTTAAGCTTGAACACATCAGAATATTAAAAGATACATTGTGAAAATTAATGGAAATTAATTATTGGGCAGGAATTTGATGTATTTTGATCAGTTCAGCCAACTTCCAATGAAGAAAAGATGAAATTGTGTTGATGATGTAACTAATAACATCAGTTGTTCTTTTAAATGCTCAATAACCATATAATGACAGGGTGGACAACAGTTTCAGGGACAGTGACAGAAAGTACAAGGTGTTTAAAATTATTACAAAAATGTAATATAAATCATGAAAGTTAATAATTGTATTAAATAACTTTTGAAGAACAATTAGGAAATATAAAAAATATATTAATGTTGTATCCTTTAACCACTTTATGCATTCACTGAAGTTGGCAGAGCATTATGAAGGACATGTCAACATTGCGTACACCCAATCAAAGAAAAATGGTTTCAAATGGTGGAAATTCATGTCAAATGACTCATATGTGTGTAAATGTTTGGTCATTTATACCAGAACCTCAGAACCTTTTGATTTTTGTCATATGTTCATGATAAGTGGGTGACTTTGATGGGGACACCAGAGGCACTTTATAGTGATATTGACCAAGGACTGTGGTGATTCCTGTGGGGCTTGCAGCATTCATTTTATTTATTTTTCCATTTTGAATAACACATACATATGCCTAAAGAGACAGCCAGGCACACAAATAATGAGGAGAGGGAAAAACCAAACTCGTGAAGAGAAGATGAGAACATATTTGTTTTTGTCAAATAGCTGGAGGAAGAATTCAGTCAATGTTAATGAGAAGCAATTAGTTTTGATTAAAAATTAGATTGCTCCCTTACATGCAGTGTAGCTATATCAAAACAAAATAATGATTAATTTCTGTTGGTTTAAAACATTATTGTCAACAGCAGAAGTACTCATGCAGAAAGGGTACAACTGCTCTGAGGCTAAAGAGCAGGAAAAGCACTCATTTAGAGATGCAGCTGGCAGTTGCTTTGGAGATTCTCATAAAGTAGAGTGGATCCTTGTGGGAGTAGCCTAATATTAACACAAAATATCTTTGCATGTGCAATAACCAACCTGCGTTTTTTTTATCTTTACTTGCCTTTTGCAGCATCAATTGTAATTGGGAAATGGTGGTGTGAGATGGAACCGTGTCTGGAGGGAGAAGAGTGCAAGACTCTGCCTGACAACTCTGGATGGATGTGCTCCTCTGGGAACAAGATCAAGACCACAAGGGTGAGAGCTGACACACACCTGAGGGCACATGTGTTTGTCTTGCACGCATGTGTCGATCATGATTTTGCACAGATTCACTTGTACGTTATACATCTGCTTGTCTTGTACCGGTTGCATACGTTTTAATCCTGACAAACAGATTCTTACACAAATATCCCTACTTCCACATTGTCATGCTGTACAC
The DNA here is from genome assembly GCF_033807715.1 of Cololabis saira. Taxonomy (NCBI): domain Eukaryota; kingdom Metazoa; phylum Chordata; class Actinopteri; order Beloniformes; family Belonidae; genus Cololabis; species Cololabis saira. The sequence continues at coordinate 35,125,990 of NC_084594.1, forward strand.
ACTGATTCAGAATTCCTTTTAAATTCTAACCTTCTTTTTGGACCTGCAATAAGGAGATTGCAAGAAATACCAAGTATTTGTTTATGTGCATGCTTAACACCTAAACCAATTATTCTAACAAGTATCTGCTTCTGGTGTTACTGATATATACAAAGTTGTACACAAAGTTGCATACAGATTGATAAGAAGGGATGTCTCTGTACAGTAACGCTCATTCTCCTTAGTGTGAGCAACTTGTTCATTGGACCATGAATAAAGGGGGAAAACAAACAGTCTATGCTTCAGCACACTCCTCTCATAGGGCTTTTCGACCAAAACAGTTCCAGTGCTAGTTTGGTGCGAGTGCCAGACTTAGCACCTGTCCATTGTTTTTTGACTGCTGGCTATGTGGAAAGCATCAATTCTGTGCCAGGAAAACTGGCGCTACGCTGGCTCCAAAATCTTACTTGGCTAGTTGCAAAAACTGCTATGTCATTTCAGGAGCCGTGATGATTGTAACCAACCAAATCTATTCAACTGCCATATTTAAAACAACCTCTGTGAGTTTAAAACATATATCATACTGGGAAATGGATGCATTCTGCTCTTCCGAGGGGCTGGATGCATTCTAACTGATTTAATCGTGCAATCAAAAACACGTCTAGTTAACAGAAAACATATGAAGTCAATTCCGGTGTTACACCAAATTCTGTGGCCCATCGGATTCTGTAATCCTCAGTGGCCCTCAAAGAAGAGTATGCTACGTAAATGGCGCAAGATTGTACTTCTCTTGGACTACAGAGAAAGACTCTAAAGACAAATATTGGTTTAATTTTCTTAAGAAAAAAAGAACCTTGAAAATAGTTCAAAGAAAGAATTGCATATATATATTTATTCATATTCATTTAACACTTGCATTTCTGGAGAACTGTCCAAATATCTTTAAAGTTAACCTAAAGACTCAAGGCGAAGCATATCTTTGACTTTTCACTTAAAGGGGACCTATTATGAAAAACACATTTTCTCTTGCTTTAACATATATAAAGTTGTCTCCCCTCAGCCTGCCAACTCAGAGAAGGAGGAAAGCAACCAAATTCTGCAGTGTCTGTACAGCCGCCCGGATGATCCATCCAGGCTGATGTGGCTTCTACGAGTCGTTCAGATTCTGCTCCCGTCGCTACGTAACAACGGGAGCGATGCGTGAAACCACGCCCACAACTAACTCCGCCGGCCGGAGCTTCCGCATTTTTTCATAGCGGTGTATCGCATCATTCAGGCAGCCAATCAGCACAGAGCCTCATTATCATAGCCTCCCGCCCACTCAGAATCCCGCATAGATAATGAGGCTAGAGACTGGGATGCTAAAGACATGGCTCAGAGGCTGAATGTCTAATTTATTTAGCAAAAAAAATCAAAAGCTTGTTTTTAAGACATTCAAGGCTTGTTTAAAATAGGTATTAGATGCCATAATAGGTCCCCTTTAAACACCACATCTCTGCTGAAGTTCTTAAATGAATGAAAAACACAACTGTTCAGCAGGATAAACGCAAGACTGGGACTGGAAGGACAGATTCTCTCTTTAAATCTTTAGATATGCCGAAAGAGAAATCCTTTAATTTTTGTCATGCCAATGTCCCTTGTCTGGTTTCAAAGATGTCAATAGGTATTCTCCCTGAATAAAACTAAACTATGAAGAAAATGGATTAATTGCATATTTTCCAAAGTGTCACCTCTGTTAACCATCTGTCACCATCTGGGCTGAAAGACAAATGCTCACATTCCCCGATGGCCAGCTGACAGCTATCAGAACTCATGAGGGAGAGTGAAAAAAACTCCAAACAATGAATTTCATGTAAATTGCCTGCTCTTTTAGTATACAGTATAAAAAAATAGAGTAGATTTAACTCAAATTATTTAATTACTGCTATACAGTTTCAATGTTATAAAGAAAAATACAGAAAAGGCATAACTATGAACGAGTAACAAAAGTTTCACACACTTTCAGCTATGTTTAACTCATTAACACCTGTACTGTATATTATAACTTAAAGAAATAATTACTTATAACTTAAATAATTAACTTAGAAATTGATAACAATAACTTCAAAATGAAGAACAAAACATGCACAGTTGAGGTTAATGTTAAGAAGTCTTACATTTGTCATGTGTATGTATATATATATATATATATATATATATATATATATATATATATATATATATATATATATATATAATATTTACAATATGGATGCCCAACAGTCGCATCACAACTGCATCACACCTGGTTTACATCTTAACGTCGATCACACGCCATGCGTGACTTGGTAGCAGTAAATACAAAATAATCTAGCGCATTAAGTTTAACACAATAAGAATTGGGGTGATATGAAGGATGAACAGAAAATTGGACGCCTTTATGTGGACATCATGATTAAAAACCATGCGAACGGTGGCCCAGCTCCCACTGGCTACATATGACTCTGCCCCTTACTCACAGAGAGTTTACAATATCTATATATGTAGCATATCTTCTTCTACAGTGTCTTGAACTGAACTGAGGCAACAGCCCTGCCTGGGGTCACAAAATCCAAAGGATCACAGTATTTGGTGTAACACTGGACTCAAAACAAAATTTTTAGTGCCAGGATCAGTGTCCATTAGTCGTGTTTTCATTTCACTTTTCAGCAAAAGAAAGGCAACATAAAGAAACCGCTGCGGGTGGAGGTGTTTCCATTGAATGGTGTTTCTTTTTTGTTTCTCTTTATGAGCGTAACTCTTCTAGTTCTCTCTACATATCTCTCTAACTCGCTGTATCTCATCCTGTGGGACTTATCTTCAAAACAACGAAAATAAAACTCAACTTTGAAGATGTACGGAAACATCTTTAGTCTATCTTGACATATTATTGCGATTGTTGCGAAAATAGTTAACAAAAGACAAAAGGAGATCATAATTCAAATGATTATTCAGGGAAAAGCCCTTTTGTATTGCAGTATGACATAATGACTAAACAGTGTTATAGCATAACCCTACATTGTATAAATGAAGCTAAAAACACCTAGAAACTAAATTTAGATGACTTTGGATTGACCGGCTACGTCACATCCAGCACTGCCAGAGACGTATTAATGGGGAAAAAATGTTTTGCCTCCACTTGCATTAAATTGGATTATCAACATGTCAAACCATGTAAAACCACCTCATAAAAGCATGAACAGGTGTTTGCGATATTTGGCTCTTTTTATTTGTTTCTATTATAAGTTTTTCTTTGAGATATGAAGGTTTCACTGTCCTTTTACGGATTTCCTTCTTGCGCATCGGCAACGTAACAAATGACGTAGGGTCCTGGCTCTGGGGTGGTCTCCAGCCAGTGGAAAAGAAATCCAGCTCTTTGTAGAACCTATTTGGAACTAGCTCTTGCACCGCCCGAGCACCAGAACCAATTTTGAATTGGTTGAAAAGCCCTACCAGAGAAAAAAGGTAATGGTAGGTGTTCTTCATTGCTTTATTGCTCTCTGAACGGACTCTGATAAAGCAAAAATAAAGCATGCAAACATAACAAAAGGAGTAAAGTCCTAAAGGTCAGTGGTCCAAAACTATAGGACAGGTTGATCACCTTATTTGTATTCACATAACTGCCCCCCACCCCCCCCCCCCCCTCCTTTCTCCTGCTTGGACACAATGACTTTGAATAAAAGCAGGGACTAATGGGATGGTAGGGAAACAAGGAACAGCCTGTAAAGGTTAGATGGCATGGGGCCCAAGGTTGTTCTTTAGATTAATATCTCAGCAGATAGAGGTAAAGCTTTCATTGAAGCTCCTTACAGTCACTACTGGCTTAAATATTTCAGAAAAGTTGATTGAACAGGGTCTTGCCAGCCTGTCAAGGTAAGCTGCAGCACTTAGTGCACTCTAAAGAATCCATCTCTAATGTTCAGATAATTTTTTTGACATTTGAAATAATATTTGTCGTACAGTGTCTATTTTCAAATAGTTTTATGAGTCTTGTTTAAATACAGTTTATCATTCAGGAATTTGAATCTCTTCCAAAAATTGATAAAAGACAACGTAGCGTGAAGACTTTGGTCTAAAATTATATGAGAAAGACGGCCAGAAAGTCAGACCTGAGGCTGCTTTTCCACCCAATACACACATGTCCTTTTTTCTTGACCCTTTCTTTGCAGAACACCCAGCCATACTCTCCTTTTTAGCTTCCGGAAGCAAAATGCAGAGGATGCATCAACAGAAATTGAGCTGCATTCTTGCTTCTGTAAAGGTTAGTCTTTTTCTTAAGCTTTTCTTTCTTTATTTTTTCTTCTTGTCTCTCTCACATCACTGTACATGCTTGAATGCCAAGTGATAGGAATGGACGTAACTCATTTTTTAATGACATTCCATTAACACAAATAGTGTGAATTACCAAGTGTGTGTTTACATGCTGTGCATGATTAGGCAGGCATGACACAAATACTTATTAAACCTTCACCCATTGTAAATATTTATGATCTGCACAGGCAGTGCACAGATAAATAATTTGTCAGTTTCTGCTTTTTCACTGAAATTTTAGCACACATATAACTAAATATGCATTGCCAAGATCGGTAAACATATAGGATATTGTAGTTTCAGATTTGTGGAATACTGTGGAAACAGACGTTCAAACCTCATGCCTAATGCAGAATCACATTTCTGTGATCAGTGTGTAATGGCGGTATCAGCCCCTCTTCTTTTCATTGCTTCCTTTGTTGCATGTCCTGCATTTGCAATCGGCCACTGTGTAAATTTGATTATAGTGTTTTGCATTGGCCTGCCAATTCCATTAGGAGCTAATCTGTGACCAGCCACTCGTCTATTCTTTGTGTGTACGAGCTCCTAGACTTGTATGCATGTATGTGTTTTATGTATATGATACGTGTCTGTTCGTACATACGAGGGATTGCCAGGCAGGTCCCTTCTCTTTCTGCTGTGTGGTGTCTAATCAGCTGCTTGATTTCCTTATCCCCCTCTGAGGGTCATGTTGAAGCAGCTATCAGCACACAGCATTGCCCACACGCTGCATGAAAGGCCTTTTATCCTGCACTCGGCTCGCTTTTTAATGAACATTCATCATTCACATGCCTGTCAAGCCAAATCGCCACATTTGTATGCATTTGGAGAACCTAAAAAACCCACAATACAGTATTATCCTTATCAGTATCATCATTATTATTATTATTATTATTATTATTATTATTATTTAAATTTTCAGCAATTTTGTTTCATGAACAGGTTTTTATTCCACTCCAAAACTGTCACTGAAACACAAGGCAGCAGGTATGCATAAAGCCATATACGTATTTAATTTCAATCTTTAGTGAAACTTGGCTGGTAAAGTAAGAAGCCAAGCAAAGGCAGAGGCTGACATCCATGTTTCTCCTTTTCTTCCATTATGTCTTTCATAGAGGGATCCCTTCATTACTTGCTCTGTATCAGCAGACAAGGCAGGCCTTTTTGCTTATGGGAGTCACAGTGAAAGCAAGGCTGGGGAGCATCCTCCAAAACAGTCACCCACCATGGATCTGAATTTCCAGCTCCAGTGGTTAAACCAATCGGTTCATTTCAACTCCCTCCAAATTATAAAACACTACAGATTTTCTTCTCCCCACTTTTTACAGTAGTAAACACAATATTTATTTATATAGCCTCAGTTACTGTGAAGAGTGAATATGACAATTTTGTCAGAATCAAAGATGGAATGTAATACAACCCTCGCCAGGCAAACCATGAATTATTGTACCATTTTATAAGTAAATTCACTCTCCAAGAAGGTAGTTGTTTGAAGTGTATTGAGATGGAGAAATTTCATTCCAGCTATTTGAGAGGTTTTTAAGTACAATGCATCAAAATGAAATGAACTAATGCTTTCTCATCACCATCTCTTATTCCCCAGTCAGCCTGACATGATTTACTACCTGTTAATAAAGCTGTGTTTATTTTTATTAAAACGAACAGAAGGGCCTTTTTCAAATAAAACAAAGCATGGTGACAGGGTCTAGCCCATCTGTGAAGACAGTGCTAGAGCAAATGGGCCTGCCAACACACACATCTACATTTTTTCAATGGGGACACCACACTCTGTAGATGCTCAAAATGAACTCCAAACAGCCACATTGCTTAAAATTAACTTCCACCTCTAAGCTTGATTATCGTTCTCCTTCTTCTCAGACCTGTATAATGTCATCGTGACACCAAAAAGACAATTATTCACTATGGTAAACACATTGTATGTGTATGAAAAAAACATTTAATGCGCTTTCTTAAAAGTCAGATCCTCCTAATCGTTTTTAAAGTTGTACACAGGTTTGGGATGAAGGAGTTCATTCTCAGCTGTACTGATTAATTTATGTCCATTTTCTTTTCATTTTTCCTCCCATTGTCAATGTCACATCAAAGGAATCTTGATGTATTTTGTTGTCTGAAGTCTTCTGCTTTAGGAGGGTATTCTTCAAGAAAGAAACAAAAAGAAGCTACTCTTTAATACTGTAATTTAACCAGGACACTCAGCTGGCACGATTGATTTGATGAGTACTACACAAGAGAAGGGCTGAGGGGAGATTACGTTTGCACTACACTTTTTTTAGTAAGGGAATTGTCCTTGGACCTTATTAGCGGAAGTCTGAGTAAATTGTAGTGTAATGCAGTCAACAAATTATAATGCAGACTTATTTGCCTGCAAAGATGGAGCAGACGAGAAATCCTGGAGCATTGTACTGCTACATGCTACACTACTGATTTGAAGTGGACTAAAAAGACTAGAGGACACTTTGATTCATGCTTGCACATGCATGTGAGTTAAAATTTCTATACAATCCCTATTCTCTTGCTAACAAACCTCGGAGGGACAGTGTCTGAGATAGAGAGTGATCCTCTGTGTGTAACCTATTGGTGGCAGAGGTATTTTTGACATGTTGGCAGACAGTACAGATGATACAGATGCAAATGCTAGACAGATACATCTGCTGGACAGATTACTACTAAAGGAACTTTGAAGAAAGCAGAAGATCGTTTTCAAAACAAGATACTATGACAAAACCTGTAGGAAATATTTGAAATCTGAGCACCCATTCAAGGCAGCTGTAGTGCAACTCTTATGACAATTGTGTTAACATATAATTTGGTCTTGGGGGGGTGGAGGGTGTTCATTAGTCATTGCATCTATGTCTGATACTTCTGTTTATAAAACTAGGTCTTCAAAATAATACCAGTTAAAGAGTCATATAATGTTTCAAAAGCTGGGCATTTCCTGTATATAATAAGGTGTTTTGTTTTTGGGGGAAAAAATATGTATTAAAATGCAAATAAATTACAATAACAATTCACACTTAATTCACTTGTGACATTAATGTGCAGGCTGAATCTGGATACTAGCATCTGATTTTTGGGTCTCTCCTTTCACCTGGTTTCAGAATGGAATCGTACATTCTCACAGAAACACTACATAATCATTTGCATTTAAATTATACAACTCATTAACATGTACCCCCTTCATCCGGATAAGTTATGCAAATACAGAATGCATAATAATACCAAGTTAAAGGGGGTCAGGGAGGACACATGCCAGATTTCTGAAGATAGTGATGTTCATTTTCTGGGTCTCCCTCTGGATCAAGATATACACATCCAAACTCTTCTATGGTCTTCGAACTTTGACTTATTTGTTAACAAACCAAACATTTTTAGAATCCTTACATTTTATTTATCTTTTTATTTTTAGACAACATATCCACTTCACTACCATAAAATGATGTGAATACATGTAAAAAGGTAAAGCAGGGTTGATCGGGCCCTCCCACCTATGGCCACCGCCCCCAGGTGCAACCACCTTACTACAGTATTCCGTAAAGTCACATCCACCTGTATTGCATTATGTAGTTTCTAAACTGCCACAAACATGGCCTTCAACGTATACTTTTTGTGAGATAACATCAACACTTAAAGGAGACCTATTATGGCATTTAATGTATATTTTAAACAGGCCTTGAATGTCTTAAAAACAATCAAAAGCTTGTTTTTTCTACATAAATCAGAAATTCAGCCTCTGGGTCATGTCTCTATTTTTACCGCTTCTAACCTCCTTCTCTATGAGGGATCCTGTGGGGCGGGGAGGCTATGATAATGAGGCTCTGTGCTGATTGGCTGCCTGAATGAAGCGTAGCAGGGGAGGGCACAAAGCCTCGCTCCGGGCAGAAGAGCAGCGGCTGCGTACACAAAGCGTGTCCCATGCGATCGAGTTTCGGCAAAAAAAATCAATTCCATTGCTTTATTTTTTTTGTATTAGACTGTCCTAACTGTCCGCGAGTTTAACGGTTTCAGTGTGGACAGAGAGCGTCCGATGTCACGCAGCTCGACGTGATAGTCGGACGGTCGCATGCAGTTATGACACGGTGTAATTGGATCTTAAGCCTGAATTACGGCTCTGCATTAAATCGACGCGTACCCTACGCTGTAGGCTCTGCGTTGGTGTAACACGGAACCATAAATCAGCCTTTAGTCACCTGAAGAGGGAACCGGGTCACCTCGTCTTCACACTAATTCACACAGGAAGATTTAATTGAATTCTAAACAGGTACACCACAGTTATTTACTCCGATTTCTCATCATTTCATTTCTTATGTTACAAGATAAATGAATCATGTTATCTGTAAAGAAATCACAACACTGAATGTTCACAAATGGCAACTTTATTGTTAAAAAAATAAAACATAAGTTGTATATAAATAACATGTATGCACTATTGCTGGCTCAAGGAAGGACCGTGCGTCTTCTGAAGGTGTCGTTGAACAGCTTCAGGTGCTTGGAAGATCTGAAACCATAAACAGAAGAAAAATGTATTACTAATAGAGCTCCGGTGTTACCTAACACTCCGTTAGGGAACACCGGAGCACCGGAGCTGCTCACCGGTCCGGTCCGGTCCGGTGAATGGCTCCGGTGCTCCGGAGCTAAATACTTAGCCCATGCAAAGATCATACTTGTAAACAAATATAAATAACATAAAAAATTAACGTCACTTACCGCTGACTCGTGTGCAGTTGCCGGGTCCGTTCTGTCAGCACTGATCCTTTTATGAGGGTAAGTGTCGATGCAAAACCTAATTTTTACTGTCCCTTGTTGTTCAAACAGCCACCGCTTCCAAACAATGGCGGACGCTCCGGCCGGCGGAGTTAGTTGTGGGTGTGGTTTCAGCAGCGTAGGCCAAACCTCTGCGCCTATCGTGAAGTCACGATAGGCGCAGATTCTGAACGGCTCGTGAAAGTCACATGACACTGGAAGGATCCTGAGGGCGGGGTGAACAGACCCTGCAGAATTCGGTTGCTTTCTTCCTTCTCTGTGCTGGCAGGGTGAGGGGAGACCACTTTATATATGTTAAAACAAGAAAAAACGTGTTTTTCATAATAGGTCCCCTTTAAATAAGTTCCTACAATATCTGACATTCCTCTAATCCTTCTGAGTGTAAAAGTACAACCAAGCAACCGTTACTGGTACAGCCCATGACTGCAGAGGCATCTAAATATTTCTCCAAATGACGGGACTCCTACTTATCCTAGAAGTCTAAGGTGTACAGCGTGAAGAGAAATGGTGGGAGTACAGTTACCTGTGGTGGTCCTTTGCTGCTGACCACCTGGTCAGACACACAATCATTCAGTCTTGTTCAGAATTGCCATGGCAAATCATAAAAATACTGCAATAGTGCCACCACATACGTCATCAAGGAGTAAATCATTACATCTTCTTTATAGCCCCGACAAGAGAAGAAAATATGTTGGCGCAGGAAATCCATTCTTGTTGTCAATTAGCCATGCCGTCACAGCCACACCCCTCGGTGTCTGCTCATTATTTTTGTGACACATCAAACTTTTTTGTATTTTCTTTAAAGGTTTCATGTCTGTGATCATTGGTCAAGAGGTAGAGCTCATCGATGCATTAACATTCTGGAGTCTTGGGTACAATTTTGAATTAAGTTCTATATTTCACCTTACCGTACTCAAAGGCCTTAGATGAAACACACCCCAGTTCATTCAGATGAGGCCTTAAAATTACAAAAACAGCCCAAAATCACAAATTCAATTCAATTCACTTCCTGTACATTTATGTTTTTGAGACTTTTCTGTGCAGGTCGCCAAACTACATTAACCTACCAATTTTTTGTGCATGTGAACAAAACTCATGCAAGGGCTTCATTTTTATTGAGCCATTTTTGCATGCCCATTTTGAGGCACCCTAGAAATAGGCCATTTTTCACCAGACTTCATTGGTATACAAAATGTGATGAGTTTTGGAGTATGGCAAAGCTCCCCAAAAACGGCAGTGTCATTGTGGAAAAATAAAATAAAATGATAATAACAAGGATAATAATAATAATTAAAGCTGCAAGCAGCGATGAACGGCCCTCGCGAGTGGAATTTTCACCAATAAAGGTCAAGGACTCAAAACTAATTCCGATGACACCACCCATGACTCTTTGTCAAACCATTCAAAAGTTATTGCAAAAAATAGGAACTATCACATATCGACCAATCAAAATAAGGGGCCGGGCTAATTTGCACCAATTAAGGTGAAGGAGTCAAAACCGAGTCTGATGACACCACCCACAACTCTGTATATCATACCATTCAAAAGTTATGGCAGAAAATAGGATATATCAGATATCGACCAATCAGAAGAAGGGGTGGGGCTTATTTGCACCAATTATGTTCAAGGACTCACAACTGAGTCCAATGACACCACCCACGACTCTTTATGTCAAACCATTCAAAAGTTATAGCAGAAAATAGGAACTATCAAATATGGACCAATCAGATAAAGGGAGGGCGCACTTTTTGGCGACTATCGTCGCCACGGTAACGCTTTTGACTGAGAAAAGTAATGCGCATCGTCGCAGGATCGAGATGCACATTTTGATGGATAATACACCTGGGTGCACGTTACAGTTCGGGCGAAGAAATGGCCAAAGAAATGGCATAAATTGTGCTAAAATTACACGATTAATTGAAAATGGCAGAATTCCTGTTCGGTTTCAGCCATGGCGCCAAGATACTTTTCTTTAAGTTGCGACATGATACAGGTGTGTACCGATTTCCGTGCATGTACGTCAAACCGTATTGTGGGGCTTGAGGCACAAAGTTTTCTAGGGGGCGCTGTTGAGCCATTAGGCCACGCCCATTAATGCAAACCATTAAATATAAAATATTTCGCCAGGCCTCGCTTGTGTGCAAAATTTGGTGACTTTTGGGGCACATTTAGGGGGGCAAAAAGGCCCTCATTTCGTCGGAAGAAAAACGAGAAAAACAAAAACAACATTTCCTACAGATACAATACAATAGGGCCTTCGCACTGTAAGTGCTCGGGCCCTAATAATATTAATAATAAACAGCGCAATTTCAATAGAGTCCTCGCACCCTCTGTGCTCGGCCCCAACCAGTGAGTCTTAACCCAGGGTATTGCAAGGAAGTAGTTAAATGTTTTATAAATATTCACTCAAATTTTGAGATCGGCAGGGCATCAGCACTCACATTTTATGATAAAACCACATTTGTAATCATTGTCAGATATACTCATTGTTACTGCAACACTATATTACCACAATGTCAATAGTTTTTGCATCTCACATCAGTCTCTGAAGCAATAAAATAAAATAACACACGACGGGAATATAGATGCACAACAAGTCACTCACAGAAAACATAGTGAATAGAATAATTTAGATTTATAGGACCTTGTTAGACATACTTGGGCACCATGCATGGCTTTCTACAATCAAATGTGCACACCTGGCTACCACCTGCCAAGCCTGCTGGAAATATCATGACTGCATTGCTTCCTTGAACAGGAATGTAGGACTTCTAATTTGTTTTTTATTCAGACTTCTTCACTGTAAAGCCTTAATATAAAGCTTTTCAAACATTTATATACCTCAGTCTATTTCAAAAGTAGTTTAAAAAGATGTGCTTCAGAATTTAAGCAGTTACAGACATAGTTCAGACATTTTATTAAGTTTCATACTGAACAAGATGCTGAAAAGCAGGACATTCAAAACCAGTCTCAAGGCTAAAAAAAAGTACAATTGAAATCTGATGTCTATAGCTGGAGCTGAATTAAAAGTCATTGAAAGAGAGTCATGGAGAGAAAACTCAGACTCCATGGTGTGTGGACCTGATTTTACAAAACCAAAGTAATTTTTTCAGGTTGGAACAATTTATAGTCTTGATTGGGTATTAAACATGAAAATCCAAATGAAAGTGGTTGCAGGGCAAGTCAGGAGTTGCTTCACAAGGCAAGATAAAGACCAAAATATGATAAAATATCAGTTTATGAAACAAATATACACAGAATGAAAACACACTAGGATATTTTTACAGAAAGACTGTTGTCGATATATCTTGATGTTCCTGTGAATAAGGAGGTGAGATGGGGTTGTACAAAGCCTCCACAGTTCAAATGAGTTGCCTTTTTTTTAAAAACACAATGAAACAAGTCCTCAGGGTATAATTCTTGCACACTTGTATGCCTTTGTTCTGTCTAAGCGTATATGTGTTTTTCTCCTCTCCTTTTTCTCTTTTGTGTTGCAGATTCATCCCAGGACCTAACAGAGAGCTCCAATTGCAAGGCTGAGCGCCAGGGTCTTCCCTTATGAACCCTCTCTCTTCTCATTGAAATGACTAATTCTATTACTTTTACAACTACTGGCTGGCTTACCTGGGACCACGCAGAGGATATCCACCAAGATAAAACAGCTTTGCTCATGTGGCACCAAGGATTTGAATAAACTAATCTCCCTGTTACATGCTGGTGGCTCTCCTCTTCAACACAGCTGGGGCCAGCTTCTGACCATGCTCTTTGTTTCCCTTGCTCTGTCTTCTATTCAAAAACAGAAGAAAAAAGACTGTGGTTATTTAAAAGCTGTTTAAAGATTTGAAGACAATCTCCTCAGTGTGGCCATATGTGAACTGTGTGAGGAGCTTACATTGAACTGGACGTGGGATTGAAAAAACATCAAGGGGCACAGCAGAGTGAAGTTACTCTCAAATCCCAGAAGGACTTGTTTGTTACTTGCAACTGGTGATGGATTGTTTGCAGTGAAAACAGGGAGGACATTTAGCTGAAAAACACAGAACTTTCAATAACTGTGACTACTCGCAGCCCATAATAAGATGATAAAGACTTTGTGGAAGGCTCATGGCCTCACCCTTATCCTCCACAAGGTACACCTTGAGTTTTATAGTGGGCATGCCCAATGTAAATTCATGAGCACTACTTTTCTTTTTATGTAAGATCACTTATGTATATATAAACGCATATATAAATGCATTACATACACTGCTAAATGACAGATCCAAGGGGCTGAAAAAATATACTGTATTATGAGATCATGGTGGAATATCAGAGCCTAGTGTGTAGAGGACTGATCTACAGGGGATGCTTGCATACAAGAAAGCTACAAGTGAATAACTAAAACAAGTTCTGCTTGCTTTTTATTCTGCAATTTTGTAGGTTGAATGACATATTCGGAATTTCTGTAAAGATTAAAAAAAACAATGTATAGAAGGACCTCATGTATGAAGGCAGCTCCAACAACAATCCTTGACCTTTCTACTCAGACACTGTAGAGATTTACAGTGACTGTAGAAGAAGTGTAACCATGACCATGGGAAGAGATCATCCGCTAAAGTTTGTCATGTAGATTATTTTTCTCACACACCAGAGAGAGGTGACTTATTCAAAATGACACTGAGGAAGTATTAGTCACAATGGAGAAATATAGTTATCCCCAAGTAGATATGATTACATTACAGGACAGCCTTATGAGAAATAATAAATGGTTTTATATACTGATATAATGTCTCCCGTTCCTCCTTAGTGTGACTGATATTTTGACTCTTATGAGTATGTGATATGTCATAATATAATTTATTTTATATGTTAAAGGTGTGAACAAGGTTTTTACTGAAGTAAAGTCAAGAACAACACAAGACTATAAAAATGACTTAGGGGCACACAAACAAGGGAATGGTATGCTTCATTCATACCATTCCCTTGGTGGCAGAGAGGATTTATCAAAACAGAACATTCAATTCATTCATGCAATTAGTATAACGTTTTCCAATATCAGGGCAGGCAAAATTCCAGATGATTTTCAATATCAAGCACCTCTCCCAGCTGATATTAAATTTGTCCCTTGTCCCAATGGACACAGTTGTACACATTCATCATTTAAGAATACAGCTAGTTTCATGGAGCCTGGTGCCCCTCTGAGTAGTCACTGAAGGTATGAAAAACACAAGACATCGATCTCCCAGTGCTCTTACCAGAAATGTAAAGGAATATGCAGAGAGAGAGAGAGAGAGAAAGAGAGAGAGAGAGGGACAGTATTTTCTCCCACCCAGTGGGCTGTTTCCTTCATTGTTTTTTTCATATCAATTAGGGTTTCCTGTCCATGTATTGAGTTTGTGCCAAAGAAAATTAATCAGTGAATTAGCTGGGGTGTGCATAACTGTGTCTGTCTTTTCTTGCTATGAATTAATTTGTGTGTGCATGTTTGAATTCATCAATTAATCATGCATTTGATGGTACCCAAACACATCCACCCAAGTTATACAGCATCAATTATCCTCCAAATCAGTGTTTCTGTGGGAAATTAAGTAATCTCCCCCTCCTTAGTTATACACGTTGTTAGAGTTTTGTTTTTGGTTTTTTTGCTTCAAAGGCACTCTGGTATCAGAAATGGAAAAGGTGTGTTTTCTTATTCTCTTTTATGAACTTCTTAGCTTTGTCATGAACTGATCAACTCATGCAGAGGAGGGAGGTTCTGCTCTATTTTTGTGCAAAAAAGAACACAGCATGAATAGATAACGAGGACCAGCACTTCTCTCTGTGCAGCACTATGCAACCTGAAAAGTGAGACATCCATCAAGTCCAGCCAACCTACTACAGACACAGGTAGACAGCATATCCACATCTCGATGGATGGCAAATCACCAAACGACAACTAGGACAAGCCTTTTCATATAGTCAATTCTTGTACCAAAAATCTGGAGCGTGTTGTGTATAAAACTTTTAGCATTTAAAATTTCCAAGGATTTCTCAGGTAAACCCCAAAGTTTTGTTCTGAGTATATGGAGCTTAAAGCCTACAATGCTTTTTGATATTACTTTTATATACTTTCATAATTTTGAATAGAACCCTATAATTTGTGAAAATGGCATACTCCATATAGTGGGCATTGCACACTATTACATTATACACTCACCTGCCACCTTATTAGATCCAATCGCTCATTAACGCAAATTTCGAAACAGCCAATTACATGGCAGCAACTCAATGCATTTAGTCATGTAGACATGGTAAAGACGATCTGCTCCAGTTTAAACCGAGCATTAGAATTGGAAAGAAAGATGATTTAAGTTACTTTGAAAGTGGCATGGTTGTTGGTGCCAGATGGGCTGCTCTTAGTATTTCAGAAACTATTGATCTACTGGGATTTTTGGACAACAGAAGATTGTAAAAACGTTTCCTGGTCTGATGAGTCTTGATTTCTGCTGCGACATTCAGATGGTAGGGTCAGAATTTGGCGTCAACAACATGAAGGCATGGCTGGTGGTGGTGGTGTAATAGTGTGGGGGATATTTTCCTGGCACACTTTGAGCCCATTAGTACCAACCGAGTATTGTTGCTGACCATGTCCATCCCTTTATGACCACAGTGTACCCCTCTTCTGATGGCTACTTCCAGCAGGATAACATGCCATGTCAAAAAGCCCGAATCATCTCAGTATGGTTTCTTGAACATGACAATGACTTCACTACTCAAATGGCCTCCACAGTCACCAGATCTCAATCCAATAGAGCACCTTGGGGATGTGGTGAAACGGGATATTCTCATCATGGATGTGCAGCCGACAAATCTATAGCAACTGCGTGATGCTATAATGTCAATATGGACCAAACTCCCTGAGGAATGTTTCCAGTACCTTGTTGTATCTATGCCACAATGGATTAAGAGAGTTCTGAAGGCAAAAGGCGGTCCAACCGGTACTAGAAAGGTGTACCTAATAAAGCGGCCAGTGAGTGTATTTACTATGGTCACAAGTCACCATGAATATCAGCTTTACAAAGAACATCCACCCTAGTTGGACTAAACCTCAGCCCCTTTTCCATTATACAGTTGTTGAGTCAACTCGCCTCAGCTCGTTCTCAGTCGTTTTCCATCCTTGCCTTCATGGCAAAGTGACCCGAAATGCGTTGCCCCATCGAACTCTCTCTGGATGTGGTCATCTGCCACAAGGCACAGGCACAGAACCCCCCCCAGAAAAGTCATAACTAACACATTAATAAGGAAAAGGTAATAATTCACAAAACGTTATAATGAGAAAACCTCAAGTTGTCACAATGTGCCCTGCAATTACAGTTGTGCTATACTTGTGGTTTGTAGAAGTCAAAACTGTGAACACAACATGAATTGAAACACAAAAGTATCCAACTCCACAGCCATTGTCTGTAACAAATGAGCTCATTCTCTGATGTGCATGTAATAAATCACTGTCCTAGTCCCATGACAGTATGCCATAGCCGCCAACCACCAATACACTTGTCAGCCAAATTAGTTGCCAGTGTATGATTGTCAGCAGCTGCCATACTGATAATTTATGTCTGCTGCTTTACAGTTCTTCACCCCCCACCCCCACCCCCAACCCCTTCAACCTCAAACAACGCATATGGAAATCCATCATGTTCTACATGAATGACCAAGTGTTGGGCATGACATGTCGTGTCCCAGCAGGGGCTCTGATGTTGTCACAGAGCAGCCTCCCTAGAAGATTTCTTAGTTTCACACTTTTTCACTTAAACAGAGGGCACTTTTCAAAGCAATCTCCAAAACTAGTATGACTGTGGAGTCAAAGTTTCTTATTTATACATTTATATTACAACTTCAGAGTAAATGACTTAAGGTTGAATATAAGAGAAAAGAATTTAGTGTCAAGTAAGATAGAAGAAAGGATATATTGCACTCATACAAGCTGGAGAGTATGAATCCTGTGTATTTTCATCTAAAATTGTACACAGATGTAGATTAAAGAGATCTATAGAAAATGGGCAATTTTTGTGGAGACACATGGTATGCACATACTGTACATGTTTTTGTCAGTTCTTGCAAATAGTCTGGAGTTGTCATATTGAAAAAGTAAAAGGGGTACTTATGGGGCATATATAAACTGAATACAATAACATTTCGTATAACAAAATCCAATTCCAATGTTGATTCCATCATCATTTATTTCCATAAACATTTTTTCATCAGCATCTATCTATGAGTCAGATATTTTTTTCAGAATAAATATAAAATATCAGCTTACTAAACCTTACTTATCAAAAATATTGGTATACATGCAAATTTTCAAGTGAAGAGGTAAGGTGTAACAAAAAAACATTCATTCTAATAACATGGGGCTTGATATATTGGTTTCTTGAACAGACGTCAGGAAGCTTTATTTTGTTTGTCCAATTTTGCATGGTCAAAACAGCACTCAGCAGTGAAATTCAGCAATGCAAATTTAAACGTATGTAATGTTTTTTGTTTTGTTTTGTTTTTACCTCCCTTGTCAAATATAGTTTGCATGGGTGAAGAGAAAACCTTTAATTAACTTAATTCTGGCTAAACTCTAAAGATGCTTGTCTAAAGAGTACAAGGTTTACCTGGTTTTCAGAATCCCCCTTTTAGCCAATGGGCGACTTCTTTCACTCGTATGCAAATGATGGGCACAAGGGCAAACAAAAGGACATGGTCTTTAGACTAGGAAGAGACAAAAGCACCCTGGAGGGACAAGCATGCCTAATTTAGATTCAACACAATAATTTCTCTCAGGCACATGTAGGTGCCATGCTGGTAGTCTACACAGTGTCAAAAACACAAGAATGAAATCCCTGGAGGGACAATTGTATGTGACCTACAGTTACTTTACAGTTATTGTTAATGAAATAAAAACAGAATTGTATGTGAATTATGTTAAAGTGTTGTCAAACCCCTAAAAGTAAATAACTGACAACAGTATATTTCACAAAATACACAAATCACCATAACCTCCCCAACAACCATAAACTCACAATCAAACATAAGGACAGAATGCATAGCAAACCTTGTTGCTAGCTTGGAATGTTAACATGAGCATGGTGCAGGAATCAATTTAGATGTTATTTCCACACAACAGTCCCTGGGTACGACAGTCCAAAGTATTTTCTATTTGGTTTTACCTTCACCACTTTGTTTTTCCCCTAAGCTATCAAGCCAAATAGAATGGTGTCTGTGTCTCAAGGCGATGACCATCGATCCCCATTGGAAGTGAGATACTAGAGCCAGAGCTATCAGCACAATGTATTTTATTTGTCAAGCCCCATTGAAAAATGACACCACACAGACTGTACAAAACATTGCGCTGTAACATATAGTCCAGCAGCTAGTACACCAAGGGCCAAATCCACAAAAGGATTGCGCGGCTTTTGCGCCTGCTAAACCGGTGCAAATGAGACAAAAAGAGAGCGTCTAATTCACAAAGCACCCGCAAAGGGCGAATTGCACCACAAACTGCGCTGCCAAGCAAATAGTGTCATGGTGCGCCTGTGGCATTTTCATGCATGTAAATTAGGTAATATTCATAAATTTGGAGCAAAATTGCCCCCTTTCTATGCAAATAAGCCTCATTGCAAAAACCGTCTAATTCACAAAGGCCAGCGATATTTGCCACACGCAAAAATAGTGGAGCAAATACCGTCTTTTCGAAGCGTATATTAACTGCGCGCAAACTCACTCCTAACTCCCCCTCTGTCTCTGTTTCTCTCTCTCTTCAATATCATTCAAGCCTGTGTGATACTGAATGATATTAAGGGTGAAATCTACAGTCAGACATGACTGTGTAGACAGTCAGATCAAGTGGGGTTGTGGACTTATCTCGGATTTAAAAATAAAAATAACAGGACGGAGCTCAGGATTCATCCATACAGTAAGGGGCTGCTTTATTACAAACAATTCGTAGCTTAAGAAAACTCAAATATCCTATCTCAAAAAATTAGAATATTCTGGGAATCTTAATCTTAAACTGTAAGCCATAATCAGCAATATTAAAATATTAAAAGGCTTGCAATATTTCAGTTGATTTGTAATGAATCCAGAATGTATGACATTTTTTTTTTTTTTTTTTTAATTGCATTACAGAAAATAAAGGACTTTATCACAATATTCTAATTTTCTGAGACAGTCCTGTAAACTTGCTGGCGTGGTTGTGCTTGAACCACTTCGGAATATCCATCGTTACTTTGTGTTAACGGAGCAGCAGAGAGCAGCGTCTTGCTGGTGCAGGAAACTGCTGGAAGCATGAGTGACGGACACTGGCTGATTTATGGTTCCGCGTTGCACCAACGCAGAGCTTACGGCGTAGGATACGCGGGGACGCGAACGTACGGTGCGCGTTGCGCGTACCCTACGCCGTAGACTACGCCATCAATTTAACGTGGAACCAGAAATCAGGCTTAACAAGCGCGCATTTGTCAGTTTTCTTTTCGTCTTTTCAACTGAGCATGCAAACACATAAACTGAGGGTGCAATGCATGCTTATGAACCCTCGTAGAACCGGGCCTGCTGGAAACAGCTCCGCTCACTTACTCAGACAAGGGAAAATTGCACTCAGCCGCAAAACTTTATGGGCGTGTTTGCGCCGGCATATCATTAGAGCAAAATCTTTTGTGAATAGGACCTTAAAGTGGGGCAAATTGCGGGCGCAAATGCGGCGCAATCTATTCTTTGTGGATTTGGCCCCAAATGTTACTTAATTTAAAATATTTCATTAGGTGTAAAATTTAAGTTTATATTAGCTGGTATGATAAAAACTAATCAGAAATAATTAACTTGAGCAATAGTAGTTTTAGCTCTCTGTCTAATATAAAATATTTAGAGGCATACCGGTACATATTCTGTATTTTCAAATGTCCAAACTTCCCCTGTGTAAATAAATAAATAAATAAATATGAACATATAGGGGGACTTATGAAATGTGCCCTTCTTGTTTTTGTTACCAAGATGTCTGTGAAAGTCTGTTGGTAGTCCTTTGGCCATAAATTATACTCAGATGAGCAGGGAATATATATATACTCAGCACAAATAGTAAACAATTTTTGTTTGGCAGATTATTTCTTTCTTTTAACAATGCTTCTTGACAATAGATCTTATACAGTTGGAAAGCCTGTTTATTTCTTGTTTAAATGGTAACACATTTGCAAGGAACCTCCATTTGTGGCATGAGAATCAGAACTGTGGGTCACAGTATGTGGGTTGTGCCCATGAAAAATTTGAGAAAATCTTCTCTGCTAATGCCAAACACTTATTTTGCCATTGACTCTTGTTTGGTGTTTGATGGATTGGATGATTGAAGTTTGAAGGAACAACACATATTGGCAATTTAACAAATTATCCATTTAACAAACAGGAGCCTCAGTAGCGTGTGGAGGAATCATACACAGGTACAACAGCCTGGCACCCCCTCCTTATGCAGCATGGCATCCCATTCTTCAACCAACATTTGTCACAAGTCAGCCAACGTGTCTGTGTTAGTCACTCTGGAACAAACAGCACGCCATAACTGATCCCACAGGTGTTCTATGGGGTTGAGGTCGGGATTGCTGGGAGACCATTCCATCCTTTCCACTCCCAAATTCTGGAGGTAGTCTCTGATAAGCCTTGCTATATGTGGGCAAGGTTGAGCGCACTTGGTCTTCCACGGTGCAATATACTCAGACTTTCATTCCGTTTATTCAAACTTTCATTCCATATAATCAAACTTTCATGCAAGAAATACATATGAGAGAGTCAGCACGAAACCTTGTTGTAGCACTCCTAAACAGTGAAGACGTCATTAACACCCTGGCATCATTAAGACCCTGGCTTCATTAACAACCTGTCGGATGCATGTACAAGCCAGAATAATACTGGCAGTCGACTGCAGTATACCTAGCCATCACCCATCCGTTATATGCAGCCTATGGCTGTTATTCGTACTTGTTTAACACTGTTCCAGGGCTGGACTGGGAAACTTTTTCAGGCCAGGAGTCAGTCAAGTAACCAGGCCGCCTTGGCCACACGCGCGCACACAATAGTATGTTTTTGGCTGATTTAAAACAAAATGCACTCCAATATAAGAATAATAGCCACTAAAACACTCACCCTAATGTCACATGGACATTTTCAGGCCAGGACTCAACTGTGGAGGTGTTGACCCACCAAATATTTTAAATCAAAATATGAAATAGACTGTCATTACAATGTAAAAAAACAGGTTTATTATTAACCGAAACACAGGTCAATACAGTATATTTTTGTTTTCAGTTTTCAAACATGCTGAAGATAAAATAAAATAATATATATAAAATATAAAATAATAAATAATATATATTTAGTGAGATTGAAACATCTTTACACACAACTTCAACTTCTTTCTACATGCAAATTATAATAGTCAAAATAAAGTGCTGTAAATATATGACCTAGCCCCCTGCTGTGACCCACTTATAGGTCTGGACCCCACAGTTTGTAAATTCTGCCTTAGAAGGTCAGCATGCAGCACATCAAAGCACTGGATTCTGCCACCTTATCAATAATGCCATCGTCAAGTTCCATCAGTATTTCCTTCTCTGCTGACATCAACAGAAATGCCTCTAGGCGGTCCTGGCTCATGGAGGTCCGAAGTCTGTTCTTCACAAATTTCAGTATGGAGAAGGTCCTTTCACAGGCCACCTGTGTTATAGATAAGGTCAGCAAGAACTTGTATCCTAGACCAATGACATGGTAGGCATCTGTGAGCAAGTTGAAATGAGACAGGATGTGGTAGCAGCATATGGGACAGTTCTTACAAGAGGAGCAGTGACTGTTCTCCAACTCCAGGCCCTCCTCATGATCCTCAGTGTGCACACCCTCTTCTGATAGTTCAGTGACTGTCCTGAATTTATAGCCAGATAAAGATGCCATCTTCAGTTTCTGCCACCGATTAGCAAGGCTAGCCAGTTCTGCCTGCAAGGTTGGAATTGTGGCACGCTCATCAAATTTGGCCAGGCATTTGCTTAGCTCTCCCAGAGTTGTTTTGGGGAGACCTTTATTCCTGATTTCAGGAAAGTTTCTTGGGTCCATGCAGGCAAAGTCCGAGCCGAGCACTGCACTAGCTGCATAACAGCAGTGGATGCTGTCTGTGATGGTGTTGAGGATTACATTATGCACTTTGATGCTGTACTTCCTCTCAACATCCAAAACAGGTTCATCTAGTGCCTGTTCACCTGGCATGGTTTTCTTTTTCCGTGTGCGTTTGTCTGGGAGGGTAGTTTGGACTTCAACATCAAAGTCATCTTGCTCCTGGAGAGTGCTGTTTGCCCAATGCACAAACACATCTGCTGCTTCTTTGATACCATCAAAGTCCCTGGAACACTTTCTCAAGCTGTCTTCTGTTCCCGTTATTAAGTGCTGGGTAGTAAGTATATCCATGCCACTGGTCTGAAGATATTTGGAGACAGGGGATGTCACTTCAAATATCCCGAGGAATATCTGTGCTGTGAGCGTGGTTTCATATCTCACAAGTGACTCCACATATCCTCTGGCCTTGACCCGTACAGTAGGCTTCATCGTGTCGTCTTCTTCAATCCTTTTCATTGTGATCACCAGGTCAATGAAAAGTGCATGTTCAGGCTTTCCAAATGAGCCAAAAACTTTGCTAGAGGCTTGATCTTTCGCCAACCACCGAGTTTCACCTATTGGAGCAAGCCGTCTGTTTCTCCTGTCTTCACTGACTCTCTCCCACAGGTGCATTCGTTTGTAGATGAAAACTGCTACATCATTTAACAATGAGAACAGTGATGCACTTTCCACAACAACTCCTGTAGTGTCTGTCAACACAAGGTTAAACACGTGTGCATAACACCATATGTGGACTTGCTTGGGAGACTCTCCAGTAAGCAATGCAGAAAAACCCCTGTACTGCCCTTGCATGTTAGCAGCTCCATCAGTTGAGTTACCAACACAGTTTTTTATGTCAATGCCTACTTTATCGAGGGTTTTTCTCACTATCTCTGCAAAGTATGCCCCAGTTGATGCCTCACAATCAATGACTAGTAGCCTCTCATGGATAACATCAGTGACGTATCTCACGACTATAGCACACTGGTCTTTGGAGGTAAGGTCTTGGGTTGTATCCAGTTGGACTGAAAACATCTTTGCCTCCCTTACCTCATCAGCAACAGTGTGCTGGATTGGATGACTGACAGTATCAATGACTTTGTTAACTGTTTGCTTTGAGAGCAGAGTTTCAAGGGACACCCTTCCTTTACCCCCTCCAGTCTCACATGCCGTCTTGCTCTGCTTTTTTTTTTTTTTTTTTTTTTCCCTTGTCTGCACACATATTAATGATTGATACCATGACGGTAGAAACCAAAAGTATATATAGTATATAGTATAGTATATATGTGCATTATTACTATATTTAATATATATACATATATATACGCATACATATGCGTACACATACATAAATATACACATACGAACCCAGTGATTTTTTTTTTTTTTGGGGGGGGGGGTGACGACATCCACTGCCAATCCAGGAAGCAGGAACACACGGAAACACACGTCAAGCACTGGAAATCTGCAACAAAAAAACACAAACAAAACACGAAACCGGCACGGAGCCAACCAAAACAACAACAGCAATCGACCTAAATCTTGAGATCTGATCGCAGTCTGAGCTAAGCTACCGCTACCGCTACCTAACCCCAAAAACTAGAGAGCCAGCATGCAGGTGAACGAGCCAATGTGTATGTGTGTGTGTGTGTGTGTGTGTGTGTGTGTGTGTGTGTGTGTGTGTGTGTGTGTGTGTGTGTGTGTGTGTGTGTGTGTGTGTGTGTGTGTGTGTAATAAACCAAACAAAGCTCTACCTGAAGTGTATCTATAGTGGGGGAGGGGGGGGAGCAACCCCGCCACCCGCGAGACCAGAGGCCGACACGGAAGAGCCCGGAACCCAGGCCACCGGCAACCGTCTTGCTCTGCTTAATGCAGTCATTCACATGCTCTTATAAGCAAACATCATATCTGCTCAGCAGCAATATCATCTCTAAGGAATTCCCATGGTCCAAGGCCATGTTTTCCAGGCTGTAAGCAGCTTCATGTTTATCCCCTCTGTAGCTGAGGTCACGCTTCCCAAGCACTTTAACTATATTGACCACCTGTTCCATGACTTGCTTTTTTTTCCTCACTTGCTCGCGGTGTACTGACATCCGCTTCTCACTCGCTAGGCTACAGATATCAGCCTTGTTAGCCCTCAGGAAATACACCTCGGCACTCTCTCTGTGCAACTTGCTTTTTTCATATTCCTCAATGCTTCCATGCATGCCTCCTTTCACAAAAGGGTTATCAGAAGGCCTAGCAAACATAAGACACAATGAACAATACAGTGAATGAGAAGCCTCACAGTAAGTTAGCCATTGTCTATGTACCCCATCCTTAGTGTGTAAAACTTTGTGAATGGTTCTCTTGGGATTTTGTTGTGGGTGGTAAAATCTCCAGAGTGAGGGCGAGCTGAGGCTTTTTTATTTTAATATTTATTTTCAAATCAAATCAAACTTTATTTATAAAGCACCTTTCATACATAAAATGCAACACAAAGTGCTTTACATAAAACAAATAAACATAAAACGTATTAATGCCCTGCCCCCCTCCCCGCACGCACACAGACAGACGCAAGCACAACATAATTCGACCAAGTTACACACACAGATATATGGTGTAGACATGGCTGAGCACAGAGGATCCAGGTGAGGAAATGGTAACGGGGAGCCGTCCACGCCAGGAGGTCTCATAGCCCGCAGCTACATGGGGGGCCCCCACAGAGACCATCCCGGCACGGACGGATAGAGGAGTCCACACCACAGCGGTAAAGCCGTGGTGCAGAGCTCCACAACCATCCAGGCCAGAACGACCCCCAGGACGACCCCAGGACGACCTCAAGGACGACCCCCTGCAGGCCAGAGTCCACTCCCAGCATGGAGGCTCCCCATGAGGAAACACTGGAGCTAAAAACTACAAGAAAGCAGGATAAGATAAACTAAAAGAGTTTAAAAAGTATAACATAACCTAACACAAAATCCTAAAAGTGTTTCTAGAAAGCAAGACATTAAAAATAAAAAAATGAGACAATAGAATGTATAAAATAGACCATGAATAACGACTAAAACATTAAGACACTGTTTTAACATTGAGATAAAACAGTGAAAATAAAATATGATAAAACAGGATAAACTAAAGATTAATATAAAACAGAGATTATAAACCAATAAAAATAGGGCATAAAACATTTAAAAGAGTTAAATGAGTCAGTTAAAAGCCTGATTAAAGAGATGGGTCTTGAGCCTCTTTTTTAAAACATCAACAGTCTCTGCAGCCCTGAGGTTCTCCGGGAGGCTGTTCCACAATCGGGGACCATAAAAACTGAATGCCGCCTCCCCCATGTGTCCTGGTTCTGACTCTTGGTATGGTTAAAAGGCCAGCACCGGAGGACCTCAGGGTCCGCGAGGGTCGATAGGGTAAAAGTAGTGCAGACAAATAAGAAGGCCCAAGACCATTAAGACACTTAAAAACTAGTAAAAGAACATTAAAATCGATCCTGAAGCGCACAGGGAGCCAATGCAGCGATTTTAAAACAGGTGTAATGTGCTCCCGCCCTCTGGTCCTCGTCAGCACGCGTGCGGCTGAGTTCTGTAATAGTTGGAGGTTATACATGTTCTTTTTGGCAAGACCAGAGAGCAGGGCGTTACAATAATCTAAACGACATGAGATAAAAGCATGCATTAGCACCACCGTACTAGCCTGAGAGAGAAATGGGCGGACTCTGGCTATGTTCTTAAGATGGTAAAAACCTATCTTTGTTATGTTTTTAATATGTGGAATAAAAGTGAGCTCAGAGTCAAAAATCATGCCCAGATTTTTAACTGATTTTGAGGGTTTGAAATCCTGTAACTTTGGTAAAAGTTTTTCTCTCTGGCCTTCATGACCGATGAGTAAGACCTCCGTTTTGCCCTGGTTGAGCTGTAGGAAATTCGCTACCATCCATGACTTGATGTCTAAAATACAGTTAAAAAGGGCATCAATTGGCCCAGTGTCATCAGGAGACACGGCGATGTACAGTTGCGTATCGTCAGCGTAACTATGGAAGCTGATGCCGTGTCTCTTGATGACGTCCCCAAGGGGCAGCATGTACAGATTAAAAAGATTTGGACCTTTGCAATGACCAGTCGCAAAGTTTACAAGAATGTTCATGGAAGAAAGCATAACAAATTACTCTTCAACTAGCAAAACCAACTAGGGCCAAACCTACCAATTAATCTACAGAGGGACAGCCTTATTACACATGGCAGTGGCACATATGCACACAACACATGCAAAGTAGCACATATGGGTGGGCGCGCGGACACACACACACACACACACACACACACACACACACACACACACACACACACACACACACACACACACATACACACACACACACACACACGCGTACTGCATTCCAAATAGAAGTCCACATATGAGACCTACTGTGATTTCTAAGGTTGGAATATAGAGTAACTTTACTGCTGTATTTGTGATGGTACTACTTTAATAGAAGAGAATAAAGGTTTTATATAATAAGTAGTGTCAAGGTTAAAGCTATACATAAATAGCCATGTCATGTAGAATATCAACTACCTCAGTGGCACATCCACATACTAATGAACCCCAACCTACAGTAAATCCAAGGTTTCATGTTTGTGCTGGGATACATAACAGCAAGTCAGCAACACAGAAAATTCAACAACACAATCGTTTAAAGGGGACATATTATGAAAAACACGTTTTTTCTTGTTTTAACATATATAAAGTGGTCTCCCCTCACCCTGCCAGCAGAGGGGAGACACAATCCCATTAATTTCTGCAAGGTCTGTGACCCCCGCCTTACAGAATCCCCCAGTGTCACGTGATTTTTTTTGAGCCGATTAAAATCTGTGCCTAGGGTGACGTCACCCGAGGCGCAGAGGTTCGGCCTCCGCTGCTGAAACCACGCCCACAACCAGCTCTCTCCGCCAGCTGGACCGGTCCTTCCTTGAGCCAGTCGGACGCGGCGCCGTGGCGGAGCGGATCCGGGTTAAATCATCCAGGTTCCCGGGTGGTTTGGGAGCTGGGTCCTCGGGGGTCCGTCCCAGGTCGGATCAGCTTCACCCTCCGAGATTTTCAGCCAAATCCGGCTGAAATCCGGCTGGTCGGTCCCCGGGAGCCCCTGCTACCAGTCCAGGTGGGTTCCTCCGGTCCCGGCCGGTCGGAAACGGTCAGATTCCCCGGTTGAAGCCGCGGTGATGCGCGCTGCTCCTCCCGACTTCCTGGTTCCCAAAGCGGGGTCCGTCCGACTAAATTCTCCAGGTTCCCGGCCGCTTTGGGAGCAGGGATTTCTGGGGTACGTCCCAGGCTGGATCAGCTTCACCCTCCGAGATTTTCAGTGAAATCTGTCGGTTTGATCACCGGTAACGGGCGATGCGCCCCGGAGCCATGCGCCGGGCGCCCGCCGTGGGGTTGGGGGGCCAGCGCGCAGCATCCGCCGGGCAGATCCGGCTGAAATAGTGCATAAATGTTATTTATATACAACTCATATTTTATTTTTTTAACAATAAAGTTGCCATTTGTGAAAATTCAGTGTTGTGATTTATTTACAGTTAACATGATTCATCTGTCCTGTAACATAAGAAATGATGAGAATTCTTCCTGTGTGAAGACGAGGTGACTAAAGGCTGATTTATGGTTCCGCGTTACACCAACGCAGAGCCTACGGCGTATGGTACGTGTCGATTTAACGCAGAACCGTGGACACGCTTTGCTACGCAGCCGCTGCTCTTCTGCCCGGAGCGACGCTTTGTCTCCTCCCCTGCTACACGTCATTCAAGCAGCCAATCAGCTTAGAGCCTCATTATCATAGCCTCCCCTCCCCTAAAATGAAGCACAGAAAAAGGGGTTAGAAGCGGTAAAACTAGTGACAGGGCCCACAGGCTGGATTTCTGATTTATGTAGAAAAAACAAGCTTTAGATTGTTTTTAAGACATTCAAGGCCTGTTTAAAATATACATTAAATGCCATAATATGTCCCCTTTAATAGAATAATGCTGTAATGCTGTAATTATTACAAATGATAGCCATTTATGTCAAAAGGCCGTGTCTGGTGATGTTCATATGTCTGCAACTTTTGCTCTACTGTAAAAATGCTTCTGTACCTTCTGCCAATTGCTCTGCACTGACTTCTCCTGAAGCAGCAGCAGGACTGGTGTCATCACCATCACCACCTTTGTGTCTTTTCATACACTATTAGTTCATACAGGAAGTAGTGTAGCCTATGTCTCACTTGATTTGGCCTTGTATTCATATACATAATTATGGCAATATTATATCCCATTTGTTGCACAAATAAATAATTTCAAAATCAGTAAATAATGATTATAATAAAGTGTCTTGTAAATCAGTAATTTTAAAATCTCAATCCTTATTTTAATTTCAAGGCATGGCTTATAGGCTACATATTTACACTGTGTAGCCTGAAAGTGTACGGCAACTTACTTGCAGACGCATCTTTGCTGGGGGGGGGCTGAATAAATCAATCAATTTTTGGCATTTGGCCGCGTCATCCTCCAGCGCCTTTTTTTTTCTCTCTCTTCCTCTCGGCGCCACATTTTCTCTTTTTTTTACCCGGTTGGGTGTCCATTATGTGTCTCGTCTGGACTCGTTTCCTCTCCCGGTCCCCTCGCCACACACAAACACACACACGCACACACGCACGCACACACACACACACACGCACGCACACACACACACACACACACACACACACACACACACACACACACACACACACACACACACACACACCTTCCTCCACACGCTGTCTGTTTGGTTAATACGGACTGTTGGGACGGGTGTTAATCGAAACAAACCAATCATCTTGCCCTCCTCACATGCTACTGGCCTGAGTGGCCTCTGTTTGGCCTGGCCTGACTCTCTAACTTAAAGTTTACTCTGAAAAAGTCAGATAGCTGGCGCACCAGCAGCCTGTAAAAAAAAAGAGAGAGAGAAAGAAAGAAAGAGAGAGAGAGACGAAGGCGGCAGGCCAGCAGGTCAATCCTACACCGGCGCATCGGAAATACTCCCGGTTCTCCCTATGGCCAGTCCAAGCCTGCACTGTTCAAATAGAACTTCCGATTTTAAAAATAAGATTTTAAGACAAAATTAAAGCTGCAAGCAGCGATGAACGGGCCCTCGCACTCACGGCCACCGCCCCCCATAAGCATATCAGAAAAGACACCACCCACAACTTCCTATGTCAAACCATTCAAAAGTTATAGCAGAAAAAAGGGACAACCCATCAGAAGAAGGGGCGGGGCTAATTCAGGCCAATGAAGGTCAAGGACTCCATACAGAATCTGATGACACCACCCACGACTCTCTATGTCAAACCATTCCAAAGTTATAGCAGAAAATCGGGACAACCAATCAGAAGAAGGGGCGGGGCTAATTAAGGCCAACGAAGCTTAAGACTCATTACAGAGTCCCATGACACCACCCACGACTTCCTATGTCAAACCATTCAAAAGTTATAGCAGAAAAAAGGGACAACCAATCAGAAGAAGGGGCGGGGCTAATTCAGGCCAATGAAGGTCAAGGACTCCATACAGAATCTGATGACACCACCCACGACTCCCTATGTCAAACCATTCCAAAGTTATAGCAGAAAATCGGGACAACCAATCAGAAGAAGGGGCGGGGCTAATTAAAGCCAACTAAGCTTAAGGACTCATTACAGAATCCCATGACACCACCCACGACTCTATGTTAAACCATTCCAAAGTTATAGCAGAAAATCGGGACAACCAATCAGAAGAAGGGGCGGGGCTAATTAAGGCCAACGAAGCTTAAGAACTCAGTACAAAGTCCCATGACACCACCCACGACTTCCTATGTCAAACCATTAAAAAGTTATAGCAGAAAAAAGGGACAACCAATCAGAAGAAGAGGCGGGGCTAATTCTGGCCAATGAAGGTCAAGGACTCCATAAAGAATCTGATGACACCACCCACGACTCTCTATGTCAAACCATTCCAATGTTATAGCAGGAAATCGGGACAACCAATCAGAAGAAGGGGCGTGGCTAATTAAGGCCAACGAAGCTTAAGGACTCATTACAGAGTCCCATGACACCACCCACGACTTCCTATGTCAAACCATTCAAAAGTTATGGCAGATAAAAGTATTCTAGGGGGCGCTGTTGAGCCGTTAGGCCACGCCCATTAATGCAAACCATGAAATATCAAATTTATCGCCAAGTCTGGCTTGCATGCAAAATTTGGTGACTTTTGGAGAACTATCAAATATGGACCAATCACATGAAGGGTGGCCGCGCTTTTTGGCGTCTAGCGTCGCCACGGTAACGCTTTTGAAAGAGAAAAGTAATGCGTGTAGTCGCAGGATGGAGATGCACATTTTGATGTATAACACACTTGGGTGCACGTTACGGTTCGGGCTGAATTAACTTTCGAAGGAATGGCATAAATTTCGCCAAAATGACACAACTAATTCAAAATGGCCGACTTCCTGTTCGGTTTCGGGCATGACGCCAAGAGACTTTTCTTTCAGTTGCGCCATGATACAGGTGTGTACCGATTTTCGTGCGTGTACGACATACCGCATTCTGGGGCTTGAGGCACAAAGTTTTCAAGGGGGCGCTGTTGAGCCATTTTGCCACGCCCATTAATGCAAACCATTAAATATCAATTTTTCGCCAGGCCTGACTTGCATGCAAAATTTGGTGACTTTTTGGGCACGTTTAGGGGGGCAAAAAGGCCCTCCTTTCGTCAGAAAAAGAAAGAAAGAAAAAAAATTCCTACAGATACAATAGGGCCTTCGCACTGAAGGTGCTCGGGCCCTAATAATAAGACAAAGGTAAAGTTTATAAACCCTTTCCCCTCAAACTCCAAGTACGTTTTGTCAACAAAGTATTTGATTTAAGACAACTTCAAAATACATATGGAACAAAGATGGTGCCCTCAACACGAGCAACACCCGCAACAAAACGCAACAGAATGCAAGATCCATTTTCTCCACCCCAACGTATTGGGTATCATATGAAACTAAAAAAGCTACACTTTCAGATGATACCGAACATAATCTTTTCTGGGCCAACCACTTCATGCCAATCTCAAAACAAACTGATAGCCAAAACTCACATTTCACAGCCAGCACATCAGATTGGGTGTTCATCGCACACTACGCAAGGCCGCCTTAATGCACGGGCTTACCTGGGCTGAAGCCCAGGGGCCCGCCAACTTCAGGGGCCTATCATTTTGGAGTCATGATGAGCTGAAAAAGTCATATTGTTTTGTAACTTGTCAGGTTTCCTGTCAATCACTCTATACGCACGTTACGGGCTGCTGATTGATCCAAATTACGAGTGACCCACGTGGGCCCTGCAGCCTGTGGGCGGGCCTTAGGCCATGGGTGACCAATCAGAGTGTGTTGGGGTGCTTCCCGCTATGATTGATTGACAGTTGCAAATTGTCGGGGAAGAAGTGTAAAAGCGGAGCCCAGATAATAAAAAAGACTGTAGAAAAAGAGATTCGTGAAAAA
This sequence comes from Cololabis saira, assembly GCF_033807715.1. NCBI lineage: Eukaryota > Metazoa > Chordata > Actinopteri > Beloniformes > Belonidae > Cololabis > Cololabis saira. The sequence goes on from NC_084594.1 coordinate 35,157,721, forward strand.
GAGTTGCTTAAAAGCATTCCGAAGCTAACAGGATTTTTTTAAACCTGTTGCTGGTGATGGACAAAGCGGGGGAAACTCAACCCGCACCGGAGGAAGCGGAGAAGGCGCCGGCCGCACCGATGGATGTAGCGGGAGAGGAGCGGTCTCCCGCCCGCAGTGGAGGGGAGGAGGAGGAGGAGGGGGGTCCCGGGTCACACGAACCCCAGAGAGGATCAGGCTGCTGACCAGCCACGGCCCGAGTAAGATGACCCTTATAACAGCGACCCGGGCCGCTGGGGAAACAGCGTTAACGTGAATGTGCGCGCCTACTGGGTGAAAATGGGACTGCAGTCCTGTCAAAATAAAGATGCGGACAAATCAGCATCGGAACGCCAATATAAGCAGCAGAGAAGATTTTTCTCATTTCAAACGCAAACTCAGTAACTTCTCCAAACTGGGCTTGGTGAAAAATAGACTCAAGTCAGTCATCTCACACTGATTGAGCATGACATCCTGCGTGATTTGTATTTTAAGGACATTATCAAGGCCTTTTCTTCAACCAGGCGGAAGCACTTCTAAAAAGGTAGGAAAGTGCTGTATTAATTGCTAGCTGGTGCAGGTTTTAAATTGTTGTGGTTGTGCAGTGAAATGCATACCGTATTTGCTTAGATACCTGGCTGGCATTAAGCCATGCTGCTATCCATGGTGCTGAACGGAATGTGCGTGTGTATGTGCAGGTGCATGTGATTGGTTCACAAGGCCCGCCGAGGCCAGAGAGGGGGGGCGGGGCTGTTATATGTTAATATATATGTTGTTATATATATATATGTTATATGTTTCTTTACAGTCTATGGTTAAACTTGAACATGGAACTTTATTTGCATCACAGACCTTACAATGCAGGTTTAGTTCAACATTATTTCTGTGTCCAGTCCAGCTGTCAGTTCAGCAGCAGTCTGTATTTTACAGTTCTGATAAAAAGTGGAAGTGATCCCAAAAATACAGCTTTACTGTGTGTTAATTATATTATATGTAAACTTTCACACATCTTGGTTTGCTGTGTGTGGTTGTTATAAAAAGTGTATTTTGTGTTTATACTCAAGTGATACGTTAATCAAAATATGATTTTTTTTATAATAAGACTATGTAAGTCGAGGGGCTGGGGGGCCTACAAAACCTCTTAGCCCCAGGGCCTATTATTAGGTTAAGGCGGCTCTGACACTACGTCAGCAAATCCCAAAGATATTACCACCAAAAGCAGTATATTTTATTTCCTTACCATTTCATTGTCATTTTCAGTCTATCCACACCATTCTTTGACCAACATTCATGGCTTAATCCTTCATAGAAACTGCTTCATCCGCCATCATTTCATATCCTGCCGGTCACGGCCATTTTGTTGACTCCTCGTGGCTTTTGTTAACTTTATTGACATTTTAAATGTCGTGAGCTTTCAAACGAGATATTACATTTGAACGAGACTTCATCCATCACGCCTTTACCGTTGAGTGTAAACGCTGGAGTGCGGCAGCCGTCTTGGATCAGTGACGCACAGCTGCACAGCGCACAGAGCGACACCCACTGAGAGACCCGAACACAGCGCAGTGATTTTTGGATTGAGATTTTACATTTACCAAAATCATGTATCATCAAATCATTAAAGTATTTTATAGCCTTATTCCCTTCAAAGAGATAAAAAACAGGTTTGGCACATTTTGGTACAGTATAGGTATCCAAGTGCCCGAATAGAGAGTCCGCCTGGTAATAACCACACTAAAACCTTTATAAAATCCATGTGCTTTAAGCTATTATCATGTAACTTGGTACAGTTGTAGTCAATGAGTTGCTGAATCCAGGCAGTGGTGTCTTTATAATCATATGCATTGCTATCATGGTGTTTCCCACTGTGCAAACAAAAAAATTTAGACGAGAATAAAAATGAATTTTTCTTCTTTGGTTTATCACAATTTGCTCAGGCATGTAAACATTCACAATTTTTCGGACACTGGCAATGTATGCTGTGAGGTTTTAGCTACCCATTGAGACCAAGATTATGCATATTGTCCTTATAATTGTGGAGATATTGTTGATTTAATTTGGATAGGCCTGTTCTGATTTAATCCCTAGGGCTTAAATCTTAAGAGATTCCATTTTGAAAACCGGAAGTAGTTTTTGAAACGTGTTCAACGGCGTTCACCGGAAAAGTACAAATGATAGCCATACACTGTATATAACGGGTGGGTGACGGCTTGGTCTTCCGCGGCGAAAAAGCTAATTGAACGATTGCAACGATTGAGTACGAATGCCAGTATTATTCTGGCCCGTAGCCTACATGCATCCGCTTGGGGGTTAATGACGTCTTCACGGTTTACAAGAGCCGCGACAAGATTTCGTTTGCCATAATAATATATATACATATATATATATATATATATATATATATATATATATATATATATATATATATACATACAGTGGGGCAAAAAAGTATTTACTGTAGTTAGACACCAGTTGCGCAAGTTCTCCCACTTAAATAGGTAAGAGAGGCCTGTAATTTTCATCACAGGTATTTCTCAACTCAGAGAAAAAATGAAATCACATTGTCTGATTTTTAAAGAATGTATTCGAAAATTATAGTGGAAAATAAGTATTTGGTCAATAACAAAAGTAAATCTCAATAGTTTGTTATATACCCTTTGTTGGCAATGACTTAGGTCAAGCATTTTTTGTAAGTCTTCACAAGGTTTTCACACATTGTTGCTGGTATTCTGGCCCATTCCTCCATGCAGATCTCCTGTAGAGCAGTGATGTTTTGGGGCTGTCGCTGGGCAACACGGACTTTCACCTCCTTCCAAAGATTTTTTATGGGGTTGAGATCTGGAGACTGGCTAGGCCACTCCAGGACCTTGAAATGTTTCTTACGAAGCCACTCCTTTGTTGCCCGGGCGATTTGTTTGGGATCATTGTCGTTCTGAAAGACCCAGCCCTTGCTGATGGAAAGGTTTTCACTCAAAATCTCATGATAAATGGCCCCATTCATTCTCTCCCTTACACAGATCAGTCATTCTGGTCCCAGAAAACCATCCCCAAAGCATGATGTTTCCACCCCCATGCTTCATAGTAGGTATGGTGTTCTGGATGCAACTCAGCTTTTTTTCTCCTCCAAACACGACATGAAGTTGTGTTTCTACCAAAAAGTTTTATTTTGGTTTCATTTGACCATGTAACATTCTCTCAATCCTCTTCTGCGTCATCCAAATGCTCTTTAGCAAACTTCAGATGGGCCTGGACATGTACTGGCTTAAAGGGAAAGTTCGGTTTTTTACAACCTGGACCTTATTTCTGGCATTTTTTATGGTTGTATACTCACCCAGAGGTGTTTGGTGTCATTTGGAGTCCTTCGGAAGATATTAGGAGTTTTTTGCGAGCCGCTTCTCCTTATAACGGTAGCGCCTGGGGCACAGAGGGACACAGACATGCAGCGTCTAAATAACACATGATTGCCGCGAAACTCTTCATTTCTTTTATGAATCACTAGATGTGCTTCCAGGACCTGTTGTAACATTGTGGCGCTGTCTGTGTAATAAATAAAATAAATAAATCCGTTTGTAAACAAGACCTCTGAACTCATGACGTCATCGCGAGTGCGCGCACTCTGTCCTCCGTTCCATGAGCTCTTCAGCCGTATACTCCGGCTCAAAACGGTAAGGACGTCCATCATATTCAAAGTCGTCGTCCACAACCTCAGAATTTGACAAATATTCAGACATGTTTCAAATAACTATCAGTAAACTAACAGTAGCGAACTCCAGCTGTACACGGAGCTGTGTCTGGGACGCGCGCACAGACACCCTTCACCACGACGGCCGTTGGGGGTACTGCAGCCAACAGTGAAGCCGGCACGGGAGAACGGGGAGAACGTGCATGCAGCGTCATGTGACGTCACATCCGCAGCCTAGCGCGGGAAATTCGGGACCGAATTGCAGCACATTTTGCAGCGCACAGCCTGTTCAAGGCAACGGAGAGATACGCTAGACTCGAGGGCTCATTCTTTTGGGTTTGGAACGCTTCATCTGACATTATTACTAGAAAACGTAAAATGTATACGGATTTTTTTCATAAATCTTGCCACAATCCGGCCTCAAGCTCCTTTAATGGTTTGCATTAATGGGCATGGCAAAATGGCTCAACAGCGCCACCTAGAAAACTTTGTGCCTCAAGCCCCACAATACGGTTTGACGTACATGCACGAAAATCGCTACACACCTGTATCATGTCACAACTTAAAGAAAAGTCTCTTGGCGCCATGGCCGAAACCAAACAGGAAGTTGGCCATTTTGAATTAATCATGTAATTTTGCCGCAATTTATGCCATTCCTTCGGCAGTTAATACGGCCCGAACCATAACGTGCATCCAGGTGTGTTATACATCAAAATGTGCGTCTCCATCCTCGACCACGCAAATTACTTTTTCTCAGTCAAAAGCGTTACCGTGGCGACGCCCCCCCTTCATCTAATTGGTCCATATTTGATAGTTCCTATTTTCTGCCATAACTTTTTTTTTTTTTTTTTTTTCCCTTGTCTGCACACATATTAATGATTGATACCATGACGGTAGAAACCAAAAGTATATATATGTGCATTATTACTATATTTAATATATATACATATATATATATATATATCTGCCATAACTTTTGAATGGTTTGACATAAAGACTTGTGGGTGGTGTCATCGGACTCGGTTTTGAGTCCTTGAACATAATTGGTGCAAATTACCCCCGCCCCTTCTTCTGATTGGTCGACATTTGAGAGTCCCTATTTTCTGCCATAACTTTTGAATGGTTTGATATAGATAGTCGTGGGTCATCCCCTAAATGTAAAGTGCTTCCACTGCAGCACGCCTGAACGTGCACAAGGGTGTGAGGGCCCGTTCATCGCTGCTTGCAGCTTTAATTTTTCTTACTTTTCTGTATTGCAGTTTCACAGTGCTTCTGACAGTAAACATCCTGAACTTACCTGCTGTCTCCTGGATGATTATTAAAGAACCTGTTAGCTAGGAATCATGTCTACATCCTAGTAAGGGCAGAATATACACATACACACATGTTGTGTGTATACAGTACATATATATATATATATATATATATATATATATATATATATATATATATATATATATATATATATATATATATATATATATATATACTGTATATATATACATATGCCTTGCTGACTCGATATACATAAAGCTAATGTAAATGTTCTTTACATGAAGTCTTTTTCTTCATAGTCAAGTTTAAACTGTCAACTACTGTCTCAGTATGCTGCAGGAATGTCCCTTTCACTGCTCTTATTTCATGTATAACTAGATATTCCTGGAGTTCTCAGGGTATAAGCATTTTAACTCATTCCACATTTGAGACAACCTAGTAAATGCCATTAATTAAACAGAATAGTCCTTTGATTCGGCCAAGTTGTGTGGATTCCATAATTTTTCATTTCAACACCGCCAAAATTGCTTTTTAAACACAAGTAATGACTGTAACAGCAAAGCTGTATGAGTAAATATGTGAGTCTAAATGAAATGTGTTGATTATTTAGCAAATTCCTAATATTCACTACCCAAAACCACAGTTCTGCAGCAGTTAGAGATTCTATTTACTGCATTATAAAAAATTATATGATGGCATTTCCCAAATTATGTTTCATACATGTCAGGCCTTTTAAAATCATGTTTGCTTACAGTTAGCACAAAATAACCTAACTTAACCTAACGTAAAATAATCTGACTAGAAATGGGATGACATGACATAGCAATGTTTTCCATGTCCAGAGAGGTATCCTGCTGTGCAGGAAAAGTAAGTTAAAATAAAAACTAAGGTGAGTTATTAAATTTAACCAGAAATTTCACAATGACGTGTGACCCAGCTGGAAAGCCCACATGAGTGCTGCGTAGCAAATGAAAGAACAGAAAAACTACTATTTGAACCAAAGCTATTAACTATGTTGCATTAAGCACATGTCCATATTAAATTAAATCTGTTTAAATATCCTTGGCCACAAAAATTATTTGTGTAGACTTGGGAGTCAAAGAGAGCATAATTAGACGGGACAATTCTGAAACCTCATGCAAGATGTAATTAAGGAAATTAATAAGGCATCAGCACCCTTTCACTGGGTACTCTCCCTAATAATTAATCACACCCTGGGCTAATCTGATTTGTGACAAGGAAAGGAAAGACTTAGTAAGACTTGGTAAGGAGAGCCCCGAGTCGACAGCGTGAACTGCGGGAGCTTAGAGAGTAACATACTGTATATCTACTCGTGATCCACATGAAGCAATACAATTTAAAACAACTTTGGATAGATGGCTTTGTCACTAAGTCCCTCTGATGTTTTGTTATCGTTATCTCTAAATAGTTTAACTTTAATGCTAATGAAAACGACTATGACCAGAGTTATTTTACGGAGGAAGAGGTGAGCTAAAATGAAACTACATTACAGAGATAATGTGTTTGTTTTTTTTAAAGCTGGGGATATGAATGTAAGAGATTTAAGCAGTAAACGAGTAAAAGATGAAGGCAGGGCACTTATGAAAAATGGCGGTTGGGAATAACGACCCCCAGACACATGCAGAGCCTGCACTATGTTTCAAAAGTTCACAAATCATCCACAAGTGTGAGCTAAGGCCCATTGTGATGTTCTTTAGATAGGTTCAGCTACACACTGATACCATTATAAAGACGGACAAGGACAAGGAGACATAATGTCACTTAAAACAGCTAAAATGGTATACAGTATATTCTTGGGTTTTTTTTTAAACAATATATTTTCTGTTTTGCACATAGAAAATATACACTCACAGAGAGTTACAGTATGAACATCCTCATCCCATCCACCCTCAACAGCATAAACATTCAAGGAATAAATGTATAAATAAACACAGAGAATGGAAATTAAAATAAATAAAAACCAAATCAATAGTTTTCCTCTTTATTTTATAAGAAACATGCCAGCTTTCACAAGCACCACCTGCCCCGGCTGGCCAGGGGGCATGTACAGCCCAGGACTGCTGCATGTTTTTCTGAGGAAAGCTCAAATTAGCTACCCAAGGGAACACGGTGAGAACATGCAAACTCCACACAGAAAGGCCCTTTCGCCAACCCCACCCAGGGTGTGGGCGCAGAAGTCATGAGGGAACTTAACACACCCACAGCGTCCCAGGCAGGAATTGAACCCAGGACCTTCTTGCTGTGAGACAGCTGCACTACCAGCTGCGCCACCGTGCCTCCCATGGGTTCATTTTTAAAGATTCCTTTGGCACTAGCGGCCTTTATTTAAAGTAGGTGGACAGGAAATGGGTACAGAGAGAGAGAGAGGGAAGACACGCAGGTAAGAATCGAACCTGCGCTTCCTGCACAAGGGCAATAGCTTCTGTAAATGGCACCCGTTCAACCCACTGAGCTTTCCAGGATCCAATGGGCACATTTTTGCAGCCAGGTGCAAAGTGATCAGGGTAAATACCTAATATACAGAGCTTCGCTTCAAGTGGAACCACCATATTAGTCACGTGTGAAATCATGTAGGATAAATCTTTCTAAAATTACTGGATTTTTTACCATTCCCACATGCAGTGCCAACATTATTTAGTATAGCTGTCAGGAATGTTTGGGGTTGTAGGGATATAGTTTTACAGTACATGTGTTTACATAAGTTATGAATAGCCACTTGTATTTTATGAGTTTTAGTGCTGCGTTAATAGTCTTTGTTTTTGCCTTTAGACAAGCATTTTGTAATGTTTACTCCTAAATCGTGATTGGAAAATTTAGCCATGGCCACTTGAATTAAACCAAAACTACTGTGAGGAGCAAATTTAGCCTTGTACAGAGTTTGCACACCGATACTTTGTCCGTCAAAAATTAGCTCTGTTTATCTGAATCATATGAATGAATCATCATTTATGCTTTAAAATCATGATGCTTCCTTTGTGTCATTTTCATTCTGCATCGGGTCATCTGATGTACAGTATGTTCTGACCCTTTCGCATGCAACTGCTTAATTAAATCTACTAAAATCTGGCTCATCTCTCAAGTCTTATTTTTGGTAAATAAGATACACTCAGTTTCACTCCGGATATTCACCTAGTTGGAAAGAACATGTTAAAGAGCATTAAATAGGTTTTTCCACAACATTTTGGCGACCATGAAGAAACAATCATCTGTGCGACCAGACCAGCACGGAGCGGAAATCCTTGGCAGACTATCTGTCAACCCCGTAGGCTTTCAGGGATGTGGACCTGATGTTCCGCTCTGGGCGTAGGGATGCACTGCCAATGTCCTGAAGAAGCTGGTCATTTCTGGGTGAGACAGTTTCATTTATTTAAGTTTAAATTGTTTCATGATTGAGAGGATGGACAGAAGGTTGAGTAGAATTAATGTCTGATAAAGGCCTACTGTTCATGTTATTTTGACTGATTTGACTGTATAAAGAGTCCAGTGAGGAGGCTATGGAGCTCTTTAAATTGAGATTTGAGAATTTAGTGCTTACGTTGTTGCTGTTACAAATAGCTGTGGAAAGAGCTAAGCATTTTTGTGCAATCTTTGTGTTGAATATTGTGGGTCTTTTCATTTCATTTTGTGTTGAAAATTTTGTTTGTGCATTATTTTAACACTTGTTTGAGCTTCCTTCCTGCTGCGACCCAGCAGTTGGCTGGGGTAGTTCCAGAGTTGTTTGATTAGCACAGTGTTTGTGATTTGCAGAGGAAGAGATGGGGCATGTTAAAATTACTGAAGCACCTTTGGATGGTTCTTTGACTTTGTGAACGTGATAAAAAAAAATGGATTGTGTGTTGTGTGGATAAAATACAGTTTTTCACTATTGCTTAAACACATTTCACGATACTGCCCTCACTTTTCACAAAACTCTAAACACAAAACACTTTTCTAAAGCTACGTACACTAAACCTCACAGTTTCTTTTCAAAACCAACCCATCACACCAAAACAGATGCTCATATGCTCAAAAACCAACCCATCACACCAAAACAGTTGCTCATATGCACAAAAACCAACCCATCACACCAAAACAGTTGCTCATATGCTCAAAAGCAAACTCTGACACCAAAATACCACTCAAGGCCTGTGAAAATGTAAACACTACTGAGCATCATTAACCACATTACCAAAAAAATGTAAAACACAATGTTCACAGTGTGAGACTGTTCTTTTTACAGTTTCACAACTGCCAGGATGCATTTGAGCAACCCTTATTTATTCTCAAATATGTTTTGGGCATTTACTATAGATTTGTGCATTTCATGGGAATAGTTACATAATGCAGAAAATGCAGTAATATCACAACTCAATGCAAAAATTAGTACCGTAAACTCCATAGAGGATCCATTACACACAATAGATACAGTACAGTAACAATTGAGAACACAATGTTCAGGGTGGTATTTCTTTTATTACAGTACGTTTGAAAATTGACACAGTATGTTGTATGTTGACACCGAAATCATGGGGCGTCATCACGTCGGGCTGGGTCGGGCCACAGGACCTCATCAACGTCACAGGCAATATTGTCCATAGCCAAACAACGTGGGAAGAATGCCCTGGCATGCCACACCCAGCCTTGGAACGCCTCCACAGCCACATCATCACAGGCCAGGTCCATAGCCCTGAGAAGGTTCTCTCTGGTGTAAGGTTGGCGGTCATAGACCTTCCACCGCCATGATGAGAAGAACTCCTCTATTGGGTTTAGGAACGGAGAGTAGGGTGGCAGACATACACTAATGAATTGCTGATTGATGTTACAGTTTTTCACAATTGTTTAAACACATTTCCTGATAGACTACCTCACTTTCTCAAAACTCTAAACACAAATTACAAAACTCACACACAAAATGCAAAATCCTACACTTCTCTTGCAAAAGCACACTCTACCCTCAAAACAGTGTTAACTCTTCACTAAATGGTATTTCCTTCTCAAATGCCAAACACATCTGACACGAACTCCTCTTCTCCTGTCTTGATCATCTATTTTTGTTTTTGAGGCTTCAGCAAACTGCACTGACTTATATAGGTGTGGTCACATCATTTGCAATAGGTGTTTTCAATTATGAGTAGTTGTGTTTACTGATTGACACCAGGTATGTTCATTGTGTTCAAGTTTTGCTGATTGTGGGTAGCATTTTGCATCACATGAGCTTCACAATGGATATTGGAGCAGAGTTATATGCAAAATGTGTTTTAGCACGGCAAAATGTGTTTAGAGTTTTGAGAAAAAGGGGATGGGTTTTGTGAAAAGTGTCTACAGGTGAATTGTGTTTGTGGTTGTGGCAAAAGGGGGGTAGTTTTACTAAATGTGTTTAGGCAACTGGTCATTTGGTTTAGAGTACTGGGTTTTGTGTTTTGGCAATAGAGAAAAACTGTAATATAATTTCCCTCCAAATGGTAGCCTGAGTGTAAAACTTTTGCATACATTGCAATGTGTTGGTATCAGTGTTATCAGAATCAGAATCAGCTTTATTGATTCTTTATTGATTCTCAGCTTTATGTGGGCTGAATCTGACAGAGCCTGTGCGTCTTATGCTGAGATTGCTCTTACAGTTTTTTTCGATTGCTTACACACTAAAATTAAAAGTAGTACACTATTAGCAAAACCTTACACTCAAGAAGCAAAACATCAGCCCATATTTGCACAACTATAAGCACATTGTCAACCTCACACTTGTTGCAAAACTCTACACACAGTGATTTTCAAAACACTAAACACACTAAACGTACATTAGACACAAAAATCTATCATAAAGTCACTTCTTTGCAATACCAAAGCACTGATTGTCAAATTAGCACACCGTCCAACCAGTTGGTTCAACACAGTCATCAGGTGTGCAAACACTTGTTTGCTTAAATGTAGACACACCAATCAGGTGTATCTACACTATAGAAAGCAGCAGGTGAGCTCATTGGTCTCCAAGCACAAGAGTCAGAGAAAGACTACAGTCTTTCTCGATTGCTTTGACACATTTTGCACATCATGGGTCAACTTTATCTAATGCTCACACCTTCTTTGCACAGCAAGAGTCCTCTCTGGCGAATCGGTTAACTATTTCTCATTGCTTTCACACAATTTTCTTTGACTTTTACTGTAATACACTTTTCAAAACAGTTAACACACTTCTCACAAAGAGACACAAAACATAACTCATTGTGTTTAATTTACAGTACTTTCTTTGAGAATTGACCTTTATTGTACTGCATATTGAACCCTGTCATTTTGATTGCTTACAGTATGTGCATATGACAAGTACTGCAATAAATATTTTTCTGTCAGAATCTTGACATTTTGTACACAGTAGAACAAATGTAAATCAATGGTGTTGACAGGAACTTCAGCAATACAAAAACAGATACAATATTTTACTGTATACACATTTTCTGATATTACTGTAAATACTCTGTGACAGTATATTTCTAAGTTATATAACTAAGTTAGAGTGCTCAATACAAAACCCAAATTGTAGTATGTTGTCAGTTGTAAAATAGTCAATACTATGAGGGTGTTGAACAAAAGTTGATATTGATAGCTGTGGTTTCAATTTTGTTATCCATCGTTACAGTAAATAAATGAGAAATGACACATGTTCAATTGAGAAAAAATTCTAGGTTTTGATGGAAGAGTTTGGTTTTGATGGATGTGTGACAAGTTTTGAGAAAGACGTGTCATTCTGCAAACATCATAAAGTGTTTTGGTTATTTCAGCTTCTGTTAAGGGCTTTGTGTGAGCTGTTTTGAAAAAGTAAACTGTGAATGGAAAAATGGGCCAAAACGATCAAGAAAAACTGTATATTTGTACTTTGTTGATAGTAGCCTACTCTTATCATAGGGACGTAGAAGTGCTAAAAGTGTTTTAGGTTTATCACAGCAGAGTGTAACTTGTGCAAACAGAGTATAGTAATGTGAAACGTGTTTGTTTCATATGGTAACAAAGTGTGGTTTTTAAAAAGAAGTGCATAGTTTTTACAAGCGTGTTTAATTTTGCAAAGGATCTGTAGTGTTTTGCTAATTTGGTGTGTTGTTGTGCTAATTGTGTGTAGTGTTTTGAAACCACGGGCCCTGTTTTGAAAATCATGCTTAGGCAATCAAGAAAAACTGTAAGCTGACAGTGAGTGCCTCTACTTCGTGTGGAGGAAAGGTTGTGCGTGTGAGACATTGTAAAAAAAAAAAAAAAAAAAAAGTAATTTTATTCAAAAAAAGGAAACAAAATTCCAAGAATATCAGTAATTTTGATTACTTTCACCTCAGGGATTCATAAAGTGAATTTATATTAAATTGAACTATATTGAAGGAATCAGGACACCAGAAAGCTTTAAGAACAAAAAGCTTTTCAAACTGAACATCTGCTAAACGATCAATTCAACATGGACTCAAATCTTGTTTTCCTCCTGAAAAAATCCTTGGAGTTGTTCTGATCAACCTGAAGGGTGACATGGAAGAATTGTTGGATATTGTCTTCAGTGTTAAAAGTTGCAGATCGTAGCTGTGTCTATCCGACGCCGGGTTGGTAACACTCATTTACTTATATAGCAGTGTCACACTTTCTGTATGAAAAGTATTGTCTGGTTTTGTATTTAATTTGAAAAGAAAAAAGAAAAAGACATGAAATCAAAAGTTGATTACCTGACCAGCAGTAAATAACATAGTAAGCAAGCAGAAATTAATACATGTCAATGATTTTTCCATTGCAAAAAACAAACAAAAATAACAATGCTTTATTTTAAATATACATTTGAATATGGTGTACTGTACTTGTAAGCATACAAGTCTATATTTTTAAGAACTGAGAAATCCACAATACATAATTACTTAAGAGATACATGTGGTTGTCAGACCAAAGCTGTAGTTCCAAAATACGTACTGTGCAATTTAACTCCTCCTCACACTAAAATCCCTATTGTTATTCCCTTTTCCCCCTCTACCTACATATAAGTGCTAGTAAGAATCTAAATGTATTTCCTTGAAAAACTTGGCTTTCTCCTCCAGCATCAGAAATGAGGGCTAACCATCAACCATCTGACCAAGGCAGATAACTACCAGTTGTCCAAAATAATTCCCATACAAGATGTTCCCCTGCGACATAGATGATATTGGCCAGAACTATGGCAAAAACTGTCCCTTAGCCTATGGTCAACCTGCATGGATTTACAAGACCCGATTTATTCATCCAAACTATTACCCATTTCTGCAATATTGCAGGTAATACTATAACCTATTCAATATGTGCAAGATAAAAGAATATTTAAAAAAACATGTGTTGTGACTATAAAAACACTCTACTTATATATTTTCCTCCTCAAAACCTCTCTAGAATTAGTGATGACATGGAAACACACCATATTTTTCAAATGAAGCTGCACACTCTCTCAAGGACTTTATCTTTCCTACAGCTTACATCATACACTGAGACAAATTACACAACTCACTGGAGGTTTACACAAGGACAACTGTTTGCATGTGGACATCTGTCAAGACACCTCGGAGCAGAGTAGACAGTCTAATCTCTTGGGCTTTCCCTGCATCTATAGTTCTCTGGACAGCACCATTTCACAAAAGCTACGGTGTGAAAAACCAGTAATGAGGTGATGTTTTGGATTTTCTTTCTCAGGACATGATTGGGTGTCCATATTACTTTCAAATGAGCAGTTATGCTCCCACTGGTAAACAAAATTCTGTTTACAAAATGTCAAGCATACAACAAGCATTTAAATAGGTTTAAATTTTAGATTAGGTCATATGTATGAAGAGTTAATTAATTAAATGGCATTGCTTCAGAGAGCTATGTGTCTCAGGCTCTGTCACACTCTTGAAATACATGTAATACTGCAACAAAAGACTATTGTTTCTGTCCATTCAGCTTTTCCCGGCTCTGTCGTTTGTCATTACAAAATTGCTGATTGTATCAACTCAGTGATACGCTATTTGCTGATGATTTTGTTCTCAACACTCCTTTTGTTACAGTAATTGTATTAAGTATTGCATATGTAATTATCAGTCTATTGTTCCTCTGCAATTTGAATATCAATAATGAATTTTAAGAACTTTGTCCCATTCAAACCTAATTGATTCTTCTGACTCTCAGTAACCTTTTTAGCTGGAAATTATTCAATTCCCAGCGCCACAAACAGTCTCTGCACCCCATCTGTTCTGTGACAGTAGGTTCCATTTTGTTGTGAGCTCAGCTCTCACATTCAGTGACCCAGAAATCTTGCAAGGCAGCAAAAGCATGATTGGCAGTCTTGTTTAAAACAAGCTTGGAGCACACAATAAAAACCTTGGAGGTTGATGAGGGATGTTCATATTCATTGGAAACACAAAGCAGCAGTGTCCGGAGCAGCAGTCCATCTGATATATATATATATATTATATATTTGAAAGTTTCCTCTGTGTTGGTCTTTGGTGTCACTAATCTGGACTTTCCTGAAAGATTCTCATTTAGATTCTGTGACAAAATGGAGGTGAGCTGTTTAACAGACTTCATAGTCTTCTACACACTCTGCTTTCTCTAACTGGCAGTTTGCATGTTTCTATGAAGACTCTGGTTTCAGGGCACTTCCCTGAAAGAGAATACTGTAATTCTTCATAATGTGTCTGGCTGTGGGTAATCAGGGATATGAAGCAGATGCTTAATTTTCTTTCTCTACTCTCCTCAGTGGATTGACTACCACCAATTTCTACCGTGAAGTGTTGGTTTCTCTCTCTTTAGTACAATTACAAGTGTGAACTGCAGCCTTCTTCTGGAACATGCACACACATTTTCAGTCAATACTCATTTGACCTTTGATTGGAGGTGTGAGTTTTTCCTGGAGTTATTTAATGTGTGTTTCTGTTTAGCTAACTGCTATGTATACTAAGTAAGCAGCAACAGCAGCCCTAAAGGGCCATGGGTAAAATATCCTTGTCATGTAACACCTAAAGACAGTCAAAGGTCAGGTAGTGAAGCAGCAGAAGGGCCACAGATGGAGCTGCAGTGACTGGCTCTGCCCTGCCCCCATGCTGTCCAATCGTCCCACACATAGCTCCAATCATCCCACCATTTCACTCTCTGGGGGGGCAGAAAAAGTGTAATTACACACGTGCAAGGACACACGTATGACTACACATGTATAGATGGACATAATGCCAGCCACACACATGCTGAGTAGATTAATAAGGTGGGGTCATCTATTTTAGTAAAATTCTGTGAAGTTAAAATGGAGATATGCTGAGTGTCTCCACTGTGACCCTTTAGCGGTATGGCAAGTGACAAAAGTGAGCAGGTGGTAGAGGTCTAGAAAGCACAGTATCTCTCTTTCATAACGTAAAGCCTCAGGCTTTCTGCCACAGGTAAATGTGAAGTATATTGACTAAGCATTTTATGATAAAAATGTGCGTTATATTCATCACAATGACACCAATATTTTTGCTTGTGCGTGAAATAAACTTGACAATTATAATTAACATGAATAAAGCAAGCGGCTCATTTACTGAGGTTGCAGTCCTCCTGCAGTGGTCGCAAGTTCAAATCCAGGGCCTGCGCACCTTTCCTGCAGGTCATCCCCATTCTCTCTCTCTACCCCCTTCCTTGAATAAAAGGCCACTAGAGCCCAAAAAAATCTTTAAAAAAGAAAGAAATAGACCTCTTCTACGTCCTTTTCTCTGATTGGTTCATTGTTACCAGCGATAGCAGACACCTGAAGTTAGTGTGGGGTTGGATTATAATTGGATTATAAAATAGATTTGAAAATTGGTTTTACTCAAAAAACCTAAGATTGGCTTGATGTTTAACTATATTAAGGTAACATTGACTAGATGTTGGATGATGGTTTCTTGCCAGCACAACATAATTAATTATTTAACATTTTCTGACGTTGCAACCCATATCCAACCATGGACCGACTTCAATACAGTGTCCCTGTGTCAGCTGGGAATGGTCCAACAATCAATCAAGCAGAGTGGCTTCATCGCTTACCAAAGACACACAAAAACATTATGACAGATTTTTGAGCAACAACAACACTGAACTCCCGTCGCTGATCCACCGTTAATCGGGCAGAAAGAGGAGAAGGTGGTCCAAGAAGGAGAGAAGGAGGATGGAGAAACCGGAGCGACGCGGCCAACCCCAGAAGGACCCACCCAGGAGCGGCACAGGGGAAGGGTAAGCCAACTCCCGGAGGCGTCACAGGGCCAGGCACACGAAACCCACCAACACATCATGGCCACGCCTAGTTAGCGACTAGTCACCACACCAACCCCCTCCAGGAGAAGTGTCCCACGACCCACCCTGCTTACCCCCCACCAACCCAGTTTTTTTTTCTCCCTTTCCTTCTTTCCATTTTGCTTAATCTTTTTATGCCCCCGCATGTTCATTTTAAGTACGTTTATGTGTGTCTTGGGTGCTTTAAAAGGTGAGTCAGGGTTAGCGAGCATTTCTGTATAGCAAGCCCACAGTAGCCACAGGAGCCAGGCCACTAGCCATACTCCCAACACCAGGAACCTCCCAGAACAAGGGCCCAGTGTGGGCCGACACACACCTTCAAACCCGGGCCAGGTACTTGGGCTGGCCCCAGAGTAGGCTACCTGGCTGGGCCAACCAGACAGAAACTGACAAAAACAAATATAAAGATGTGCTGGACAACAAGAGTCCATACAAAAATCCAAAACCAATACCGGCAAGTGAAACACTAAACTGAGACCCAGGAATTAAATTTTAGATGTGGTGGACATTCCACAAACCGAGCAACCAGTCTATCTTTGGGTGAGCTAATACAAAAGGTGCAATAAGAGATCATTGAGAATACAGTGGTGATAATCAACTGAATTACTAAGGCCCACATTTCTTTGTGCTGTTTCTTCCACACAAAATTCATAGATCTCATTAGAAAACCAGGGTGTGTGGACAGGAAAGTGTAAACTAGGCATATAATAACAGAAAATATGATATAGCGTATGCTGTAAAGAATATATGAAAATATGCTGTAATTCAAACAGTAGAAGAAAAATAAAACATAAAAACATTAGTTGTGCAAAGTAGAATGTTTCTACAGTCTATTGAGTGTAAAATAATGAAATGAAAGTGCTTTAATGTATGTGTTGCAGGAGCATAAAAATAACTCCCTGCCAGGCACAGGGAGCACATTATGTGAAGTGTTGATAATTGAAATGAAAAACACTTGCAGTTTTGTATTTAACAATTTTTAAACAATTTTTTCCTATGAATACATTAGGTACATTTATGTATTTTGTATATAGTTTTACATTTTGTATAAGTTTATAGATTGTATAAATTTTCTTTTTGATTATGGGGGTGGTTCAGAGGTCTTAAAAATGAATTTTTAAAATACATTCCGAAATTGCCTCCTAAAATAATTGATCATTTGAATTTCGTCAAATATTGACTGATAATGTAAGGGACTGGAGAACTGTACAGGATGTGCCCTGCCTCTTACCTGGGTAGATGCTAATAGGCTCCAGCACTCCGATGGCCCCAAATGGGATTAAAGCAGGTATGAAAAATGAAAGAATGAATGAATGTTCTCGATATACTAACTTGCTTCCTAATCTGTATGATATGATTTATTCATTGAATATTCTCAGTTTAGAACATACTTGTCTGCAGACTGAGATAAAGTATAAAAGTGTGTCCTATTCTATCTTAATTGTTGCCACTGTAACACAATATATAGCTATTACCTGTATTAATTATATGTAACTTTACCTGTAAGTTATCTTTTGTTCATCAATTTATATATTAAGAGTTGTTCACATTGATTTCTGATGCAAATGGCTTGTTTTTGGTTTGGGTTCAAATACATGCATGGCCAAATATCTAGGCTAATAGAGTCAGTGCTGAAAAGACTAAATCAACATTGTATTCTGATTAAATTTGGCAAATCAAATCAGCATGTTAAATTTACTGTCTGACTTTTAAGATGACGGCTGAATTATTCAATTTCTGTCTGTCATTTGATAATGCAATATTATTTAATCATTGATAAAGCACTTTCGGTTTGGTTATGTCTGATTATATCTTATATCTGCTATTTCAAAATAATTTGGTCTGAGACATGATGGCGAAAAGGATGTGTGAAGGATTTCAAGAACATTTAATATGAAACCCTGAACATTACCTTCTGCACAGCAAATTGTGAGTTCAGTGTTTGTTACCACAATTATCTAAGTAGGTTAAAAGAAAGCTACCTTCATGACAGTGGAACATCTGGTTTTAGACTCAATGCAACTCACCAACCTGCGTATAGCTTAATGGTACAATCTGCTGGCTAAGTTTAAAGAGAACCAGGGCTGATGACAAATAACATATTGGTGTGTAGTCAGAACAGAGCACTTGTGAAATCAAAAGCACTGAAATCAGGTGGGAGGCAGGTAAAGAAAACAACGCAAAATTAAAGCTGCAAGCAGCGATGAATGGGCCCTCACACCCTTGTGCACGCTCAGGCGTGCTGCAGTGGAAGCGCTTGTATGACTTGCATGTACCGTATTTTCGTGACCATAAGGCGCACATACATTTTTTTTTTCTAAAATGTGCCGCGCGCCATATGAAACGGTGCGCCGGGTCCAGCGCGGGAGAGCCGACCGGGTCCAGCGCGGGGGAGCGGACGGGGAGCCGACCGGGTCCAGCGCGGGGGAGCGGACGGGGAGCCGACCGGGTCCAGCGCGAGGGAGCGGACGGGGAGCGGACCGGGTCCAGCGCGGGGGAGCCGCAGAACGGGGTATGAGAAGTTTATTTACTGTTGTGCTTGCCTGCCACGCTGATGGACAGAAACTGCCGCCGATTGTGATTTTTAAAAGAAAAACGTTGCCTAAAGAGACTTTTCCAGCCAGAGTCATTATAAAGGCAAATGAAAAGCTCTGGATGGATGAAGAGATGATCGAGTGGCTGAGGCAGGTTTATGTGCGGCGACCCGGTGTTTTTTTTTAATTCTTTAATGCGGACACAGAAGATGAAGACTTTGAAGGGTTTGATGGATGTGAAAAGTGAAATAAAATATCAAACGAAGTTTTGCTCCCCCTCTATTTTTAAATAAGCACACTTGTGTGTGTTCTGCAGCGCGTGTGTGTTTTGCGGCGCACGTGTGTGCAGCTCCGTCTGTGTAGACTGCGCCTTTTGGGTCGGTGCGCCGTATGTGTGTTTTAAAACCATAAAATTACACACAAAACTGAGGGTGCGCCTTTTCACACGGTGCGCCGAATGGTGGTGAAAATACGGTAGATGTCTTCAGGCCTGGACATTTAGCGGATGACACCACCCACGACTCTCTATGTCAAACAATTCAAAAGTTATGGCAGAAAGGAGGAACCATCACATATTGTCCGAATCGTGACAACCTGAGGCACGGAAATCTACCTAACAACTCTCAGCCTTGGCTACCGACTGAGAAGATACACAACAGAAGCGGACGTTAGAGGAATCAACAGTATGTTTTCCACTACTATCCAAAGTGTGCTCTCACAGGGTAATAGAATCGATCCACCCAAGGCTGAGACTGAACAATACTAGAAAACCATGGGAGAAAGATGCAATTCATAACACCAATGCCCCAGCTGGCCACAGCAATATTCCAACAACAATTAGTCACCATCATACACAAAAAAAGTAATTCAGGGGACCTTTTACCACGACTTAATTAAATCCACGATTGCAAGATAAATAATGTAGTTTATTGATTTAGGTAAAGCTTTTAGGTTGCAAAGATTATTTTCATGAGTTGTGTTGACATACTAATGTTGCTTATTACACCAACTTAATATTGTTTGGAATTTAAACTGACATTTTTGCATCCATTACTTTAAAATAAAATTCAAGTTATATATCTCAAAGGCACACTCAAACCCAATTGCACAAGTCATCATCAAGTGTGACATATATCAAGGAGATATGATTTGTCATGATTTAATGAAGAAAGCAATAAGAAAGCAATAAAAAAACAATATAATTTACAGTACTCAAACCTGAGGGACTCTAACTCAACAGAATTTACAGGACTAAAACCGGAGGAAGAAAAAAGTCCAGACCATCAACACATATGCCCTACCAGTGATCAGGTTACTTCCACTGATAAAGTAGCATGGCCATTGGAAGACATGGATGACACTTTGTAAGATAGGGAAAGTCCTCAATGCATGGAGGATTTCTTCCCCAGTTCAGTACTCACAATACCCTACACAAAGTGAAAGGAGTGAGGGTAGTATCAGTGAGCATCAAAGCCATCCAAAAGATGTCCAGTAATGATGAACAACAAAGTGAATCGAGCAACAGAAATCCAGTGAGGACGAGACAAGAGAGGAGCCATAATGAAAATAAAAGCCAAAGCATGACATGTACCATCAATGGATTGAAGAGAGGTTGTACAATGATAAGTCCTACCAGTGGCTGGAAAAGGCTGGTTTAAAAGACATGATGAAGGCTTTAATGATAGCAGCAGAATATCAGGCCTTGAGCAGAGGAGTGATAGAAGCTAAAATCTATCACACCATTCAAGACCCCAACTGCAGACTGTGCAAAAGATGCTCTGGAGACAATCAAGCAAATAATAGCATTTTTTTAGACTGTCCTAACTTGGTTCAGTCCAATTATTCCCAAGGATACGAGTCTCATGTGCATGGATTGTATGACAAAAAATAATAATCTACCACTGATGGCTGGAGAACCAAAGAGGAGCCTGTCCCATACTGTTTATTTTAAGTGCAGTGTGGACTATGTATGTCAAATGTATTTTATTATTCGCAGAGGACTTAAGCTGTAAAATGCCATGTCATTACCAAGTCTAATTACATCTGAGTTGGAGGTCTCACTGCATCAGGCATAGGCACTCACATTACAAGGGCAAACTAACAAACACATACACAAAGAGTCCAGTGCATGAAACTGGGACAGAGACAGTAAAGGACCTTAACACTACTTTGAAAGTGTAAATATTCAAACAGTCTTTATAGTATACCTTTTCACACTTTTTCTAAAATAATATATTTTAATCATATTCCTAACTTTAGTTTTGAAATAAATGTAAATAAATATATGTCACATGATTACAACAGGACTATGAGGGAACAGATGGGCTTACGCAATGTGTTCATACCTGCACTGATGATCAACAGTTCAGGCAGGTGATGCCAACACTACTGGTGGAGGGTGTGACAGGACTGCACCAAAATACACCTCAGACTTCACCAGGCACTTCTTGGTAATTTTCTGATGCACAATGATAAGAAACAGCATGCCCTGATTAGCACGAACAGCCTGATGAGTGCTGTGACAGCAAAAGAGTTGTGGAGACATGTGTGAAAGAGAAGACAGGGGCAAGGTGTGAAGACATTCAGTGAGAGGGAAGCAGAGGTTGGAAAAGTGTAACAGGTGAAAAGGACAGTTTTCATAATGAAGTCCATATGGAAACCGCTTAATCAATGAGGGACAGGGTGTTTGGAGAAGATGCTGTGTGGAAAACACAAACATTCAATGAAATACAAAAACATAATCAGTTTTCCAGAGAAAAGAAAGAAACCAGGTAGAAAACATTGAGACATTCATTAAACCTTGATACTGCCACCAAATAACTCCCCCCACTTTCATTTCCTTTGATTTCTTTCATCCCTTCGACTATTTACCCATCTTATAAACCCTCAGTGTGACAATATGTCATGCAATGGATATAATTGTAATAATGCAATTTGGTTTGGAGGCGGATTGAGAGAATAATTGGACTCAACCCCAACAAAGTGACAGGCTAATGA
The DNA here is from genome assembly GCF_033807715.1 of Cololabis saira. Taxonomy (NCBI): domain Eukaryota; kingdom Metazoa; phylum Chordata; class Actinopteri; order Beloniformes; family Belonidae; genus Cololabis; species Cololabis saira. The sequence continues at coordinate 35,179,492 of NC_084594.1, forward strand.
TTTAGCATGGCCACTGGCTATTGTGAGAAGCGAGTGCTTTCATCACTACTGAGCTAATTTCCACTGATGATGGTCTAAGCAAGTTGCCTTTGTGTCAGCATAAAGGAGAGCATGGCCATAAGGCGGACAGCTAGATGATGTAACCCACCCACTGATGCCAAATAAACACATGTCTCTTGTCTGGAAGAAGCCACCCACTTTTCTTGGTTTGTTCATGCTCAAAATGGTGTTAATTTAAAGTAAATATAATGAATCTTCAAGCAAGAAAACTACTACAATAAAGCAGGAACAGGAGTTTGCATAATTCAATTTCAATTCAATTCAATTTTATTTATATAGCGTATATATTATATATTTATAAGTTGTCTCTGACCCAAAACATGACCCTCGAGCAATTATTACATAAACATAACATAAACAATGGCAGGTAAAATAACTCCCCTAGTGGGAGAGAAACCTTAAGCCCAACAGTGGCAAGGAAAAACTCCCATTTAGGAGGGAAGAACCCTTGAGCAGTACCTGGCTCATAAGGGGGGACCCTCCTGCCCGAGGGTGGGGCTGCAGATCAGGATGTCAGCAGGCATCTACCAGACATCCATACAGACAGGTGGGAGCAAGCAATGGGATGATCAGAGGGTGGAACTGCAGGTCAGCACGCAGCTCCTGAAGTTCTGGCCTGCAAACATGTACAGAAGAGAAAAGCTCGGGCACAGAACAGCAGTTTGCACTGTCCATGCCATGAGCCGTGAGCACCATTCAACCTAGTCCAAACCAAAAACTAACACTCTCATCAAGTCTCGTTTTCCTTGCGCGCTCATGTCCGGTTCCTGAACCAATCAAAACCTGCATTCGACAACAAGTAACCTCTCATGTAAGGGGATAGAGGAGGAACAAACTTCTCTATTGCGACTGTCTTACACTACCCCCCTCCAGGAGTACTGAATCCCTTCAGTATACAACTAACCATGTCTAGGGACTAACTTCTCTTAAGTCGAAAAATACTTTAACATACAGTAACTCTTAAAACGAAATGAATAAACAAATCTAGAGTTTAACTAAACAGTTTCCCTCCATCCATAGCCTAACTAGATCCTAACTAGAATCTCTCTGGCTTATTAACAATGCCTCCACTGGAGGTTTTAACAGTCTTTTCTGGCATGTCCTTGACGGCTCCTCTGTTGTCCTGTTGAGTGGTGGGTCGAGGTGTTTCCTCTGGGCTCCATGGCTCTCGAGAAACCCCTTCCTCAGTTGGAACTTGGTTCTTTTCTCCTGGTAGTGGCAGCTCTGGCACCAATGTTACATCATCTCCCAGCTGTAAGGCTGGGTCTTGGTAGCGTTGCATGACTTGGTTTCTTCTACGCTTAACCCAGGCAGGAACCACCTCTCCATCGAATGGTTTAAGCTGATAATGATGCATTAGCTTGCTGCGTTTCAACCCCTGAATCTCATAGAGGACAGGACCTCGGCATCCTGAGACAATCAAGGGTCCCTTCCACGGAGCTTGAAGCTTGGGCCTTAGTCCCTTCAACTACTTGTGTTCAACTCTATTTAAAGGAGCATGAGGCAAGATTAAGAAATGAGACTCATTAGCTCCACGACGACCGTCGGGGTTACTGCAGCCCACAGCGAAGCCGGCGGGAGCGCGTCTGTAATCTCATGTGATTTTCAAATCAAGCTCTAAATATGACTTACAATGTTATCTTACCTGGTCAGTAGGAAATGAGCCATGTCAGCATCTGTTTTCAGTCCCAATTCAAGTTGAAGCTGCCTCCATGACTCAAACGCGTATCCAATGTTTACTCGTGCACCGTCGAGAACGCGCATGCAGCGTCATTTGATGCCACATCCGCAGGACAGCGCAGGAAATTCCGGTCCGGAATTGCAGCACATTTTGCACACAGCCTGTTCAAGGCAACGGAGAGATACGCTAAAGGGCTCATTCTTTTTGGTTTGGAACGCTTCATCTGACATTATTACTAGAAAACTTAAAACGTATACGATTTTTTTTCATAAATCCTGCCTCATGCTCCTTTAAGGTTGTTTTTTTTTTACGGTGTCTCTTTCATTTATCAACCAAATTTCTTATTTTTTCTTTGCGCATCTGCACACACCGCGCTGTGTCAGTGGAGGACATACAAAGAGTGGTATGTAAAAGTGGAGATGGTCACTCGCATCAGTTTTTATCTCACTGAAACAACACATAAATACTGCCACCAGAATTAAAAGGACAGTAACAACCTGGGGATTCAACTAACCTGCGTTACATCATTTGTTCAAATTAGCGCGTTAATTGCGATTAATTAATTACAGGCATATTTAGTTTATGTTTTTTAATCGCTTAATCTATTGTTTAATCTCTAACTTTACTTTTTCTGTGGACATTGATTGGCTGTCACTGTTTTGGGTAGGCTCCTATTGTAGCTGGACAGGCATGGGGAGGAATGGTGAGTAGCAGTGAAGTGAAAATGGAGGAGCATGTGAAAGTTGTCGGTCCAGTGAATGGGGAATTTACATTTCTAAAACAAGCCCATGCACCATTGATAAAGGTAGAGTCATATGTCTTTATGGAAAAGCATTTGCTCACCACCGAAGCAGCTCAAGTTAAGCCTACCACATAAAGGCAAAGCACCTGCTTGCAAGTGCAGCCACAGCTAACGTTAACAGCAACGATGTTAGCAATGTATCAGACCACAGCAACGGTTTTCCACAAACTAGACTCGAGGAGAGCAGCCAGCGCATGCGCACATCTGTGACCGAGAGGCTAGTGAATGATCTTGCCAAGTGGATGTAAATGGCTAGGACTGCATCTGTTAAAACAATAAATAAATGACTTTATAACACTTTTTTTGTTTGTAGGCTATATATCAATCTTTTGATCTGCCACAATAATGTAATGAATTTAAAACAGCACAACGTAACTTTCAGCTTTTCTGAGTTTGGCGGCATCTTTTGGACAAAAGCAGTAGTGCTTTACCAGAAAGAACACTACGTTTCCCATGAGCACCAGCGCGTACTGCCGGAAAACTCCTGTCCCGTCGCGTGCATTTGTTTTGAGAGAAGACGGGACGCTTTTCTGTTTCACCAAGTGAACAGACGGAACGCAAAAAAAAAGATGTTAAACTGCTGGAAAGGAACTGGAATTTACCGGGATACCAGCCAGGGAGCGGTATATGGAGAAAATAATGATTATTAACGGTCTGGATCCATATGAAATCCCTACTGAAGAATGGAGCACCTCGTCGGAGCTGCACTCTTTAGAAAGGATTTACTGCCGCAGTTCTGCAGAACCACGGTCTCCGGCTACCTTGTTTAGGAGTGTTTGGCAGCTGATTTGGTAAATGTTTGACTCGCCATGTGTTTCAATAAATTTGTATAATAGTACAACATACAGTACATGTTTTGTATCCCTCTTACTTCTCTTTTCTTTTTTTTGACTGCTATATTATGTTGAAGAGGCTCCGAGGCGTGAGCAATATTTTTGTTTTCCTCGTGAGATTATTTTTTTCCTCTGCAGCTACAAATAAGAGTTAATATTTTTTCCTCAACAAACTAGTTTCATCTGAAGATTGGGGTTAATTGCACCGCAGATAGCTGGCCAGCAACTGCGTTTAGCTGGCGAAGTGGGGAATAAAACCCGTGTTTTGATCCGACCCGGTCTGTGTGAGTGTCTGTGGTTTAAGGCTGATTTATGGTTCTGCGTTAAATCGACACAGAGCCTACGGCGTATGGTACGCGGCGACACGCACCGTACGTTGCGCGTCGCCACGTACCCTACGCCGATTTAACGCAGAACCATAATTCAGGCTTTACTGTGTGGAAGGTTTGGTCATTACAGCCGCGATCCAAGCGAGCCGACGACTCTTTCACTCTTTTACTCTGTTATATCAGATACTTGGCCTGCGTGGTTCTGCCTCCGAGCAGGAAACCGGTGAAAAGTTAAACCATTAGCGATCTTTTCCCCACGTCTGTTGTGTGTGGAGCTGCTGCAGCTACAACGCAGCAACGGGTTACCAGCTTCTGCGGAGCTGCGCTCCACGCCCTGCCCATTTTCGTCTCGACTGCGAATCTGGAAGGAGGGGGACGTGACGTATGCCGTAAAGTAGTCAAAGCCGTAAAGATTTGTAGTTTTTTAGTGTGGCAGGGTTCCTACCATGCTCCTGTTGGACTACCGTCCATATGATTATGAATTCATGACATATGTGAGTGGGTGAACATTTGTCTTGGGCCAGCAAAGGGCCGAAGCCAAGCCAAAGTTTATGCAGCATGACTCCAGACCAGATAACAGACTCCCTGGGGTTTACGACACCTGGGAGGGGGGTCAGACGCAGTATAGCCCCCACAAACCCAGCAGGGTTCCTGCCAGACTTGAGAGGGGGAACAAAGGAAAAGCCAACGCAAAGGGACCAGAGAACAGACTCCCTGGGGTTACGACACCAGGGGGGTTCAGACGCAGTGGAGCCCCCAGGAAACCAGTCCGGCGAGTCCTGAAGGGGGGGACTGTCCCTCACAGTAAAACCGCCCCCAAGCCCAAAAGCGGGGAGCACCCAATCGCTGGCCAGGGGCTGGTGACGTCACGCAGCCCGCGGAACTCAAACTCCCCTTCCTGCCCAGCGCTCGGTCTCTCTCCCTCAGCCAGCGGACCGGACAAGACGTGCCTGCCGACCGAGGCAGCCGCGGCCGCATCTACCCATTTATTCCTGAGCGCTGCAACAAGACGGGGGGGGGGAGCTGCTTCGAGCCTGGAGTGTCCGGCGGAGCGTAAGACCCGTTACCACGGAGCGCACTCCCGACTTTCTCTCCTTTCTAATTTCTCTCTCCGCTCTAAGTTCTCTCCCAAGGAGGGCCTGATCCTCCGGTCAGCCGGCCAGCTCAGCGAGGAGCACCCAGCCACCTGTGTCCGTGAGGCCCACGCGCTCATCAGCCCGGACGGGAGCCCGCTCGTCCGACGAGTGGACCGGACCCCGCGCGCACCGAGACGCCGTGATAGGCTCCGTTGACCAGGGCGGGATCGCCCGGCTGCTGCACGCTGCACCCCTGTCTTTTTTATTTCAGAGTCGAAGGAGAAGAGAGAGAGACTGCTTGGACTGAAAGCCGAGAGAAACGAGGCTGCATCGGACTGGAACCCCCGACAGAACCCGCAGTTCAGATCCAGAATCCAGAGGAGACGTGAGGTCGTGTTTGGGCGATCAGTCAGTTAGAACGGTGTAAAGCTGAACTTATGTTTAATGAGATTACTGTATGCGTATTACTGTACGTTATCATTATTGTGTTCTTTATCATCTTTATTATTATTGCTTTGATTTATTTTTCATTCCGTGCATTTAACTTTCATTTCATTTCTATTGATGTTTTTCTAGTTAATTAATGGTTTTATAATAACGTAGTGTGCCATCAGGATTTATTTGGGTATTTATTTACATCTTCTTTGATACCCGTATGTAAATAAATTCTGATTGATTTTTAATGAGTGGTTTTTGTTATTTCATGCATTTTGGTCACAATTGATTTGTTTGACAGAGCTCAGAGCTCGAACTGCATGCCTTCAATTACTGTATACTAGGCAAAAACCTTAATTTCTGAGACTGATATTCTGCTGTAAAAGTTATAATTTCCCTGCTTAAGGAACAGGGTGGTGCCCCGAGGATTTTATTTATCATATTGGTCGTTCAATTTGATAAATAGTCGACTTTATTAATTATTAATAATTCTTGAATAAAATTATTAATAACCCTTCGATAACTGGACAGCCAAGCTACCTGAGTTGCACAACACTCCTCAAAGTTACATAGTGCCAGTGAAGGCGATACAGACCCCCTCAGACCATGACAGAAGTGTCATTAAACCTGTTGGAAGTTGATGTACCATCACAATGACTCTGGAAATATGATATTATGGTGGAAAGGTTACTTAGTGTCGCTTTAAAGGAAAACACCTCAGGTTTTCTTTGCAATTTTTGGGTGCGATTAAAAAAGAGATTAATTGGTCACGGGGAGTTTATGGTTGCTTAGCAACGCGTGTTCTGTTTGTGTTGTCAGCTGTTAGTTGTCAACTGTCAGTTTCTGTTGTCAGTTGGATTCCATGTCTGGGAATAAAGTCCTGTTTTACCAACCTCTGGAGTCGAGCCTCATCCTGCCACATTGGTGACCTCTTTTTTGCTGGGCCCTGACGATGGCGGATTCCCTTTTCCACATATTTTCCTGCACCAACTGCCGCCGCCCGCCCGCGCAGCGCTGGCGAACTCCAGCTGCCTTGCAACGGGCGACTACCGCCGTTTGGCTGAGGAAGCGGATCGAGTCCTGCTCGCTACCCAGAGTTTGGCTGTTCACCACGTCGCAGCAAACCCCCAGTGATCGACGTCGGAGGACACAAACCCAGCGGTGGTGGCTGCAGTGAAGACCCAGAGACGATGCGGGACAGATCTGTGTTTCTTCCATCAGCGCTTCGGCGCAAAGGCGAGACGCTGCGCCCCTCCGTGTCAGTTTGAGCCGCCGGGAAACCGGCACTCAGTAGCAGCGATCGACGGTCAAGAGCTGCTATTCTTTGCAGACTCTGCATCAGGGAAACGTTTCCTGGTGGACTCTGGCTCCCAGCTGAGCCTCCTACCGCCGACCGCCACGGACCGGTCGACCGGAGGTAACGGACTGCCATTAAGCGCGGCTAACGGCTCCTTCATTGCCACTTCTGGGACCCGGTCAGTGACTGTATGTTTCCACAGACGCCGGTTTGAGAGTGACTTTGTCATCGCTAATGTTGCTCCATCTCAGGCCAAGTTCGTCTGGCCCAGCCTCCGCAGGGAGGTTAAAGAGTGGGCAGCCGTATGTGTAGCATGCCAGCGGGATAAAGTCCACCAGCACACACAGGCGCCCCTGGAACCGTTCCCGATTCCAGCCAGGCGGTTTGACCATGTCCACATCGACCTTGTGGGCCCTCTTCCCCCATCGCAGGGTTATACACACCTCCTCATCATGGTGGACCGTACCACCAGGTGGCCCGAGGCAGTGCCCCTGTCTTCAACAGGGTCAAAAGATGTGGCGCGTGCTTTCCTGGGTGCCTGGGTCTCACGGTTCAGTGTCCTGTCTGACATCACGTCTGACAGAGGCCCCCAGTTTATTTCAGAACTTTGGTCGTCGTTGGCAGAAGCTTCGGGAGTGCAGGTACACCGTACTACAGCATACCACCCACAAGCTAATGGCCTTTGTGAACGTTTTCACGGGTCCCTCAAAGCAGCGCTGCGTGTTGCGCTCTCAGATGGTAACCGGGTCGACCGCTTATCATGGGTCATGCTCGGTTTGCGCACGGCCCCGAAGGAAGATTTAAATGCATTGCCCGCAGGGCTCGTGATCGGTCAGCCGCTTTGTGTGCCAGGAGAATTTTTGCCTGAAAGTTCGGCTCCGCAAACTCACCCAGCAAGCAGTTCCTTCGCATCGAATAGTTTTTTGACCTAGGGCCAATTCACCATTGTTTTCCGCGAACATTCATCCCATCGGAGCTCAAGTCAGCGCGGTTTGTCTTTGTGCTCATTGTTCTCCTTTACAGCCTCCATACGATGGTCCCTTTAGAGTCCTCGAGAGGGGCCCTACGGTCTTTTTGCTAGACCTAGGTGGCCGCAAAGAGCACGTTGCACTAGATAGGCTGAAACCCGCACACACGGTAGCGGATGAAGCTGTGGTCCCGGCCCTGGTCCCCCGTCGTGGACGCCCTCCTCTGAGACCTCCTGTCGTTGCTTCAAAGGATGGACTTTCTAGTTTACCACCTAAGACTGTTGTTTTTTCCCCTCACCATCCTGCTCACAGTGATGCTCCTGTTGTGGTACAGGAAGGACAGCACAGCCGTTATGGTCTGGGACTGATCAGGGACTGATGGGCCCTTCCAGGACAACCTTATGCGTGTTCTGGGGGGTGCTGTGTAGCGGATACCATTATGGACCTCGCACCCATCAGGACTGTATGGAAGGGGGCGTGGTCAAGGGTAGTTTGTGGTTGCTTAGCAATGCGTGTTCTCTTTGTGTTGTCAGCTGTTAGTTTAGTTGTCAACTGTCAGTTTCTGTTGTCAGTTGGATTCCATTGTCTGGGAATAAAGTACTGTTTTACCAACCGCTGGAGTCGAGCCTCATCCTGCCACAATATATATATATATATATATATATATATATATATATATATATATATATATATATATATATATATATATATATATATATATATATATATATATATATATCCTGCCACAATACTATATATATATATACTATATACATACTGTATAGTATCTAGCCTTTTACTGGCACTATTACTTTTGTTCTTCTCTCATGTACTGATCCTGTTCCTGTTTGTTTTATTTAATTTTGCTTTTGTCTTTCATCTCTGATTCTGCCCTTTTTATTTTTTTTACTCTGTCCTTCTTTTTCTCTTTTGCTATATGTAGCCATCTGCATAGAAAAGCATATCTAATAGCTGACATCAGTAAAGTCTTTCATTTTCTCACCCAGCTCACTCCCTCTCAGCAAGAATCAATGCTCCAAAACCCCCTAAAGCCAGATCCTCTTACATCCCCATCAATTATTCAACCTGCCTCTTTTGTACAACCGCTCCTGTTTACAAGGACTGCCTGGCCAATTGTAAATGTTTGTGGGCCCACTGAGCCCCCATCACCTCCCAGCCACACACGTTGATTACACAGTGATTTACCTCTGTGCTGCAATCCCCCACCATTCGCATCTGTGCTGGCGGTACATCTGTCAGGCTGGCACAGAGGCAGCAACAGAGACAGAAAGCCCTGAGCTTAGAGGATGGCAATGAGACATGCCAGCCTCACTACCTGTGGAGCTTGCCATTTTGGCTGAGTGCTGGCTGAGGGTCCAACATCTGGCTGCTATCGACTTGGTACTCTGAAAATATGTGTATGAATTGGTTCTTCTACGCATGGGGAACCCAGTGGACATTCAGCATAAGTTGTCCAGTACATATACAACCCCCTATCAGAAAAGAGACGGTATAGAATTGCTTCTCATCTTACCACTGGAACATAGTGATGAGGTTGAGGGCTGTGACCTAGGTTGTACCTCTGCAGATGTTGATTTCCTTGTCAGTAATACTGCAGATTTGCTGCACTCAGCTTTAGATGCAGTTGATCCTTTGAAAAAGAGGGTCTCTAGTAACAGGAGCTTCACTCCCTGGTATAATTCACATATAAGCATGTTGAAACAAAAAGTGCGTGAAATAGAAAGGAAATGGTACTCTTGTAAGTCTGCAGACTCTTATCTTCCCTGGAAACAGATTCTAATAGTATATAAAAAAGCCATTTGCAAAGTTACAACATCTTATTATTCATTGTTGATGGAGGATAATAAGAGTAACCCACGTTTTCTCTTCAGCACTGTAGCCAGGCTGACAAATAGTCACAACTCTGTTGAGTCGTGCATATGTGCAGTTCTCAGTAGTGAAGACTTTATGAGTTTCTTTAACAGTAAAATCATCAGAATTAGAGAAGAAATCAACCAGGCCCACCCAGTAGCAGCTGTGGGGCTGGTTGATTTCTTTAGCTTAAGGCGACTTCCTTAGGCTTTGACTTGAATCTAGACTATTTCGATCCTGTAGACATCACTGAGCAAACCTCAGTTGTCAATAGAGTTAAATCATCCACGTGTTTGTTAGATCCCATCCCAAATCGACTACTCAAAAAAAAAAAATTCTACTTAGTGGCACGACGATACTGGACCAGATCAAGTTATCCCTAAATTTAGAATATGTACCACAGGTTTTTAAGGTTGCAGAAATTAAACCTTTACTTAGAAAACCGTCTCTTGACCCAGAGATTTTAGCTAATTATAGACCAATTTCCAACCTTCCATTTGCATCTAAGCCAGTAAGCCAGTTATGTGACCATTTCTATAGACATTATCTACTTGATGTTTTTCAATCAGGGTTTAGAATGCATCATAGCTCAGAGACAACACTGGTTTGAATCACAAATGACCTCCTCATGGCCTCAGATAATGGATTAGTGTGCATACTAGTTCCACTGGACCTCAGTGCTGCTTTTGATACTGTAGATCACAGCATTTTACTTCACAGGTTAGATCATGTTAGTGTGATTAAAGAGACAGCTCTAGGTTGGTTTAAATTATATCTATCTGAACGATTCCAGTTTGTTCGTGTACACAAGATTTCTTCAGAACAGACACACTGCTATGGTGTTCCACAGAATTCAGTGCTAGGGCCAATCTTGTTCAGTATATACATCCAGCCCTTGGGAAGTGTAATCCAGAATAACAGAATACATTTTCATTACTATGCTGATGATACACAGCTGTATTTGTCTATGAAAACAGATGAAACAGAACCGTTAGCTACACTTCAGGCATGTCTGAGGGACATCAAGGACTGGATGTCCACTAACTTTTTACTTCTAAATTCTGGTAAAACAGAGGCCATTATTTTTAGTCCCAAGCATTTTAGGAAGGGATTACATGGTGTTGCGAAGGCCTCCAGTACTACTGTGCAAAACCTTGGTGTAGCTCCTCCCGGTAGAAAGTATGAGACCCGAGCTCGTTTTACAAAACAGGGTTTATTCCCGGTCACCGACCGACCCGTGAGAACTAAAGAAAATAAAAATGCAATCATGTAAATACATGTGCAAAAGCTTGTAGCTTAACATAATTACACAGACACAAAATTAACACACCTCGTAGGCTGCACACCATGGGCTGAATCTTGTCCTTTCTTCTTTCTTTGTCTTCTTTGTGAATATTTAATTTGTTACCAACATTAAATTTGTCACTTGTGGAAACAACCATCCGTTTTCTCTGTTACCATGCTTTGCCAGTTGGTGTCGCCAAAGGTGGCACCGTCCAGAAACAAAAATACAAATAATACGTCCGCACAATAATGGGCAGGTGGGAACCAAAAAATATATAAATAAATCAGAACATTAAACTGACATGTGTGCAGTTACACTTGGTGTTATTTTCAATCAGGATATGTAATTTAAACAGCATATTAATCAGGTTTGTAAAACAGTGTTTTTTTCATTTCCATAATATTAGAAAGTTTAGGAACATCCTTTACCAAAGTGATCTGAAAAAAACTAATTCACACTTTTGTATCTTCTAGGCTAGATTACTGTAATGTGTTATTAGCAAGATGCAATATTTCCATGACCTATGTTCCTAATAAAGCTCTCTGTTCTCAGAATGCAGGTATAGGAATGTGAGGTTGTACAGAGAGTGTGGCTTGGCAAAAGTGTGCAGGCACCACACGATCCTTCAGAGAGTGGACTCAGGAGGCAGAAGAGGCCCTCAAAGACTGCTTCGAGTCAACAGACTGGGGAGGACATTGAAGTGATCATATTCCGAGGTGGAGACATTCTTAAACGTGATGGCAGAGGAAAATATTCAGAAAGAGCTAAATGGGGCGATGAGGAATGAGAAAATATATCAGGAACTTTCTCAGTCCATGTCTGCTCAGGGCTACAAACAGACTTTTCAACAGTGCCGAGACAAGCTAAAATAATTTAAAAGTGATTATCATGTAGCGAAGGACCACAATAACTGGAGTGGGTCTTCCAGAAAACACTGGAATGGGTTCAACCAGATGGGATGCCATTTATGGACAGCAACCCGTGAGAAATGGGAGAGAGAGTGGTCTGAGAGTTTGACTGAGGACGATGTGTGTTTTTGGGCTTATATGTTACATATTGCATTGGTGTATAAGAGACAATAGTCCAGTTAGTTAACATGCTGCATCTACGAAGTCAAGCCACATTTTTTCAACCATATTGGTCTGTAACAACAGACTGCGGTGACTGTGACTTTGTTGTTCTTTTATTTGGTTAGTATAAAGAATGTCAGTCATCTCCTTGTCTGTTCTTTTTTTTTGGAACTTTTTTATTTATGCTCACAAATATCAAATACACAAACAACTTTTTTTTCAAAGAAATATAACAACAAAGCAAATCCCAACTTTACTTTACTTTACTTTACTTACTTGCTTTTGGCTAACTGTCTTTTTTTTCCCAATTGCATTTTGATTAAGAAAAAGAAAAAGGTTCAACCCCACATCTGAGTTAGTCGGTGTCCTGAGGGAGATGAGGGGTGATGATGAATTGCTCCAGGCCCAGCGTTATGAGCATGTACAGATGCTTATCAATGATGCCCGTGAGGCAAGGGAACACGAAGCTGCCTTACGGCGCGAAGAAATGCAACAGAATGCAAAATTTAATCAAGGTTTTCTTGGTGTGCTGGACCAGCTTGTCAAGTCGTTGAGTGGCCGACATGTGTGATGCATGACGGAAATTTTTGTATCATTTTATTGAACGAATTTTATAATTAAACTGTTATTTTTATTTTACCGGTTATTGTAATTTATTACTCAAAATTCAGTTATACATGTTCTCCCAAATCGAAGTATTACATCAGGGATATCAAACTCTAGTTTTCCCCACTACTGTGTCCCATGAGCACCTGAATTAGGGTTCATCTTTGTATAATTTTTCAATCTGTCAACTTTATGTTAAAAAACGAGACTACATTTTTAGAAAGTATATAACTTTATTAAGAGTAAAACAGGAACCACATGAACAGGAAAGCAAATTTGAACACTTGAATGGAATATTAGCCACTGGTCAAGTAACGCATTAGAGCATCTCTGACATCCCTCCCCTGCTCCCCCCCTGCTCCTCTATATGTGAAATAATCCGTGTGATAGTCCTTTGGTGCAACGATAGATATGTGAGAACCATCAATAGCACCCATTATATTGAATACAAGCCACAGAACAAGCAGCAGATATATAATCTCATCCATGTTCTCCGTCTTTGGTGTCTTTTACTTCTTCGTTTGTGTCCCACAATCGAGTACGTCACAGCAGCTTCGCTCCAACCCTGCCTACTTCTGATCCGGATATGGAAAAGAAACGAGGGCAAGTTGAGTCGAGTCAAGACAAAGCAAGGCGAATCGAGCCGGGCTGAGTAGGTACTTGTGGACTTGTAGGTGGGGTGGTAGTCTAGTGGCTACAGAGGTTGGCTTTGGTCTGGAGGACCCAGGTTAAAGCCCCGGAATGGCAACCAAGATGGATAAAAGCGTCTGCTAAATGACAGTAGTACTAGTAGTGGAAAAGCGCCATTACAGACGGCAGGTGGAGCAGAAGTTGCAGGAAAACAACACGAGGGAAGTCTGTGGCATGAAAACCATCACAGGCTGCGATAAGAGCAGCAGCACTGTAGAGGGGGATGTGGTGAGCGCAAACCAGTTTAACCTAATTTGATTGTCCTGCTCCAGGTGCTAATGCTCATCACCTTCTCCTGCACCTCCCCCACCAGCTGTGGCTACCTGCACACTGCTAGCCTATATCCCCACATCCTCACTACCCACAGCTATACCGCTGTGAGAATCATGTTTTTTGATTTCTCCAGCGCCTTTAACATCATCCAGACCCCCCGACTGAGTGAGAAACTCTTGCAGATGGGGGTGAATAGCCACCTGGTGTCTTGGATTAGTGACTACCTGACGGAGAGACCACAGTACATTAGGATAAAGGACTGCCCCTGGTCTCACTCCACAGGGGACTATGCTCTCACCCACCTTGTTCACCCTGTACACCTCTGACTTCAAGTACAACACGGAGTCTTGCCACATCCAGAAGTTCTCTGATGACTCTGCAATTGTGGCGTGTATTAGGGATGGATAGGAGGGAGAGTATAGGAGCCTGGTGGATAGCTCTGTACAGTGGTGCCAGCTAAACCATCTGCAGCTGAAGGCCACCAAGACCAAGGAGTTGGTGTTGGACTACAGGAGGCATCAGCCTGCACTGCCACTAGTCACCATTGAGGGAGTCGTTGTGGAGGTGGCCAACACCTGCAAGTACCTGGGTGTACTCCTGGCACACTGTACAAAAAGGTCTCTACCTCCTCTACTTCCTGAGGAGGTTGAGGTCCTTCAATGTCTGTGGCACACTGCAAATGTTTTACAAGTCTTTTGTTGCCAGTGCCATTTTCTATGCTGTGGTGTGTTGGGGAGGTAGCATTAAGAAGAGGGATGCAGGGTGACTGGACAGACTGGTACGGAGGGTAGGAGCTGTTGTTGGCACTGAACTGGACTGTCTGACAACAGTGTCTCAGAGAAGGAGCCTGAGCAGGCTGCTGACTATCCTGGAGAATGAACACCACCCACTGCACAGTGCTCTCAATAAACAGCGCAGCATATTCAGTGACAGACTCCTGTCACTGTCATGCTCATCAAACAGGCTGAGAAACTCTTTTTTCTTCGCAGGGCCATTCAGCTCTACAACGCCTCACTGAAGGGTAGGAGGGAGCTGGACTTCTCCGCATAAGTCTACCTCAGCCTGTCCCAACACCCAACCACAGATTCATTTTTGCAATGTATTAATTTATCTCTTGGACTCTTTTTTATCATTGCACTATCCACAAAGCACATGATCACTTTGGTTTATTGCACTATTCACTCAGTCAATTGACTACTGTAGAGTGTTTTTCAATCCATCCATCCATCCATCCATCCATCCATCCATCCATCCATCCATCCATCCATCCATCCATCCATCCATCCATCCATCCATCCATCCATCCCTGCAAATGTAGATTTGGAGGATGGGTCTTCTGCTATCAGGAATCATTACTATCAACTTCCAATTTAGGTTAAGGATGCTGACACCACCTTTACGTTTAAAACCAAACTTAAAATGTTTCTGTTCAGTAAAGCTTATAGTGTGTGTTAGGGCCAGTAGTCATAGCTTCAGTGATAGGACAAGACTAAAACATTTTTAAAGATAGGTTTGTTGTAGAT